>NC_140751.1:6157500-7357500 GCF_051527215.1 Medicago sativa | reverse complement strand
AATTGCAGGGTATTGGGAAATAAGGTCTTGAGGGATACTCCACTGAAAGTTGTTAATATATTCATTAACAAACCTGGGGAATTGCTGGATTTCAGTGTCGGTAAGTTGCAGAGTCTCTTGAATGGGGTTGCCACACCAAGCATCCTTCCAAAAATCTATGTCCTTTCCATTACCAAGTAACCAGTAAGAATTCTCAATCACCTTTGGGAAGTCAGCTTTGATACTTGACCAAATAGAGGAAAAAATATGATGGGTAATTGTCCTGTTTCCTCTAACAGCTCTGCGCTTCAAAACCTTTGCCCAGTCATCATTTGATTGCATCATGTCCCAACAAAGTTTCAAGTTGAAGGCTTCATTTAAAGATATGATAGATCTCAAGCCTAATCCGCCCTCTAAGTAAGGTTTGCACATTTTTTTCCAAGCTACTGTCACTAACTTTCTCTGTGTTGCATCACCACTCCAGATGAAGTTTCTAATCCACTTCTCAATGTCCTTCAAGATTGAGACCGGCCAGGAATATATTGACATTGAGTGATTCAGCATGCTAAAAATAACCGATTTGACCAGCTGAACTCTACCAGCTATGGATAATAGTGATGCCTTCCAAGCTGAGAGTTTAGACTTGATCTTATCAGCTATTGGTTGAAGGTAAATGGATTTGGGTCTCCCTTTAAAGATTGGAACTCCCAGGTAGTTGAATGGTAATGAACCAATATCAAAACCTAAGAGATTCACAATAATGTGCAATCTAGCCTGTGAGATTCCCCCATCATAAATAGTTGATTTCCTGGCACTGATTATCTGACCTGCACTGTTTGCATATCTAGTGAAAAGATGTTGTAAAGATGTTAGGCTATCAAGGTTACCTCTACAATAGATCATGATGTCATCTGCATAGAAACAATGTGATGGTATTTGAATATTTCTGGCCCCGGTATCAGCTTGACTTTGCCCTCATTAACAAGTTTGGATATCCCTCTGCTCAGCACTTCTTCAGCTAAACAAAAAAGAAGGGGAGATAAAGGGTCACCTTGTCTCACCCCTCTGGTGCATTTGAAGTAACCCTGCTGACTGCCGTTGACAGATATAGATAGAGTAGCTGAAGAAAGAATTGAAGAAATCCAGCTACAGAAAGTATCGTTGAAACCAAAACACCTGAGAACCTTCAATAGAAATCTCCAATCCAAAGTGTCAAATGCTTTTGTGATGTCAATTTTGAGAGCTAAATTACCACCAAAAGCTTTTTTATCCAGAATGTTGATTGCTTCTGAGGCAAGACAAAGACAATCTTTGATATTTCTACCCTTGATGAATCCCTTTTGATTTGAAGAAACGATAGTTGGAAGGATGCAAGCAAGCCTGTCAGCAATAATTTTTGAGATCACTTTGAATTTGAAGTTGGCCATTGCAATTGGTCTATATTGATCAACACTGTCTGCATTTGCATGTTTAGGGATGAGAATTAAAGTGTTGGCATTGTAATTGGGAAGAATCCATCCCGAAACAAAGAACTGGATGACTGCATCTATGAGCTCTTTATGAATGATTTCCCAGTAAGTTTGAAAAAAGAAAGCCCCAAAGCCATCAGGTCCAGGTGCACCATCTTTGTTGAGATTGAAAACTGCTGCCTTGATTTCTTCATGAGTAGGAAGAGCAGTGAGCATTTGATTAGTGTTGTTTCCCACCAAATTAGGAATAACTTCTTCTGCAAGCAACTCATCCTGCAAAAAAGGGTTAGTACAAAAAAGATTTTTATAATAATTCACAATATGATTTGAAATATCTTGAGGTTCAGTGATAATATTCTCTCCATCTCTCAAACTAGAAATAAGCTTTGTCTTGTTCTTTATTTTCGAGAGTCTGTGAAAATAAGCAGTGTTTCTATCACCATTCATATGCCAGTTTGTTCTTGCTTTCTCTTGCCAGAAGCTTTCTTGTCTTTGAAGGGCATTGTTTAGGTCACATTGAGCATTTTTTTCAAGGTTCAAAAGGTTGTCAGATGGGCCATCTGAATGAATTTGGTCTTGGATGAGGGAGAGTTTTGTTTCAGCTTGCTTGACATAATCATGAACGTTTCCAAACACTTCTTTGTTCCATGTTTTGATCTTGTCTTTAAGGGTCTTCAACTTCTTTGTGAGGATGAACATAGGACAACCAATGACTGGTGTCTGCCAACAAGATGCTATGAAGTCTTTACAGTCATTGTGGAGGGCCCACATCTTTAAAAACTTGAAATTTGAAGCAAATTTAACCTCATTTGTATCAAACATCAGGAGCAAGGGGTAATGGTCCGATGTGGTTTTGAGTAAAGAAGAACAAGAAGTGGAATGACATATATCTAGCCATGCTTGGTTACAAACAGATCTGTCCAATCTTCTTTGAGTGTGAGCCCTACCCATTCTGCCATTATTCCATGTGTAGTGTGCGCCTCTAGTTGGAAGGTGAAACAGGTCCAGGTTGTCAGTCCAGTCTATAAAATCTTGTATTGGAGGCCGAGCAGGTGAGAAGTTTCCCAAGTGTTCATGAGCTCCCAATATTGTATTAAAATCACCAATATAATTCCAGGGGAGGTTGTGTTGTGTTTGGAGGTTATTGAGGTTTTCCCAAAGGTGTTTTCTTCTAATATATGATGTAGATGCATAGATTGCAGAGATTGCAAGTTTCTTGCCATTGTCAGATATGGAAAAAGAAACACTTTGATCATCAATGGATAGGATGTCAGGGTTAAGGTTGGTACTGCAAAAGCACCATAAATTCGGGAGATGGTTGGTTCTAGAGTTGAAAGCAAAAGGTTTAAGGTCCTGTCTTTGAAACCAATTTCTAGGGACATCATCAAAGTTCATCATTGGTTCAGATATAATAACAATGTTAGGTTTATTATTGGTAATAAGGTTCTGAAGGGCCAATCTTGAAGGGGCATTGGCAAATCCCCTTATGTTCCAATAAATGAGCTTCATTTAAATGGTTTGGGGTTTGGAACCCTTGACCTTGTTTGGTAAGTGGTTTTAGAAGTGGTTGCAATGCGAAACAACATGACATTGATTATCCTCTAAAAAAAATGACACTGATTAATCACAAAATTCGACGACGGTGTAACAACACTTTCCATACATGGGTAACGTGGTAAAAAAGAAACGTTTTAAGGGTAAAAGGTTAATAACAAATCAATAATAAGTTCATTCGTTGGTTTTTGTGAGTAGTAATAGTTTCTAATTAACCGTAGATAAAACATCAATAACAAATCAACTTGGCTTGATTTGTTTTAAATAAAAAAAAATTATGTTCTAAACACATAGACAAAAAATCGATAAAAATTAAAAGTTTAAGAATAGTTAAAAATAACGGTTTTAGCACAAAATAACTTTTTTTATTTGGACAAAAAAGGAAAGTTGTTAATTTTATAGGGATGAAAAACATATTCAACTCTACTTTTAAATCCAATGTTTACAGTATAATATAGATTCATCAACAAAAAAAAAATAGATTAATTGAAAAATAAACATTCATAAGTGCACTATAAAAAACATAAACACAATATAACCAACAAATAGTTAATAATCGGCTTAATTGCATGTTTGATCCCTTATGTTTATTTTAGTTTTTAGGTTGGTCTCTTATATTTTAAAAGTTTCAATTTGGTCCCTTACATTTTAAAAGTTTCAAGTTGGTCCAAAACGTTACTCACGTTGAGATAAGTTAGTCCCTTCCGCGACATGATATTGAGTTTAAAAAAACAAAAAATATTAAAAAAATGTTTTAAAATTGATTTTCTATATAAGTTAAGTTCCATCACCGCTATTGTCAACCTGAATCTTTAAATGTTAAGTGATGGAAGGGACTAACTTACTCCAAAGTGAGACCAACCTGAAACTTTTAAAACGTAAGAGACCAAATAGAAACTTTTAAAACATAAGAGACCAACATGAAAACTAAGATAAACATAAGGGATCAAACATGAAATTAAGCCTTAATAATTAATGTATAACTAAGTAGAAAAATAAATTAATAGTAGAAGCTTGCGCAACTATTATTTAGTTAAAGGGAAATGCTAACCAATGCCCCCGGGGCACTGGTTAAGAATATGAAAAAGGAAATTATATAGCAGTTAATGCATTGAAATTGTGTAATTAATTGATAATAATGTCAAAAGCAGCATCCTTTTGTGGTAATAATTCCCTTTTATGATAAGCTTAACCGCTGCACCCAGGGCAGTGGTTATCAGGACCCTTAGTTAAATTATATGGTGGTCATCCAAATAGTTGACACTACCAGGATAATATTAAATTTTACAGTAATATGTTTTCGTTCACCTTGATAGAGTGGTGGATCGTTTTCTTCAAAAAAACAAAGAAAAAAAAGATAGAGGTTGACCGTCACCACTCATTCTTATTGGTGAAAACTATAATTGTAATGGTAGTCTGATCTTAGGTTCTGATTATGCACCAACAATTGATTTTAAGAGTCAAATGAACATTTTAAATACAATATTTCTTTATACAGTGCGAATGTTGACGGTCAAGATCTTAATGTGTCTTTGGTTGAGAGCTTAAAAAATACATTGATGAGCATAATGTACTCGCAAAAATGATTTTCTATGTTATAGATCACGTCGAACAAGAAGACCCGACCAATTTGTATTTTAGATTATTATCAATCTTTCAAAGGGTGCTAGAATGCATAATTTACTTATGTTATGTGTGATGATGTTGCAAAACTAATAATCAACGATGGTAATGCAGTTGAAAAAGGTCGAGACATTAATATTGAAAGTGTGTGAGTAGAGTTCAAACAAATATATGAGACATATATTTTATTTGTGCCACTTCAATATCCATTGTTGTTTCCTTTATGGTTAAGAGGAATATTATGTAGATATATAAATTAGATTGGAGGACCACAAGAATGTTGAACATAAAGGAAAAGGGTTTCAATGAGGGGGTTTATTTCGTATTGGATTGAAGAGAGACATGTTGAGTATGGTAACATCACATTCAACCAAGAGAAATCACATAAATGAGGATAACACCAGACATGACAACAAAACTCATACTCGCGGTTACCCGTCCAAATCAACCCCGATTTGACGAGTTTTCCCCTTTTTGACTGGGTTTGGCTATGAGTTTGTGTTTTCCTCGACTTCAAAACATGGGTATAACATAGATATAGGTACTCACCCCGAACCATACCCATCCCATTGTAGAAAATTACTTTATCATCCATTGATATTTGACATTTTATAAAATTTGCGATTATTTAAAGAAGCAACCAACTAATTCACTCAATGAAATGTTAAAATAAGCATATTATTGGATAATGCATTACAACATTTTCCTCGAGGTTAAAAAAACTTATTTTTTATTGAAAAATAATAATTCATTATGGGGAAAGAGATGAGGTGGGGATACCAAACCCGTTGGGGACGGGGATGTGATTCAATTCCTCATCCCTGTTGGGTATGTGTAAGGTAATGAGTAAGTATATGAGAGCCAGGGATAGGGATGAGGAAGGTAAAACCTGTCCCCACCCCGCCCCAATGTCATGCCTAGATAACTCTATATCTTCACCCAAAGGCTTAAGACATTAAGTATATGAGCCACCTCACTTATATGTTTCTCAACATTTACTCTTGCATTTAATGTCGAATTTTAACTCACACTGGACACATTAACATATATACATTAAGTATGAGACTCTTTGCGTCAATGGTCCACCGCCAAGAACCACTACAGCTCCCCTCCAATGTTGAACCGAGATATGATACCACTTTAAGTCCTTCTTAGGTAGTCAACATTAATGTGAATCGATACATTGCAAAAAGAGCAACCACATGTGAGAATGATACCGCGTCTTCTTTCAAAATATTTAGGCTTAATTATATGCGTTCATTTACTTATTTGTTGTACAACCTCTGCTCATTTATCCAATGTTGAACTTTAACTAACAATTGATACATCACAATATTCTCTTCCCCAAGTATATGAAATTTAAGCCCGTGCTTGGCACGGGTGTCCATACTAGTATATATTAAAAATGTTATTAATATTCAGCCTCGTGAGAGCACGAGACTAGCATTAGTTGGTCAATAAAGAACAAGAATATATCCTCGTGAGCTTAACTCAGTCGGTAGGGAAATTGCATATCATATTATATGTAGGGGCCGGGATTCGAACCCCAGACACCCCACTTCTCCACAATTAAATTGTGAGCTTTACCCAATAGGCTACTTGACCAAAAAAAAAAATAGAGAACAAGAATATACTCTTAGTTCCAGGGGGCTAGGTTTGTGAGAAATTAATTAATTACAACTTGAATATTATCTGATTACCAAATATAATTAGAAAAATTTGCATGGAGGCAATAGGATGACTAAAGCACAAAAATATGGTGAAATTAGTTACTTGGATATGGTACTATTACCTAGGTGAGTTTTAAGGTGAATAACCTTGATAAGTGGTCCATGGTAAACCAACACATAAAAATCATCCAAGATGTCGGCGATATTCTTCAAAAGATAAAAATTACTCATGATCATGCTCGCCTTTATGGCTAAGACAGTTACATGATTAATGTCGGCTCAATGCAAGTTACATATTTTTTTTTAACCAAATTAATTACGTATTTATTTAGAAGGTGTTGCTTATAGATGATCGGTTGAATAACTTGGAGAAGCGGGTGTTTGAGTCAGTTTTGAGGAGTCCTGCTCGGTAAAAAGTTGTGGCTTTCTCTTGGACTCTTCTTCTAGATTGTATTCCAACGCGGTTAAATATTGCATTTGGAAACGTTTTGGATCACAAAGCATCCATAAATTGTCTGTTGTATGGCAATAAGGTGGATATGGTGTGGCAAAAAGTTTTGAGATGGATGGATTTTAATTTTGTTACTCCCCCAAAAAAAATTATGCACTTTGCTTGATGGTTTGTGGTTGATTTAGCATGTCGCGGTTTTGGTGATTTGGTGGGTGAGGAACGAAAGGATTTACCGCAACCAGGCGAGAGAGATTTATGAAGTAGTTGTTGAGATAACAGTGTTATCATGGCATTAGAGTTTGAGTAGATTGAAAATACCTAAACGTCAACTTCTCTTTAACGTTGGTTGTTGGCTTCACTGTTACCCAAAACCTTAAGGCAATGGGTTCCCATGGCATTAGAGTTTGAGTAGATTGAAAATACCTAAACGTCAACTTCTCTTTAACGTTGGTTGTTGGCTTGTCTTCGGCGTTCAGCTGTGAGCTGTCCTGGGGGTGTAAACTTGTTTTCTCTCGTTTTTTACACACTTCGGCGTTCAGCTGTGAGCTGTCCTGGGGGTGTAAACTTGTTTTCTCTCGTTTTTTGTGTTGGGGAGGTCCGGGGAGCCCCGGGAGGGGCTGTCATGGGGGTGTAAACTTGTTTTCTCTCGTTTTTTACACACTTCGGCGTTCAGCTGTGAGCTATCCTGGGGGTGTAAACTTGTTTTCTCTCGTTTTTTGTGCTGGGGAGGTCCGGGGAGCCCCGGGCCAAACGTCCAGGACCGTAAGAGACTTAAATACCACACTGTTACTCAAAACCTTAAGGCAATGGGTTTATGGGTTCCCTCTCTTATATATCATTTGTTTCCTCCATTCCTAGTCGATGTGGTACATAATCAATCACAATCAATCACACTTGATTACCCAACAATCTCCCCCTCAAGTGTGAATCACGCACATCACTACGCTCCCCACGGATTACCCAACAATCTCCCCCTCAATTGTGAATCACGCACATCACTACGCTCCCCAACATAATCAATTACCCAACAATCTCCCCCTCAATTGTGAATCACGCACATCACTACGCTCCCCAACACAATCAATCACACTTGATTACCCAACAATCTCCCCCTCAAGTGTGAATCACGCACATCACTACGCTCCCCACGGATTACCCAACAATCTCCCCCTCAATTGTGAATCACGCACATCACTACGCTCCCCACGAGTTTGATACCACTGTTGGGGAGGTCTAGGGAGCCCTAGGAGCGGCAATGGGTCAAACGTCCAGGTCCATAAGACACTTAAACACCACACACTTACCCAACACCTTAAGGCAATGGGTTTATGGGTTCCTTCTCTTATATATCATTTGTTTCCTCCATTCTTAGTCGATGTGGGACATAATCACTCACAATTGATTACCCAACAATCTTCCCCTCAAGTGTGAATCACCCACATCACTAGCCTGATCCACACCAGGATCCCGCTCCTGCTCCCTACCAATCCTAACCACGGCTTTGATACCACTGTTGGGGAGGTCCGGGGAGCCCCGGGAGCGGCAATGGCCAAACGTCCAGGACCATAAGAGACTTAAACACCACAATCTTACCCAGAACCTTAACGCAATGGTTTATGGGTTCCCTCTCTTATATATCATTTTTTTTCCTCCATTGCTAGTCGAACCCATAAACCTCAATGCAACCATCATGAGTGAGTAGTATTTAGGACAATCATTAATGCTGCTTGTCAAATGATGTTGAGCAGAGTGTTCCCAATCCAAATAGACTTTTGTGTTAATGAAATAATCTATCTGTCAGTAAAAATTGATTTTAATTTTGAGACACGCATCATGAGTCTTACAAAAAACTCAAATCATTAACCCTTGGGTTTACAAGTAACTAACTAAAATTAGAATATATAGAATTTTACATTAATTCCCAAAATACTACTAACTTCACAAGGAAGTTCTAATATATTTTCAGAAGGTGACACAATTACCTAGTCCTATTGAGTGAATAGAGTACTGAGAGCTTCTGCTTGTTGATGGCAGTTAATTCATCTATCGTTGAAGAATAAACAGAGTTGTTTTGATCATACTGGTCCTATTGGAGTGAATAGAGTACGGGTCCAATCATGAATTAAACGATGCCATAGTGTTCTATAAAAACCATATGTTTTGCCAACCCATTTATCTCTTAAGATTCAGGAATCTGAAAATATGATGAACAGAGGAATACGTAGAGTCAATGACTTTCTCTAATTTATCAAGACTTAGATTCTGAAATCTGAAAATTTTGGGAAATGGATATAAAATTACTGGCATATTGCAGAATATGAGCATGTGAAAATTCTTCACTTGTATCTTTGCAATAGTTTTGGAATCAACAAACTTTTGTGCCGCAAGCCTAACGTCTGCAAATACACTTAGAAAAGTTTTACAAAGAAAGGTAAGGGGTGAAAAACATGTTACTTTGATAAGAGACCAGATAAAGTCTCTATCCCATGGTACTGATTTGAAAAATTAATAATGTAATCCATCTGATACGTCTATTTATCGTCAAACTTGTGAACATATATAGTAGAAAATCTCTAAATGGTCTTCGTATTCCATCAAAAATCTTTACAAGACATTAGTGTATCCTAACCGTCACAAAGAACCACATGTTTGATAAAATTTGATCTGTTCAATACATTTATAAAGTACACAATTTTACGCAAACATTATTAAATACGTGCATATCCTTGCGCAGATATTTCAAAAAGTAATAGTGCCTTCGCAGTACATTCAATCCAAGTCCTTATTAGGATCATACAAAATCAAATGTAAAACTGTAAAACTCAATGCATGGTTGTGAACTATAACAATGTAATGCACGACAAGAGAACTAACAAACAAATAATATAGATGAAAATAACAACAATGTCTCAAGATGCAAGGTCAACAACCAACCATTAGCTAACAAAAATCCAAGAAGTCTGTAATCAAAACCAGTACAAAGTAAATAACATAAATATGAACTAACATATATGTTGCAGTTGAATCTCATGCTCGAATGGCATATCGCTACATCTACATCTAGCATTAAGAACAAGGTGATATTAAACTCTCAACAGAGACTCCTAAGATGTTTTGAAAATCACTAGACTCGAAAGTACCACTCCTGGAATCGTAAACAAACGAATTAACAGCCCCTGTCAACTTCAACAACACTTGATCATCCTCAAATAAATATACCGGCTTGGCAGAAATATGAGATACACATCGATCTACCCTGGAAGAAAGAGTGAACAATTTAGTCCACGAATGTTTATTTCCATACTCCTTCATAATCCAAACATCCTTCAGAACCCAATCAAAATCACTATCACCATAAGTCACGCACAAACAATCCCTCAACACAAACAAGTCCAAGAAGTTACACACATTTACCCCTCCAGAATCAGGAAGCAATACCTTTTGATAAGACTCTTTCTCCAAATCAAAAGAAACAATAAAGCGTGGACTTCTCCGATCAAAATCAATAACGGCCAACCAATTAATCGTGTCACTCACAAATTTACCTGATTGCTCAGGAAGGATACTACCAAAAGCAAACTCCTGAATGTTTTTCCAACAATTGGTAATAGATGTATGAACCTTCACTTCTGTCTTGCATGCAAAATTACCACTACTATCTTGTATAAGACCTTGCAAAACACCAACCACTTTGTAATTATCATTAAAACAATCATAGCCAAAGCCAAACGCCATGTTAGTGAAATTCCAATTTGGCTTTTGAAATAGGGGAAACTCCTTGATTTTTCTAATGGAAGGGTTCCATAATATGAGTGTTGTAGACCAAGATTTTCGGGTGTCAAGCCATTGATTGGACTTGAACCTTCAATCTACCGGACTTGCTCGATTTTATTCTTAGGAAGGGAAAAAGAGATTGAAAAACCCTTTTTGGATCCGGGGGTTGGTTACGATTCGGGAAGGTGTTAGGCACCCGCGTCGTTCACGGTACTCCGTGAGAACCTCTTTCTAACTTTATTTTATTTGAAAAATTATTGATTAAAGTATGAGTGAAAGAATGGAGGGAGAAGAAGTAGGAGTTTTGGTTATTTTTATTTGATTGATTTGAAAGGAATAAAGCCTCTGCCTACGTACCCTTAAAAGGGATCAAAACCACCGTAGTTCACTCTCAAAAATGTTTTTGTGGGTTAGGTTGATTTTAATTTGATTTTGAAAATGATTTTGAGAAGGATTGCGAGACCTCAAGGTATAGAAGAATAAAATTGGAGTGAGGTTGTTTCCTTTTATTTGAGAAATTTAGTCTAAATTTAATTAAAGTTCATTTAGGAATTTGATTAAGAAAATAAAAAGGAAAAAACAACTTGGACTTGGGTCCAAGGTTTATTAGGAAAACTAATTTGACTTTTGCTTATTTGATTTTTGAGATAAAAGATTTTTCTAACTAACGGAAAGCTAACGTAGTAACGGAAAAATAAAGCGAGATAAAGCGGTAAATAAAGTGTCGGTGCAAGTGTCGGTGCTTGTGTTACCTACATTATTACAAAAAATTCCTAGATACATTCTATGGCCTCTTTGCCAAGCTACAAACCAATGGTAAGAATATACATCCATTTCCTAGTTATACACACTAATCATCATGGAATTTAAATAAATTGCAATAATAAAAATGCATGAGATGATACTAGAATTAAAGCAAACAAGATAATAAAAAAAAGCAAATTAAAGCAATCAAGATGATAAGAAACGAATTAAAGCAAACGAGATAATAAAAAAGCTTAAAATCGAAATAGAGCACAAAGTGGAAATTGAAACACTAAAGCAAAATTTACAAAAGACATTATAGAGTAAAAAAAATGCATGAGATAGAGTTTTAAAGTACTAAAACACAAAATTAGAAAAAATGTAGGTCAGGTAGATTAAAACACTTAAGATGCATGAAATAATTATTTGAAAGAGGGTTAGAAAGAAATGCATGAGATTAGGTATAAAAATAATGCATGAAATGCGAATTTTGAGAACAAACATTAAAGCAAAATTAACTACAAGATGCATGTTATGAGGATTAAAGTATAAAAAAAATGCATGACACATAGTGGAAAAACAATTTATGAGTTTAAAAGAAATAGGTTTAAATTTTAAAAGAAGGACTGGAACGCAAATAAGGCATAAAGAAAGGATTAAAATGCAAACAAAGCAAATTGGCTCAGCCTGGATTAATTTGGACCGTCTGATGGATCAGAGGGTTCAAAATTAAACAACAGAAAATCCATCATAGCCACACAAACAAAGATCAAAGGATCACAAAAACAGACACACAGTAGTGAAAAGGGAAAGTAGTGCGCATGATTTAAAGTGAGCACAACAGCAGCCGTCGGATTTAAAATCTAATGGTTAAAAAAATGAGGGAGCACGAGATAGTGGTGGATGCACGCGCGTGGGATCAAGAGTGAGTATAAAAGGAATATTCTGGTTTAAGCTTTCATTTCTTCCCTTTTATCCTCTCTCTAAACCGATCTCTCTCACCTCTCTCTACAATTTCAAAAAAAAAAGGATGAAGAACAATCTTCATCTTCTCCGGCCAACTCATCATCGCCGGCGCGGTGGTGCTCAGCCCAAACGGGCGGCGCCACCGCGTCGGAATTATTTTTTTCAATTTTTTTTTTTAAAAAAAACCGGATCTAGGTACCTTTTCTTCTACTAAACTCGAATCTAAACCTAGATTCAAAAGATGATGAGTGGATTGGAGTAGATCTAGGTTTTTGTTTCGAAAATCCTTTTTACCCAAATGAACAAAACAACAAGATAATCATAGTATTATGAGAGGGAGAAATCGATATACCTTAAAAGAGTCGGAGAATATCACTTAAGAAGGGAAAACTTCAAGATCCAAGCTCCCTTTCCACTCCGATCTACTTGATTCCGTTGTTTGTAAATAGAAACCGAGTTTGATGCTGCTGATAATTCGTCCTTGTTGATTGAAAAAGAAACGGCGCTGTTGTGATGCTTGCAACCGACGTAGAAAAATGGTAGTCTTTAAGAAACTGCTGGAACGCTCTAGAGATGAACATTCACGGTTGTATTCATGATGTTCATGATTTTTGGTTTATCTTTTGCGTTTGATTCGAAGAGAAGAGAAATAGAAAAGGAACAATGTTTCTGTGAGTTGAATCCGTGAATGGATTTGAAATTTATGTTGAAATTAAGTTACTGGAAAATTTTCTTCATGTTCAAAGTGTTCTTCAAGTTCTTAGAAATTTCTGAAAATACATGGTGTTTGATTCAGAAAGATAAGAGAGAGAAAGGTTTTTAGGGTTTGTGTAATGAAAGCTGCGGCTGCCAATCATTGGGTCTACAGTGTTGAGCAATTAATGCTCTATTTATACTGGTGGAAAATAGGGTTTGCAGATGAATTCAGATGATGTGTCCCTCTGCAACTGTACCATTATACCCCTGCTGCTTGGATCATACTTGGACAAACATTGGATCAATAAGACTACGCCACCTGGACTAGGACTAAACTTGGACATTTTCAAAAGGACTAAAAACAAAGGACTTAATAAAACAAAAAGGGATAATATCTTAAAGAAAATTAAAAACGTGACTTGAAAAAAAAAAGATGATAATAAAAATGGAAACAAAACGTAAAGTAAAAAGAAAGTAAATAAAGAGAATTAAATAATATTAAAGATGGAATAAATGAATTAATAAAAAAGCAAACTTGTCTCTTTCGGAAATTCGTTTGAGACAACGAAACTACTCGACGTTTTAAAATACGAATAAAACTTAAAAACATAGAAAAGTGGTCAAAATTTGGGGTATGACAGATGCCCCTATTTAAGTTTCTTCGTCACGAAGATTTGAAAGAAAACTTTTAAATCGATGGGTCGAAGAGACTTAAATACTAAGTGCACCGAATTTTGACCAGTTGAAAAGTTGAGAATGCGATGAATACAATGATATGAATGCATGTGATGCGAGTATGAATGCAAAGACGACGGAAATAAACTGCCTGGGGAACAAACTGATAGGTATCACTGGGGAGATAAAGCTTGTCTATTACCGACTACCGTGGTAAAGACGAACATACCGAAGATAAAGCTTGAACGGAACATAAAGCTCAGACGGAAGATAAAGCTTGGACTGAAGATAAAGCTCAGACGGAAGATAAAGCTTGAGACGGAAAATAAAGCTCGAGACGGCAAATAACGCTTGAGACGGAAAATAAAGCTTAAGACGGAAAGTAAAGCTTGTCCATTACCGACAGCTTGTGGTAAGGACGAAAGTACAGAAGATAAAGCTTGTCTACATTGATTAGTATTGATAAAGTGATTATTGGATGGGATCTACCACCTGAACACAAATTGATTGGTGACATTTATGAATTAAACACCTTGAGGATGACCTTTTTATGTATTGGATTAGTGACGCCTCTTGAACATAAGCTGGGGACGACATATTAAGGGAATGACAGGTAAACACAAGCTGTCCGTGGTTTGGGACTGACCATTTGAAGCAAGATAAAAGTTTGCGAGAATCCACTCGACTTTTGATGAAATGTTTGAGAGAAATCCACTCGGCTTTTGATGAAAGGTTTGCGAGCATACACTCGGCTTTTGATGAAAGGTTTGCGAGAATACACTCGGCTTTTGATGAAAGGTTTGCGAGCATACACTCGGCTTTTGATGAAAGGTTTGCGAGCATACACTCGGCTTTTGATGAAAGGTTTGCGAGAATACACTCGGCTTCATAAGAGTTTTGCGAGAATCCACTCGGCTTTTGATAAGAGGTTGCGAGAATCCACTCGGCTTCATAAGAGGTTGCGAGAATCCACTCGGCTTTTGATAAGAGGTTGCGAGAATCCACTCGGCTTCATAAGAGTTTTGCGAGAATCCACTCGGCTTTTGATAAGAGGTTGCGAGAATCCACTCGGCTTTTGATAAGTTTGCTGGAATCCATGGGCTTGGTAAGAGTTCGCCGGAATCCACCGGGCTTACAGTGAATGACTTCTCTGGACCAGACACACTGGGGTAGACGCTTTTATGAGATACAGTTGAAATAAGACACGAGGTGGTAAATGCAATGATATTTTGTATGCATGCAATATGTGCATGAATGTTTATATGCATGAATATATGTATGAATGAATGTATGAATGTATGACTGTATTTGACAGGTGAACTTGATGAAACAAAAGAGGATAGGTAAGATGAGAGATGGACCGACACCGCAGTACAACCACTCGACAATCTTCATTGGGGATAACATTACTGGAGATGAGTTAAACACTGTCAGGGTAAAGCTCATACTCAGACCACTGGTGGGGGAACAACCCATAACCACACCACTGAAGGGAGAATGCCCCATAATCAAACCGCTTGGAGATAGAATGCCCCATAATCAAACCACTTGAGGGGAGAAAGCCCAATAATCAATCCTCTTGGGGAAACAGCTCATCAATCAACAATTTGGCAGAAGTCGCCATCTCTAAGGGATAAAATACATCAATCAAGCCACAGATGGGAGACACCGTCAATTAAACCATAGGCAGGAGTCGCCATTCATCAAATCACCGGCAAAAGTCGCCATCAATACAACCATTGGCAGAAGTCGCCATTTGTAAGCCAGCACAAAGTGCATTCTTTCCATTTGGCCCACTTGAACTGTGAAACCTCTGTCTTTGTGTTTTTTTTTTTTTTTTGTTCATTTTTTGTATTGTTTTTTTTGAATCCCTAATTTTTGCCTGGACCGCCCTTTCGGGTTTTCAATCCACCGGGAATATACTTCTTTTTTTGTTTGCCCCTAATTTTTGCCTGGACTGCCCTTTCGGGTTTTCAATCCACCGGGACGCTCATTTTTGGCTTAAGCCGCCCTTTCGGGTTTTCGACTTAGCGAGCTCTTCTTTTTTTTTTTGTATTCTTTTTTTCTCTCTTTTTTTTTTTTTACAGAGGTCATCGCACAGCACTTGTTCATAACTATCTTGCAGAGTTTAACTGTCCTTGGGATGAATGTTGATGTATGCTTCTCTTACTCATAAGTTCAAAGAAGATGTACCTGTTGTTTATGCTTTTGAAAGGACATTAAAAAAAGATTTTTTTATTTTTTGCTTTAAGTATTCACATCAAAAATAGAAGAAAATTATGCAAACAGAATAAATGAGAATTTCAAATAAATGGGCACAGGTTCAAATTAGATGTAAAGGAGTGGTGACCTGCCAAAGGCGTGGTTCCATAGATTTTAAAAAGTTTGGAAAATGGTAATTATATTGGAAATGGTACATTGCACACAATAACCGCTATGCTCTCTAACAACTTTGAATTCCACTGTTCCGAGTCTTTGATTTTGCAGATGCTTTATATCGGGAGTCCTTTGACAGTTAAGATGCCCCAGATGAATCATACTTGATTTGATGAAGATGCCTTGCCATAAGTCAGAAGTCTTTTGACGACTGGAATGCCCCAAGTGAGTCATGTCCGACCAGATGCAGTTACTTTGTCATGATCCTTAACTTTTGCATAGATCGCCCTTGCGGGTTTCAATCTATCAGGATAAACATTCTTCTTTTCTTTTTTTTTTGTATGTCTCTAACTTTTGCATGGACCGCCCTTTCGGGTTTTCAGTCTATCGAGACGCTCTTTTTTTTGCCTAAGCCGCTTTTTCAAGTTTGCGACTTATCGAGCTTTTTCATTTTTTCATCATTTTTTTTTTACATGTCTCTAACTTTTGCATGGACCACCCTTTCGGGTTTTCAGTCCATCGAGACGCTCTTTTTTGCCTAAGCCGCCTTTTAAGGTGTGCGACTTATCGAGCTTTTACTTTTTTTTTTTTTGTTTTTACAAAGTATTTCTTGACTGCGTCGGTATTCACAGGACATACAAGTTCATCACTATCCTTTGTAATTAGGCATACATTGCCCCTAGAATCAGGTAACACATTTTTTAGCACAAAGCCACTTTCTTGACTTTCACGGGGACGAGCCTTCTTTGTCAAATACTTGCTTTATCCTTTTGACAGAAACTTTGACCTCCATGTGGGGCACTGCTTTTATATTGTATATTGAGGGATGGTGGGGGGGTTGCCCCTGTTAAAGTGTGCACTTGAAGTACAATATCCCTGCAGGCAGATGGAAGCATCTCGTGCAAGTCTTTGTACATGAAAGTCCTCTTCTGGACAATCTTTCTTGATATTTGCAGCTTCGATGGACAAGATGCCCCAGTAGGCGAGAAATCACATTGGAAACTTCTTCATCATCCTTCTCTTCAGTCTCAGATACAAGGAACTCAAAGTCGAGAGAGAGCACATGGTTCAAGTGTTCAACGGGTTTATTAATGCATGATTTGATTATTGATATAAACATTTTGATTATGCATACATGTGGAAATGATTTAAAGAAAAAAGATTTTTTTTTGGTTTTTTTGTATTACCATTTTTCCAGAAAAAGCACAAAATAAAAACAAAGTCGGGATCAAAACGACCTTTTAATTAATGATGACAATACATAAAGCAAAAAGCCCTAAACAAGTTCACTTCCGTCTCGGGTGGGACGAAAGGATTTTTTTTTTTGAAAAACATAAAGCAACAAACAAACATATTAATTAAACAGATGAGTAGTAGAAATAAACATCAGCAAAGACCCAATTCCAGCTAAACATTCCATGTACCAACATCAGGTTCCACGATAACAGATTAACTTGCACCTTCAAATTCAAAACTCTTCAAAAGGTATGAGATTTTTCTGGATCAACTTCTGAACTATCTTCTGCAATGCACAACAGTGCTCAATATCATGACCTGGTGCCCCTTGATGGAAAGCACAAAAGAGGTCGGGCCTGTGACGGGCTGACAATTTTGCTGGCATTGGCAGAGGTGCCTTGGTATATACCAAATTCCTTTCAAGCAACTTTGGAAACAACTCTGCATACGTCATGGGAATAGGATCAATCTGTTTCTTTGAAATCCGTTGTCGAGGCTGTTGTTGATATTGCTGAAATTGGGGTTGATAACCCGAACTTTGAACAACATTTGTGACAGGCATAACAGCGGCAACAGGGTAATAAGCCGGATACAGTTGTTGAGGCTGACTCTCCTCCACACTCATTTCCTGGTCTTCCTCTTCTGAACCATTAGTGGGAACAACTTCTTTGATCAAATGTCCTTTTCGAACCCAATCTTCAATACGCATGCCCGCGGTCATCATATCTGCGAAATTGCCAGATGCACTTGCAAGCATATGTTCAAAATAGAACGGATCCAGAGTTTCCAGGAAGATCTCGGTCAAATCTTTCTCTTCCAGAGGTGGACGGACTTGATCGGCGACATCTCTCCAACGTTGGGCATAAGCTTTGAAGGATTCATTAACATTCTGAGTCATGGCCTGCAATTCCTTTCTGTTTGGGGCCAAATGCAAGTTGTAGTTATATCGCTGGATGAAAGCCTCACACAAATCACTGAAAGTTTTGATATCATTCTTGCTCAAACCCATGTACCATATCAGCGCGGCACCAGTCAAACTATCTTGGAAACAGTGGATAAGGAGCTCATCATTACCTACTTGGGCAGACATCTTTCTCACGTACATCACCAAATGAAGCTCGGGGCAGGTGTTCCCTTTATACTTTTCAAAATCAGGGACCTTGAATTTGGGTGGTATAACGACATTAGGAACCAAGCAAAGGTCATAAGCATTTTTCCCAAACAGTTCTTTCCCACGAAGAGATTTCAATTCCAACTGTATTCTGTCAAACTTTTCTTCCAGTTCAGCTATCCGGTCGTATGCAACCACATTTTCTGAGCGATGGATTGGCCCAGGGCCTTGCCGAGTAGTATGAATAAAAGGAGCTGAGTAGGTCATAGCAGCTTGAGGGATCAAAGGGCCTGATTGTTGCACAAAAGGAGCCTGAACCTTAGAGACATCAGGACGGAACACTTCACCAGAACTTAAAGGTGTACTCCAGAGATAACCTTCCAGCATAGCATGTTGAGGAGTACTAGCAAACACTGTTGAAATCGGGGTAGTGGAAGCAACCGTCTGAGCTTGAGTGCTGCCAACTGGAAGAGATAATGGCTGACTCTGTGCAACTGTCATCAGAGATACTAAGTTCCTCAAAATCTCATTTTCGGCCCGGAGGGTTGTTGCCTCTTCACGAAGCTTGTGGTTTTCTTGTTCAAGATGATCCATTCTGATTCGCTCGAGTGTTGTAGATGCGAGTTGACTGATGGATTGACCTTTTGTAGACAGAAATTGAGTATGAGACACGGACTAGAAACTATGAATGCAAGATGATGCATGATATGTTTATGCAAAAAATGTGAATTTTTTTTTGAAGGACTTATTGAAGCTAATTTGTAAACATCGTAGAGGAACATGGTTTCATTTGAAAATTGTAAAGATATTGCAAGCGGTTTTCTTTTCAAAAGGTAAGAACGAAACCAAGGACAAAGTTCTTTAACAAAAACAAAAGCTTAGTTAAGATTTTTTTGAAATTGTATTGCTTGGTGTTCATTCTTACAAGGTCCCTACCTTTGACGTTTACAAAAAAACTTGGCTAAATCCTTCAACACATTTTTTTTAATGGATGACAAAAGGTTTATGGATGAATGCATGCAATGCATGGTTATGCTAGAATACATAGAATACATGATGAGGTTTAAGGTATACAATGTTGGAGCTTAAGGACAACAACGCCATTTGGTAAGGACTATGGTTTCAACTGCAAATGTAACAAGGGTTCTACCAAGTTCCCAAATTACAACTACCCTTATGAATTTATCGGTGCGTAGGAATGCTCCTAGTCCAATATCATCCACAAGGAAGTCTAGTTTGAGTGTAGTATCGCGTGACAACTAAAGTCAAGAATGCTCTTGGTTCAGTCTCCGCACTACGTCCTAAAAAGGCCAAGTGGGGTCAAGTGTTACTAAGGTCCACGGCTTCACCGGACACTCACATTGAAAGTAATAACGCCAACACGAATGCTCATGTTAACAAGACTACTACCTTCCGTGAGGCCTCCGCCGAGTAGGGTCATCACTTGTAAACATGGTCCAAGAATGCTCT
Source organism: Medicago sativa (assembly GCF_051527215.1). Lineage (NCBI taxonomy): Eukaryota > Viridiplantae > Streptophyta > Magnoliopsida > Fabales > Fabaceae > Medicago > Medicago sativa. Next base: position 7,337,706 of record NC_140751.1, on the reverse strand, counting down.
TGGTATGTCACTATGATTTTACCCCGTCCTATATCCTATGTTTCACTCAAGTCCGGGTATAGGACTTTGTCTCACCACTCACGTAAAAATATTCTACAAAGTATATACAAATGATAAAGCACAAAAATAAAGAAAGAAAGGTGGGCTTAACCCGCGTAGGATCCCCAGTGAAGTCGCCATTTTTGTAGACCAAGATTTTCGGGTGTCAAGCCATTGATTGGACTTGAACCTTCAATCTACCGGACTTGCTCGATTTTATTCTTAGGAAGGGAAAAAGAGATTGAAAAACCCTTTTTGGATCCGGGGGTTGGTTACGATTCGGGAAGGTGTTAGGCACCCGCGTCGTTCACGGTACTCCGTGAGAACCTCTTTCTAACTTTATTTTATTTGAAAAATTATTGATTAAAGTATGAGTGAAAGAATGGAGGGAGAAGAAGTAGGAGTTTTGGTTATTTTTATTTGATTGATTTGAAAGGAATAAAGCCTCTGCCTACGTACCCTTAAAAGGGATCAAAACCACCGTAGTTCACTCTCAAAAATGTTTTTGTGGGTTAGGTTGATTTTAATTTGATTTTGAAAATGATTTTGAGAAGGATTGCGAGACCTCAAGGTATAGAAGAATAAAATTGGAGTGAGGTTGTTTCCTTTTATTTGAGAAATTTAGTCTAAATTTAATTAAAGTTCATTTAGGAATTTGATTAAGAAAATAAAAAGGAAAAAACAACTTGGACTTGGGTCCAAGGTTTATTAGGAAAACTAATTTGACTTTTGCTTATTTGATTTTTGAGATAAAAGATTTTTCTAACTAACGGAAAGCTAACGTAGTAACGGAAAAATAAAGCGAGATAAAGCGGTAAATAAAGTGTCGGTGCAAGTGTCGGTGCTTGTGTTACCTACATTATTACAAAAAATTCCTAGATACATTCTATGGCCTCTTTGCCAAGCTACAAACCAATGGTAAGAATATACATCCATTTCCTAGTTATACACACTAATCATCATGGAATTTAAATAAATTGCAATAATAAAAATGCATGAGATGATACTAGAATTAAAGCAAACAAGATAATAAAAAAAAGCAAATTAAAGCAATCAAGATGATAAGAAACGAATTAAAGCAAACGAGATAATAAAAAAGCTTAAAATCGAAATAGAGCACAAAGTGGAAATTGAAACACTAAAGCAAAATTTACAAAAGACATTATAGAGTAAAAAAAATGCATGAGATAGAGTTTTAAAGTACTAAAACACAAAATTAGAAAAAATGTAGGTCAGGTAGATTAAAACACTTAAGATGCATGAAATAATTATTTGAAAGAGGGTTAGAAAGAAATGCATGAGATTAGGTATAAAAATAATGCATGAAATGCGAATTTTGAGAACAAACATTAAAGCAAAATTAACTACAAGATGCATGTTATGAGGATTAAAGTATAAAAAAAATGCATGACACATAGTGGAAAAACAATTTATGAGTTTAAAAGAAATAGGTTTAAATTTTAAAAGAAGGACTGGAACGCAAATAAGGCATAAAGAAAGGATTAAAATGCAAACAAAGCAAATTGGCTCAGCCTGGATTAATTTGGACCGTCTGATGGATCAGAGGGTTCAAAATTAAACAACAGAAAATCCATCATAGCCACACAAACAAAGATCAAAGGATCACAAAAACAGACACACAGTAGTGAAAAGGGAAAGTAGTGCGCATGATTTAAAGTGAGCACAACAGCAGCCGTCGGATTTAAAATCTAATGGTTAAAAAAATGAGGGAGCACGAGATAGTGGTGGATGCACGCGCGTGGGATCAAGAGTGAGTATAAAAGGAATATTCTGGTTTAAGCTTTCATTTCTTCCCTTTTATCCTCTCTCTAAACCGATCTCTCTCACCTCTCTCTACAATTTCAAAAAAAAAAGGATGAAGAACAATCTTCATCTTCTCCGGCCAACTCATCATCGCCGGCGCGGTGGTGCTCAGCCCAAACGGGCGGCGCCACCGCGTCGGAATTATTTTTTTCAATTTTTTTTTTTTAAAAAAACCGGATCTAGGTACCTTTTCTTCTACTAAACTCGAATCTAAACCTAGATTCAAAAGATGATGAGTGGATTGGAGTAGATCTAGGTTTTTGTTTCGAAAATCCTTTTTACCCAAATGAACAAAACAACAAGATAATCATAGTATTATGAGAGGGAGAAATCGATATACCTTAAAAGAGTCGGAGAATATCACTTAAGAAGGGAAAACTTCAAGATCCAAGCTCCCTTTCCACTCCGATCTACTTGATTCCGTTGTTTGTAAATAGAAACCGAGTTTGATGCTGCTGATAATTCGTCCTTGTTGATTGAAAAAGAAACGGCGCTGTTGTGATGCTTGCAACCGACGTAGAAAAATGGTAGTCTTTAAGAAACTGCTGGAACGCTCTAGAGATGAACATTCACGGTTGTATTCATGATGTTCATGATTTTTGGTTTATCTTTTGCGTTTGATTCGAAGAGAAGAGAAATAGAAAAGGAACAATGTTTCTGTGAGTTGAATCCGTGAATGGATTTGAAATTTATGTTGAAATTAAGTTACTGGAAAATTTTCTTCATGTTCAAAGTGTTCTTCAAGTTCTTAGAAATTTCTGAAAATACATGGTGTTTGATTCAGAAAGATAAGAGAGAGAAAGGTTTTTAGGGTTTGTGTAATGAAAGCTGCGGCTGCCAATCATTGGGTCTACAGTGTTGAGCAATTAATGCTCTATTTATACTGGTGGAAAATAGGGTTTGCAGATGAATTCAGATGATGTGTCCCTCTGCAACTGTACCATTATACCCCTGCTGCTTGGATCATACTTGGACAAACATTGGATCAATAAGACTACGCCACCTGGACTAGGACTAAACTTGGACATTTTCAAAAGGACTAAAAACAAAGGACTTAATAAAACAAAAAGGGATAATATCTTAAAGAAAATTAAAAACGTGACTTGAAAAAAAAAAAGATGATAATAAAAATGGAAACAAAACGTAAAGTAAAAAGAAAGTAAATAAAGAGAATTAAATAATATTAAAGATGGAATAAATGAATTAATAAAAAAGCAAACTTGTCTCTTTCGGAAATTCGTTTGAGACAACGAAACTACTCGACGTTTTAAAATACGAATAAAACTTAAAAACATAGAAAAGTGGTCAAAATTTGGGGTATGACAAGTGTGTTTTTATAAATATCAGTAAAACAAAGTATGCCATTGCAGGAGCCAACGAAGCATTCTACACGTAACCTAGGATGATCTCCATGAATATTATATGGAGAATACTCATACTCTGTGATGTTGGTGGTTAAGTTGTTGAGAACGGGCCCGAGTGGGTAAGACTTGAGAACGTACAGGTAGGGGAACCCAGTGTTGCTTACACAGTGAAGGCAGCGTGTGGTTGACAAGCTGAGGTGCTTCTTGGCGAATTTGTGATCGGTGATTAAAGAATTCCATGACTTGCATAAGCATCGGAGTTGAAGGAGGAGCTTCACGGGTAGCCTAGACAGGATCTCTGCCACCAGATCAAACGGAAGAGTGGGAAGTGGCGGAGCATAAAGTGAATGACCAGAAGAGTGTAAGGTAGGGAGGACACACAAGAGCTGCTTGTTAATGGAAGTCAATTCCTCCATCATAATGATAGTACGTCGCAAGGGTAATGAAAGAATATATATTGGAGACGCTAGGTTTCGTGAGAAACACGATTACCATAACAATAGGGCTAATTTGTTTGTTTTTTGTTTCTTCAAAGATGGGCTAATTTTATTTGTTTGTTTTTTGTTTCTTCAAAGATGGGCCAATTCCTGCGTATGTGATTATTATTAAATATTAAAAGGTTTACTCTTCTTGTATTATTATTATTTTTTTTTTTGCCAAAAAGCATGTGATTATTAATTATTCTTTTTATTATTACTATTTTGATAAAATGTGATTATTGATTAATATAAATATAAAAATCTTACTAAATTTAGAGATGTATTCGATCTAAAAAAAATAGAGGTTAATTATTGTATATAGAGTCTATTTATTTAAATTGTACCTAACTATTTTGTGTTAACCCTTTTGTTAGGGCTATGCTAATTCGATGTTTGGTCGAAAAGTAAGTTAAGTCAGATAAATATTTATTTCGTCATAAATTTGAACATAGGTTGTTCTGAAGAATTCGTTAGAGCTCTTTATCCGCTTGAATCCAATCGATTGGTTATATTTCCACCTTTTATTTTTGAAAGAATTTCCAATAAGGCAATGCAATACAATAAACTGGATAGACATACAATACCACAATCAAATGATTAAAGTAGAGATGAGTAACAAAAGAGGGAAATACATCAGTATTTCAAGCCTAAAACAAAATTCATCATAATCCTACAACAAAATTCCACAAAATTTCAAAGCTTCACTAATAATGGAAAGAAAAATGAAAAGGAAATTAAAAAACACCAACATCAGATTTTGTGCTACTTAAAGGACAAGAAATGACAAAGGGTGAATAAGTTGATCATAAAATACATCAGTATATAAATAACTGATATTTTCTTTGAGAATTAATTGGAAAATAAAGAATGTAATCTATAGGGAAGCAAAGAATGATTAAAACCGGAAGGTAAAGAATATATTGAGTCGCAGGTGGTGAGGGCAGTATTTTGTTTGTTGTTGGTGGTGGTGAACTTTGAGAGCTCTGATGCAAAGAAAGAACTGAGCAAATACTGGAATGCTTCATTGATTTTCACTGGAATCCCTGAAATTAACTTACTGAGGAAATGATTACAATTGTTTATTTAACAGTGTATTAGTATGTTTGAAATATAATTTTTTAATTGAAATATTTCTTGTATTTTTGTGTGAAATATAATTTTCATTGGCCAATAATTTTTTAATTGAAATATTTCTTGCATTTTTGTCTGAGACTTCCTCTTATTACAAATTGGTTAATGAAGTTAAACTGCATATGTTAAGGAAAACTTATAATATACAACACGGTGGCCGATAAGGAAAGGACTTTCAACATATAGCATTATATTTTGTTAATATGAAAGAAAAAACTGACAAACACTCTCTTCAACTTAACGGACGCATAATAGTTTAATCGTTTGAAGTATAGTCTACTTCAAACAAATTTAGTCTGTGTTATGATCCGATATATTGAAGCAAGTAAAACCATGAGTCATTTGGAGGAAAGACTTTTAGACGAAATAATAGAATCTTCATTATGTTATACCTCACCAGTTGAGAGGTGCAATACTGCTAATAGTAATACATTATAACCGTACACTTGACATAAGATCGAAAATGATATGAACCTATTCACTACTATATATTGTAACTTTGTAGGGGATGTGAATAATTGAAAGCAAGAAATATCAATTTAGTCTATATTCCTCTTTTATTCTTGGAGAGTTTTCCCTTCTGTTCCTATTCGAGCACCTAGCACTCTTCTTATTCTCAGTCATCATAAAGGGATTCGATCAACTCAAATGGAACTTGTATATGTAATCAATTTAATATTAGTATTGCTATCAAACAAACTAGCGTCTGGTTTTTAACGGTGTAATGTAAGTTGTAAAGAATACTACATGTGGCCTTCAAAATATTGTCATCATGTGAGTTAATTCGTAACAGGTACAGGCGTACAACGATAGAAAGGGGTTAATAGATAGTGATGGGCAAATGGCAAATTGGGAGGAAATACGTATTCTGGTTCTTTTGCTGTAAACTGGTGCAGATTTAGTTCTGTCAAACATGCTGCTGACCTTTCTGCATACTATTAGGAGATTTTGATGAATAAAATTGGCAGGGTCTTTCATCCTCAGATTATTCATTTCAATCTCGCCTACTTTAATTCCCCACACTAAATCAAATGAATTACACGAGCCTCACATTTGAGTGAAAAACTGTCTAATACAATGTATGACTGTAAACTACTTAAAATGAAATGTACGCTGAGAAAACCAACAACTCTAACTAACATAAAATTGAAATTAACAGAAACTTTTCAACCTTCAATCAGCCTTTTAATTAACAATGATCCGACAAGTCACTAGTAATCAAACAGGCCATAAAATAAATAACATAAAGACAAATTAACTATATATATGTTGTAGTTGAATCTTAAGTGACATAACACAACATCTACATTATTATAACATAAACAAGGTGATATTAGACTCTCAATGTAGACTTCTGGCTCCATCACATATCGCATACTTTGAATCTCATGAGTTTTCAAGGTACCGCTTTTGAAATCGTAAACAACCAACTTCAATTTGTAATATCCCAACTCATTAAAGTCCATAAGCAGTTGGTCATTCTCATTCTCATAAATGTAGGCAGACAAACCTTGAACTTCCTTGTGAGGAATATGATACGATTTAGTCCAAGACTCTACATTTCCGTATTCCTTCATAGCCCAAACATTCAAAAACACATCATTACTTGCAAAGATGCACAAGCAATCCTTTAAAACCCCCAAAGTCGTCCAATGATCCTTCTCCACATTAGGCGGCAAAAGCATTTGATATGACTCTTTCTTCAAATCAAGAGAAACAATGACACACGAAGAAGTCACACCATCTAATGCCAACCAATTAACATTGCCACTCACAAATATTCCTGATCCACATAACGGACTAGAATATGGGAAGTCATGTATCTTTCTCCAAGAATCCGTACCCAGAGTATGAACACTAACTTCAGTTTTCTCCTCACAAAGAGAAAGAGCAACAATCTTATAATTATTATTGAAATGATCATACCCGAAACTATAAGCGGATAAAGGTTTATCATCCAAAGGAGGCAATATCTTGAATGTTCTAATGGAAGGGTTCCACAAAACAACAGGACCATTATACATGGTGAAACAAAGGATGCCGTCACAAGAGCGAGAGCACCCGTGCAAAGGAGGAGTGTATCCAATTTTCAGACAATTAGGGTAATTGAGTTTTGTGTGGGTGATAGTAGAGACTGAAAAATCAGAGGGTATTTGTGAATCAAAGAGAAGTAACTCACCTAAGTCGTTGGTAGTGCTTACCATGAGGTGGTGGCGCTTTGTTGACAACTGAAGGTGCTTCTTAGCAAAATTATGATCAGAAATTAAGGATTTGAAAGACTTGCAGACGCAGCGAAATTGAAGGAGTAATTTCACGGTAAGCCTACACAGGATTTCGGCAACAAGATCTAACGGAAGACTGGGTAGTGGCGGTGGTGATGTTAGGGTTCCGATAGTGTTTGCTGGCTTCTGCCTCTTGGTGGTGGTTGTTTCCTCCATAAGTGAGTGAGAACAAACTACGTTGTTTACATCATTGTCGTGGTCGCCTGGTAACAATGAAACTCCCTGAACGAAGCTATTAGGGGTACGAGATTGTGCCGGATTGTTTTTATTGCAGTAGTACTCTTCCACGTTTTTTATTTTTGAAGGACGGTACTCTTCCACTTAAAACCTATTTCCATTAAATTTTAAAATAAAGTAAAAACTACAACCGTATTTTTTTTAGTGGTACTAATAACACTATTTGATAGTTTTTTTTTTTGTCAAAAAAAAAAAGAAAGTTTTTTTTTTTTAGGGAAACACTATATGATAGTTGAATACTTCTTCAACTTTTTTTTTAACAAGCAAAAATGGAATTATATTAACACTGCAATAGTAATCTCCCCAGCACAAGATGTGCCAAAAAGACTACTAGAAAAGAAGCAGTTCACAAAACATACAAAGAGAATCTATCCAATGCTTAAACATGACAAAGGACTAGACCACCACATGTGTTCACCATAAACAAAAATAGCATTTTTGGCTTTCAGCCACCACAAAGAATGGTATTTTACTTTGTCTAATAGCTGAACTAGAGAGCATTCTTTCTGTTTAAATAATCTAGCATTTCTTTCATTCCATAACACCCAGACTGTGAGAAGCCAAATAAGCCGCATAAAGGATCTCCGGGATTTCAAACCACTTGTATAATTAGTAAACTAAATAAAGTGGTCAGCAATATCATCATGGTCAACACCATCAAAACCAATCCAGGACCGCACTAAAGGCCACAACGACCCAAAGCACGGACACAACAAGAACAAGTGACGAGCATCCTCCACCTGGTCGCACCCTGAAACACACTGACACGCCTCGGTATCAATAACACCACGCAACGCCAGGTTTGTTTTGCTAGGCAAGCGATGACGGATCAGCCTCCAAGCAAAAATTGACACCTTTAGGTGAACCTGTTTATGCCAAATTAAATCGTTGTTCTGCAAAACCTGAGGATTCTCCTGAGTTGTGAGCATATCATACACCACACGAACAGAATAGCCTCCGGAAGGGTCCATCAACCGCTGCCAAACATAATAAGAAAAAGGCTTCTTCAACTTTATTTAATCATCATTCCGTTACTGCACTCACGTGCCCGTCATTCCGCTTTTTTTATTACGCTAACGTTTGAAAATTATGAACTGTGTTTTTTTATGAAATTTTGATTTTGATTAAAACTTAAAAAAAATACAAATGTTTGTTGCTTTCAAGTTATAAAAATTCAAACTAACCATGATTATCTATTTCGACGACACCGACAATAATACAATATAACAAAAAAAATATAATCTAAATTCTTTTTTTAATGACACCAACAACAATTTTATTATAGAAAAAGTTGTTTAAGGGTATAATTGGAATGATGAAAAATTAAGTATAAATATACTCATCTAATTTGTTACACTTTTTAAATGATAAAGGAAAAAAAACAAAAAAATATATATTGATATCTTGTTTGTTACATGTGTTATTAGTATTGAAAATTGAGGGTATTTTTGGTAAGAAAAATCCAACTAAAAAATGCTGAAAGGGGTAGTTTTCTTTTTATATAGTATAGATGAATAGTTAAAATTAATGTTTGGAGGTCCCTGAACTATTTAGGAATTTTTAGATTGGTCCCTATTCAGGAATTTTACAAGCGTGCATTAATAGGACTCATTTTCTTTTTTACACCGGGGTTTCTGTTTAGGGATTTATTTTAGAAAATAATAAACAAAAAATTATGATGTGGAAATTTAATTCATAAGTGTAAATTTTTTTTTTATAACCATAAGTGTAAAATTTAGTTACCATGTCATATTTTTAGTCAACGTTGACTAACATGTTTTTAACGGAAGGACCTAATTAAAAATTATGTATCAGTTGAAGGACTTGATTACAAACTTTTTTAGACCGAAAAGTAATATATAATTATGTAAATTTAAACGGGTTATTTAACGAAGAGATCAAAAATTCACCACCAAAAAGTAGAAATCAAAAATCAAATATACATTACTTACGCATTGTTTTTTCTTTAGAAAAAATGACATACACATTGTTTTTAATATCATGAATTTGAAAATGAAGTTTTTTCTTTTTAATTTTATTTTCTTATAAAGATCACTTTTTTCTTGAACAATAAATGAAAAAGCAATTAAATATATTATCATAACTAATTATATTTATGTTTTTTATATTATGTTTTTATTTGAATTGGTTTTTGTTTGGTCAAGTTGAACAATTTATTGTCCTCGTGAGTTTAGCTCAGTTAATAAGGACAATGCATAATATATGCAAGGTCCAGGGTTCGAACCCCAGACACCACCAAAAAAAGTTGAACTGTTTATTTTTATATTTCAATGAAAGGTTCCATGTGCTATTAAAGGGAAGATTACTGTCCTCGTGAGCTTAGCTCAGTTGGTTTGGACAATGCATAAAATATGCAAGGTCCGAGGTTCAAACCCCGGCCACCACAAAAAAAAAAGCGGAAGATTAATCAAAAAGCGAAAGAATGGAGCATTGATGATGGGAGCAGCAAGGTGTATGAACTTAGAAGAAATTGCTACTCAAGGGAACAACAAGATGGTAAACTTAAGAAGAAAAAAGGGAAGGCGCCCAAGGTGATTCAAGTGGTACCTGCGGTGGTGAAATCTCAATCTATGGTGTCTGGTGTTCAAGTAATTTTTGATGATGAAGGTTCGGTGGTTCTGGTGACTCCGATCGTTTTGATGGGATATTTTCCAAGGAAGAAAGCGGATGTGGAGCATTTATTAAGGGTTGATAAAGAAGCCGGAATTACTTTCACTTTGGCGGATGGTAGGGTGGTGGATAGAATGGTTGTTTTAGAAGAGGTAGATGTGGCAAAGAGAGTTATCAGGGGGAGGAATTAAGTGAATTTATGTTAGTATTGTCTTTCAACACTAGAGCTTTGGGTGGATTGTTGAAGCGCAAGAAGAGTAAGGAGTTGGTCAAAAGCCAAAGAGTTAGTTTTTTGACTATTCAAGAAACTACAATGGAGGAGATCTCGGATTCGGTCTGTCGGTATTTATGAGGGGATGAAGATTGTCAATGGGCTTTTCTTCCTTTGGCGGGAAATAGTGGAGGTATTTTATCTATTTGGCGCAAATCCAACCCTAAGTTTATTTTTTCTTTTGTGGATGAAGGTCATGTGGGTGTTTGTTTGGAGTGGGGCCCTTTGAGGAGAAGATGCTTGGTGGTTAATGTTTACTCCAGATGTGATTTGGTGGGTAAACAAAGATTGTGGGAGAAGCTTGTGTTGATTAGGAATTCGTTGGGTGTTGGAGCTTGGTGTTTCATATTGGTGACTTTAACTTGGTTCTTCACCTGGAAGAAAGAAGGGGGGGTTAGTGGTGGTCCTAGTGTGGACTATAGAAGAGAAATTGAATTGTTTAATGAGGTGGTGAATAATTTGGAGGTGGAGGATGTGAATCTAGTGGGGAGAAATGTTACTTGGTATAGATCCAATGGTCAAGCTATGAGTAGAATTGATAGAGAGTTGATTTTTGAGGAATGGGTAGAGTATTGGGGGAATGTTTCTTTGTAGGCTCTTCCTAGAGACGTATCTGATCATTGTCCGTTGGTGCTAAAGGGAGATTCTACCGATTGGGGACCGAAACATTTCCGGTTTAATAACCATTGCCTAGAAAATCGTAAAAGTTTAAGGGGATGGTAGAAGAGGCGTGGAGGAGGAACGGGGGAAGTGGGTGGATGGGTTTTGTGCTAAAATCGAAATTGAAGGGGTTCAAGGGTGATATTAGAGAATGGTTATAGGGTGGAGTATGGTAATGTTGAGATGAGGTTAACTTTGTTGAGGGAGGAGATAGAGAAGCTTGATGAGAAAAGCAAGAGTGGTGCTTTGTCAAATGAAGAAGTTGATGTTAGAAAGCTTAAGTTTAAGGAACTTTGGAGGTTATGGAAAAGCAAAGAGACTTTACTTTTTCAAAGATCAAGATCCAAATGGCTTAAAGAGGGGGATGCAAACTCAAAGTTTTTCCATTGTAGTGTTAGGAGTAGAGCCCATCGGAATGAGATTAAAGCTCTTAAGGTGGATATTGAATGGGTGTTTGAAGTGGATGAGATTAGAAGGGAGGTGGTAGTTTATTTTAAGGGCAAGTGGCGAGTCCTGAGTGGGAGCGACCGAGATTGGATGGAGTGAATTTCACATCTATTTCCAACGCCGATAATGATTCTGTAGTCGCTCCGTTTTCCACGGAAGAAATTGAGATGGGAATAAGAGCTCGGCCCCGGACGATTTCAATTTTGCTTTCTTTAAGCATTTTCGGTATCTTATTAAAAATGAGGTAAGGATCTTTTTTGATCAATTTCATGGTAATGAGGTTTTTTCGAGGTGCCTTCTCTCTTATTTTGTAACTCTTATCCATAAAGTGAAAAGCCCTTTATCCCTCAAAGAGTATAGACCTATCTCTTTGTTAGGGAGTTTGTACAAGATTCTTACAAAGGTTTTGGCCGAAAGGCTTTCTAAGGTGATGAACTCGGTTATTTCCTAATCACAATCGGCGTTTGTGAAAGGTAGGCACTTGGTGGATGGGGTGTTGATTGTTAATCAGGTGGTGGAGGTGGCTAGATTACGGAACCAGGAGTATTTAACCCTAAAGGTGGATTTTGGGAAAGCCTATGATTCAGTGTATTGGAGCTTCTTAGAGTATATGCTTTGGAGGGTTGGGTTTGCTTTGAAGTGGATTGCTTGGATGAAGGCATGTGTGTTCGGGGGTAGAATGTCAATTCTTGTTAATGGAAGTCCTACCGAAGAAATTGACCTTAAAAGGGGTTAAAAGCAAGGAGACCCGTTGTCCCCCTTCCTTTTTCTTTTGGTGGCGGAGGGTTTTAGTGGTCTTATAGAGAATACGGTAAATCGGAACCTTTTTAAGGGTTTCGAAGTTGGGGGGGTGGGGGGTGGGACGGTGATTTCCTAATATGCGGATCATACTTTGTGCATAGGTGAAGCTTCAATTGATATAACTTATGGACACTTAAGGCATTGTTAAGGGGCTTTAAGTTGGTGTTTGGTTTGAAGGTGAATGTTTCGTTCGAGTTCTTGGAGATGGCTTCAACTTTTGTCAATTATAGTGTGGGGTCGCTTCCTTTTATGTCTTTGGGCATACCGGTTGGTGCGAATGCAAGAAAGTTGTCTACTTGGGAGCCGGTATTGGATCGGATTAGTGCTAAACTTAGCTCGTGGGGTAATATATTAGTTTAGGAGGACGAATTGTTATCTTAATTTCGGTACCTAACTCAATACTTATTTTCTATCTCTCGTTTTTTAAGATGCCGACAAAGGTTATCAAAAGGTGGAGGCAATTCAAAGAAGGTACCTTTTGGGAGGGGTAGGGGGGAGAAAGAAGATTTGTTGGGTTAAGTGGAGGAAGGTTTGCAAACCTAGATGTAAAGGGGGGTCTTGGGGTGAAAAATTTCAAGTTGGTAAAAGTTAGTCTCTTAGCTAAGTGGAAATGGCGTCTTCTAGATGAGGAGCCGACTTTGTGGAAGGAGGTTCTAGAAGACAAATATGGGCCTATGGTGAGTTTTTGAAGTAGGATGCTCGGGGAGGTGTGGCCTTCCTATTCTTCGCATTGGTGGAAAGATATAATGGGGTTGGAGGAGGTGGGAGGGGTTCAATGGTTTAGTAGAGAGTTGGAGAGGAAGGTTCAGAATGGAATGAATACGTTCTTTTGGAAGGATGCGTGGGTGTCTAATGTGCCTTTGATGGAGTCATTTCTGCGTCTTTTTTCCTTAGCTTGTTCTCAAGAAGGAAAGGTGGGGGAGTTGTGTCGAAGAAGCTCGGAGGGGTTAGATGGAGGCTTAGTTGGAGAAGAGAGTTGTTTGAGTGGGAAAAGGAGTTGGTAACTTCTCTTTTGGCTCGGTTGGAGGGTGTGGTGATGGGGGGAAGGTATGGATGCTTGGGTGTGGCGTGCGGATAAGGAAGGTGTGTTTTCCGTTAAGCATTGTTATTTATTACTTCAAATTTTAAGTCCTATTGAAGGAGTCTTGAATTTGGAAGAGGGGGTGATTTTCCGGGAACTTTGGAGAAGCAAAGCGCCGGCAAAGGTATTGACTTTCTCGTGGACTTTGTTACTTGATAGGATTCCGACTAAGGATAACCTTGCAAAGAGAAGGCTTTTGGGGATGGAGGATTTTAAATGGTGTGTCCTTTGTGATCTTGAAGACGAAACGACGATTCACCTTTTCCTACATTGTGACTTTATTTCTAAAGTGTGGAGGGAAGTGATGAGGTGGTTGAACTTTAACTTAATCACTCCCCCTAATCTTCTCATTCACGTTTGGTCTAGAGAGGTGAGGTCAAAGAAGCTTAGAAGAGGTGCTTGGTTGATTTGGCATGCGGTTGTTTGGGTGGTGTGGGAGGCTAGAAATAATCGGATTTTTAATAATATAGTGATTGAAGTGGAGGAATTGGTGGATCAAATTAGAGTGATGTTGTGGCAATGGAGTATGTCGAGATTGAAAATTGCGACATGTTTATTTTATGAATGGTGTTGGAATCCTCGTCATTGCCTTGGTGGTTGAGCAGGGTGGTCGTTGGGTTGGTTTTGTAGGCGCTTTTGGTCAGCCTGCAGGCTGTTGGTTCGTGTGCCTCGCTTAGGACTGTTATTTATGTTTTGCTGTTTCTGCAGATTGTTGTTCTGTTGACAGCGGTTGTGCATTTTTTGTTTTGGTGGTTTTTTGTTCTTTTTCCCTCGGTTGTTCAGCTGTTCGGTTGGCCTGTGGGCTTTGTTTTGTTGTGTGCTGCTGTTGCAGCAAGTGTTTTTAGGTGAGTTTTGGTTGGTTGGTGCCGAGGCCGGGTTGTTTAGCTGGTGATGCTGCTGTAGACAGCTTTTGGTGTTTTATGTTCCTGTTTTTGTTGTTGTAATAGGACTATAGGGTTTTTTTTTATCGAGTGGTAGTTTGGTGGAGAGGTGTCGTCCGTTACAAGGCTCTCTTTTGTGTAAGTCTTTCTTCTCCTATGCGGGTTAAGTACTCATTGTGCTAGCCTTGCTTAATATATTTGCTGATTAAAAAAAAACATGTTATTTTACCGTCAAATAAAAATAATAAGCTTAAAGCCCCATCATGGAAGTTTCGACAATTATTATTTTGTTGATGTTCTTAAGTTCTGAACAATTTCAAAATTGAAAAGGAAGTTGCAAAAATAACACTAGCATAATATATAAGAAACTCAAAGCCTATAAAACTTTATTATCACATCAATGTTAATAGATGTAGTCAAATAGAGCTTGACAGGAAGCCTAGAAAGAATGTCTAGCATCAGATGGAACGAGAGAGTGGGAGGCATCAATAGCATGCTATGATTATTACTGACTTTGAAGAACCGGCGTTGTTGCCCTGGATACGAAACATCATTTGTGGCAGTGGCATTGGAAGAACAGTTAGCTTATGAGAAGAGAAACAGAGCATAGTTTTGGAAATGATGTTTTATGTTTAGTGAGTATTGTACTGGTTGTGAATAGTTTGTTGTCGTTACACGAAGCTTTGAGTCATGTCAAGGCACTCTTTGAGTTGTAACTGATTTGGTTCATAAATTTTCGACACTAGTTCATTGCATTATATTACTAGTAGAGAGGAACGAGTAACAACTCTCAAAGATTTTGAGACGAGAAGTTTCTATGAAGAGGTCATTCAATTTAGAAGTAGCCGGAGGTTTTCATGTATTAGTGAAATATGAATCGGAGAGGAGCAGTGATTATGCTGCTGCATTTTTTTATTGGATAAACGACAAGGTTTTCTCTTTTGATTATGCAGATTTTAGCTTGTTTTGTAAATAAAAAATTGTTAAGAGGGAGCTTTGATGCACAATAAAGTTGTTGTCACGTGAGTGAAAGGTCTAAAAATAGGATAAAGCAGCGTACAATGCACCAAGTGGTGGGACCCCTTCCCGGACTCTGCGTATGCGGGAGCTTTATTGATCCATGCTGCCCTCTTTTTTGGGAAAAAAATTTGTTATATTTTGTCCTTAGTTAGCTGAATTATATTTGGGTGTGCTTATTTCAATTCATTAGCTAGTTTTGCGTTAGCTGAATTATATTTGGGTGTGCTTATTTCAATTCATTAGCTAGTTTTGCCTTTGCATAATAACAAAGAACCATATTTACCAAGAAAAGCTTTCTTTTCAATAGTCCACATTCAAACGCAATCCTTTGAATATTGATGCACCCAAATCCTATCTTAAAATCCACAAATTATTATTGAAAGAAAAAAAGAGCACTGAAGTCTTAACCATGGCTATTTATTTCTAAATTTTTCCACCCCACACATCGAATATTTTGAAAGGCTATCTGAGCTTTAGAAGCTATACACTACCATGTTACTACTACAAAATACCCCCTTTAATAGCACTCATTTTGAGCGTTTAATAGCGCTTGTGAAGTGCTAAGAAAGCCCCCGCTATTATAGGTCAGAACCCTATAATAGCGCTTTTAAAAAGCTATTAAAAAACAGTGTTTCAATAGCGCTTTCACAAAAGCGCTAATATAGCCTTATTTTTGTGCTATTTATAACAGATGATTCTTAGCATTTTCCGGAAAGCGCTATCTTACTTATCCCCCCTTTAATAGCACTTTCAGAAAAGCGCTAATAAAAGTCTCTATTTATTTTTTTATTTTAAAAGTTACATCTACAACTAAATGCATCATAATAAGATACTGACTAGACAAAAAATCTATATTCTTATCATAAACACTAGTCATCCATTAATAGAAATAAACAACAATAATGTGTTGATCAGAAACTTAATTACAAATGATATCTAATGTACACTTGAATAAAAATGTAAAGTCCGTGCACAATACATATATATGAACGATGACAAACCTAAATCATTTATCCATTGTCATAGGCCAACTGTTGAAATTATAGTTGGCAGCCCGTTCTATATAATGAAGTCTTAATTAACTATCATCAAGAACTGAAACTAAAAAAGAACATAAGACAAATTTTACCATAAACTTTCAATATCCAACTTCAATGTCTTTACTCAAGCATTTCTCTTAACCATCCCATGTGCCACAAACCCAATTCAAATTCTTATTGCTTGTCAATCTACAAACAAAAAATAGCAGAAAAGTTGGATGAGAAATTATAACAGCTCTCTCGAAGCCATTTTTCTTAATAAAAAATAATGTTCAATCTCGTAAAGATTAGTATGTGTAAGTTAAGCTTTTCATGAAATTTTATGCAGAATTAGGAGTATCTATCTACACAATATCAGTCAATGAAATTTACTAATAATCATCATTATAAGGACAGTTCATCCATGCCAATGATCTGTAATGAACTCTTATATATTTAGATACAATATGATAGTCTTATGATACTGTGATAAAGTATTGTTGATAAAAAAAATTAAATTGGTAAGCTATAGTATTCAAAATTTAAAATATAAGACACACTTTTTTAATGTAAGGGACCAAACCTCTAAGTATGAAAAATGACATAAGCTGCATCAGTCAAGGAGTTGTACAAAATTGGTAACCAAGTTCTCTGTAAGAAGAAGCAAACAAAACAACTATATTGCAAGTAGTTCAACAATTTTTATTATGCAGTATTGATTAAATGTCATCATAAAAAAACTTTATAGCTTTTGTTCCAAATCTCACAGGATTACAAATTTCAATAAGACCAAGGACAATTCATCAATAGGAAGAAACATGAATATTTATTGAAAACCATTCTAGTTGAATTAATCCCAATATCTCAAACAAAAATCTAAAGTATCAAGGAAGAGCATAAGTTACCTGTTATGAACCATTGAGTCTTCAAGTGGAGCACATACTCCCATAACCACTACATCAGGAAACACATGTTGATTAGTACAATATCAACACCCTTCAACAAACTCAGACTTTTTAGCATTTTTTTTTTTGCTTTTAATAATGTTTTCACAATGCTTTCAAACAACACTGAACCTTAATTATATTAGTAATTGAATTTTTTTGTATATGAAATCATTTAGTGTAAGGTTATAGTGTAAGATTAGGGATTAGAGAGACACCTAAACCAGTGATGAGACAGGAAGCAACGACGAAGCCAACTCCTTTTCGATTTCAACTTCTAAATACTTTCTCACTTCCAAATTCTTATCTACAATCAATTCATATAGAGAAAAATCAAAACGAAACAATATTTCAAAAAGAAAATCTAACAAAATCAGACAGAGAGAGAGAGAGAGAGAGAGAGAGAGAGAGAGATTTGAGGTTTATTTACCTTTTCTTTGAAAGGAAGAGACGAGGGAAAGAGGCATTCAGGCAATAGAGAAGATGACGATCAAGAGAGAAGACAACATGTTCTGTTTTAGAGATAACTTACAATGAGCATATACAAGTTCATTAATAACAACTCCTTTGACAAGAATAAATGAAGAAAAAATGGAGTAGTGTCTAACCTGCTAATGGTGGAAGCTTCTTTCCATAACATTCAATTCCTTCACAAATAAAAGCCACAAATATATTATTAATAAAAATTAAAAACAAATGTCAAATACTCAATAGAAAAATACTAGAATATAAATATTACTCAGTAAACTATATACTCAAGACTTTTGTTAATAGCTACCAAAAGAAGACCATCCTCAATTGAGTGGAAGGGCCATTAGGTGCAGTGTGACCTCGGCTACCCAAATACTAGTATCTGCTCTCAATTAGAAATAAAAAACATGCACTCAACAGTCAACATACACAATTTACCTTCCATCTCAATTTAAAATCATTTAACAAATACAATTTTATCAGTGTATTTGAATTATATCACTAACTCTACATGTACAGGTTATTAATGTCAACCAATGATCAAAGATTTAGATATATTGGAACAATTGAGGGACAAACTAAAAATGATTTATTCTTTTAAATATACCTACTAAAGGGATGGAATCATACTCTAAAGTCAGTTCAAAATAGTGTGAGATTTTTTCCTCAAGCAAAGAAGCTTTCATCATCCTCCTCTTATTCTACTACTATGGTTTCTAATTCTTCTAAGAGACAAAAGGAGAAGGCAAAGCAATCAGAGGAATGTTTGAGGAAGGTCATATACTTGAGTTGCTGGGGTCCCAATTAATTAGAGGAGATCGTGGAAAAAAATTTTAACTCTATTCTTTGATCTTTCTTCACGTATAGTGCAATATTGAAAGAGGTTATTGTAAATTATGTTTAATTGATGAAGATAGCAACCTTGAACTTCTCTCAAATTCATTATTCTAACTATGCTTCATAATACCCATGTTCTTTTTAACCTTAAATCAATAAAGAGAAGCAAGTAAACCGAATGAACAAAGTAAATAAATTTGAGATGAAAAAAGAAAATTTACGGAATACATTTCAGATTAATAAAATTTTAGTCTGTTCAATTTAATAATTTCATTAATATTTTCAAATTATAACATCAAAAATCTTGTTGGTAATAAAAAGTTTACTAAAATTATAACTTCAAAAATATTTTATTAATCTGAAATTTTAAAAATATGACCACTGTGGTGATATTGCTGACTTATTAGTTAGACACATCAAATTGGATATGGAATAGATCAAGAAAGAAATTAGATGTGGAGAGCTTAAATTGTTATCACCATATAAAAATAACTAAATAAGAGGTCATGATTTACTTGTGTTTTTCTTCTTCGAAAGAAAAAAAAAAAAGAAAACAACATAATAGTTTCTTTTTCTTCCATGAAGAACAATATAGTTTAGTATCATGCAAAAACAGAGAACATGAAGCATAATGAAAACATAGAACATAGAAATGAAATAAACTAACCTCAATCAGAGTTAACAACACTAACAAGCTGAAGAGAAACTATTTTTTCCACTCCCAAATCTATAAAAATAAACAAGGACATATAATTTAAATTTTACCCACATCAGATTTTAAAAAGAAAATCAATAAAAATATGAAATAAGCTTTGTAGACAAACAAAGATATATCTCCAAATCCAATAATAAACAAATAATTGATGGGTCAGTGGAACAACAATACAAAGAAAATAACAAAAATTGTGAAAGATAAAGAGAATAGTTACTTTGACAAGACGAGAGCAGGTGGTGAAATTCGGCGGCGGCGACGAATTGAAGAGTTCGGCGGTGTTCGATGGCATTTATGGGTTGGATGGTGTTAAAAGAGTTATGGGTTATGGGGTTTCTGAGTTATCGATCTGATTTGATTTGGGGTTTAAGATTCAACGATTTGTCTTCGATTTGTGTTATGGGTTCAGGATTTGTGTTCCATTTGTGTTCGATGGGGTTTCTGGGTCCGATGGGGTTTATGGCAGAGATGAGACGAGTGAGTGATTGAGGAGATGCGTATGTGATGGAGGAGAAGAAGAGTTCATGATTTGTGAGTGATGGAGGAGATGAGTTCATGATTTGTGAGTGATGGAGGAGATGAGTTCTGAGTTCACGATTTGTGGAGGAGATGAGTGAGGTGTGGAGTTTGAGTTTGGGTTGAATATTCTTCGTGAAAATGAAATCTAGCATCAGCCTTTTTTTTTTCTTTTTAATATTTTGATAGCGGAAACATAGCGTTTAGAAAAAAACGCTATCTGAACTACCTCGAATAATAGCGTTTGATGAAAAGCGCTATGGTTCCAAAGCTAAATAATAGCGTTTTTCTAAAAGCGCTATCTAATCCATGTTTTTGACTAGTTTATCTTAGCGCCCGACTAAAAGCGCTATAAAAATCATGTGTGTTGCCTTTTTAATAGCATTTACGCAGAAACACTATTAAAATTGTGCTATTAAAGCCAAAATTGTAGTAGTTGTGAAGCATAGCTGATCCATTCGATCATAATATAAATGGTAAAAGCATTCAATATTTCCTATGCATACAAACTAGCTCCTTGTTTGTAACATCCTTGATGAGCTTGGAAATCTCACTGAGCTTGTAGATTTGGATATTTCAGTGAACATATATTTGAACTATCCCTTCTTCTATTTGTATCCTTCCTTCTTATGCTTCGAGTTCTGCAGCTTTACAATTACAGCCTTACAAGTGAAATTCTAAATGCAATTAAACACTTAACATCACTTAACATGTTTTCTCCTTACGGCAATTTTGTAAGTTGACATGTCCCAATGAAACTACGACAGTTCTCTCGAGTGGCTGTTCTTGATTTGTCAGAAAAAGTTGTCTGGTCCTTTTCCATCACATGTTTGTAAACTGTTATATTTTCTTGTTTTTTATTTTCTTGTGTTATGCCAGAGAGCTACGCACATTTCTCTTAAGGTTTCATGTCATTTATAACCATTTAAAAGGATTGGTTGCTAAGTGACATTTATGTTTACCACGCTTTTCAATCATTGAGTAGTAACAATTTTACCGGACCAATTCCAGAGAATAGTGAAATTCTAGAAACTTGCTGAGTCCTACTCCTAGCATGTGGACAACTCACATAGGAGCACCTCTAGTGTTTCAACTTAAAATAGTAAGATCTTCAAATTCCATGGTAAAACATATAGTGGAATATGATCACAAAAACCATTTTAATCCTTCAAATTTGTATCAAATTAGTATCATCTTAGGTATCTTGTCTATTAATATTGTATAAAATTACTGCACTTAAGATAGTTGCATTTACAACCCACCTCCCATATTTCCAAATCATCACATCATCAAATCATTTCTATATTCAATCTTAGCCTCGAATAAGTATCAGTTTATAATCCCAAAGATGAAGGATAACATTAAACATTTAAGCTCCAATTTACTGTTGCTTTAAAATTGAAATGTGAACAAGAAAACGACCTCTGCATCAATAGCAGTGGATGCCACTGATAGGCAATTTCCATCTCTGTCATTTTTATGCAATAAAACATGTTTTAAGATACAAAAATCAGTAGCAGGTGTGATACAAAATTCAATTAAAAACTCAAAACTCATCTGAATACAAATTATTGCTTGTATTAAAATGGAATAAAATGCAAACTCAATACTACTTTGTTTTAATGTTCAATAGGACTCATATAAGCTGCTTTGTGTCCATGCTTTAAACACCTGTTCTCTGCAACAAGTAGTGCAATATAACAAACAATGAGAGAAAATAATTATCATACAAGAAACTAATATTTAAAAAATTCAACCAACAACATTACTAAGATTATTTCAACTTTTAAGCACTTTGTTGAAAAGTTTCGATCAACAATGTTGAAGAAGCAAAGTTTAATATAGAATTTGATACTTGATGGTGTATCTAGCAGTAGTCTTAGGGAAGTCAGTACCATTAACATTGGATTGAATGACAAATAAATTGATACCAACATATGCATGAGTAGTAAATATTAATCCCATGCTTGAGATACAAATTCATTGACTAAGTTTCTACATAAGCCGGAAGCTCTAATGATTGCAACCTTTATACAATATTTGTAGAGTAATTAACTAGAAAGGATTCACGTTGAAAACTGCTATAGAAAAACAATTATTTAAGTGGTATCTAAATGTCGAAACGTGTTCAAAGAAAGCGGTACCTAAATGTTGAAACATGTTCAAAGTCAGAAGAAAAGGTTCTCATAAGGAAAAAAGAGCACATTGACATGGTTCTAATGTTCTATTGGAAGAGTCATAGATATCATATGTCTGTTTACTTATATATTTAATTAAAATAATAAATTGAAACACCACTTAATTATAAGAAGAGACATATAAACCTTATCCAACTAGTTCATGATCGTAAACTTCTTATTCACACCTAAAAAATCTTGTAACTAGCAGTACCACCTTGTACTTCCTTTAATCCATTAAAAATAGCTTCCATCTCGTTGCTAATATTAACATTACATATGTGGTAGAAAATCAAATGACAAACAATTTAATGCAATTCATGATTGTGAACTTTTTAAAATATAGTGCAAGATATGAGAGAATCAACAACTCAAATTAAGCAAAAACTATTGAAAATAAGAAGTAATGTTGAACCTATAGATTCCATCATCCATTGATTACCTATTATCTAACAAGTCACCAAGAATCGGATGAGGCATAACATAAATAACACAAATAAAAAACTAACCATATATATGTTGCAATTGAGTCCATGCTTAAGGTGATATGAGACTCTCAATGTAGACTGTTGCGATTGTACGCTGATAGTTGTTTTGAAATTCAGGCATATTCAAAGTGCCAGTTTTGAAATCATAAACAACCAACTTGATATAGTCACATTCAACCTCAAGCTCATGACACTCCACCAACAGTTGGTCATCTTCTGAAATATATAAAGCAATATCGGCTTTTAAACCCCAATTTTGCAGGTTAGGAATAGTGTACAATTTAGTCCAAGATTCTTCAATTCCATACTACTTCATAATCCAAACATCCCAATATATATGACTGCTTGCAAAGACACACAAGCAATTCCTCGGCACACCCAAGGTCCACCAATAATTCTTATTCTCGGAATCAGGTAGGTAAAGCTATTGATATGACTCATTCTCTAAAGCAAGAGAAAGAATGAAGCCATAGAACTATATGAATCTTCCTCTATAAACCAATTAATAGAACCACTAACAAATGTTCCTGAACCACAAAACCTCCCCACACGGATGTTGTAATAAGATGGAATGTCCTCCATTCTTCTCCAATATTCAGTTCCCCAAGTATAATGAGTTCACTGCAATGACCCTTATACTTATCAATTAAACAATCATACCCAAAGCTTCTGAAAACACAGGTGCGGATTTTCCAAAGCAGGCATGGAAGGGTTCCACAAAAAAAAAGAACCATTAATGAGTTCACCACAAAACATGCCATCGCAAGAGCAGATTGCCGTCACGTAGTCATATCGATATGTGATACTATTCAAAAGGTGTAGTATCATTGTTGCTATTGCCATATTTTTTACCCTTCTTACTCATCAAATTGTGATACAAAGAAGAAAATGAGAAAGTCTCATACTTCTCATGATTTTTTTCACTGAAACATCCATCTTTTCATGTCCCAAAAAGTTTCTCTTCTTGAACATTAAAAGAATCATCGTCTGAGCTAGAAACCAATGAATCCTGGTAGATTTCTGATGACACATGATTTAGTATATTCTCTTTTGAATCGCTTTCTTGGTAAATTTGAGTCTCTTCTTTTCATTGTTGCTTCTAATATATGTTTTGGATTGTCCTATTCTTCATTAATTGATTTTGGATATAGTATACACATAGTTGAAGTGCGTGATTCAAAATCTTGTCGGACCAAGCAAAGGATTCAGGCAAGTCTTTTCCTCTCAATTCACCAAGCCATCTCTTAACATCTTTTCAAGAAATAAAGAAACAGTGTCATATAGCAAAGGAAAAAGGACAACTAAGGCAGATTTCTTCTTTGTTGCAACACAAGTTACACATTAATTGAAGGAAGATTTCATCATCTCTTAGCAAGATTTCATCAGTGTCCATCTTCTTATGAATCTGTTATGGACAATTTTTATGGTTGTTCATTACTAGAGGAAAATTACTCTAAAATACTAAAAGCTGCAACTATACTATTCTAACAAACTAATTCTTCATTCATTCATTTGATAATCATTACAATGACCAATCACACTTATTTATAGCTTCAAATCCTAACAACTTAACCTCATGACTTGATGACTCTCTGTCATTACTATGTTTGTAGACACTTTCCATGTAATTTTTTATGGTAGTTCATCAAGATTATGAAGCTAAAAGCACTCAAAAACGAAGATTTCAGGTTGCCAGCGCAAGTCAAAATCGGGCCCTGACCTTCCTGGTTCGGGCGCCGATTTCACAGCACAAAATAGGAAGTTTGAGTACTGGAAAAATTGGGCCCCGACCTTCCTGGTTCGGGCGCCGATTTCGCTGTTTCAGGACGCGAGTTTTCGGCCTTCGGGGGCCGATTTTAGGCACTCGGGGGCCGATTTTTAGCTTCTTATAAATATAAAAGAGGTGTTTCTGAATTAAGGGTTCACGTTTTTTGGAGATAAAAAGACATAGAAACTCAAGGAAAGTGATTTTGGGAGCATTATTGGAGGAGATTCATCAAGAAGAGTTCATGAATTGTTCTTGTAATCTCTCTTTCACTCTTTCTTTTTGTTTAGCTGCTATGTGTAACTAAATCCTCCATTGTTGGAGATGAGTAACCCTAGATGAACATTATTGTTATTTGACCTAATTTTGTTTATTGATGAATTTCATTGAATTGCTTTTCTTATCTCTGTTCTTAATGCTTTTATTGATTGGCCATCTTTAAATTGAATTATGGTTTATATTGTGATACGGAAGTGGAATTTATAAACGCTTGAGATAAGAAATCTTTGCCTTTGTAGTCTAGGAATAGATACAAACCCTTGGAACCAATTAAGAATCCTTGTTCGTTCATGCTTGATTCTAATCTTAAAATTCACTAAGGAATTAGGTGTTTATTTTAGAGTCAACGTTTCTGTCACTAAGGAATTAGGGCACGAATTTTATAGAGGATTCGGTAGCAATTAGGTGAGTCAATTCAATAATGAGAATTAGGTTAATAACATGAAATAAGTCATCTAGTAAAACTCATCTCCAACACTTTTCTCTTTATTAATTTGAACCATCTCTATATTGTTCAATTTCAATTATTGCACTAAAAACAAACCCCGTAACCTTTTGTTCAATTAAGTCTTAAAATACGATTCAATAGTATAACGCAATCCTTGAGTTCGACACTCGGTCTTACCGTTTTAATTTTACTACTTGAACGATTTCGTACACTTGCGAAATACGCCATCAAGTTTTTGGCGCCGTTGCCGGGGATTGCTTAATCACTGTTGAATTTATTTTTTGCTTAATTGAAATTTTTTGCTCTGCAATAAAATTTTTGTTTTATTTTATTTTTGTTGATTTTCTAATGTCGTTTGTTAGTATTATTTTTCTTTGTTGAGATATTTATCGTCCGTAGAGCATGGAAGAATTTGATGATTGTCTTCTTTTACAACTACGGGATGAAACTGAAACTTGTCTTCTAACTGCACAATGTCGTATACTTGAGGGACAAATCATGAGAGATACATTCGAAAAAGATCTCCTTCGGTTTGTTCCTCATAGATTTGATTTTTGTAGAGAAGGACATATGAGTGACACTTTTGATTATTATGTCCCAATGCCGAAAGAAGATCTGTTGGTCGTGGAAGTAGAAGAAGATACGATTTTCATGAAAAATATCAATTGGGAGCAAATTTTACCTACTCAAATTCTTCCCCTAGATTCATATGACGAGAAATTTCATATCAACGATGTTTTGATTGAATTCATGAGTGATAATCATGTTTCGATTGAAACATTTGAGAGTCAATGTGAGAGGTTATTTGAGCAAGTGGTTGAGCTTGAGAAGCTGGAGATTGGAGATAAATTCATTGTTGTGGAAAAGAAAGAAGATGAGGGGGAATCAATAAATATTGAGGCCGATCTAGTTGATAAGGAAACTCAAAAGTCTCAACTTTGGAGAGATTTAGATGTCCAACCAGAAATTCCTCAACAAAACATTTCTCCAAATTTTTTTAGCAACAAGGCAGGGAAAAAGGAAAAGATTGATGAAGTCCTAGATGCCATTTATGCCTTGTTCATTGTTGTCCACTTGAAAATGATATGGAAGCAACATCATCTATTGCTCAAGTTCATGGAGTTCTTATCCAACAAAAGGAAGAAGAAGGATGATGTGTTCTTTGTATCATATATGCCACCTTAACAGTGGTTGATGCGTCAAGCTAATGACATTAAAAAAGCGCTTCGTGGGAGGCAACCCACGTCAGTAAGCAATTTTCTAGATTTTTTTTTTGTTATGTCAGTTATTTGCTTATGTACTTTGCTTCAGTTGTATTTGAGTCAAACGTGAGTAGTGTCTTGGTGCTTATTGATTAGTCCCCTATTTTGTAATGCATCTGCATTTGTTTATTATTGATGAACTCACTTTTCTTGAAATGTACCAGTTTCGTAACAAAGATTCTGCCAATGGTTTGTCAAAAGTTCAAAGGAGGTGGTTGCTTGATTGGATCTTTCAATGGGAAGTGTACGGCCGGACAGAATGCTTAGGCAGCCACAACTTCCAGAAACCTCAACTTGTAAGGTCATAGCCAAATTTTATTTTTCAATTTTTACAAATATGAGTGTTTCCATGTGAATGCTATTTCTAGGGCTTTAGATTTTTCTCTGCTATTGATTGGTTATATTGTGTGCACACTAAGGCAAATTGCTTGTACCTTGAGCCTTTGAAGCCAACTTGAGTTTATATTGAATTATTCCTTTGTTTAAGCCAAGTTGAGCCATTAGGATTAGACCCCTTGTTTCGATGACGAACCTCATTACAAGCCTAGAGATCATATGATTGTCCCAATAATTTTATTGGAGCTAGGCATAATTTGTGTTTCAATGTTACAAAAATTCAAGTTTGGGGTTGCTCATGGAACTAGCAACAATCTAAGTTTGGGGTAGGGGTACTAGAGAATTGAAGATCATCTTGTCAAGTTGTCTTATTAAAAGCATGTTAAAAATAAGCTGGAACGTTAAAAATTCAGCTCAAAAAAAAAAAACAATGAATGAATGCATAATGAAAACAAGTGATCAGTTTTCGTTTTAATGTTGATGATCTCTAGTCCCTGAAATTTGTTGTGGTGTAAACTTTGTTTTTCAATTTTTAGAACCGTAGGATGATGCTTAACTCCAAGTTATTTTTCTGAAGCCTACTTTCCAAATTATCCCACCTCGAACCTAAGCCCTGTTATAACCGAAAAAGTCCTTAAAAGTGTGTGCATGATATTGACTTTGATTGATGCTTAGAAACTTTTAAAGTTTTGGTAATATAGTAGTTTGCATGTCGACTGTGTGAACCTTGTTTCAATATTGTTGCGAGAAGTTGTGGATTGGATGTGTTGCCAAGCAAGTTAGCTCATCAATTGCTAACAAAGGAGTGAACTTTTGACATGACCCTTGGTGGAGTAAGTGTTATTTTACTGTTATTTTTCATTTTAAGTGTGTTCCTTGAGGACAAGTAACGATGCAAGTTTGGGGTTGTGATGACTCTCTGTCATTACTATGTTTGTAGACACTTTCCATGTAATTTTTTAGGGTAGCTCATCAAGATTATGAAGCTAAAAGCACTCAAAAACGAAGATTTCAGGTTGCCAGCGCAAGTCAAAATCGGGCCCCGACCTTCCTGGTTCGGGCGCCGATTTCACAGCACAAAATAGGAAGTTTGAGTACTGGAAAAATCGGGCCCCGACCTTCCTGGTTCGGGCGCCGATTTCGCTGTTTCAGGACGCGAGTTTTCGGCCTTCGGGGGCCGATTTTAGGCACTCGGGGGCCTATTTTTAGCTTCTTATAAATATAAAAGAGGTGTTTCTGAATTAAGGGTTCACGTTTTTTGGAGATAAAAAGACATAGAAACTCAAGGAAAGTGATTTTGGGAGCATTATTGGAGGAGATTCATCAAGAAGAGTTCATGAATTGTTCTTGTAATCTCTCTTTCACTCTTTCTTTTTGTTTAGCTGCTATGTGTAACTAAATCCTCCATTGTTGGAGATGAGTAACCCTAGATGAACATGATTGTTATTTGACCTAATTTTATTTATTGATGAATTTCATTGAATTGCTTTTCTTATCTCTGTTCTTAATGCTTTTATTGATTGGCCATCTTTAAATTGAATTATGGTTTATATTGTGATACGGAAGTGGAATTTATAAACGCTTGAGATAAGAAATCTTTGCCTTTGTAGTCTAGGAATAGATACAAACCCTTGGAACCAATTAAGAATCCTTGTTCGTTCATGCTTGATTCTAATCTTAAAATTCACTAAGGAATTAGGTGTTTATTTTAGAGTCAACGTTTCTGTCACTAAGGAATTAGGGCATGAATTTTATAGAGGATTCGGTAGCAATTAGGTGAGTCAATTCAATAATGAGAATTAGGTTAATAACATGAAATAAGTCATCTAGTAAAACTCATCTCCAACACTTTTCTCTTTATTAATTTGAACCATCTCTATATTGTTCAATTTCAATTATTGCACTAAAAACAAACCCCGTAACCTTTTGTTCAATTAAGTCTTAAAATACGATTCAATAGTATAACGCAATCCTTGAGTTCGACACTCGGTCTTACCGTTTTAATTTTACTACTTGAACGATTTCGTACACTTGCGAAATACGCCATCAAGTTTTTGGCGCCGTTGCCGGGGATTGCTTAATCATTGTTGAATTTATGTGTGATGCAAGTGACATAGCTGTTGGGGCAGTACTTGGTCAAAGAAAAGATAAGTTGTTGCATGTAATCTACTATGCAAGTCATGTTCTGAATCCGGCACAACTTAATTATGCCACCACTGAAAAAGAGCTTCTGGCTGTTGTTTATGCCTTTGATAAATTTAGATCTTACTTGTTAGGGTCTAAAGTTATTGTTTATACTGACCATAGTATTTGTTTTCTAAGCAGGAATCTAAGCCAAGGCTTCTTAGGTGGATACTGTTGTTGCAGGTATTTGTTCTCGAACACCCGGTGGAACGGAATGAGCTAACCTTTGCGACCGGACAGTTTTCCGGAGTGCTCAAGAACAAATACCGGAGCCACTCTCAACTGAATCTGAAACCATGGGAGACCCTGCACCAAGACCGAAGCTAGGAGATTATGGGTTAGCAACTCATCGCGGTCAACTGACCCACACTTTTCAATTAACCAGCTAACCCCGTTGCTTTCGACATCAAGTTTTTTGGCAAGTGCACCAAATACTATCGAAGTAGTAAAAATATCGATCCCACAAGGACTGTTTTTAATCTCAATAATTCAACTACGTTGTATTTTAGGATGTATAAAGGTTATTTTGATTTGCCACTAGGCAGTAGATTGGTTTGATTGCATAAAAGTAATTGCTAAAAATAAATTGGTTTTCAAGAATAAGAGAGAGATGAGTTTAGGTCTTTCGAATCATCTATGTTCCCCTAACTGTTATGTTGCACCTATTCGTATGAATGATCTTCTAATCCCACGATAGTTAACAAAATAGTCCTAATCAATCCCTTGAGTTAGGACCCTCTTCTTAAACTACAGCCCCTAATCCCTTAGGTGGTCTAATAATCTTTGAAGGTTTAAAGCACGTTAACCTAATATCACTAATAAACGATTATCCATTCCTAGACTAACCATGTTTATTAGAACAATTCAATAGGTCTAAGTAGAAACCTATTGTCATTACGTAATTATAATATTAGACTCACTCATCTTAATCATTCATTCCTGAATCATTCTCCAGACGTGAATGATTTGGCTTGGGGGATTGCAAGGTTTCAAATAAGCTTTCACAAGTTAAAGAATCATTGGTAATGTATATAATCAATGTAATAAAGAAAGTAATCAGGTACAGGAAGAAATTTAGAAACACAAATGTAAGATTGTTAATTTACTTCCACTCATCCTTATTTATTAATTTTGTTACGTCTGCAGCAATTTAACCTAATTTTTTTCCGCTCATTTGCTTTATTAGGTTTGCAATTATTTAACCTAATAAATTCCATCTAAAAAAATGCATCGCACCAATTTCATTCTATCCTCTTGCCTTTTTTTTAAGAAATACACTTATCTTTATTTATTAATTTAGTTACGTCTGCAGCAATTTAACCTAATTTTTCCTTATTTATTAATTTTGTTAAGTCTACAGCAATCCTTATTTATTAATTTTGTTACGTGCGCAACAACTTAACCTAATTTGTTGTATTAGGTTAGCAGTAATTTAACCTAACAAATTCCATCTAAAAAAATGCATCGCACCAATTTCATTTCTATCCACTTGCCATTTTTTTTTTGCTATCCTCTTGCCTTTTTGACAATATTTTGTACACAATACTAGAAAAATTCATCGCACTAATTTCATGGCTTTTTTTTTTTGACAATATTTTGTACACTTTTTTTTTGAACCAATTTCATGCATTTTTTTTTTACAATATTTTGTACACTTTTTTTTAAGGAAGTATTTTGTACACTTATTTAGTACTAAAAAAATGCATAGCATCAATTTTATGTCTTTTTTTTGAAAATATTTTGTTAGGAATCTTAATTCTTATCCATATTATTTATTAATTTTGTTAGGTCTGCAGCACCTTAACCTATTGTTTCTGTAGATTTTTTTTGACAATTTGTTGTACACTTATTTAATACGTTTACAAACAGAATACACTAATTTCCATGCAAACTTTGGCTACCCTAAATAATTTGTTAGGAACCATGAACTGCTTTAATTTTTTATGTTTAACTATAAAAGTAATAAATATAATTGACCCGGGGTTCGAACCCCCGTGAGCTTAGCTCAGTTGGTAGGGATATTGCATTTTATATGCAGTGGCCGGGGTTCGAACCCCGGACACTCCACTTCTCCACAATTAAATTGTGTGAGCTCTAGCCACTAGGCTGCTTGACAAAAAAAAAAAATTTGACCCGTGCAACAATATAATTTTGTATTCTTTTTATCTTTTTTCTTTATAATTTTTTTATTATCATTTGATTTGTATCTCTAATAATCTAATTTGTGTTTATTGATCGGCCCATGATCTTACGGGTTAAAGATTATTTATTGATCTCTATTATAGTCGAGAAGACCCGTGCGTCGCACGGGCCAAAAGTCTAGTGAAAGATTAAAACGGTATCTTAAAACAGACACCCATAATCAAGAAAGTATCCACCAGAGTCAAAGACTAATTTTGAATTCCATCCTTTGCATATAGAGAAACTTTGTTTAAATTTGTTGCACTATTCAATAACAGTAATATGGTATGGAAGCGTAGTGAAAATCCACCAATCTCAACAGAGCTGCTTGTTGTCTAAATTAACAATCTACCACCAAGAGACACCAACATTCTTCACTAAATGTGAGATTCTGCCTCAACCTTGTCAAAACCATAAAGCATGAAGTTTGCGTATATCAGTACGGCAGTCACTATATCTCAAGTGTACGTTACCTTTTTCCCCTGTAAAATGTAAATAACATAGGCCAAGTCAACTACAGGATATATATGCTCCCTTCTGCCAATTTGTAAGATTCTCCAGTCTTAGGATTCAATCCATCCAACCCTTGAGTATGAACGAATACTATACCCATCAACTATCTCATCTTCGAAATATTTGGTCAACTGCTTCATACTATCTTTCAACTAAGCATCTCTCTTTCTGTTTCCACCACTGGAATCAACTGCATTCACTAGTACAAAAAACACTTATTAAGTCAAACATTTTAAATGAGTTGCTATCCACCTGATTTAAAAAGAAGAAAAGTGGCAAGGTTTATGTTTAGAAAGAATTTAAATGGGGTAACCAGATTAAAAAGGTATTTTAATTAAATTAAAATAAAACTAAAAAGAAACACAGAGGCTTTTCTCAAATCCATCTCTAGATCTGATTAACTCAACTATGTAGCTCTCAAGTTCATATGTCTCTCTATTCGTCAAAAAAAAAAAGAAGTTCATCTCTCTCTCTCTCTCTCTCTCTCTCTCTCTGAAACCGTAACAAGTGTAGCCTCCCCCTTTCTCATGCGACCACCGCATTTCTTCACCCAGAATCAGCAGATCCATCATTTCGAGATCCATCCTTTAGCTTGCGACGAGTTTCTATCCCTCGGTTCAAATTTATCAAATCCATTAGACCCAGAATCATCAGATTACCATCGATGCTTCCTTTAATTTCACGATTGAGGTATTGTTCGCTCAATTTCGAATCACTTTACTCTGATTCCTTTTCATGTTTTATTTTCAAATTATTTTTAAGAAGATTGGTATTTTATATGGGTTTGTGGTTTAATCATTACTATTATTGTTGTTTAGATTGATTAGGGTCTTTTACAGTTTTTTTTTATTTTGGTTTTTCTTTTGCTAGGGTTTGGATTGAGATCTGCTTGTTAGGGGTTTGAAATTTTTGAATTGGGTTTTCGAATGGATGTTTGCGGCAATTTCGTCGGGGAGTAAAGAAACTTCTTCCAGTGGTGATGAAGATGGGGTTGGTATGTATGTTCCTAACACATTCTAGTTGTTTTAATAATTCTCGTGAAGCATGCTTGTTAGGATGTTTGGCCCCATTTTCATGTTAATTTGTCTCCATATAATTGATTATTATTGTACGTCCATTGTCATTCAAAATTTGTGGTTAAGTCTAGTCTGAGACAAAGATATGATTACCGTTCGTACCTTAGCTAAGTCGATGATCCTGTTATTTATTCTATAAACTATCAATTTAGACTCTAAACTATCATTATCTCTTCAATCACTACTACAGAAATCAGTTTTCACATCAGTTGGAAACTACTTTTCACATCAGGTGGCAACCGATGTAAAGTGATATGATGTGGAATGTGCACGTCATTTCACATCAGGTACGAACTGATGTGATAGAGAAATTTCCACATCAGGCTTTTTTCCCACTGATGTGATACGTTCTTTTTAAAATTTAAGATCGGGGTTTTCACATCAGTTTTATGATAGACACCGAAGTAAAATAATTATATTTATCATCAGTCTTCTATCCGACCGATGTGAAATCTACACTTTTTTTAAAAAAAAATTATGCTTTATTAATACTGCTTACAAAATCAGCTTGAGACTATGTTCTTTTCTTTTATTTATATTAGAAATATGAAGAAAAAAAAAGATATTTTAATGCCAAAAAGGAAGCTAAAAAGCTAACATACAAAATTTAAGTTATAACCCTCACAAGTATACTTTCAAACTTACTCAAATTACATGATAAGAGTGATGAGATGGACCCTCATCTTCAATCGAGATCTCAATCAAGCTTGCATCTAAACATCATGCCATAACGGAATACACAGTCCACATGGTGTTGTATCAAGCCATTTTGTATACAAATTCCCAACCCATTTACAAGGTTCAAGAGATAAGACAAGAAATCAGAGTACCTATATATATGTCAAGCATATTTAACTACCTTGTATTTAGCCATTTCCGATCATCCTGCTTCGGTAAGATATGTCTCTTATGCATTCTATATTTCTGGTTGAATTTAAACAATAAAAGACCTTATGTTAGTATGCATTACCTATGAAGATATATGAATATAATATCAATTTATCATTAATTACAGTTTTGAATGAGGTATTGAAATAGTTTTTGGAAACCGTGGGAAGGTAGATTATAACCTGAAGATGGCTTGCCACATTATGCCTTGTCAAGCCCTCCACTTTCATTAGATCCAATATTCGAGAAGGAATAGCGTGATTAATGCCTAGTTGCTCCACTGCCTTCACAAATTTTTTGTGCAGCTCTGGCGTCCAGTCTACCTGAGACCAAAGTACCAAAACTGTATTAAGAAAATCAGGTTCAGTAGATCACTCATACATAAAATGAATATAACCTTATACAACATGGATAAACAATGAACATTGTGAAATAACGGAACAAGAACATTATGAGAAGAATGAATGGAAAAACAACTTACTTTCATCTTCTTCCGATTAGCTTTTATCTCACATTTATGACTGCGAATACCTACTTTATTTGCAGATGTTGTATTACTTTCACTATTGTTTAGAACCTTCACATTTGGTAATTGTGGTGAAACAACACTCTCACACTTAGAAGTGTCAGCAACACTTAGATCTGTTTGAATCTGCAAGATGGAGGCTACAGATTCCTTGACAGGTTTCAGTGATTCAGACAGCGCACTTACACCAGCATTGAATGCCTGTTTGAGTTAAACCACATAAGAATATTTTAATCAGCATATATTAAGAGTAAATGCATGTGGAATATCACGAATATTATTTACACACCTTGTGAACCACATGCTGCCAAATATTTCTGAGCTTGTCCTCGGAGAGTGGTTTGCTGAGAAACTCCACTGCTCCAAGCTTAAAAAAGAAAACAAAGCAGAGAGTAAAGAGGTGTGCGCGCATCAACAATTAAAATGGATTGAAAATACACATTGTCTATTAAGTTAAAGATCCTATTTAAGTAAGTAGAACTGAAAAACCAAATAAAACTAGTTTGATTAGCCCACTAATTTTAAAAGGATATGGTCTATAGGAAAGAATCCAAAGCATGAAATAACGATATACGGAAATTGCATTTAGCTCAAAGAATTTAACCAAAATCTTACTTCTATGCACTTCATCATGGTGTTCAGACAATCGTTGTTTGAAGTCACTGCATCAAAAATTGAAGAAGTCACCGACTACAAAACTTGCAGCAAGCACAAAAAAGCATCAATGTCAACATTTTCCCCATATTTTCCATGTCATGTTCCCCCTATACACCATTCATCAATTTCAAGTTTCCATAGAGGGATTGAACAAAGATAACCTAACAGCCAATGCTTCCCCCTCTGCATAATCACCCAAAAATGTATTCATGTAAAATTGTCAATCGAGAAACATGTTTGTAAAAAGAAGAATTCCATTAATTGTTAGCAGCAAGGTGTAGTATATTTGTAAAACCCTCATAGCTACGGTCCTATAACCTGCCTATCGATTACATTAAAATTAAAAAAAATTATCACTTGCATGATATATGTTCTCCTCATCATCCTCATCTTTTTTTTTCCTTAAATGTATGATGCCTGCATATATTTAGATACTATATCAACTTGAAAAGCTAGGGATAAATTTATCTCCTATGTTAGATAGCCTAAAGGTTTGTTACAACTACCTACCATCATAAAAAATGCCTAAAGGATTATTATTTGAATGAAGAAAAGTAAAATTCAAATTGTATTTGAACATAAATAATTTATTTTCCTATTTTCAAGTATTCCATTGGCAGCCACGCAGACACTTCTTTTGTCTATAGTGAAAAAGCTTTTTAAAACATGGATTGTTGCGTGCATGAAGATTCCTATACATCAATATTTCTCATCTGAATGTCTTAAAAAATTCACCTACATGTGATGAAAGCATGCTGATAGGCTCGCTACTACTCATAATTGCTCCTTTTATGGCTAGAATCAAATGCCAAAGTAATACTAAACAACCAAGATGATCATTAGCCACTATAAATTGCACAGGAATTTGGATAAAGTGTTCGGAAAGATGTTTGTTCTCATCATTCATGACCCAAAAAATATAATGTAACACAATGAGAAAGATAGAAAAATCTTGGAATTTCAAGAAACGAAAAGACCATGAAACTTTTTAAAGGACAACAGACGGAAAGTTCAAGAAGTGACAGAAAAAAGTAACATGAACAAAATCCACACGACTCAAACTGATTATGCAAATTATCCTTGGTACATTCATAACTCTAAAACAGAATGGGATTGACCAATAATTATGTAAATAGCAATTACCTGACACGCTAAATATATGGCTGTGGGCTTGGAGACTTGATGCCAAGAATCCATATGAAAAGTAACATGAACCAAAGTTTTCACCTAAATTGCGAATATGCCACCGCGTTTTTCTCCCATCAATTCAACTATCCACTGATGTAAATGATATGTGCTATTAGGAATTCCCCTCATTTACTTATGTCAACTGATGTAAAAAACCACAATATGTATATTTCCCTTCAGGTATTTTTTGTGCTGATGTGAAAACAAAAACCCCCTTGATGTTAAATGTATATTTTGTAGTAGTGAATTTAGTTTTTACTTAAAATATATACATATAATTAGTCTCTAAAATATATGAAATTCATCAATTTTGTCTTTAAAATATATGAAAATCGATCAATTTTGTCTCCAACATCTTAGGAATAAAGACTAAATTGACATGTTTTATATATTTTACAGATTATTTATTATAGTTATATTTACATAGTTTAGAAACTAAATTGAATATCTCTAAAAAAAAAAAGAAACTAAATTGAATAGTGAGTAATTGTCTAAGAACTAATCTGATGATTTATTCGTAATTATTCATGAAATGCAATTGTTTTATTTCGGTAAAAACAAATGAAGTGTGGCTTGTTTTCGGAATAATTGTTATTGCTCACTACAAGAAAACAGCTAAATAGAGTCAAGTTTTAGCGTCGGCCTCGACACCGACGCTACTAGCATCTGATTAGAGTCGTCCTAACCCACTCTATTGCTGAATTCTCAATTTTTTTTATTTTTTCGTTAATTTATTCACAAATTTAAAGCTTAAAGTATGCACAGCAAACATAACGTCTGAGTGGCCGAAGCTAACCTTACAATTTATTTTTAATATTTAATTATTTATATTTATTTATATTTTTTTAGCCTCATAACACTAACACAAAAAAAAATGTTTCATTCATTCTTTCTTTTCTCTATCATCTGAAACGATAAAAAGCCTTTTCTCTCTTCCTCTTTCCTATCTCCAATGGTGAAATCCATCTCCCCCAACACTATCTCCACCTTGCTCGCAAATCCATCTTCTGCTTCTTCATCAGATCACCCTGACATCAGATCTCAAACAAACCGACAACAGATACATGTAATTTTTTTCCCTTTTCTTTTTTCGTTTTTGTTTTTGATTTCAGATCTGTAATAGTAGAATGTTTATTGATTTTTTTTTTTTTTGATCTTGGATTAAAAGGGATTCTTCCTTCGAATGCACTTCTTCGCTTTCACGATCCCTCATTTTTATTCGCATCTCTGATTCCCAAATGTTGCTGCGTTTTCATAGAAGCTCAGGTTCCTGGTTGCATTTTAAAATTAACTTATTTTTATTCACAATTACAACAATTTTAGTTTTTTTTTATATCCCTAGTTGAATTTAGTTGTGCTAATTTTATTTTATTTTATTTGATTGAGTTAGTTTAGGTTAGACAGAATTAGTTCATAATGTGAATTAGATTAGTTCATAATTTGAATTGATTTTTTATGAATTTAATTTAATATGAGTTTTATTTTTGTTTTTATTTGTCTTTTGTTTACAGGTTTATTTCTGAAATAAAGGTTGTTTACAGGCCATGTTCCAAAGAATTTACTATTAAGCATTGAAAGTCATTAAATTTTACATAATTGGATTTGGAATACATTGGTCCTTGTTGTAACTTGAAAAATGACAATTTTATGTCATTTCTTGTTTGACTTTATTGAACATCCTTTGTTACTTTGTTCTAGGAAGAAGTTGTTGATGCACAAAGCTGTGGAAGAGGGACCTTACCTGATTTGTGGAGTGGCCAAAAGAATGTTGGGGTTTGCCTTTGCGAAGCTAATTGATGGTTGTGACAAAATTCTAAATTAAATTTGATTATTTTGTTTGGTTGAATTGACTATTTGTTTTTGAGATGTTAGTTATAAGTTTAAATGTCACGAATGAGATCTTTAAGAGTCATGCTCAAGCCTCAAAGTATGGTGAAAAATAGTTGCTTCCCAGCTTGCCAACCAAATGAGAAAGTTTATCCATGTTGTTAATTTTCTTTTATTGGAGGCTTCGAAACAAAGTTGTAGAGGATTCAGAAAGAGGCATGGGCTAGTAGCAGTTTGAGTTCGACAAGGATGCCCTCTTGACGATGAAGAAATTGAAGGTATGATTTGTTTGATAATATTGTTATTATGACTTTAAATATTATGAATATATTTGTTGGATTTATGTCCATTTTTTCCACTCATAATGTATTCACTTCAATTTTATTATGATAGAATTCTGAAGACAACTTGAACTTGTTTTGTCATATGCCTGTTAATCTTGTTGGTTATTCTGTGCAATGAAGATTTATCTCTCTTAGTTGCATGTTGTTTTTGCTTGATTGAATATTGGTTAAGGAGCTGAAAATGATCCCGTTTTTCCACTTTCTCAGCGTTCGGCGACCCATTTTTCAGTTACAGTTCTTTTTTTATTATTATTATTTATTTTTTCAGTTTTATTTTCATTACTGCTATGAATTCAAATGCTTCCAATTCATAACACTGTTTTTTTTATGTGTTGCTAATCTATTGGGGTTTCGTTAAGTAGTTATTGAAGTAATTTCATCGCTTCCTAATGTCACACGCCTTTAGTTTCCTTGATTAGTTCTGATTCTATCTTAAATTTGCTAAGTGAATTTTCAAAGTTTTAGAGAATTTTCTAAGGTTGAGGTTTCTAATTGTGCAAGAGTAGGAAGAAAAAGTAATTGGGGTTGGTGGCAAAATTAAGCCACACAAGTGGCCCAAGTCATGTAATGTGCGGGATAAGCTCTTAACATGTTTTCTTTTTATGTTGTATAGAAAAGAAAAGAAAGAATAAATTAAGGTTTGAGAATCCTACAAAACCTTCTTCCCAATGGAACTAAGCTGCCTTTCTTTCTCAATGTCATTCACACTATTGACAAACAATTGGTTAATTAATGTGCTAAAAATTCTGAATGTTTTTTTTCTTTTATGTCATTTACACCTTATGCTAAAAATTCTGGTTTATTTTGGATTGATCAGCTCATAAAATGTTAGTCCAGATGTTGAATCTAGTGAACCAGTATGCATTGAGTTGTTGAACGAGTCAACTGCACATTATATGAATTATATATATTAAATTAAGCAACTTACTGACTTCATTCTTTTCTTTTTATTTGTGTTATAATAATAATGATTTTAGAATGGATTGATTCCCCAAAATCTATTTACCAAGGGTACCAAGGGTATTAGTAAGATAAGTTAGAATGCTATCTTTTATGCTAGTTTAGTTCGAGAGTTAATGAGGTTCTAAAACTAATATTGTAGTAGCCAATTTTCTACAACTTTTAACTTATATACCTATTGTTTGGAAAGTTTCCCTATTTTATCAATATGTAAAAAAATGGGCATAATTATTATCATTGTTAATCCCTACATTTATTTAAATTTCAATCAGCTTTTTTTCTTTTAAAGAAGCACAAACAAATAGGCCCTTGATCTTATCTATTTTGGTGAAATTCTTACCACGCCTCAAGTTGTTCTTCCCTTTTCTCTTTAGTAGTGTAATTAAATTTGTTTTACCATTAAATAGTGGGGAAAACCTCTAATGGTGGTGTCTGTTATTGAAGTCCTCTTATGATTTTGGTTAGCATGAAGTTCTTTTATTTTGATGATGCTTTGTTATCGCTCTGACATATATAATGGGCATGGTTATCTGTTACTTATGACCATATCTCGCTTCAAAAGAAAACTGAATCCAATTGATATGAATTGTTGCATATCTATTTTAAACATGAATCCAAAGTGAATGTCAATTCATTATGCATCTCGATTCATTTTGATGAATCACAACTTGACCTTGACCTTTGTGTAGCCCATCACTTTTTTAGTCAACTTTGTGTAGCTAGGGATTCTTCTGTCATTTAATTTATGACTTGAATCTTGAAATAACTGAAGGGGATCATATACAAATATATCAGTTTATGTTTTTGCGTGTCACTTTTCTTTACTTAAAAGTGTCATATTTTTATTGATCGAGTATCTTACAATTCAAAATTATATTCGATTCATGATTAGGATAACTAGTTTGAATGGTTTTCTCTGGTCTCTTCCATGTGCTCCTTCAGGTTGCCTTTATTGAGGTGACATGCTTGTCCTTTTTACATATATGTTAACTTTAATTTGCTAATTTGTTACAATCCTTCAGCACCTTGCAAATATCAAGCATAATTTAATCAAAAAGA
Organism: Medicago sativa; assembly: GCF_051527215.1. Classification (NCBI taxonomy): domain Eukaryota; kingdom Viridiplantae; phylum Streptophyta; class Magnoliopsida; order Fabales; family Fabaceae; genus Medicago; species Medicago sativa. The sequence goes on along the minus strand of NC_140751.1, from coordinate 7,297,901 downwards.
TACCAGAGATGGTTGTAGATACTAGGACAAGTCAGAGACACTTCATGTAATTTCTTGTTTGTCAACACTAGAGTCATTATACTTTTGTATTTCTTGATCTAGGATTTTATGATTGTGCGCTTGGATTGTTGTCAGTCCAGTGTTATCATTTTTTTTTTCTTTCTCAATGTCCTGTTTTTCTCCGGCTAAATTGCTTTGCTGTGATACTACAACGTATGTGTTATGCAGAAGCAAGGGTGTTATATCAGCTAGGTAACCAACGTTAATCTGGCTGCTTTTTTGACTTAGGAGTAGAGTCTTTGACATCAATGTGTTATAGACTTTGATATGTTTCTTGTTGGTGTAAAAGTTCTTTCCAATTTGACTAGCTGGATGCATGTCTTGAATACTATATCTATTGTGCACTATCAATTAAAATTCTCACCTAAATCCGAGGCTCTTCACTTCTTAGCTAGCTTTTAGAAGTGGGCTATCCTCTAGTCACTCTGTTCTGATAGGCTTAGGATTAATTTTTCAATTATTTTTTACTTTAGATCTTCATATTATTCAATGGCACCCAAAACCTCCTTCCGAGAGACGACTGTTCGAGTCTCCACAACAACACAATTTCAAAAATCAGTCACCGCTTCGCTGCTTGTGGTGGTGCGTCTGGCGAAGCTTTTCGTTACTGTTTTTAAATCAAAGGTTGTAGTGCAATCAGGTTCTAGATCCAACCTTTTTTCTGCATTCTGGGACATGGTGACACAGTTTCTTTTGCAAACAACCATTTTCCAACGCAATTTCTGTCTCCTCTAGCAAGATTTGTCCTTGATTGGTTCTATTGTAACTCCGAGACACAACTTGCTATTCTTATAGTCTTGCTGTTTCTTCGTAAGTCTTTATCATGCCAAGGGTATTAGTAAGATAAGTTAGAATGCTATCTTTTATGCTAGTTTAGTTCGAGAGTTAATGAGGTTCTAAAACTAATATTGTAGTAGCCAATTTTCTGCTACTTTTAACTTATATACCTATTGTTTGGAAAGTTTCCATACTTTATCAATATCTAAAAACTTTGAAACTACCTTTATATTTGATTCTTGGGGATATTATATGATGTTTGGCATGATTGAAATATCACTTAAGTAAAGTGGATTCTTTTGTTCGGTGTTTTGTAGGTGCTGAAGGGTGATGGGTCTAATTGGGGTTTTATGGTAGCTGTCTGGGTCTTCGTTGAAGTCAATTGGAGTTGTTTTGGCTTGCTTAACAGGTTTTAGACATCCATTTATGTGAGCTAGTAATTACATTGAGCCTTTATCTGTATTATAAGTATTGAGTTATCAGTTATTATCTGGTCTTGTTGTCTCAATCAAACTTTTATTTCCAGTGCTTCTCTAAATCCATATAACTAGTCATTATGTAATTAATTAGTTGTGATGTACTGATAAATTTTGAACTTACGTAAGTTTTTTTTTTTTTGAAGGATTGAACTTACGTAAGTTGTTTACATATAAATAACTTCTATTATTATTATTATTATTAGTAGTAGTAGTTGCAACATTTTGGATTGTTATTTTGTAGTTTTAAACTATTTTGTAGTATCATAGCAACCGCTATGCTGAACATATTTGTTATGTTATTGCAAGTGAAGTGAAACGTGACAAAAAAATGTTTGATAGCACGGAACCGAAAAAGAAAAATATTTCTCTTTAATGTTGGCTCTAGCGTCGGCCCAGCCAACTCTATAGGATTTAGTGTACTTTAGCTTCGGTTGGCCGATTCTACAGGCTATAGTTGACTATTTCATTGTTGACTTTAGCGTCGGTTGGCCGACTCTAAATGATTTGGTTGACCATTTCTTTGTTGACTTTAGCGTCGGTTGGAATGACTCTAGATGATTTGGTTGACTTCAAAGATGATGGAATTATTAGCCTCGGATGCAATTAGAGTCGGACTTATACTCGGCCTAACCGAGACTACGTTAGCCTCGGATGCCAAAGAGCCGACTCTACCCAGTAGCTTCGACTTTTTTAGCCTGCCCTCGACCCCGACGCTAATCCGACTCTAAAACAGTGATAGCGTCCGCTTTTTCCCTTTTAGAGTGGGTTTATGGCCGACGCTAAATCGCTGTTTTCTTGTAGTGGCTCGTCTCATGATGGCATGCTTGACCATGTTTGAGGGTCGTTTTTTATTTGAGTGGGAATTGCCAATTCCACCATTCTTATTTAACTGGTTAATCTTGAATGGAATTGTTAATTCAGGGCTGAGATTAATGTAAAGCCTTGGGAACATCTGCTAAAGGATATAAAAAAGGGGGAATAAAAGGGTAAAATGGAAAGACAGAGAACCTTATGCTTACTGGAAAGGAAATCCTTATACTATCGCAACATGACTAGACTTCCTCGATTGTAATGTTTCAACCACACATGATTGGCATCTCCGTTTATTTCAGCAGGTACAAACATATCTAAAGGCTTTCTCATAAGTTATAACTTATAACACACGTATTAGTATACAAAATGATGATATTTTTTCACAAATATGTAGGATTGGATTAAAGAGTATCAACAAGGATTCAATCACTCAAACTTGGCAGATCAATGTACATATAGGTAGGTAGTTCCATTTCATTTCATATCACGTATGTTTTATTTTTTTTATCCCATTCATCATGTATATTTAAATTAATGTAATATATATGTATTTGATTTTCCTTGATATATATCAGATACAAAGTTTATATTGAAGGATACACGTGGTCTGTGAGTGAGAAATACATTCTAGCCTGTGATTCCCAAACACTATTAGCGAAGCCTCTATACTACGATTTCTTCACAAGAAGCCTACAGCCATTGTAACATTACTGGCTTATAAGGGACACTGACAAATGCAAATCCATTAAACATGCAGTTGATTGGGGTAATAATAATGCGCAGAAAGTGAGTCTAACTCCATCGCACATCTTTCTCAATTCCTTCTCATTCATATGTCTTAAAAGTCCATATATCGTTTATGCTTCTTGACAGTAGTAAAGGTTTAAATCATGGTTATGATATTATATCGCGGAAAATCCTAGTCCAATATTTTTTCGCTCGATTGTGTTGTGTTTATTGTCGTTTTGATCTGTGACGATTTAGTTATTTTGGTTAAGTAGATCCATGAATATTGGTGTTGGTTGTTCATTATTATGTTGGGGAATTGGTTGATTCATGCTTTTTAGTTAAGGTCTGAAGACTATCTATTGATTCACTTGTAACTTGGTTGCTACAAGGTTCCCAAAGAAAACTCAAGCTTACCACGTTTTCACCTTGTTGACGTTCCGCAAAATCCTTAACTGTTCGATCAATATAAGCCTACTGTTGAAGTTGTATCAGTTGTGTGTTTTTATTCTGTCCTATTTAGTATGCTTCTTGCTTATGAGATTTTGAATTTATGATTATGATCATGTATCTCCTCTGTACAGTATGATTTGTATACATTAAATCGAAGGAAGCTCCTGCTGAGGATGTTCTTAAGGATCTTGTAGAGATGTGTCATGGCATTCAGAACCCTGTTCGTGGACTCTTTCTCAGAAACTATCTTTCTCAAGTTAGCAAGGATAAATTGCCGGATATTGGTTCTGAGTATGAGGGGTAAGCGCTAATCAAGCATTATTTTTTATTCTCCACTTCTGTTTGTGATCTCTTGAGTCAGGTTTGAAGTTTCTATGAACAGAGTCAGTCAGCTCTACCCTTTCGGACCATCTCTACTGATGATGAAATGACAAATGTTCAAGAGCGTTGTGCAAGTTTGATTTTGGAAACACTTTGATGTAATTTAATTATGTCAATAACTATGCTTTGAAACAATATTTAGCTTTTGTTTAGTTTTATGATATTATAACTTTGGATTTGTTTGATATTGTAACAATGACAGGTTTGATATGAAATTTGATCATATGATTTTTTTTTATTATTACATTATATTCAGTACCATAATCGTGTATAAAAAAAAATTATAGAGATTTTAAATGGGGTGAACCGATTTAAATTAAAATATTTTGACTATCAACCGATTTAAATTAAAGGATTTTAAATGGGGTGAACCGATTTAAATGAAATGATTTTAAATCGGGTAAAGGGTGGAGACTTAAAATCAGAGACAGTTTTTTAAATCGGCCACCTATAAGTCGGATCATGAACCGATTTAAAAAGTCATTTTCACCCGATTTAAAAAGTGTTTTCTGCACTAGTGATTATGCTTTATGGGTTGCCTATGATGGACTTGACCAGAGTCTTTTGGACAAGCAGAAAAAACAAGGACAGGGAGTAACAGTCACAAATATCGATTAGATCCAAACGATTAATATCTACCATCTATATACCATCCTTCCTTTGCTGGTGGATCTGAAGATTGCTGCCAACTGTGCATATACATTGAGTAAGATAAAAGACCAGTTTAAAATACCATAATCACTGACTGGTTGTGAAATTGAGACATTTTCACTATTAAACAACAATAACTCAAGGGGTTAGGCTGGGATACCTGAAGTAGTGATTTAACTACAATAGAACTCTAAAATAACAAGTTAGAAACTGCAAAACAGTGAGATTGAAATTGAACTGTTTTATCGATCACTTCATGAACTACATCAGTTACTTTCTCAAGAGGCTATAATCTTCTTAGTTTTGGCTTTAAAATGACCATTAATGGAACTTTAACTTTCACAATATCAACAAAACACTTGGAAATAAGATGAGCATTAGAAATTGCACGTAGTAAAAGGAATATTGTTAAAACCAAATAAAGATGAAATTTATACCTTAGATAGCACTGCAAGTTTACATAACCACGTCAGTAAAATTGAAAGCTCTCAAATTTGGCATTCTTGTCACAATGATTATTAATCTTAAAAATTATCAATTCATCATATTGTTATGCAATTCTTTCTTTTTACTACATATTATTATATATAATTGTTATTGTTACTATTCTGGGAAAGTTAGTTATAAGTAGTTGATGATTCTGATGTTAATTTCGTACTATATTGCAATAAGTTTTTTTAAAATCAAAAGTGGTTTGGGTTGAATCGAATTGGGTATAGGTTGAATGAGGAACTGATAGAAACATGGTTTGTGGTGAACACACCAAATCAAAAACCAAAGGATTCTACTGGAAAGTCTATTGGATTCTAAAAAGTCTCAATACTACTATCTTGCTTAGAACGCTTAACAACACAGTAAAAGGAAGTGTGTGAAACAAATAAAGCATCTGATCCAATTGAAACACAAACCATCTAACAAAAAAATAAAAGGAAAATAACTACAATTTCTCAATTTGGGGAATCAATTGACCATTAATTAACAATAATTCATAAAGTAACCATTAGTTAAAACAGGTACAAAATAACTAGCATAATGCACTTGAATCTCATGCCCTAATGATATATCCCTCATCTAAATCCTAGCATCAAGACCAAGGTGATATTAAACTCTCAATGCATACTTCAGGGGAACCATTCCTTGGACTATAAGCACTCTGGTCTGAAAAGTTAGTAAATCTAAAAGTACTATTTCTAGAATCGTGAATAATCAACTTTGTATCCCAATTCGTACCCCAATCCCTTGTAGACTCAAGCAGCAGTTGATGGTGATTGTCAAAAATACATAAGGCCTTGGTAAAAATATAATATTTACTAGGATCTGGCATGTAAGAAACAGTAAACAATTTTGTCCAAGACTCTTTATTTCCATATTCCTTCATGATCCAAACAACATGACCAGAAATTATAGACAAGCAATCACTCAATACACCCAAGGTCTATCTTCATTAACCTCTTCATACTCAGGCTGCAAAATCTCTTGATAAGATTCATTCCCCAAATTGAGAGAAACAATAATGCATGGGCTTTCTCTAAGCCAATGTTTAGAAGCAAGCCAATTAATCTTGCCACTCACAAAATGCCCTGATTGCTCAACAGGGACACCGCCAAAAGGGAACTCTTGAATGCTTCTCCAGAAACCAGTACCCAAAGTTTGAATCTTTACTTCAATCTTGTCAACACACTTACCAGTGTCATTATGCATCTCGTAATGTGAAACAACAATCACTTTGTAATTATCTGTAAAAGAATCATAGCCGAAACCATAAGTTGTTTGCAGTTTGTTTTTCTTTTGAAAAGGGTGTGGGAGCAATTCCTTTAATTTTCTAATGGATAGATTCCACAATATGACTGAAGGTTTATTATAGCCAGCAATACAGAGGATACCGTTGCAAGAGCCAACGGTATAATAATCTTCAACATAATAATTGAAAGGACCTGTGTATTGTGTGACCATAGTGGTTACGTTGGTGGAAACGTAATCAAGGGGATAACAAGTTAAAACACACTTACTTAAGGTATAAGTGTAGCTCATTTTGTATAGGTGGCGTGTGGTAGATAGGCTGAGATGCTTCTTGGCGAATTTACAGTGAGAGATCACAGAATTCCACGACTTGCATAAGCAACGAAGTTGAAGGAGGAGCTTCACTGGTAGCCTGCCCAGGATTTCGACAATGATGTCTAAAGGAAGCGTGGGGAGTGGTGGCATTTGAATCAAATCATCGGAAGAGAGTCAACGCGAAGGTGATGATAGAATTACCTCCATTGTTTACCTAAACTTATAAGGATAAGAGGCGTTGTAATTTCGATCGTATCCCACACTACCAAAGGCATAATCTAGCGTGTGACTATATCAAAAAGCGGAATCAGAGCAAGGGTTTTAAAGGGTACAAAGAGTTACTGGATGAATGTATTTCAAAAAGATAAGTATTTTTAATATATTATATTTTAGAAGAATTTATATTATAGTTTTTATATTGTTGGTGTAATTGAAAATTATAAGTATAGTTTGTTACAATATGAAAATCCAATATATTTATAAATTATTGTTATTAGTTTTTATTATATATATTATTATATTTGTTATGTGTCAAAAAAAATATATTTGTTATATGATTGGTCTCATTGAAAAATATCAATATAGTTGGATGTGATAAAAGAGTGAAAAGATGGACACGTGAGTTCCCGTATTTTCGCTAATATATTTTTTTAACAAGGCAAAATGAAATTATATTAAAAATACCAACCAAACATTCTCCTCGGCACAAGATGTGTCAATCAGAAACATTATAGTTCAATACATCGAACACAACAAAAACAAAAACAAAACCAACCAACACACAAACAATCAAAAGGGTGTTGCCACCAACTTTGAAAACTTACATATAAACTTGAAACTTAGACTTCATCCACTAGAAAGAAATAAGCTTAACCCTGTTGATTAGTTGTGTCATAGATTTTTCCTTATTATTAAATACTCGATCATTTCTTTCATTCCGAATGACTCAAACACAATTGAAACATATTAAGTGCATAAAAGAACGCTGCACTTTAGACTTGTAACACCCTTGAACCTCACCAGTAAAATTTAATGCAATTAAACAATTATTTCAAAAGGTTCAAGATGCTATGTCATCATTTTTTCAAAACATGCATAATTCGGATTTATAAAATCTCGCAGCGGATTAAAAACAACATCTCAAATATCAGATAATCCAGAATCTTAACAACATGTCCCAAATCTCATAAATACATCAACAACAAAGTTCTCAACATAATCCAAAAGTAAATGAAAATAAAAACTCCTGACACGTCCTAATCAGAGTCTAATACTAGACTCCAAGCCACAAGAAAATCTAGGAAACACCAATAAATAAATATCTTTATGATATCTACAAATTTGAAAAACACCATTTAAGAAGAAAAAAAAATTTCTTCGAAATTTAATTGTCAATGATCATTAAATTTAAATATTTTGTTAATTTAATTTTATAACTTAGAATATAAAATACATATTTAAATAATGATATTTTATCGATTTTAATAATTTTTCACTCATTTTAATTAGATGTTTGGAATGATGTTCCTGATTTTGCAAGCCCTAGCTTTATTAGGGATAGGAATGGCTATTCTTCCTTTAGAATTTCATTTTGATTTTGGGAGTTTTTGTCTAGACCCCTCCCTTTGTATCTATTCTCTTTCTTTTAGGCTTTTTTTGCGAGTTTGGAGGGGAAGGGAGGGGAAGGCTTGGAAAAAAAAAGGAATGAACAAGTAGAAGAGATAGAGGAAAATGGGAAGGAGGGTTTTGGGGGGTTATCTTCATAATAGAAAACCCTCCTCATTTGGAGGTACTAAAAAATTGTATTGGAGGAGGGTTTTGGGGGGTTAATAAGAATTCTTCAAATTTAATCTATGTAGTTATAATATTTTTAAAATTAAAAATAAAGCAATCATATGCATTAATTTATCATTCTCTAAAAAACTACTCTTTTAAAAAATTTGAAAAATTTCTCTATTTTTCCTCATATTTTACACCCCTCAAAGTCTTTCATTTCCTTCCCCTCCAAACTCCCAAACAAAGCCTTAATGAATTTTGGGTTGTTAGCGCTTTGCTTCCAAACTTTTTTTGCTTAAAAAAAATAATAGTTAATGGAGGGTATTATTGACCAGTAAAAATCCAATCAAAAAGAGTATATTCTCTTTGAAAAATGATATTTTGACAACCATTTTCTGACAACTTTTGGACAACTTTCTCTCTCATACTCACATGATGTTGTTATCCTCTCTCTTCCTTTTTTTCTCTCCATAGTTTTTGACCAATAAGATGTGAGAAAAACAAGGTTGTCAACAAAGTTGCCATCAAATGGATGTCAAAATATCATTACTCATTCCCTTTATATATTGGTTTCTATTACCATAAATATATATACCTCAAATTGAAGTTTAGTGTTAAAGTTAACACTACTATATCTTCTTCTTTTGAGCAACACTACTAACTTTTCGTATCATGTTTGTGTAATCGATTAGTTTTTGTAGCATGCAACAGCAGAATCTCTCTTTATCTAGTAAAGTTGGAATGCAAGAATAAAACAATATTTTTATATTCTTGCTATCATAAACCATTCTTCAGCAATGTCATTTTAGTGTCTTTCTTTATATAAAGTATAAACAGTCTTCAGTGGTCATACCAAACAAAAGGAGTCAAGATCCTCTCCATTTTAGATCTCCATCATTTCTTCCATTTAAAGAGATAAAGACATAATAAAATTAAAAAATAATTAATTATGGTGGGACCCGCTTGTTGTATCATAATCTATATTGGTTGGACCCATAATAAATATATGTTGGTTGGACCCATAATCTATATTTTGTGTGTATCCCTTTCTAAATGACAATCTTCATTTATTTTTATAAATGGAGAGAATCCTAACTCAAACAAAAGGCATTGAACTTGCAATTATGAAAAACTTGAATTATTCACTTCAATCTCATCTTCTTTGATTCTTTTTAAACCAATGGCCAAAAAATTTAAAACAAAATCCTGTGGTTGGAGAACAATGCTATTTGCTACAACTTCAAAATACAAACTGTCATACACCATATAGTTGGACACAGACATGTATACACACACAAAAAAGCAAAGGCTTAAAATCCATCTAGGAGTTTCTCGTGTGGCTTTTTATGCAAGAGAAGTTGAATACTAGGAGTAAATTGAACAGATTAAATGTCATACGAGATTCCTGTAAAGCTTGCTCTCCGATTTGTAGTTCGAACGAGGAAAAGGAAGGTTCAAATTGCATGTCCTTAGAAAAGGAAGGTTCGTCTATTACATGAACGCATGCGGTGTGGCTTTGGATCAATGTCAATGTGTGGAAGTCATATTTTACAGTGTTTTTGTCCAGGCTTTGTTGATATGTTTTTGCTGACTCTGGTGTGGATTATTGTGTCCAGTTCTTTTGGTTCAGTTCTAATGATTATTGTGTCCACCTGGTCTTTTGGTTCAGGGGGTCTTTGACTATTTACTCAACCATTTCTTTTTGAGAATTAGTTTTCCCACCCTATTGTCTTCTCCCGAGCCATTTAAAATTTTAAAAAATGCCCTTGTCCATTCCGGGTTTTAAAATCTGGATTCATGTTTACTATTTCAGATTTTATAATCCGAACAATTCTTTTGTATAATCAGCTATCAGACTCTCTCACATTTCAACAGTTTTGAGTTTTGATTTTAAAAACAACAAAAAAAAAACTAAGTAAAAAAATGCTAAAAACCTGTCAAATAAAATCATAAAAATATAAAAATAGAACCAAAAAATTCTAAAAATCAAATAAAACTAAAGCAAATTTTTTCGGATTTTTCTGAGAATATGAAAAATTTTAAAAAAAATGAAAAATGGGTCTAAACGATGGAATTTTGGATTTTGAGGGGGGGAGTCCCGTAAGTTTCGGAGCAATTCGATCAAGTAACCCAAAAACCCGATTTTTGACTAAGGAGAGGTAACAATGACCCAAAAACAGAAGGATGAGAGTTAGGAAGATTAATATTGTACCTAAAATGACTATCCATGTTACAAACATGTTTAGAATTTTTGCTGATACAATTCGGATTATATAATCCGAACTGTTTTACCTTGAAAAATGGTGTTTAGGTGGTTTCGGGATTATGTAATCTGGAAACATCTTGTAACGCGCCCTATTTTTTATATGTTTCCGGATTACAAAATCCGAAAAAATCCGTTACTCATTTTTTTCACCCTTTAACAAAAGAAAACACCATTATGGATTATAAAATCCAGAAACTCAAGGGCATTTTTGGGAAAAAAAATAGGGCGCGCGAGGAAACCCACAGGGTGGGAAAAATAGACGGTGTAAATTTAATATTAATGAAATTCTTAAAAGAAAAATATGGGTATCGTTAACGAGTGCCCCAAGTGTTAATTTTTTTTATTTTCAAAAAATATTATCTAGAGTTTTGTTTTTTTTATTATGAAAAATATTTTCCAATTTATTTTATCAAAATAAATAACAATTTTTTAATTTCGAAAGAAAAATCTGGACTTTTTTTTAATTTCAATTTTTTTTCTAATTTTCGAATCATATTTTATAATTATTTTCTTAAATTTCAAAGTATATTAAGTTCCACAATTTTTTTTTATAAAATAAAACTTCTTACTTTCGAAAAAATTGAATTTTTTTGATATTTTTTTTCTAATAAATAAACCGGACCCGGTTCTCGTGGTCTAAGACACACATAACTGATAAAGTTCTATCCTAACTATGATGAACATCTAACCGGTCCCAAACATCTTAGAATTGTCTCCTTGTTCAAAAACCACTATTCATCTGCAATATTTTCCTTTCGAAAATTTACTCAACTCGCCGATCAAATATTGCTAAATTCTCCAAAAATCATGAATATTAATGACTCCAAAGGTCCAATAATATTTCATTTGCAGGCGAAATCATATTTGATTCTATCCAAATTTCATGCTCACAAAAATACTCAAGATTAAGAAAACACAAATATTATGAAAAATCATACTCAATCACCAAGAGTAGAAAAAATACAATATATGTGAATCAATTCTTAGACCTCATATAACTAACTTGCTTAACAAGTTTCCATTTAAAATAATAGTTTTTTAAATCAGTATAACTTTTCGACAAAAATCTCATTAACAAAATTTTGAAAAATATAATGGGATGATCTTCCCATTCTAACAATGTATAAAACTCTTGTTTAAATTTTCATGACACTCTTGATCCGTTGAAAATTTAAACCGTAGATACATGCAAATACGTTTTCTCAAAATCAATACAAAACAAATTTTGAAATAAATTCCGAAAACGTCAAGACATTTCATAAAATCATTTACTAACAAGGAAACCATCAAAACAAATACAAAACCCTGAATTTATATTAAAACAAAATCTTGTGGTTGGACAACAATGTTATTTGCTACAACTTCAAAATATAAACTGCCATACACCATATAGTTGGAAACACACATGTATACTCACACAAAAAATTCATCTATGCATATGTACCAAGCACAGACAATATTTCTTGCGAATAATAATCACGTATTAGAATTAATAGAGAAATGAAAGGAGAAAGTTATTATGGGATAGTTTTTGAATGATTTTGTGAGGGAGAGACCAGGCTCTCATGTTCTTGGAGGGAGAGACCGAGACTCTCGAATTTCCTGGATAGTAATAGTGCATAATATCTCTTTTGTTAATTTACGTGTGAAATCTAGTTTTACTTGTTTGGAAGTAGTCCAACTCTCTAGTGCAAAAGAAGATAGACCTTGGTGGAAGTAACCAACAAAGGTGAATTCTCAGTTAAATATTTTTCAAAAGCGTATCTCGAGTTAAATGGTACGTGATGAGACTCTGTCATTAGTAGTTTATTAGACATTTTTCATGTAATTTTGAGGATATTCATTGTGATTCATGGAGCTGCAAGCTACAAAAGAACAAGAAATTGAAGTTTGGAAGACTGGAAATCGGCCACCGAATGCTTGAATTCGGCCACCGATTTTGCTGCCAGTTTAAGCCTTGTAGTTACTGGAAAAATAGGCCACCGAGTGAAGAAAATCGGCCACTGATTTTGGCATCTTAGGCATCACATTTTTTGAGTTCGGCCACCGATTTTGGAGCACGGTGGCCAATTTTTATCAGCTTATAAATATAAAGGTGCTTTTTCAGATTAAAGGTTCACGAATTTTGAGACCTAAATCATATTTTGGAGTAGAGACTTTGGAGATCTGGTGGGCAACCATCAAAACTAATAGTCAATCATCCATTACATGTATGAATCCTTCTTCTTATGTTAGTTAGCTTATACTTTAGCTATGAGTAACTAAATCTTTTGTGGTTAATAATCCTGAGATGAATCTGATGTAATCCTATGGGAACCCTAATTTGTTGAACTCCTTTGAATTTCAATCAAAGTCTAGTCTTTATTCATATTACCTTGTGTTTAATGCTTTTTGTATGTTTATCATCGACTATTAACCCTAGGTTTTATGAATATGCAAATTGATCATAGAGATTTGAATGACCACTAACCCTGGCTTTTAACTCTGAACTAGGCAATAGGTTTAGCCTAAGTAATCAAGCTAGAGATAGATCATTATTAGGTTATGACATAGGGATTAACGTTCTTTTAATACCTCCAACGGTTTCGAATTCACTTAAGAGATTAAGGGGTTGTCACTTGCGGGGAGAATTCTAGGTCAAGAGATTGGGTAAAATTATTGTGTTAATATGTCGTGAAACTAAATAATCATTGACTGAACTAGGAGTGCAAATTACCATAGGAGAGCTTCAGAGGATTCGAAGGTCTTAACCATACTTCTCTCAAATTTTCTAAAACCAATCTTTTATTGTTTTTAATCTGTTTATGTTACAAAACAACTCAACTTCCTCGGGCATCAATATAATTTATTACATCCATTTTAATATTGAAATTGCTAAGTAGAAGTTAAATACAGCCCTCGTGGAAACGAATTTTTTTTATTACTTCGATTGAATTTGGTTCACTTTTCAAATATCCATCAGTACTATGCATGCATTTTGTGGAGTATGGAGATGGGTCACTCCTCCAAAGGAAGAGTTTCTTGTGTGGTTTTTTATGCAAGAGATTGAATACTTGGAGAAAACTGAGGAGATTAAATATCATACGAGATTCCAGTAAAGCTTTCTCTCCGTTTTGTAGTTCGAATGAGGATGTTTGTTTGTCATTTGTTTTAACATTGCAGGTATAGTTGGCAAGTTTGGATGGCCATGTTGCAGTGATGGCATTGGTTTCAGTGCTAGATTGAGTTAGTGCTAGGAGGGTTTCGAAAGGAGCTATGGATTTCTTTGTATTTTGTTGTTTTTTTTGTAAATTTGGCGTCAGCGAAACATAGTTGTGTTCGACAATGAAAAAACAGATTGCAAAAGATTTTTGTACTTGGCAAAATTAAGATTGGGGTTCTTGCTGAAGAGTTGGTGCCTAGAGTGTCCCTATTCCCTTGGAAATGTGGTTCGTAATATTAAATATGGTACGCCAATGGAAGAGATTAAAAGGAGGAATATACGTTCTATTAGATGGTGTCCCCCTCCATCTAAAGCATGGAAATGGAACGTTGATGAATGGACAAAAGGGAAGCCCGGACCGGAAGGCATAGGAGGTGTCCTTCGAGATTTGCAAGGAAACAGGTTAGCTAAATTTCCTTTGCGTTAATTAAGAGTTAATTCTGGATCAGCAGGGGAACACATTGTCCTAGATAAAGAACAAGGAGGCTTACCCGTGGCAGATGAGATTTTATTACGATTCAAATTGCGGATGTCCTTAGAAAAGGAAGGTTCGTCTATTACATGAGCGCATGCGGTGTGGCTTTGGAGCAGTGTCAATGTGTGAAGTCATATTTTTCAGCGTTTGTGTCCAGGCTTTGTTGATATATGTTTTTGCTGACTCTGGTGTGGATTATTGTGTTCAGTTCTAATGATTATGTGTCCACCTGGTCTGATTTGCTTGTATTGGTTCAGCTTGGTTGTTTTAGAGATTTCATTGCCTAACCTTGTTTTATAAATCACACTAGAGACATTTCAGAAACTATCTTTATAGTCCATCAAACTATTGAACTCAACTATATTCCTTCTTTATTATCACAGATTCACAAGAATAAATTGCACAAACATATTTCCTCTCACTACTCAGTACTCACTTGATGCATGCATACTTCAATTGCCCCGGGGGCACCGGTTAACATTTCCGTTCAAGATATTAAGGCATTACAATACCAAATTGTTCAAAAGACATACTTCAAAAGATGCTGAAGTACTCATTACCACCCTACTTTAAAAGATACCAAACTTCGAAATATCCCGCAGTACTACATGTTAAATCCTTAACACCTAATCTATGGTTATATCAAATTGTTCATAAGACATACTTCAAAAGATATCAAAGTACTTGTGGCCACCCCTACTTTAAAAGATACCATACTACAAAATATACAAAGTACTACATATTAAATCTTTAACACCTAGTATTGACTTAGCTGAAGAAGGTCTTCCTCCTCCTGCGGGAGAATTCATGTTTGAGACCTGAAATTAAAACCAAAAAACACCATGATTTAATTGACTTCAGCATTCTGTAAGTGAACTCTTTCAATAAGAACAAATTAATCCCACTTCATTTAACAAGGAAGAAAATACGCCAATAGTAAAAGGAACACCATGGCTATGATCCTCAGGACATTTTACTCCAAGTGTTAATCTAAGTCCAACAAAACCCCACCCTAATATGAATCCTCAATAAGCAATGAGAAACATATTATTTAATGCCAATCAATTAAGAGAACAAATGGCAGTTTTGTATACAGAGCACAATATACAGAGTCGGAAAAAAGTCCAATAAGAGCAGAGTCAAAAAAACAAACCCAAGGAAGCATAAACTATTAAAGCTCAACCAGACAGAGCACAATATACTCTATAGCAAACACTTAATTCCTAGATCTTTGAAAAAGACAAATTAAATATACTGCTTGATTGTACAAATTAAATATACTGTTTGAGTATGTGGAGAAATTTTTAATGATGACAACTGTTTCCACTATCTAAAAGTCGTCCTTATAAGGTCGTAGTTAACATCATGTAAAGTAACATGTTCATTCATTTTTTCTTACCTCCATTTGAAATCAATAAGTAACAGTTTACTAGTACACCACACTGAAATAGAAATCACTGATAAGAAAGTATACAACAATTGTATATTTCCCATGAGAACTACACTCAAGAAATTATCTACTATGGTCTATGAAATTCTACGACTGTCCAAAATCTGACCTCACGCCCACCCTACACAGTTAAATTGCACATAAATCTAACTACATCAATCCATGTAAAGAGCATATAATCCAAGGATGAAAAAGTCGGTTAAATACTTGCATTGGCATCTCCACAAAAAGATAGCGATCAAAAATCAAATATTCATTACCTAAATATTAGTGACTATCAAGTAAAATAGCACGACTTTAACATAGCTAAATAAGTCTACAACAAAACACATTGCCATCATGTCAATATTAAACCAGCCATCAAAGTTTCAATTATTTTCGCAATACATTCAAGAAAATGGAAAAGGATGGGGGGAGTGGGTCTCACAGTTAGGTGGCAACATGCTTCCCCTTGAGTATCTTCCTCAAGACAATAGCGTCCTCCTCATCATCAAAATACTTGGCCTTCACCTCATGAAGTGTGTAACCCATCTTTTCAAACAAACCATGAGCTGCAGAGTTGCTCTTCCGGACGTGCACTGAGACATCTTTAGCACCCACCATCAATCAAATTGCACATTGTAACAGACTATTAATGGAAAAAATATGTATTGACAACCAAAAACATCAAAAAAGGTCTGTACAACAGCTGCAGGTCTCAAGGTAGAGAGAACCTAGAGAAAACCCGCACCCCAAGATTAGGAAACAAGAAAACCAAAAAGAAAAATCTCGGAGGACCAGAACACTCCCCATACAAGACTAACTACAGAAAAAACAACAAACACCAACCACCAAAATCACTAACAAGAAGAAAGAGAAAGAAGAAAAGAAGCCAAAAACACTTCCCCACAGAGAATTGGTTTCGCCTCCCACTCATAAAGGGAGTGGCAATGATTCGGGAATTCACCGAAGAACCACTTCCAGGAATAGAAGATAATCCTAGCCTAGTGAAACTCAGATTCTACCAGAAAACAGAAAATCATCACGGGTTTTCAGATAGATCACACAGTGGCGTGCTAGATTAACAAAAAACCTAGCCTTCTCTGCCTTACCACCCCTAACGAAACAACCGAACCAAGCTTCATACCTAACCATTAAACCAACTCCATACATAACCAGTTAAAAGGCCTGTATCACACCCTATACGCTAACCCACAAGTGACAAACCTAATCCAAAAAACAAAGTTATAACAGAATAAAGAAACAAACCTAACCTGATCCATGGTGTTTTGGGCGGCGGTGATAAGACCAGTAGCGATACGACGTTTACGATAGGTATGGTGAACGAAGAGGGAAGCAATACTAAAGTGGCCATTCCCTACCTCTTCACCTTCAGAGAGGACGTAAGCAATAATACAGCCGCTGCAATCGTCCGCAACGTGAATAAGCTTTTCACACAATGTGCCAATATTTGGGCGAGTAACGAGATTGTTGTTACTGTTCCAATCTAATATGTCTCTAAATGTTGCGTCTCTTATGCACACCTTCTTTGACGACATTGTCCCTTGTAACTGTTTCATGGTTAGCGTTCTAAAGATTGTTATGTTTTGGATTTTTAAACATCAAATAAAAAAATGCACTTGTTGTTAGAAAGAAAGAAATTAGGGTTTCAATTAAAATTTGGGGTTTATGATTTCTCACTCAAAATGAGGGTTTCAATAGAAATTTGGGATTTGAGTGAAAGGAAGAAGGAGACTTACCCTTGAAACTGAAGATTAACGCGGCGGCCGTACGGCCTCCGAAACGGTGGATCTGCTCCGAGCAATGGGACAAAACCTTCTCTGTTGTTAGTGTTTCGCGGTAAAGAGAATAAAATGCGTGACAGAGAGAACCAAATAAATGGACTTCAGGATTTTAACACCTCTTTTTAGGGGTGTAAGTGGTTCGGACAAAACCAACGAAACCGAAAGTCCAAACCGAACCAAACCGAAAAAATATCCGACCTTGTTTGGTTCGGTTTGAAACCGATCCGAACCAATTGAAACCGATCTAATTTGGTTTGGTTCATGGATTTTCATTTTGAGATCCGTGAAACCGATGAACCAATCCGATGATAACCACACTCCTTATTTTACTAATATTATCCTATCTTACACAAACTTATGGGTAGGCTAAAAATTAAACATAAAATACTTTTTAATCCATTCACTTTCTCTCATCTTCTTCTCATCTCATCAGTTGACGATTCACGTTGGAATTGGATTGATTTAGTTTGGATGTTTTTATTTAATTTCATGGCGACCATAATTTCATGATGTTGAAATTTCAGGATGTTTTAATTTCAATTTGCATGGATTTGTTATTTTGACTATGTTTTAATTTTAGGATGTTCTTTTGGAATTTTTGTGTTTGTTGATGAATGATGCATGTATGGATCATGAATGATTGAAATATTTGAGTTTGATGAAGTTGTTTTTCAAGAATGATTGATGAATGAATCTTGGATCATATGTATGAAATATAGAGTAAGATTAGTTATAAAAAGTTGTTTAAAAAATAGAGAACATGAAAAAACAAAATATGAAATACAATTATACAAAGATCTATGAAATATTTTGTGAGAATATGATTTTTTTTTTACTGTATTTTTAAATAAACCGATCAACCGAACCAATCCAAACCGAAACAAACCGATTAATTTGGTTCGGTTTTTGTTTGAAAAACAGTGAAAACCGAACCAATCCAGACCGATAAAGATTTCATCGGTTCGGACATTTTTTTGACTAAAAACCAATCCAAACCGAACCGTTACACCCCTGCCTCTTTTAATTAAATCATTTCTTTTTTTGTTTAGATAGTGCAAACTAAATATTAATGAAATTCTTCAAAAAAAAAAAAAAGTGGAAATTTTGGCTAAAAATAACATTAAAAATAATTAAAATTGTAGCATCAGAATTTGCAGATGCCATCTAAAATTAAACAAAATTTGTGGATGCTAATCGATAACTAATTTTGAAAAAATAGCGTCAACAAATGTAGTTTATAGCGCCAACCAAAATCAACGCAAAATGTCATAAAATAAATTGGATTAAAAAAAGCACATTTATGCTCGGAATTGGGGATGATAAACTGGCGTTATTAGCATTAGAAATGGTCTGATTCTAAATGACAATTTTCTTGTAGTGAAAGTAGTAGACCACACAACTGAATGTCAGACAACAAGAAACCACGCGTAACTTTCTCTATTACAGGAAACACATAACACCCCTCAAAGAGCCATAACAATTCCATCGGGAAAACTAACTCCCAACCTAACCACCTAAAGACACTATACTAAACCCTCCATGCAACCAGACAAGTAACCAAAAGATGATTGACAGATTTTGCCTCCTCCTCACACAAGCCATACAAGGTAACCTCATTATCAAGCAACACTCTACGCCTCAAGAAATTCACTCTAGTAAGGATCCCATCAAGGAGGAGCTCCCACGAGAACACTTGCACCTTAAAGGGAGCAATACTCTTCCAAATCATGACCAGGATACAAGAAAGCTCTACCACTCTAGTCCCCACTTTAACGTGAAGCTGAGAAATGTATCTATACATAGAATGAACCGAGAACACCCCATCCGATATATGCTTCCATGACCAATAATCAGGACCCTCAGAAAGGGGACGCCCCTTAAGCACACCCAACATATTGATCACTAATAAGTTGTCCTCCTAGATAAAAAACATTTGCCTTCAACTCAGATCCAACACCCACCCACCGCTCACCCACGACCACAAGGAACCTGCTTACGAGGATCATTGAGTCAAGATTTGAAAGAGTTTGGGATATCTTTCTCTGAGACTGACAGGTCCCATCCATACATCCTCCTAGAAAGATATCAGAGACCCATCCATCGTAATTCGAACAACCCCGTCCTAGAGCCAATCATTAGGAGCATCTGCATCAGCGTTGCGACCTTACAAAGAGACCCCCCCCCCCCCATCAATCAAATAGACCCGTGCTTCCGCACGGGTCGCATACCTTTGCGGTAATGATATAGAAAATAATTATAGAGTTTCCATTGAATAACTTTTAATTTTATATGCAAAACACCATTTAATGTTTGCACCGCACCCGTTGAAGATTTTATGTGCTTATATATGCATAAATAAATTTATATGTACATTCATGAGAAAATCGATATGATAACATTTTAAAAACTTATGACTATATTCAAAATATCAATATCAATGTAGTGTTTATATTAAATAACTTTTTATTTTATATGCAAAACATTGTTCAATGTTTGCACCGCACCCGTCGTAAATTTTATGCATTTTATCTAGAGACACATACTTTTATGTAAATATATGAGAAAGTTGATATGATAAAATTGTGTAAACTCATTAATATTGTCAAAATATAAACATTAATATAGTGTTTCCATTGAATAACTTTTTATTATATATGCAAAACACTGTTTAATGTTTGCATCGCACCCGTTGCAGATTTTATGTGCTTATATATGCATAAATAAATTTTTATGTACATTTATGAGAAAATCGATATGATAAAATTTTAAAAACTTATGACTATATACAAAATATCAACATTAATGTAGTGTTTATATTAAATAACTTTTTGATTTATATCCAAAACACTGTTCAATGTTTGCACCGCACCCGTTGTAGATTTTATGCATTTTATCTAGATAAACATATTTTTATGTAAATATATGAGAAAGTTGATATGATAAAATTGTGTAAACTCATTAATATTGTTAAAATATAAACATTAATACATTGTTTCTATTGAATAACTTTTTATTTTATATATACAAAACATCATTCAATGTTTGCACCGTACCTGTTGCAGATTTTATGTGTTTTTTTTTTGAAAGAAAGAGTGTGTTTAAATAGGCATAAATAATTTTTTATTTACATATATGAGAAAATCGATATGATAAAATTTTGGAAACTCGATTATTTTCAGAATATCAAGACATCGATGTAATGTTTCTATTAAATAACTTTTTATGTTATATTTTAAACACCGTTAAATATTTTCAGGTATAACCACCACACTCATTCTAATATGAAGTAAAGAGAAAAACATTGACACTTTTTGTAATCCTTAATCAAACACATCAGATAATGTTTCGAGCAGATGTAATTTAAAGTAGCACAAAGACACAAACACAAGAAGTATACAAAAATCTTTGGTCACTTGATAATAAAAACACAGTCCAAAAATCTTTACTCATGTATTCTTTGACGCTAAAGTTAACAGCGATAGTTCAATTTATTCAAATATTTAAAATAACAAAAGGAAACTCACTTCATTCGTTATTACACAGTTCATTATAATAAGTTCTGTAGCCCTCATCCAACATGTTCATATCCTATTTTTTTTTGGTCAAAAATAGTGATAAAAATGGATTAGGGATAGATCGTGTTGAGAAGAACTAAATAGTAAAAGGCAATACACTAATTTTCGACATTTTTCTGCCGTGTTTCGTCTGACACTGCCTGAACCACAACACGTGTTAGCCACACACGTTCTAATATGGACAAAATTATTAAAGCTTACCTTAAAATATATAGAAAAAGAATGAATGTGAACTGAAATCTCACTTGAAAAATACACAGCAAAGCACTGATTTTGTACTTAAAAACTTTCAACTAGTAGAGTCATAAGGTATATATGGGTGTCATGCAATATAACCTTAAAAATGAAAGATGATGCATGTAATGGTAATGAATATATCATATAAACTGTAACAAGTTATTTAAGCTAATTGACCAATTCATTTGAATGATTGTGAATGTTGTCATTTTCTCTAATTTTAGGTCAAAAAATGTCAATATCTTAACTATGGACCAAACTTAAGATGTGTTTTGCAATGAAATGTCAATAGTTTTGAATCAGATAACCACATGGAATTTTGTTAGGAATAAGAGCAGGGGAGAGGAAAAAAATGAGCTAATGCAGAAAATAAACCAAAGATTCTAACAACCTCTTCTAGGCAACCAAACTAAGCTTCTAAATATTCTTTGTTGCTTTTGTTATTTTCCGAAAGGCTACATTAACCAAAGATTCTAACAACTTCTTCTAGGCAACCAAACTAAGCTTCTAAATATTCTTTGCTTGCATTTGTTATTTTCCAACAGGCTACATTAACTAAAGATTCTAACAACCTCTTCTTGCAAACTCTTGATTAATCATAACAGAAAGTACAGTTGTCATATAAGGAAAGCTTCTAGATGATTCCATTTTAGTTTAGGCAAGAATATGCAGTAAAATGTCTAAGGTATAGTTCTCAAAGGCATAATAAAAACACAGTCCAAACAGAGGCATAACATGATTTTAATGAAAAACATGAAAAAGCGTGGTTGCTGGAATAGAATGTTGCAGAAGAATTGTGTTTTGAAAATACATATAGACCTTCAGTTAAGGCATGTATATTGGCCATAGTACCTATCTTTGCCAAAGAGGTTTTTCTTCTGAAAATAAAAACTTCCACTAATACATTTGTCAAATAAATAACAAATTACATTTGCCAATATACATGCATTGGAGATCTGGCATTTGAGTTGGAGCTGCCGTCCACAAGCAGAATTCACTCCAAGATTCTAACAAATAAGTGACAAACCATAACATCAAGGACAAGGTGATATCAAACTCTCAACATGGACTTGTGGATTAAAAAAACCATTAATGTCTTGACGTGCTGACTTATTAAAAGTACCACTTTTGGAATCATAGACAGTAAACATCAATTGCACCAATTTCTATAATACATTAGCACTTGGTCATCCTCCGTGATATATAAAAGATCTTCAAAGGGATAGAAACCCAGAGCTTGCACGTAAGGAACACGGTACAATTTATTCCATGGCTCTTCATTGACATATTCCTTCGTAATCCAAATATCCACAAACGTCGCAAAACTTGCAGAGATGCACAAGCAATCCCTTAACACCATCAAGGTCCAACTATTTGCTCCACATTTGGCTTCAAAAGCTTTTGATACGACTCTTTCTCCAAATCAAGAGAAATATTAAGAATGTAGTAGAAAAGAGAAAATGATTCATTAACTTGTGAATGAAGGTACATCAAGTATATATACAAGTCATATTGTACTGCATGAATGTAAATGTACTACAAGCTAAGCTATTGTACTACATTACTAATCTTTTGTACTGCATCATTATGTAACTTGTTCTGCAAGCAAGTATCATCTTCATGCTTAGGATCCTTATTAACTTGATTGTGTAATAGCCCCCCACAAGATGGAGATTGGTAGATGTCTAACAATCCCAACTTGGAAAGTAAAAGGTTAAAAGGCTGTGGAAATAAGGATTTTGTAAAAAAATCTGCCAACTAATCATGTGTAGTGACTGGCAGAAGCTTGAACAAACCAACATGAAGCTTTTCCCTCACAATGTGGCAATCAATCTCAAGATGTTTTGTGCGTTCATGGAAAACAGGATTGGCTGCAATGTGTATAGCGCTTTGGTTGTCACAATACAAGACAGGAAGTTGCACACATTCAATCTGAAGATCTTTGAGCAAGTATTTCAACCACTGAAGTTCACATGTTGCAGATGCCATTGCTCTATACTCAGCCTCTGAAGAGGATCTTGATACAGTAGGCTGTTTCTTTGTTTTCCAAGAAATAAGAGATTGACCCAAAAAGAAACACTGGCCTGAGATGGACCTTCTGGTATCTTTGCATCCTGCCCAGTCAGCATCAGTATACCCCTGAATATGTAAGCCTGAGGATCTGGGGAAGAAAAGGCCACGACCTGGAGAGCCTTTAAGATATTTAAGAACTCTCAAAGCTGCATTATAATGGGTTTGTGTAGGTTTGCTGAGAAACTGACTAAGTTGCTGAGTGATGAAGGTGATGCCTGGTCTTGTTGTGTTCAAATAAATCAATCTTCCCACCAATCTCCTATAAGCAGAAATATCATTGTAAAGAGGAGAAGCATCATTATGTAACTTGATGGAAGGATCAGAAGGTGTACTGACTGGTTTGGAACCAAGTAAACCTGAGTCAGTCAACAAATCCAGACAGTATTTTCTTTGACACAAAGAAATACCATTTTGAGAATGAGCAACCTCTAGTCCCAAGAAATACTTCAATTTACCAAGATCCTTAATTTTGAAAGCCTGATTAAGAACATTCTTGATAGAACTGATCTCAGCAAGAGAATCACCAGCAAGGATGATATCATCAACATATACAAGGAGCACTGTGAAACTATCAGAAACTTTCTTAGTGAATAAAGAAGCATGTGAAGTTGCCTGTTTGTAGCCATTGCTGATAAGAAGTCCAGTTAATTTTTCATACCATTTTCTACTGGCTTGCTTGAGTCCATAAAGGGATTTAGAAAGCTTACAAACTTGATTGGGTTTTGAAGTGGTAACACCTGGTGGTATAGTCATGTAGACATCTTCATGAAGATCTCCATGAAGAAAAGCATTGTTGACATCAAGTTGGTGCAAGAACCAGTGATTGATTGATGCCAAAGCTATAACCAACCTCACAGTTGTGACTTTTGCAACAGGTGAAAAAGTATCAAAATAATCCAAGCCTTCAATTTGATTATAACCCTTGGCTACTAAACGTGCTTTGTATCTCTCAATAGAGCCATCAGCATTATGCTTCACTTTATAAACCCATCTGCACCCTATAGGTTTGATTGATGAAGGAAGATCCACAATTTTCCAGGTTCCAGTTTGATCAAGAGCAGCAAGTTCAGTCTGCATTGCTTGTTTCCAACAGTCATATTTGATGGCCTCAACATAGGATTTTGGTTCAGTGTAGGAAACAAGAGACATAGCAAATATGGAATGAGAGTTAGATAAATGTGAATGAGAAATGAAACTGGAAATAGGATACTTACAATTACTGTTATTGGCCGAAGAAATATTAGGTGCAGTACAAATATAGTCATGTAAGTATGCAGGAGTAGTCTTATTTCTAGTGGACATTCTAAGAGGAGCAGGAATAGGTGGAGGTGATGGAGAAGGAGAATCAGTGGAAGAGGATTCAGAAGAAATTGAAGATGGTGAAGGTGGAAGATGAATGTCAGAAGTTGGTGAGGATGGAGATGAAGAAGGCGGGTTTAAAGGAATGACTGGCTCATCAAAACTTGATGCAGAAACTGGGAAATCAGAGACATATTGCCAGTTGGTGGTAGAAGAAGGAGAAGATGAAATGTAAGGTAAAATTGTTTCATAAAAAACAACATTCCTTGAAACAAAAATTTCTCTGAAATCTAGATCATAAAGGACAAAACCTTTAAAACCTGACTTGTATCCCAAGAAAACACACTTTCTAGCTCTAGGTTGTAATTTTGTTCTATGAGCTTGAAGTGTAGAAGCATAACAAAGACATCCAAAAACTTTAAAGAAATGTGTGTCTGGTAAAGAGTCATGGAGGACTTGATAGGGAGATTTATAATGAAGAATGGGAGTGGAGACTCTATTAATGAGGAAGACTGCATGTAATACAGCATAACTCCAGAAAATATTAGGAAGTTTGGATTGAAAGAGTAAAGCTCTAGCAACATTGAGGATGTGCTGGTGCTTTCTCTCAACTCTAGAGTTTTGTTCAGGAGTTTCAACACATGCTCTTTGGTGGATAATGCCTTTTGAAGCATAAAAATCAGACAAAAGAAATTCAGGGCCATTATCTGACCTAATGAATTTAGGAGTGATATGGTATTGAGTATCAATCAATTGAATGAAATTTTTGACAGCTATAGAAGCTTCAGCTTTGGTTTTGAGCAAAATAACCCATAAGAATCTACTAAAATCATCAACTATAGTAAGAAAGTATTTGTGTCCATGAATGGAAGTTTGAGCCAAAGGCCCCCAAATATCAAAATGAAGTAATTCAAATTTAGATTGAGCAATAGAATGACTTGAATGATAAGGTAATTTTCTTTGTTTGGCAAAGTGACAGATGTCACAAGCAGCTTTATTATCAACAGAAATAGAGGGATACAATTGATGCATCTTGGCCAATCTTTGATTAGACAAATGTCCTAATCTAAAGTGCCAGATTGCATGAGAAGGAATAGGGGAAACAACTACATTGGGACAAACAGAATTACAAGCAGTTTGTGAAAATTTATTGGAAAGACTTGTAGAAGAAGAAACAGAAACAGATAGCTCTCTATTACAGGAATCAGGATTCAACCTATAGAGACCATCACAAACACTACCCAAACCAATCATCCTCTGAGATTTCATGTCCTGTATCACACATTTATCAGGCAAGAAATTAACTTGATAGGATAAAATATCACACAGTTTAGAAACAGAGATCAAATTGACTTTAAAATGTCGTGAATAAAGAACATCAGTGATGTGAAAATTAGGAGAGAAAACAGCAGTGCCAGCATAATGAACAATGATGGTAGTGCCATTAGGAAGAGTAACATGCATAGGTTTGATTTTATGAAAAGTGTCATACCCCAAATTTTGACCACGTTGCTCTGTTTTTACCCATTTTTGTCTGTATTTCAAAACGGCTTAATTTCTTTTTTTATTATTCGCTTTAACCAGTTAAAATTTCTTCAGTCGTTGTTTAATAATTCAAAGTCTTTTATCTTGCAAGTAAAGTTTTGTTCGCGCTTTATCTAGTTGAAATCGCTTTATTTGTTTTTTAGACATTTTAAATTTTTACGCGTGCTTTTAAAGTTTTTTATTCATTTCTTTGATAAATAGACCTTTTTAGGTAAATTCCTTTTGTTCGTATGATTAAACTGTTTAAAAAGTTTTGTTCGTGTTTTAAAACCACCGCGAGTTTTAGTCGTCTCAGTCGAAGTTTCGACAGCTTTAAATTTTATTACATTTTTTTTATCACTTTTATATTATTTTACAATTCTATTTTATTTTATTTCATTTTAACCATTTATTCTTTTTGCTTTTAATGTCATTTTTATTTTGTTTTATTAATAACTTGTTTTGTCTTAAGTCCATGTGTCCTTTGTTAATTGGTCCAAGAAGCATCCAATTCTTTTCTTTTTCTCCAAGTTTCTTAAGGGTAGTTTAGTCCATTGCATCTCAGCACAACCCTAATTTTTCACACTATTTAAGAGGCACTCATTTCACAATGATTGGGGGGCTAGCACTGAAAACCACACACTAACACATTCTTCTGCGGCTGAGATAGGAAAAATGGATCAAACACCCTTCCTTTTCAAACTTTTCCCATGAACATTCATCAACAGAAAATTCCCAGCAAGCTAAATCAATACCGATCCATATTCCATCTTCATTTCATCAAACAAAATCAACATCACAAATTTATTGTTGCCGCTCCTAATACCATAAACCAAATCAGCCGTTCACTCTCACAAAGCCATCACCGAAATCCAACGCTAACACGTACCAGTCTTGTTCGTTTCATACACACATAAACAACAGCAAGTTCCGAATCTCAACAACTGGTCCTCTCTTTTTATATACGAAACCGATCTGGACTCAACGCACAAGCACCGAACACGAACCTGAGACAAGAAGGAAAGCAGAGAAGAGGCCGATTCAAACTCACACAACAGCAAAATCAACAAATCCGAGCCGTTTTCAGCATAAAGGTAGAAAGGAACAACAACAACTCTCAAGAGGACGAATTAGAACCGGATCGAGCGGGAACAAGCAGCAAGAGATCTTTGAAGTTTTCCGCTCTAATCCACCGATTTCTCCGTTTTTAGCTCAGGTATCCATTCCTCGTCAAACCGTATATATGTATGTGCTTCATCTGTGTTGTGTTTGCTCTCTGTTTGGTTTGATTCCTATCCATCCCCTTTTTTGCTAAAACCGCTATGCTTTATTTCCTTGTGTGTTGAGTCTTTCATGTCTAGAGAATTGAAGAGCAGAATCGATTTTAAATGTTGTTCTACGTTGTTTGCGTTCCTGATGAGTCATAGAAGTGTTTGAAATAAAGTTTGGCTATGTTTGTGTGTTTAGTTGTTGTTGTTGTTGTAACGTTTGAGAATGAAAGAAGAAATGAAGAAGAAAAGTCATGGCTGTTAGTTAGAGAGAGGAGATAATGCTTTTGTGTTTTGTTAAAAGAGGTTTCACGTGCAAATCAATTTTTTCAACTAACCAAATCATTTTATACCAAAGCTTTAACCCATGACCCTAACCCTTTTTTAAAACCGACCCAGCAGGCTTTACCCAAGCCCGATTTCATTTTGCACTAGGCCCAAATCTCTATTCTGTCTTTTTCTTCCCTCAACAGTTTTGTTACTTAAACCCCATGTTTTACTGCTTCCAGTTTCTTTAAAAAAAAAATCGTACGTATTTTTATCCTTGCATTTTAATTAATTGTTAAAATCTTTTCATTTTTGGGTATTACTCATTTGAGTTCCAGGCATTTCAAGTATTTTAATTAGTATGCTTTGTTTATTATTTAGTTAGTTTAGTTAGTGGTTTAATCTCTATTTCATGCATTTTAAATGTTTTCACTTCATAATATCTTGTGTTAATTTTGCTTTAATATTTCAATTCCTATTTCATGCTAGGCTTTAATATTTTGACATCATGTTTTCTTTTGATAATCCATGCAATGCTTTTAAGTTTCTTATCATGGTTGCTTTATTTCTAGTCTAATCTCATGCATTTTTACTCTTGCAATTTATTCACCTTCCAATATCTTAGCGTGTATAACTAGGAGATGGATGTATATTTTTACCATTGGTTTGTAGCTTGGCAAAGAGGCCATAGAATGTATCTAGGAATTTTTGTAATAACGTAGGTAACACAAGCACCGACACTTGCACCGACACTTTATTTACCGCTTTATCTCGCTTTATTTTTCCGTTACTACGTTAGCTTTCCGTTAGTTAGAAAAATCTTTTATCTCAAAAATCAAATAAGCAAAAGTCAAATTAGTTTTCCTAATAAACCTTGGACCCAAGTCCAAGTTGTTTTTTCCTTTTTATTTTCTTAATCAAATTCCTAAATGAACTTTAATTAAACTTAGACTAAATTTCTCAAATAAAAGGAAACAACCTCACTCCAATTTTATTCTTCTATACCTTGAGGTCTCGCAATCCTTCTCAAAATCATTTTCAAAATCAAATTAAAATCAACCTAACCCACAAAAACATTTTTGAGAGTGAACTACGGTGGTTTTGATCCCTTTTAAGGGTACGTAGGCAGAGGCTTTATTCCTCTCAAATCAATCAAATAAAAATAACAAAATTCTTACTTCTTCTTTCTCCATTCTTTCACTCATACTTTAATCAATAAATTTTCAAATAAAATAAAGTTAGAAAGAGGTTCTCACGGAGTACCGTGAACGACGCGGGTGCCTAACACCTTCCCGAATCGTAACCAACCCCCGGATCCAAAAAGGGTTTTTCAATCTCTTTTTCCCTTCCCAAGAATAAAATCGAGCAAGTCCGGTAGATTGAAGGTTCAAGTCCAATCAATGGCTTGACACCCGAAAATCTTGGTCTACAAAAATGGCGACTTCACTGGGGATCCTTCGCGGGTTAAGCCCACCTTTCTTTCTTTATTTCTTATGTTTTATCATTTGTATATACTTTGTAAATATTTATACGAGAGTGGTGAGATAAGCTCTATACCCGGGCTTGAGTGAACTTAAGATAGGATCGGGTATAATCATAGTATCCATGCCAAGAGTACTCTTCGGCATTGGTACATGTGATAACCCACTCAATGGAGGGACCTTGGAGGTATACCGTTGTTGTCGCGAGTACTCGCGTATGGCATGATACTTTCAAGGGACCGTCGAAGTTGAGAACCTTTAGTCACCTTTAACCCATCTTGGCCTTTTAGGACGTAGTGCGGTGGCTAGTCGAGAGTACTCTCGTATTGGTCGTCACGCGATACTACACCCAAACGAGACTAACCGATGAATATTGTTGGAACGAGAGTACTCTCGTCGCCTAACAAATATTCGGACGTGGTTGAAAACTTTGGGAACCTTGGTAGAACCCTTGTTACAAGTGCAAATGGAAACCTTTAGTCCTTACCAAATGGCGTTGTTATCCTTAAGCTCCAACATTGTATATCTTAAACCTCATCATGTATTCCTTGCATAATCATGCATACATGCATTCATCCATAAACCTTTTTTGCATCAAAAATATTGAAGGATTTAGACAAGTTTTTTTGTAAATATCAAAGGAATGAACCTTGTAAGAATGAACACCAAGCAATACAACTTCAAAAATCTTACCTAAGCTTTTGCTTTTGTTAAGAACTTCTTCTTTGGTTTCGTTCTTACCTTTTGAAAAGAAAACCGCTTGCAATATCTTTACAATTTTCAAATGAAACCATGTTCCTCTACGATGTTTACAAATTAGCTTCAATAAGTCCTTCAAAAAAAAAAATTCACATTTTTTGCATAAACATATCATGCATCATCTTTGCATTCATAGTTTCTAGTCTGTGTCTCATACTTTGTTTCTGCCTACAAAAGGTCAATCTATCAGTCTACTCGCACCTACAACACTCGAGCAAATCAGAATGGATCATCTTGAACAAGAGAATCACAAGCTTCGTGAAGAGGTGACAACCCTCCGGGCCGAGAATGAGATTTTGAGGAACTTAGTGTCTTTGATGACTGTTGCGCAGAGTCAGCCACTATCTCTTCCAGTTGGCAGCAATCAAGCTCAGACGGTTGCTTCCACTACCCCGATTTCAACAGTGTTTGCTAGTACTCCTCAACATGCTATGCTGGAAGGTTATCTTTGGAGTACACCTTTAAGTTCTGGTGAAGTATTTCGTCCTGATGTCTCTAAGGTTCAAGCTCCTTTTGTGCAACAGACAATGCCTATCCCTCAATTAGGCCCTTTGATCCCTCAAGCTGCTATGACCTACTCAGCTCCTTTGATTCATACTACTCGGCAGGGCCCTGGGTCAATCCATCGCTCAGAAAATGTGGTTGCATACGACCGGATAGCTGAACTGGAAGAAAAGTTTGACAGAATACAGTTGGAATTGAAATCTCTACGTGGGAAAGAACTGTTTGGGAAAAATGCTTATGACCTTTGCTTGGTTCCTAATGTCGTTATACCACCCAAATTCAAGGTCCCTGATTTTGAAAAGTATAAAGGGAACACCTGCCCCGAGCTTCATTTGGTGATGTACGTGAGAAAGATGTCTGCCCAAGTAGGTAATGATGAGCTCCTTATCCACTGTTTCCAAGATAGTTTGACTGGTGCCGCACTGATATGGTACATGGGTTTGAGCAAGAATGATATCAAAACTTTCAGTGATTTGTGTGAGGCTTTCGTCCAGCGATATAACTACAACTTGCACTTGACCCCAAACAGAAAGGAACTACAGGCCATGACTCAGAATGATAATGAATCCTTCAAAGCTTATGCCCAACGTTGGAGAGATTTCGCTGAACAAGTTCGTCCACATCTAGAAGAGAAAGAATTGACCGAGATTTTCCTGGAAACACTGGATCCGTTCTATTTTGAGCATATGCTTGCAAGTGCATCTGGCGATTTCGTGGATATGATGACCGCGGGCATGCGTATTGAAGATTGGGTTCGAAAAGGACATTTGATCAAAGAAGTTGTTCCCATTAATGGTTCAGAAGAAGAAGACCAGGAAATGAGGGTGGCAGAAAGTCAGCCTCAACAACAGTATCTGGCTTATCACCATGTTGCCGCTGTTATGCCTGTCACAAATGCTCTGCAAAATTCGGGTTATCAACCCCAGTTTCAGCAAAATCAACAACAGCCTCGACAACGGACTTCAAGGAAACAGATTGATCCTATTCCCATGACATATGCAGAGCTGCTTCCAAAGTTGCTTGAAAGGAATTTGGTCTATACCAAGGCACCTCTGCCAATGCCAGCAAAATTGTCAGCCCGTTACAGACCCGACCTCTTTTGTGCTTTCCATCAAGGGGCACCAGGTCATGATATTGAGCACTGTTGTGCATTGCAGAAGATAGTTCAGAAGTTGATCCAGAAAAATCTCATACCTTTTGAAGAGTTTTGAATTTGAATATGCAAGTTAATCCGCTATCGGATCTTGGTGCATGGAATGTTTAGCTGGAATTGGGTCTTTGCTGATGTTTATTTCTACTACTCATCTGTTTAATTAATATGTTTGTTTGTTGCTTTATGTTTTTCAAAAAAAAATCCTTTCGTCCCACCCGAGACGGAAGTGAACTTGGTTAGGGCTTTTTGCTTTATGTATTGTCATCATTAATTAAAAGGTCGCTTTGATCCCGACTTTGTTTTTATTTTGTGCTTTTTCTGGAAAAATGGTAATACAAAA
The DNA here is from genome assembly GCF_051527215.1 of Medicago sativa. Classification (NCBI taxonomy): domain Eukaryota; kingdom Viridiplantae; phylum Streptophyta; class Magnoliopsida; order Fabales; family Fabaceae; genus Medicago; species Medicago sativa. The sequence goes on along the minus strand of NC_140751.1, from coordinate 7,266,073 downwards.
AACCAAAAAAATCTTTTTTCTTTAAATCATTTCCACATGTATGCATAATCAAAATGTTTATATCAATAATCAAATCATGTATTAATAAACCCGTTGAACACTTGAACCATGTGCTCTCTCTCGACTTTGAGTTCCTTGTATCTGAGACTGAAGAGAAGGATGATGAAGAAGTTTCCAATGTGATTTCTCGCCTACTGGGGCATCTTGTCCATCGAAGCTGCAAATATCAAGAAAGATTGTCCAGAAGAGGACTTTCATGTACAAAGACTTGCACGAGATGCTTCCATCTGCCTGCAGGGATATTGTACTTCAAGTGCACACTTTAACAGGGGCAACCCCCCCACCATCCCTCAATATACAATATAAAAGCAGTGCCCCAAATGGAGGTCAAAGTTCTGTCAAAAGGATAAAGCAAGTATTTGACAAAGAAGGCTCGTCCCCGTGAAAGTCAAGAAAGTGGCTTTGTGCTAAAAAATGTGTTACCTGATTCTAGGGGCAATGTATGCCTAATTACAAAGGATAGTGATGAACTTGTATGTCCTGTGAATACCGATGCAGTCAAGAAATACTTTGTAAAAACACAAAAAAAAAAAAGTAAAAGCTCGATAAGTCGCACGCCTTAAAAGGCAGCTTAGGCAAAAAAGAGCGTCTCGATGGACTGAAAACCCGAAAGGGCGGTCCATGCAAAAGTTAGAGACATGTAAAAAAAAAATGATGAAAAAAATGAAAAAGCTCGATAAGTCGCAAACTTGAAAAAGCGGCTTAGGCAAAAAAAGAGCGTCTCGATAGACTGAAAACCCGAAAGGGCGGTCCATGCAAAAGTTAGAGACATACAAAAAAAAAAAAAGAAGAAGAATGTTTATCCTGATAGATTGAAACCCGCAAGGGCGATCTATGCAAAAGTTAAGGATCATGACAAAGTAACTGCATCGGGTCGGACATGACGCACTTGGGGCATTTCAGCCGTTAAAAGATCTTCGATTTATGGCAAGGTAACTGCATCAATTCAGATATGATTCATCTGGGGCATTTTCAACTATCAAAAGACCTTCGACATGAAGCATCTGCAAATCAAAGACTCGGAACAGTGGAATTCAAAGTTGTTAGAGAGCATAGTGGTTATCGTGTTCAATGTACCTTTTCCAATATAATTACCATTTTCCAAACTTTTTAAAATCTTTGGAACCACGCCTTTGGCTGGTCACCACTCCTTTACATCTAATTTGAGCCTGTGCCCATCTATTTGAAATTCTCATTTATTCTGTTTGCATAATTTTCTTCTATTTTTGATGTGAATACTTAAAGCAAAAAAATAAAAAAAAATCTCTTTTAATGTCTTTTGAAAAGCATAAACAACAGGTACATCTTCTTTGAACTTATGAGTAGTAGAAACATACATCAACATTCGTCCCAAGGACAGTTAAACTCTGCAAGATAGTTATGGACAAGTGCTGTGCGATGATCTCTGTCAAAAAAAAAAAGAGAAAAAAAAATAATAATAAAAAAAAAGAAGAGCTCGCTAAGTCGAAAACCCAAAAGGGCGGCTTAAGCCAAAAATGAGCGTCCCGGTGAACTGAAAACCCGAAAGGGCGGTCCAGGCAAAAATTAGGGGCATATAAAAAATATACTCCCGGTGGATTGAAAACCTGAAAGGGCGATCCAGGCAAAAGTTAGGGATTTTCAAAAAAAAAAAAAAAAAAAAAAAGAAGAAAAATACAAAAAATGAATAAAAGACAGAGGTATCACAGTTCAAATTGGCCAAATGGAAAGAATGCACTTTGTGCTGGCTTACGAGTGACGACTTTTGCCAGAATGGTTGATTGATGGGTTTTATCCCGAGAAATGGCGACTTTTGCCGGTGATTTGATGAATGGCGACTCCTGCCTATGGTTTAATTGACGGTGTCTCCCATCTGTGGCTTGATTGATGTATTTTATCCCTTAGAGATGGCGACTTCTGCCAAATTGTTGATTGATGAGTTGTTCCCCAAGAGGATTGATTATTGGGCTCTCTCCCCTCAAGTGGTTTGATTATGGGGCATTCTGTCTCCAAGCGGTTTGATTATGGGGCATTCTCCCTTCAGTGGTATGGTTATGGGTTGTTTCCCCACCAGTGGTCTGAGTATGAGCTTTACCCTGACGGTGTTTAACTCATCTCCAGTAATGTTATCCCCAATGAAGATTGCCGAGTGTTTGTACTGCGGTGTCAATCTATCTCTCATCTTACCTATCCTCTTTTGTTTCATCAAGTTCACCTGTCATATACAGTCATATATTCTTACATTCATATACTCATACATTCATTCATACATATAATCATGCATATAAACATTCATGCACATATTGCTTGCATACAAATATCATTTATACATGATTGCATTTACCACCTCGTGTCTTATTTCAACTGTATCTCATAAAAGCGTCTACCCCAGTGTGTCTGGTCCAGAGATGTCATTCACTGTAAGCCCGGTGGATTCCGGCGAACTCTTACCAAGCCCAGTGGATTCTGGCCAACTTTTATCAAAAGCCGAGTGGATTCTCGCAAACCTCTAATCAAAAGCCGAGTGGATTCTCGCAAACTTCATCAAAAGCCGAGTGGATTCTCGCAAACCTCTAATCAAAAGCCGAGTGGATTCTCGCAAACCTTTCATCAAAAGCCGAGTGGATTCTCGCAAACCGTTCATCAAAAGCCGAGTGGATTCTCGCAAACCCTTCATCAAAAGCCGAGTTGATTCTCGCAAACATTTCGTCAAAAGCCGAGTGGATTCTCGCAAACGTTTATTTTGCTTCAAATGGTCAGTCCCCAAACCACGGACAGCTTGTGTTTACCTGTCATTCCCTTAATATGTCGTCCCCAGCTTGTGTTCAAGAGGCGTCACTAATCCAATACATAAAAAGGTCATCCTCAAGGTGTTTAATTCATAAATGTCACCAATCAATTTGTGTTCAAGTGGTAGATCCCATCCAATAATCACTTTATCAATACTAATTAATATAGACAAGCTTTATCTTCTGTACTTCCGTCTTAAGCTTTATTTTCCGTCTCAAGCTTTATTTGCCATCTCAAGCTTTATTTTCCGTCTGAGCTTTATCTACAGTCCAAGCCTTTATTTTCCGTCTGAGCTTTATCTTCAGTCCAAGCCTTATCTTCCGTCTGAGCTTTATGTTCCGTTCAAGCTTTATCTTCTGTATGTTCGTCTTTACCACAGAAAGGTAATAGACAGTCTTTTCTCCCCAGTGACCTATCAGTTTGTTCCCCAGTTAGTTTATTTTTGTCGTCTTTGCATTCATACTTGCATCGTTTGCATTCATATCATTATATTCATAAGCATCGCATTCTTAGCTTTTCAGCTTGTCAAAATTTGGTGTACTTAAGTATTTAAGTCTCTTCGACCCATCGATTTAAAAGTTTTCTTTCAAATCTTCGTGACGAAGAAACTTAAATAGGGGCATCTGTCATACCCCAAATTTTGACCACGTTGCTCTGTTTTTACCCATTTTTGTCTGTATTTCAAAACGGCTTAATTTCTTTTTTTATTATTCGCTTTAACCAGTTAAAATTTCTTCAGTCGTTGTTTAATAATTTAAAGTCTTTTATCTTGCAAGTAAAGTTTTGTTCGCGCTTTATCTAGTTGAAATCGCTTTATTTGTTTTTTAGACATTTTAAATTTTTACGCGTGCTTTTAAAGTTTTTTATTCATTTCTTTGATAAATAGACCTTTTTAGGTAAATTCCTTTTGTTCGTATGATTAAACTGTTTAAAAAGTTTTGTTCGTGTTTTAAAACCACCGCGAGTTTTAGTCGTCTCAGTCGAAATTTCGACAGCTTTAAATTTTATTACATTTTTTTTATCACTTTTATATTATTTTACAATTCTATTTTATTTTATTTCATTTTAACCATTTATTCTTTTTGCTTTTAATGTCATTTTTATTTTGTTTTATTAATAACTTGTTTTGTCTTAAGTCCATGTGTCCTTTGTTAATTGGTCCAAGAAGCATCCAATTCTTTTCTTTTTCTCCAAGTTTCTTAAGGGTAGTTTAGTCCATTGCATCTCAGCACAACCCTAATTTTTCACACTATTTAAGAGGCACTCATTTCACAATGATTGGGGGGCTAGCACTGAAAACCACACACTAACACATTCTTCTGCGGCTGAGATAGGAAAAATGGATCAAACACCCTTCCTTTTCAAACTTTTCCCATGAACATTCATCAACAGAAAATTCCCAGCAAGCTAAATCAATACCGATCCATATTCCATCTTCATTTCATCAAACAAAATCAACATCACAAATTTATTGTTGCCGCTCCTAATACCATAAACCAAATCAGCCGTTCACTCTCACAAAGCCATCACCGAAATCCAACGCTAACACGTACCAGTCTTGTTCGTTTCATACACACATAAACAACAGCAAGTTCCGAATCTCAACAACTGGTCCTCTCTTTTTATATACGAAACCGATCTGGACTCAACGCACAAGCACCGAACACGAACCTGAGACAAGAAGGAAAGCAGAGAAGAGGCCGATTCAAACTCACACAACAGCAAAATCAACAAATCCGAGCCGTTTTCAGCATAAAGGTAGAAAGGAACAACAACAACTCTCAAGAGGACGAATTAGAACCGGATCGAGCGGGAACAAGCAGCAAGAGATCTTTGAAGTTTTCCGCTCTAATCCACCGATTTCTCCGTTTTTAGCTCAGGTATCCATTCCTCGTCAAACCGTATATATGTATGTGCTTCATCTGTGTTGTGTTTGCTCTCTGTTTGGTTTGATTCCTATCCATCCCCTTTTTTGCTAAAACCGCTATGCTTTATTTCCTTGTGTGTTGAGTCTTTCATGTCTAGAGAATTGAAGAGCAGAATCGATTTTAAATGTTGTTCTACGTTGTTTGCGTTCCTGATGAGTAATAGAAGTGTTTGAAATAAAGTTTGGCTATGTTTGTGTGTTTAGTTGTTGTTGTTGTTGTTGTAACGTTTGAGAATGAAAGAAGAAATGAAGAAGAAAAGTCATGGCTGTTAGTTAGAGAGAGGAGATAATGCTTTTGTGTTTTGTTAAAAGAGGTTTCACGTGCAAATCAATTTTTTCAACTAACCAAACCATTTTATACCAAAGCTTTAACCCATGACCCTAACCCTTTTTTAAAACCGACCCAGCAGGCTTTACCCAAGCCCGATTTCATTTTGCACTAGGCCCAAATCTCTATTCTGTCTTTTTCTTCCCTCAACAGTTTTGTTACTTAAACCCCATGTTTTACTGCTTCCAGTTTCTTTAAAAAAAAAATCTTACGTATTTTTATCCTTGCATTTTAATTAATTGTTAAAATCTTTTCATTTTTGGGTATTACTCATTTGAGTTCCAGGCATTTCAAGTATTTTAATTAGTATGCTTTGTTTATTATTTAGTTAGTTTAGTTAGTGGTTTAATCTCTATTTCATGCATTTTAAATGTTTTCACTTCATAATATCTTGTGTTAATTTTGCTTTAATATTTCAATTCCTATTTCATGCTAGGCTTTAATATTTTGACATCATGTTTTCTTTTGATAATCCATGCAATGCTTTTAAGTTTCTTATCATGGTTGCTTTATTTCTAGTCTAATCTCGTGCATTTTTACTCTTGCAATTTATTCACCTTCCAATATCTTAGCGTGTATAACTAGGAGATGGATGTATATTTTTACCATTGGTTTGTAGCTTGGCAAAGAGGCCATAGAATGTATCTAGGAATTTTTGTAATAACGTAGGTAACACAAGCACCGACACTTGCACCGACACTTTATTTACCGCTTTATCTCGCTTTATTTTTCCGTTACTACGTTAGCTTTCCGTTAGTTAGAAAAATCTTTTATCTCAAAAATCAAATAAGCAAAAGTCAAATTAGTTTTCCTAATAAACCTTGGACCCAAGTCCAAGTTGTTTTTTCCTTTTTATTTTCTTAATCAAATTCCTAAATGAACTTTAATTAAACTTAGACTAAATTTCTCAAATAAAAGGAAACAACCTCACTCCAATTTTATTCTTCTATACCTTGAGGTCTCGCAATCCTTCTCAAAATCATTTTCAAAATCAAATTAAAATCAACCTAACCCACAAAAACATTTTTGAGAGTGAACTACGGTGGTTTTGATCCCTTTTAAGGGTACGTAGGCAGAGGCTTTATTCCTCTCAAATCAATCAAATAAAAATAACAAAATTCTTACTTCTTCTTTCTCCATTCTTTCACTCATACTTTAATCAATAAATTTTCAAATAAAATAAAGTTAGAAAGAGGTTCTCACGGAGTACCGTGAACGACGCGGGTGCCTAACACCTTCCCGAATCGTAACCAACCCCCGGATCCAAAAAGGGTTTTTCAATCTCTTTTTCCCTTCCCAAGAATAAAATCGAGCAAGTCCGGTAGATTGAAGGTTCAAGTCCAATCAATGGCTTGACACCCGAAAATCTTGGTCTACAAAAAGAATGAAGCAAATGTAAAGAATAACAAATGTGTTCATTTGCTCCAGAATCAATGAGCCAATAATTGGATTGAACATGTAAAGAGCAAGAAATAACAGTTTTTATACCTGAGGTGAAGGAAGGAATGGAAGAAGTAATGTGGTTGGTGCTAGCAGGGTTAGGACTGGTTGCTTGAGGAACCAAAGATGACTGTTGAAGCAATGTGACCAGATGACCATACTGCTCCTGAGTCAAACCAGTCTGAGAAACCATAGAAGATCCTTCACCAACTGATTGAGAATCAGCTAAACCTTCAGAAGTTACAGCATTAGAAGAAGCATGAGGTTTATTGTTATTGGGAAAACCATGCTTCAAGTAACAGAAATCCACAGTATGATTGTTTCTGTGGCAAAAGGTGCAGTATCTTGAATTATTTTTAGATGGAGGAAAACCAGAAGAGGATTTTCCACGAGCATTTGTCCTTCTTGCATCTGAAGCATTAACAAGTATGCTTGAATCTTTAGTAGAAGTTGAAACAGAGGTAAGTGCAGTATTGTTGCTCTCTTCTTGAACAACCATGGAATAAACCTTGTTTATTGAAGGAAGAGGATCCATGAGAAGAACTTGAGTCTTCACAACTGAAAAAGTATCATTTAATCCAGTAAGAAACTGAATCACTTGATCCTCAATACGAAATTCTCTAGCAGCACGCATAGATTCACATCTACAAGGAAAAGGACATGTGCAAACAGGCATGGGACGATGTGAATTGAGCTCCTCCCAAAGAGATTTCATCTCTGTGAAATAATCAAGGACAGATTTGGAACCTTGCTTCAAATTGTTAATGGCAGAACGAAGTGAAGCAATACGAACTCTATCAACCTTAGAGAATCATTCCTGAAGCTCAATCCAAACATCAATGGTGTATTCATGAAATACAATGGTTTGCGCAATTTGCGGAGAAACCGAATTCAAAATCCAAGAATGTATGAGATGATTACAACGCTCCCATGCACTACGATTCAAATCATCAAAAGGACGAATAGGAATGGATCCGTCCACAAAAGCAAGCTTATTCTTCGCACCAAGAGCACATTGCATAGAACGACTCCATGCGAGTTAGTTAGAACCGCTGAGAAGAGGAGTAACGGTAACTGAATTTGGTCCTTCGCTTGGATGAACGTAGAATGCAGAATCAGTATCAGCTTGTTGAACGATAATCGGAGCTCGACGAGGAGGAATAGTGCAAAAGAAATGCAGAAAAAGGATGAAAATAGGAAGAATACGAAGAACATAGCAACGAGGAAGATGAAGTGCAAAATCACGAACAACGTGAAGAACGAGAAAAGAAGGTTCTCAATGCAGAATTGAGATCAAAACAAGAAGAAATGAGAAGAATTCGCAAAGAATCATGCAAAAACAAAGAAAAGGAAGAGGAAAATGAAGCTTAAAGCTCAAGCTTCAATGGCGGAAGCTAGGGTTTGGATCGTAACAAACTCTCTCAAGAAGAGAGAGAAAGAAACTGAAACCATATTAAGAATGTAGTAGAAAAGAGAAAATGATTCATTAACTTGTGAATGAAGGTACATCAAGTATATATACAAGTCTTATTGTACTGCATGAATGTAAATGTACTACAAGCTAAGCTATTGTACTACATTACTAATCTTTTGTACTGCATCATTATGTAACTTGTTCTGCAAGCAAGTATCATCTTCATGCTTAGGATCCTTATTAACTTGATTGTGTAATAAGAAACAATGTTGTGTGAAAAACTACTCAAAGAAACACATGCCAACCAATTAATGGTACCTCTAGCAAATACTCCTGGTCCGCTAATGGAGCCATAATATGGTAAGTCTTGTATCTTTCTAAAAGAATCTGTACCCAATTTATAAACATGAACTTCATTACTTTTGTCATGACAAAAAGAAACAGCAAACAATCTTATAAGTATGAGTGAAATGATCGTATCCAAAGTCATATTTGGTGGAAAGGTGAACTTTTTTTCCTGGATTTCCCAAAGCTGGAAGCATATTCAATTTTCTAATGGAAGGATTCCACAAAATAACCGAATGTCCGGCAATTGTACCCACTACACTGGTGAAACAAAGAATTCCGTCGCAAGAGCAAACACGCAAATGATTAGCGTTAACACTGTCCAAAATGCCATGGGTCGTGAGTTTGTTCAGCCTGATGCGAGAGGTTGACAATGCTGCATATTGGAAACAGAAGGAATTGTGGAATGCTTCAGAATTAGCTTATCTATGACTCCTGAGGTGTTAACGATAAGGTGATGGTTGTGCTTGAAAGCCTTTGAAAATTGAAGATGCTTCTTTGTGAATTTAGGATCTGAGATTAGAGAATTCCATGATTTTGAAGAATGATGAAAAACCAAGTTAGGTGTGGCTAAAGTTCATAGAATGTTAGCTAAGCTGATCCGTAGAGCCTATGAACTTGAAAATCAAGTACTCTTGTGCTTCCAGGTGCACCCCCTTTCGGTGAGGAAACATCCAACACGGTCAGATTTTTTGACTCCTTGTCAAGTCCAAAAGAGACGCAGTTTATGATGATTTTGTCATCAATTGTAGACACCGAATGATCCATTGGTATATTAATCTCTCTAGGTGCTGATTTGGGTGAAGTTGCAACAAAACCATTAAGTCTCAATAATTTTTTAAGTCTGTCATAACACTCCTTGAATAAGATAAAATCAAATATATTTGAAGACTTTCTTTGTTAAATCTCAGAATGAGCATTACAAAATCTCTTCAGGATATATTCCTCTGTCTCAGCCCCTCTGTAAGAAAGTGCTTCTCAAGCTCTTCCATTAATGGTGGACAAAAAGAGATGGATATGGCTTCAAGAGATGAATATGGCTTCAAGAGAACTACCTGACTTGTCTTGCCTATTTGGAGTTTCTTTCTTATTTCTCTTCCCTCTTAAAAATGAAGGTTTAGCCCCTCGCGTAACCAGTCAAATTCTAGGCATTGGTAGAATGCAGAACGGTCAAATGCTAAGCAGAAACCCAGGGCTTTTGTGCAATTTGCTAGGGGTAAGCCCATCGGTCAACCAGCTTTTCAGCTTTATGGAAGGGCATTGTCTTGTCATCTGAATCCATGCAGAGATTCCCCAAATGCCATGGTAAGACGCTCACTGAAACCCTATTTCGAATTTGATTTTCCCGCCTGTCATTTTGCAACAAGCTCCTGCAATTTGCGAGGGACTTACCCCTGGTTTTCGTCAATCTATTCCTGCTTTTGCCCAAGATATTTCCCCAAATTTGCCAGGGGTTCATGGCCCTATCATATATCCCTGGAAAATAACACTATATCTTGTAGTGAAATAAGTCATTTTCGTGTGTTTAATTGAGCTCAATTGTGGTGAAGGGGATGTGAGGTGTTAATTATTGGGTTTTGATCGGTGTGATGGTATTTTGGAGGGGTTTTTGTGTTAGCATTTGGCAATAGATGTTTGGAATTTGTTTATATGGTCATTTGTAGTGAAGTTTGGGGTTTTAACTAAAGTTTAGTTTTCCGCTGTCGCATGGGGATTTGACTTTGATTCTGGTGTTGACTTTGATTTTGGTGTCTAGTTTTAATTGATTTTGGTGATAGCCCTCGGTTGGTGGTGTCTTTATTGGTGTTTTTAATGTATGGAGTGTATGAGTTTTCTTTTGGATGTTCCGTCTAAATAGGGTGCCCTTGCTATGTTGTTTCTGTAATGCCGGTCTCTGCTCGTCTTGTGTAGGGATCAAATTATTAATAAATTTTTCCTTAAAAAAATAATCAAACATTTGGAGTTTAATTTATATCATTATATTCAACTAGAATTGATTTTAGATTTATGATATTAAAAAAAACAGAAAACTAAAAATCTTATACAAATTTGGATATCTTAAAGAAATTTAATTAATTTATGTCAATTTAGATCCCGCGTTGATTTTAGAGGGTAATTTAAATAGTTTAGAGAAAAAGGTGTTTGGACTCATTTGGAGGAGTCCGGCTCCCTCAAAAGTGGTGGCTTTGTGCCTTTGTCATGGACTCTTCTTTTGGACCATATTCCAACACGTTCGAACCTTGTTATTAGTAATGTGTTGGACCGGAACTCTAACCTTAATTGTGTTTTGTGCGATTTGGTTGAAGAAACATCTAACCATCTCTTTCTTCATTGTAATGTGGTGGACAAGGTGTGGCAATTGGTGTTGAAGTGGTTGGAGTTTAATTTTATTACTCCACCAAATTTATTGTCCACTTGGTGTGCTGGTCAGAGGAGGCAAAGCAAAGGAAAATAAAGGCGTGTGGCTAATTTGGCATGCCACGCTTTGGGTGATTTGGAGGACAAGAAACGAGAGAATTCAAAACAATAGGGTCGGATGGTTGTTGGAATTGTGAAAGTGATAAAAGTTCTATCATGGCATTGGAGTTTAAGTAGATTAAAAATAGCTCTTGTCTCTTTTATGAGTGGACCTGGCTGAGACATCAGGTTTACACTCATGCTTGGTTGTCTTTGGTGTGGGGCTACCTATGTCTATGCCTATGTCTGCTCTCCCACCATTGCTGTTCTGCTGCTTTTTTTCCTGCTGTTATGCTGTTGACATCTGTAGTTCGGATGTTGTGAGTATTGTATCAGATGTATTTATCCGGCACTTTTTTGGGGGTGTGTTAGGTTGTTGTGGTGCCGCTTATATACGGCACCGTTGTATTTTTGCTGATTGGTTTCCTTGTCCGTCTTGTGCAAGGTACTCGTATAAGGAAAATGCTACTTCTCAAGAAAAAAAAGCTTCAAGAATTTTTCAAGAAATAGTTGGCAAATTTTAATTGGATGATTTATTTGTCCACTTCCTATTTTTCAGCCACACCTCCTTGAATTGTGGCAAATAGTGCATTGTGATTGGCTATTCTTTATTCTTGAAGAATTCTTGATGTTATTTTTCTAGAAATATAGCATTGCTCCTCGTATAATATACTGCCGTTTCAAAAAAATATAGATCCCGAGTTTGAATCCGGATAAAGCTCGAATCTAGCAATATCTCTGCAATGTTGGTTTAACTAACCTTACAAACTGAACATCTAGTTTTTAATTTTGTAAGTAGTAGTAAACTACATGTGACCTATGAAATATTGTTGGCATGTTTGTTAATTCAGAACAGGAGCATGCGATGGCAGTCAGTTAAATGGTGTTGGATGTTTGACAAATTAGGAGGCAATACTCAATATGGTTCTTTTGGAAAATTATAATCATGCATAAGTATTACGCTTCGATGAATAAAAATGGGAGGGTTAGTTGATGGAATGTGATTTAAGGTGCTGTTTCAATGACCTGAGAGAGAGCTATTGTGTATGATGCCATTACTAGTTGGTGATGATGGAAATGTGAGAATTGATAGTGAGATATATAAATTGTCTGTGTGTTGTAATATTTCATTACTTCATGTGTCTGTGTCTGTGTGTATAAATAAAATTATACGATTCGTGTTTAAAGATGATTTGTGTCTAACATAAAAGATTATATTGCAGAACTGACTTTTACAAAGATGAATAGTAGTGACAACAATTCACCAACCATTCCACAAATTTGACAAGTTGATACTTCATGGGAGAGGGAGCTTGCTATACTTTGGAAAATCATCCACGGTGATGAATTACTTCCAGCAAAGTCATTCTAGAAGGCTTCATTTTCTGTGTTAAAGCAAAGCTGAATCCATGAAAAGAAATAACAAGTGAGAGTGCACATAGGTTTTAAATCATTTACATTCCATTGATATGCTAATTGTTTAATTTAATTTCATTCCATTGATGTGCAAAATTTTGATCAATTGTCTGAGATAGTCACACTTGTTTGTGATGAATTAAATGGGGTAATCCATAGAGTATAGCGTCAATGAGTGGTGCTGAGTACAATTACATTTCAACATCAAAGCATGCAAAAATGTTTGGCTCGAAGAAAAAGGCCAAAGGCTTCTCTAATATCGTAAGCAGAAAGAAAAACAAATATTGTTATCTTACAAACATCTGCATCAGAAAAATGCAGGGCATTTGAGAAAGAAAAACTACTATTGTTTATAGAAATGTAATCTAAGTTCAGGTACTGATCCGTCATTTACTATTCCATTTGTCAGGTATATACCTCAACTTATGACAGAACTTGAAACACCAGTAATGTTTTAAAAATAGCAGCTTCCATTTGAGTAATGGTAGTCATGACCAAATAACTGACATTGTAAATAGTTAACTGTAATTTTTTGGACTTGTATTCTTCATCATGGAAGAAAGATACACACACAACTGGAAACAAAAGGTACTTAATATATCCAAACTATCTTCATATTCCTACAAAAGTCATAACCAGAGCATATTAACTAGTAAATCCTTGAGTACTTCCTTCCCCCAAAACGGTTAGAAAGAGAAAAAAAAAAAACCAAAAACAATTTTATTTTTCATCATCTATTTTCCCAAAAACTTGTTTGTGTAATTCTTTATGTACCCATTGTGACCATTGCGGTATCTTTCAACTTATTCTGACCAACCACATGTGTGATAAAAAATATGATTGTTCATTTAATAATGTATTGTGAAAGATTTGAAGCAAACAGTATAAAATGTGTGCACCCTTAAACAGATATTAAAACAAATAAAGTGATTCTGCAAAACATCTAAATCATAATTAGAATCATTGAAACTTAAATCACAAACCAATGACCATATTAAAACATTACATGTTTTCTTTTAGGGAATAACACTACATGATGGTGAGTTACATAATGTGTAATGCATGATGAGAAAACAAAACTTATAACAAACAAATAGTAATAATGAGAAAACAAAACTTATAACAAACAAATAGTAATAATAAAGATAACGACAAATTTCTCAAGCTTCAAAAATCAATCGACTATTAATTAGCAATAATGCAAGAAGCCAAGGATTTTTTTGATATTACAAACATTATTGCAATTCCACACTACTTCAAATCAAGTAATCTGTCAAATCCTTCCTTCATCTCATACTCATCACAGGCCTCAGAGTTGTAGTAGAAGCAGCTGGAAGAGATGGTGTCTCACAACTGAAAATGCTTCATTGAGACGTGCAACACGATCTTTGAGCTGAGATATCTTCTGCGAAAATTGTTATAAGTGAACTTCAGAAACTTAACAATGCTGTGAGGTTTCTCAAAGAATGCAGCATATTAATATTATTATCAACAAAAGCAGTCCTCAACAGCTGAACAGGTCTCAAAAAGACAGTAAAAAATGTGCTGGTTTAATAATCACCATACAAGCAAAAGAGGACAGATTCGCCATAAAACATCTAATATATTGCGCCTAATTGCTAAAACACCTATTAACCACTAATATTCAAACCTACATATGTGTTAAAATTGACTATTGAATATTCTTTTTAAAATATGACATCACAATAGTATTATATAACATATTCAATTTAGTCCATAATGCATTGTGCAAGATATGAAGCAAACATTAAGAAGTTTGAGTAGTGAGCAAACATTATAATATCTTCATAACCAAATTTTGTGATATAAAACACTTTTTTATTTCTTCAATAATATGTTTTCTTTTGGACTAACGTTCAATAATATGTTAAATTTGCAATAACTGTAATTTGATACAATTTTAATTTATATGATCAAAATAAAATATAGTTAATTATAACAAAACAATTTGACTTAAGTGATTAATAAGCTCCAAAAAACACAAATTTTTTAGGAGAATGAATTCGATTCATGAGTAGAATCCTCTGACAGAACTCCAAATTACCATATTCCATTTTTCTTGAAAATTGAAGGTTAACAAAAAAAAAACTATTATTTTTTAAAATTGATCCTATTTTAAATTTGTTAGTGTCAATTAAAAGTGTACAAAATTTGGCTCGGCCTTTTAACCCGACACGACCCAATAAAAATGGATAAGGTTTGACCCGGTCAAAATATAAAATCGACAACAATAAAGGACATAGTAGAGACATAACCAAATATTAACATCAAATGACCTACTTGAAATATAATACACGATGCGAGAGAATCAACAATTCAAACTAACCAAACAATTGAAAATAACAAAAAATTCAACCTGTAAATAACAATGGTCCAACATCACCAATAATCAAAACAAGCATAAAATAAATAACACAAATAGAAACTAACCATATAGATTTTGTAGTTGAATCTCATGCTTAAGGTGATATCAAACTCTCAATGTAGATGTATTTTTTTGGATGGGTCGCATGATTGATGCTTTGAATCTCAAGAATATTGAAAGTACCATTTTTGAAATCGTAAACAACTAACTTCAATTCATTACTTTGCCGATCATAAAGTTCGATCAACATTTGGTCATCCTCAGAAATATATAAAGCCATGTTAGAGCAAAACGATCCCAGATCTTCCATGTAAGGAACACAGTACAATTTAGTCCAGGACTCTTTGGTTCCATATTCTTTCATAACCCAAACATCCAAAGACATGTCACTAATTGCAAAGATACACAGACAATCCTTCAACACCCCCAATGTCATTTTATAGTTCACCAAATCAGGTTGTGAAAGATTTTGATACAACTCCTTTTCCAAATCAAGAGAAACAATGACACGTTCCACACGTTCATAATTCAAAGAATCCCTTGAGAATGCTAACCAATTAACGGTGCCATTCAAAAAAACTCCCCGTCCACAAACGCGGTAAGAATATGGGAAGCCCTCTATTCTTGTCCAATAATCATTCCCCAAAGTATTAACGCAAACTTCATTTTTTTCAGAAACAACAAAGACCTTATAATTATCAATGATACGATCATACCCAAAGCTTACGTTAAAAATAGCAGCTCGACATGGAAGAATTTTCAAATGAGGCAATAAGTTAAACTTTTGAATGGAAGGGTTCCACAAAAAATAAGAACCAGCTTTGAGCATGCCACAAAAGATGCCATCACAAGAGCACAACACCCTCACAAAGTTATGTCGAATTTTGATACTATTAGGAGGGTAAAGTTGTGTCTGTGTAACAAATGTAGAAGTAGAAAAAACCGAAGAGAGTAGGGAATTATACTGAACGTAGTCACCCAAGTTATTCCTAGATGTTACCATTAGGTGGTGGCGCTTTGTTGACAATTGAAGATGTTTCTTTGCGAATTTTGGATCGGAAATTAAAGAATTAAAGAACTTACAGAGGCATCGAAGCTGCACAAGTAATTTGACAGGTAGCCTACAAAGAATCTCAGGCAGGACATCAAACGGAAGAGTAGGAAGCTGGGTTCCAGTGGTTGTTTCCGCCACGTGTGGGTGTTCTTTCCCATCGCTGCTAACATGCGCCATATTCCAAAATTAGGGTTTGAGTTCTCAATCCCAAATAGGGTTCGATTCTATTCTATGTAACAGCAATGATTCTTGGCGAGAAAAGGAAAAAGACGCTTAGCACTATGCGAGTTCCAATCCTATGTTTAAGTTTCTTTTTATGATAACTGATGATTCACCTTACACTACACTCGTTTCTCATGCTTCTTATCTCAGATTTTTTTATAGTTTTTTTTTTTTTTTTTTAGAATGTTAACCCGTGCTCAGGGCATTGGTTAAACAGTTAAAAGAGATAAGATTTTATTAAAAAGTAATGTAATAATTAGTTAGTCAAAAGTAACAGTTTATATTTCCAAGACAATTTTTCTACTTTTGGATTCCTTAATCGGTTCCCCGGAGTACTGGTTAACAAGACATTTTTTTTACACAAGTAACAGTCACTAACTGACATTAAAATAGTTGTTCAACGTTAACTTTAACTCTTTATATATTACTAATACTTATATGGATTGTTATGACGAAAAGTAAGTATATATTGAGTAAATTTTTTTTTTGAAAGAATATATTGAGTAACTAATATTACAATATCAACCAAATATTTTTATCTCAGAGATTATTTTGATTAACATGGTGAACAATTAATTACTATTTTAAAATTTCAATACATTGTAAGACTATTATGATTTGTGACTACGCGATATATATTCAAGGACCAAAACGACTATTATCGCTTCTTTTAGAGTTTCTCATGTCAATTTTAAAATTATAATTTTGGAACACTTTCTTTGACTTACATTGTGTTCTTACTTTCTCTTTATTCATTTTGACCAATAAAATAAAATAAAGGTTGTGTCAAAAGTTGTCGTAAAATAGTTATACAAATATCATTATTCTTATAAGAAATACTTAGGCACAACACCAAATAAAAATATTTACACACATAAAATTAATTTTGTTTTCATTTTTTCATTCTTTGTGAGTATTTTTTTTTTTGAATGGCAAAATATTATATATATATATATATATATATATATATATATATATATATATATATATATATATATATATAAGAGGAATAAATCCCAAATATTACACCAAAAAGAGAAAATAAACACATCAAAAACCCAAGAAAAACCACCATCACCTTCAAAATGCCGAATCCCCTAACAACAACTCCTCAAAGAACCAACACCACCAACAGTGATCAATTAGGCACCCGATAGAGATCTTTCTTCAAACGTTCAGCTTCGACCACCACTCAAGTTCCAGTTTATCGGAGGAGACATCACAACAACCTAAAAGGACCTGAGTCAGAAACTTGCTCCCGACCTCGAATCAAAAGTGATCGGCCCGCAAGACTCCCGACACAAGTCAAAAAGGCACACCTCTGTTGGGGAGTCCGGGGAGCCCCATGAGCGTCAATGGGCCAAATGTCCAGGACCAATAAGAGACTTGAACACCACACTATTACCCAAAACCTTAAGGCAATGGGTTTATGGGTTCCCTCTCTTATATATCCTTTGTTTCCTCCATTCCTAGTCGATGTGGGACATAATCACTCACACTTGATTACCCAACAATCTCCCCCTCAAGTGTGAATCACCCACATCGCTAGCCTGATCCACACTAGGATCCAGCTCCCGCTCCCCACCAAGCCTAACCACGGCTCTGATACCACTGTTAGGGAGTTCGGGGAGCCCCATGAGCGTCAATGGGCCAAACGTCCAGGACCAATAAGAGACTTGAACACCACACTCTTACCCAAAACCTTAAGGCAATGGGTTTATGGGTTCCCTCTTATATATCCTTTGTTTCCTCCATTCCTAGTCGATGTGGGACATAATCACTCACACTTGATTACCCAACAACCTCAACTCACGAACCACCAGAGCAGACACCTAAACCTGTCCAAAAACTCGACCCACCAAAAACCCGATGCCAAAATCCAAAGACAGAGAATAGGTAGAACAATAGCGCAATGCGAACCAACTCGAACAGAAACAACTCAAAGCGAGCCACCAAATCAACCTGCATCACCACCACCTAAATAGACTCGGCGCACACCCCAACCCTCAGTTAGGCAACCACAAACCACCGCGATCCTTACGACGTCAAACGATCCAGAAGTTGCGAAGAATGAGGATTAATCGTGAAGGACCTGTACCCGCTGACAACTAAGCAGTCAGGGGGGCTTAAGGTGCATCAAACGACTACTCCGTCAACACGAAACATCTGCACACCTAGCTCTTTCGAGCAACAACAACCAAGCAACCAAATCTTAATCCAAGAGCATGAGGCCTCCAGCGGCAAGGCTTCGAAGGAACAAAATGGCAACACCGACAAAAAATAGCCCAAGCTACACACAGAAAACGACCCAAAGAAGAAAGTGAACCACCAAAAAGACTGAGGGAGATCTAGAAAGCCTCGACCCTAGACCCTTTACATAACACAACACCTAAAACACACACAACAAGCACAAACAGAACATACAACCACCAAGAGGCTGAGGGAGATCTAAACAGCCTCGACCCTAGACCCGAGGCAGAACACAACACCATCGACGAAGCAAACGAACAGGTGGAAAAAAATAAATAAAATAAAATAAAAAAAGCGATTGGAGACGCCGACAACAAAAACACAAAACACAACCGATGAGCAAAACACACCACCTGCAACGGAGTTTCCACAAACCAAAAGACCACCACGAATAAGAGACCATCGTCACCGTGAGACACGACTCAGATCCGGTTCAAAAAACCATGAATACCAGAAGCGACGGATCTGCAAACAACCAAACCTTACGAGTCACCAAGCACGACGACGACGAGAACACGACAAAAACCACCGCGAACATGAAACAACCGCCACCGTGAGACATGACTCAAATCCGATTCAAAAGCCCAGTACACCAGAAGCGACGGATCAAGCAAACAAACGTAACGAGACACCAAACACGGCGGCGACGAGAACACGACACCATGGGAGGATGCTCCGAACTACAACAGAGAAGAACGAAGACGACAGCGTGAACCGAACGGAGATGGTGATGTGGAGGTAAGAGATCTCATCACACCACCACAATATGAATCTACATCGTGCTGAAGGTACTGTTTGGATATGGAGGAGGAAGAGGGTGGCGGTTTGGGTTGGTTGTTTGTGGTGGTTTGGTGTTTCGTAGGAGTGAGAACAGAGAAAGAGCCTTTTTTAATTCATGAATCAGATGTTTTTATCCCACAATAGATGACCTACTTGACAATGTACAATATTGACTTAACATACTTTGACCGTATTTTTCTACTAATATACAAAGATAAACATTATCATGTAAGATGTTGTTGGATTCGTCTCGATGAGTATTTTTAAAATATTAAATTTTCATAATTTTTTTTAATAGAGAATTAAAGATATTAAAGATAAAATATATGCATTGATATATGTGTCAGAGTCAACTGTGTCAAGTAATATGGGACAGAGGGAGTATTATGATTTGAGGCGCTTGCACATATTATGATTTATGAATCTGGACAGAAAAGAGTGATGAGTATGTGGAGAATCGAAACCGTGCATAACAAGACAAAATGATGAAGAGGGGAAGAGCTTTTTATTCTTTGTGAGTATGTCTAAATAATGTTAAACATGGTTACAAATATCCTTATGAAGAACTAAGATTGCTCATACATGGATTACTCATCTTTTTTTTTTGAACAAGTAAAAATGGAATATATATTAACACCGAAGTATCTTCTTCAGCACAAGATGTGCCTACAGAAGACGACTAAAAATACAATGATGTTTAACTGACAAAATTAGGAATAACCAGTGCCCAGACAAGCAATAGGGCACGCAAACCAACTATGGACACCTAAAACATACACGGCGTTAGCAACCTTCATCCACCAATAAGAATGAATTTTTACTTTTTCAAGCAATCGATACATCGGAGTCACCTCATTTTTGAACAACCTATTGTTTCGTTAAGTCCACAAGATCCACACACACAATAGCCAAAGTAATTGCATAAACAAGCGTCTGTTAATCGAACCACCATCTAAATAGGTGAACTGGTGAAAATGAGCAGCAATATCAAAGAGATCAGCTCCAGACACCCCAATCCACTTGCGAACAAGATGCCGTAATTCACAAAAAACAGTGCATGAAACAAATAAGTGATGAGCCGTTTCCACCTCACCATAACCTGGCACACACATCTGCACCTCATGGGGAAGAATCCCACGAGCCACAAGATTAGATTTTGTGGGTAACCGGTTGCGGATAAGCCTCCAAGCTAGGAGGACACCTTTACTGGCACCTTGCTGTGTCAAATCAGATCTGAAACCAGATCCACAACCTGACTATTATCTGAAGTAAGCATATGGTAAACACTGCGAACAGAGTAACCACTGTTTATGTCGAGGCGCCAACACCAACGATCGTTAGTCGACACCTGCAAAACAACATTAGACAGCAACAACCTACACTACCTCACCAACTCCTCATCCCAATCCCATAATCTCCTTCTCCACTACCACGCTTGACCTCCCTCCTCCACACCCAACTCAAACATGTCATCCACCATGCATTTTTTTGTGACACTTAAATCATACAAGCGTCTGAATTCCACCGACAACGGACCACCCTCCACCCACGGATCAGTCCAAAACAAAGTATCCCTCCCATTTCCCACATGCTTAAAAATACAATATTTAAACAACCCACCTCCCACACCCCAACCACCATCACGCACCACCTCCTTCCACCAATAGGAAGCTCTCGGTCCACCCTCCTTTAACACGCCATCTTCCACCCCATAGCGGGCTACCAACACCCTATACCTTAAACCTTCTCTATCAACTAACAACTTCCAACACCATTTTCCTAAAAGAGCTATATTAAACTCCCGCATCCTCCATACCCCCAAACCTCCCTCCTCCTTACGGGTGCACATAGTATTCCACCCAATCCACATAATTTTTCTATGTTCCTCAACACCCCCCCCCCCCCCCCCAAAAAAAAAAAAAATTATTAAACAAAGTTTCAATAGAAGAGATTATACATGCGAGTGCTTTGAAGAAGGTAAGACCATATACAAGTAGAGAAGACAAGACAAACTTAATGAGGATCAGACGGCCACCAAAAGAAAGAAATCTACTTTTCCAACCTGACAGCCTACTTGCAATGCGCTACACAACCAGTTCCCAAAAAGATAGCCTCCTTGCATCCCCTCTAACAGGAAGCCCCAAATACACAAAAGGCACCTTGCCTACCCTATAATGTAACGTAGCATCTGCTGCCCTCAACCACGAGTCACAAATGTTAACTCCTGTTAGCATACTTTTCTGAAAATTCACCTTTAATTCAGACACAGTTTCAAATAACATCGACACAACTCGTAACTCACGAACATTTACCCAACTCTTTTCTCCAACCAACAAAGTGTCATTATCAAACTGCAAATGGGAGATAGACAAGCCACCGTGCCTCCAAATTTGTACCCAGTGTATAAATGTGCATCAACAACTGCCTTCATCATAATATTAAGACCCACCACGACAAGAAGAAAAAGAAAAAGGGATAAAGGATCCCCTTGACTCAGCCCTCGTTTCAAGGGAAACTCTGAATCATCTAACAAATCTAGTTTTACAATGGCATCTAAGGTGGGGCTCAATCAAGTCCCTCAATGAAGACAATTGCTTTTCTGACATCAAAAGTTTCCTAAGGACACAAGTAAAATACTTAAATGCCCGCAGCGGTAGTTAACTACTGTCGAGGGGCCACCGGTAGTTAACTACCGTCGAGGGGCCAGCGGTAGTTAACTACCGCTGAATTCATTTCTTCAATTTATGTCTCTAGGTTTGCCAGTGCCATTCCACTTTCTCTGTCTTCTTTTATTCTTCCTTTTCACTGC
Source organism: Medicago sativa (assembly GCF_051527215.1). Classification (NCBI taxonomy): domain Eukaryota; kingdom Viridiplantae; phylum Streptophyta; class Magnoliopsida; order Fabales; family Fabaceae; genus Medicago; species Medicago sativa. Next base: position 7,244,416 of record NC_140751.1, on the reverse strand, counting down.
ATTTTTTTTTGCAAAATTGTTGCTTTTTTATTTCTTCAAAAAACACTTCTTTGTTACAACTTACAAGACCTTATTCATCATTAAGCTGGATGAAATTCTGGGATGTGAATAAATAAAAAAATGGTGGCAGAGTTTACAACTTGTTGGGTTTCTCTGTTACAGTGTTTAAATTGGAGATTATGAGGTCTGAAAGGAAAAAATTAGATTCAATTGTATTTTGTTTTGTTGAGTATGGGATTGTTGCAGATGAGATAAATATGAAGAAGGATTTAGAGCTAATAAAAAAAAAATCAGTTTTGGGGGAAAATCCAAAACTCTTTTTTGCTTTGTGAATATGCAGCAAAGAATCCATTTTTAATGTCCAAACAAAAATTGTAAAACATCTCATTAACAGAAAAATAAGTAATTATGTAAGAAGCTACATGTAATTGGATTGTAGAGGTGTGGCTGCCATTATTAACAAGAAGAAGGTCGTGACTTCTCTATGACATGGAATAAGGAATATGCATAAATTGAAGAAATGAATTCAGCGGTAGTTAACTACCGCTGGGACCAGCGGTAGTTAACTGCTGCCGGGTCCTCAACGGTAGTTAACTACCGCTGGGGGGATTTAAGTATTTTACTTGTGTCATTGTGAAGTTTTTTATGTCAAAAAAGCAATTTTCCTCAATGAAAACGTAGGTCGCTGCCCAATATACTTTAGATAATAATACTGGAGTAGGATCAAAACTTTCATTCTCCAAGATGTTTCACCGTTATAAAATGCAAAATGAAAATATTATTTTACATCAACTGAATTCAAATTCAAGAATTAAAAATTATTGCGGTTATGGAATTATCATGCTAGATTTTGCTTATGGCATCGTAACCACCAACTGTAAGACATCCCTTGAAAAATTATTAATATTGATAACCACGACCTGCACTTTTGTCCAGACTTTTTAACACACAAAGAAATCAAGACTTGTTCGTCGAATTCAACAAGTTAACAAAAATAGATCGAGAAGAGAATTTTTTTTTTTTTTTTTTTTGAATAAATTAAGCAATTCACCATTTTTTTTATTTTCAATGTCTGTGACTTTTGGCAGGTTAAAAAGAAATAGAGGTAGATAAGATTGGGTGTGGAAATGTTTAAATGTTATCATTTTTATTTTCAATAAATCTGAATCATGAATTAAATCTGATGGTAATTTTTTGTATGCTTCATTAGTGAGGAACTTGATTGAACCTCGCCCTATATTTGTATAACTATTTTGAAATATTAAGTTATATGGATTTGAAAAAAAAAAAAACTTAGATGTAACAAAAAAAAAAAAACACTTCGTTACCCAAACATAATAAAACCACTTAAAAAAAAATGTTTTTGTTTTAATATGTTTGTGTCTAAGCGTTTTTTTCAAAATTATTTTGATATAAATAATATAAAATTATCTTTCTTAGAAACCTTTTAAGAAAATCTTTCTTTCTTTCTCTCTCTCTCACACACAAATAAAACAAGATTTTCTTCAAAGCTAATCAAAATAGCTTTTCACGAACATAACTAAAATATATATATATATATATATATATATATATATATATATATATATATATATAAAATTAATAATCTTAATCATACGGGCACTTAATATGTTTTTGCAAGAAAAAAACAACATCCAAATGCATTTTGTAGTTGAAAATCCTCCAATTATCCATTTCAATAGGCCTCACAATCACACAACCTATCATATACAACATACAATAACAATGCAGAGACAAGTTTATAGTATCCATTCATAACATATATATGTTTTACACTTCCTCTAGTTTAACTCCATAAGAAATAATCAACAAAAGTTAGAAGTTCCACAACCATCTTCGGCAAACCTCCAAACCACAAAATGAAATTGAGAAATCCACACAATGAATAACCCTTCTATTGAAACGAACAAACACAACCAACCTGAAAAAGATACATTTCAACTATAATGTTACAAGTCTATAAGGGGTATTTTGAGGTTTTTGGTGCAACCAAAATATTGAGACAATACAAGGCAACACACATATGGAAAGGAAGTTAACTACAATCCCATAAACTATATTGTACTATATCAATCATATTCAGGTCATTCCACCAATGTTATGAGTCGTATAATGTGTTGCATGTGTGTGAGAATTTAATTATAAAACAATATGATGATCATATATCTTAGCAGCAAAACAACTTTAAACCCCTGCAAATTAAAGACCAAAATATGCAAAAACATCCATTTTCGCATTAATTATTTTCAACATGAATAGTCAGTTATCTTATAATCCATACACCCTATCAAAAAGCAAGAACTTAAAAAAATAAAAAATAGCATGCTCATTGTCAAATTGAATTATTGCATAATATCAAGGTTCATGATTTAGATTGTAAGATCGTGCAATTTCACGATCTTAATCATCCCGCACAATCATGCTCGTGGTCAAGTTCACCTGCTGAACGAAATCGCGGTCACATTTGTAGAAATTGCAAAATCGTAGCCAAGATTGTAAAAACAAATTGGGTTTTTGTGCAAGGCACATGTGCGGCCTCTAACTTCGTCTGTCTCAGTCAAGTCAAGCACAACAGAACACATTATTATGTCAACAAAAACCAAAATGTTTCAAATAATAATCACCATCAAAACCAACTTAGTGGTAATGTTAACCCTTAATTGAAAATTGAACGTACTATATGATTAATTCAGCACTAACAAGTTGTAACAACACATAAAGTTACTAAGAAATTAATAACATGTCATTTTCTTTAGAAAATTGATGACTAAGATGTATGGAGGGAAGCTCTACAACGAGGGCAGCGAGGATGAGAACTAAGCCACGTATCCAATTAACAAACCATGAAAACACAACCACTAAGAAGCTCAAATACCTCAAAGTGGAAAAAGAAAGGATAAATGGCATTTATATGTGATGTAAAATATATTCCTTTTTTCATAATGTTGTTAACTCTTGTTAGATGGGCATTGTTATTGTTGCCTTTCGTATTCTCTTTGATATGAAAGTGTTACCATCAAGCATTTATGTTCTTATTACTTTTGTATTTAGGAAGCTTGAAACTGAGTCATGAACCAATTTCTAGCTATGCCTATTGTGCCTATAGGTGCTCCTTACATGGCTAAAATCTCCCTCATGATAGCACAAATTGTTAAAAAGGTGGCAATTTGTTTTTAGTGGTTTTCTAAGCTGTAAGATTAAATGGCTAGTTCTTCGCTTTCATCCTTTTTATTTTTCATCTTTTCAATTTGTCTAAAGATTTCTTCTTGTTTTTTGTTTTATATGCCTTAAATATTTTTTTAATACTTTCTTTTCCCAGCAAGAAGATGATTCCTTCAAGGAAGGAAACTTTATGTTGTTAACAAAAACAAGAGTGTGGTGACCTTAAAACTGAAGGGTCTAGAGAAATGAATTGCTACAGGTTTCAGAGCTTGATATAGCAACCTACGAGTTTCTACATATTAGAGAGCATAAGAGTAAGCAAATCCCTTAGTAAAGGTGTTTCTGAGAAATGAAATAAGTTCAAGTTAACCAACAGAGGCAAGAGATTCAAATCATCTAGCAAATATTAAACTAGCATTGCTAAATAATAGTCAACTTTTTATTATAACCATTACAACTGATATTGTGAAAACCAAAAACATTACAATTGGATAATGGACTCAAGTTACATGGATGTATTAATTTTTTTTTCTTTAATGCGAAACATGAGGATATGTTTCTTTTGAGCATATGTTTATTTTGAAGAGACGAAACATTAGTATATTTTTCTTTTGAATTTGACGATTTTGGCCACCCTAAGAGAGTGACCATTATAAAAATTAAGAGTGAGTGTTACTAAAACTACTATTATATAATCTAGTATGATAGTTAACTTTAGAATGGATAGTTTAGAATGCTTCTTGAGAGATACCTAGTTACAGTTCTTGCAAGGCAAGCATGGCATCCTGGCCAACTTGGAACTGCATCAATTTTTTTTTTTTTTGTTGAAATGGCAAAATTATTCATTGAGAAGCAAGACAGTGGCAAGAAGTTCCAGTGCCTAAATAAAAGACGATGTTCACAATTTGCAATACAACAAAAACAATTCTCCTCCCCCCACCCCAATTGAGTTACATGACATTCACTCCACTACAAAACCATCACTGATAATCATAATGTTATTTTACTTGATTCTTAAGTACCATACTTTATAAGTTAATGTGTATCTCTTCTTTATCAGTAGCAACTCTAAGTCAACATTTCCTCTCTTCTACATGCTAGTAGGTTGGAGTGCAGCACGCAGACTCTACCGTGTGGCTACGGTATAAGATGTATCAAGTTCAATTCTATCATTAGAACTCATGGTGGCAACAAGCCACCAGGATATAATGTAGCAACCTTACCTTTTTAAGCAAAATCTTTAAAGGTTTTTATGAATGTGCAAAATTACAAAAACTGAAGGTTACACCTGATTTTCTTATTAAATAACACACCGTTAATAGGTGAGCGTGAATAACATATTGGAGCACAATTTGGTGTGATGAACCATCGATACATATCATTGTTAAGATTGGATTTTCCACACTGATTGTCTTCAACACAATCTGTGTGATGTCTATTACATCTCATATTGGTGGGACAGGTATAACAGACATTAAAGTCCAGGATTTTGTGAGGAAAATACAAAATTCAAATGCAATATGCAATTAAAAAACTCCATAATTATCAATTTCACTACTTCACAATCACTCAAGGTATCAATGTGTTCCACAAAGACAAAAAACACACAATAATAAAGTGAGAGACAAGTTTATCATGTCCATTATTAACATGTAAAAAGTAAAGGCAAGTCTAGACCAACACAAATCTCTTAAGAAATTCCAGAACCCTTGTTCACCACCATCTTCAAGAAAGCTGCGGACCACAACATGAACCTAAGAAATTCATACAGTAAATATTTCACATCAGATCAGAAAACTGCAAGGCATAAATCATATAAACAATTCAACTCATCCGATCAGAAAACTAGACAATTAGGCGGTAACAACAAATCTAAATCTAACTGCAACATAATATATCTCATCTTTATTGTCTCTTTTTAATGCTTCAGTTCTTAATTGCTTACTTGCTTTCTGATTTCAACATTCTGATTTCTATCAACATATAGAAAAGAAAAACCAGTACAAATAGAATAATATACTGATTTGATACTCCTAAACCAGTACCTAATTATGAATGTGTTATTCTCTATACCAGTATATACAAAGTACAATAAGAACCCATCTTGTAAGAAGTATGTTGTTATCCTCATAAACAATCCAGAAACTACTATGCACAACCCCATAGTTAAGCTGAATTAAACTCCTAATTCTACTAATAATGACCATATGGAACTTATTCGGAAACTTGACACAAGCCTTATAGTTGTCAGCGTTACAGTTTTTAATTAAAATAAACTACGTTTTATAGAGGCCATCAGATTTACACATTCCTAAGGCAATATCCACACTCTTAAACTAGATGAACTGGAGAGGAAACAAGTAAACTAATGGGAAAATAAATACTCCAATGGCATAAACACAGACAAAAAAGCAATTTAAGAAAAGCATAAAATTCAAGCATTATACATGATACCGACCAATCTATAATCAAATCGAAATGGCAAACATTTATAGAATTAAAATCAAGAAAATATCACCACGAGTGAATAAACAAAGCACTGAAATGATTACACAGAATTTCACCAATAGTGTTGAAACATTGTATTTTTAGCAAGAGTAATGCTAGCAACACTCTCTTTTGAACACCCTAGAAGATCAAAAGACGAACCATTTAATGCAATTCATGATTGTAGACTATTCAAAATATAATGCAAGATGCGAGAGAATCAACAACTCAAATTAACCAAACTATTGAAAAAAAGAAGAAGCTAAGTTCAACCTATAGATTCCATCAATCATGGATTAACAATGATCCAACAAGTCACCAAAAATCAGAGTAGGCATAAAATAAATAACACAAACAAAAAACTAACCATATATATGTTGTCGTTAAATCCCAACTTAGGGCGATATCAAACTCTCAATGTAGACATTTGAGTCTATCTGTTCATTGTTGTTTTGAAACTCAGGAATATTAAAGGTACGGGTCTTAGAGTCATAAACACCGAACTTTTTATTGCCACCTCGCATATCGCATAACAGCAGTTGGTCATCCTCAGAAATATATGAAACAGTGCAGGCTCTGAAACCCTGATCATGCATGCTAGGAACACTATACAATTTAGTCCAAGAATCCTTTTTTCCATACTCCTTCATAATCCAAACATTCAAAAACATATCACTTCTTGCAAAGACACACAAGCAATTCCTCACCACATCCAAAGTCACATTTTTATTATCAAAATCAGGTAGCAAAAGCTCTTGATATGAGTCCTTCTCTAAATCAAGAGAAAGAATACTTGAATTAACATTTGCCAACCAATTAACAGTGCCACTCACAAATATTCCCAATCCAAAGAGGTGGTAATCATATGGAATGTCTTGTATTCTTGTCCAATAACCAGTTCCCAAAGTATAAACACTAACTTTATTTTTTTCAGAAACAACGATGAACTTATAATCATCAATGAAATGATCATAGCCAAAGCTTATTGTAAAAGAAGCAAACCGTTGATTTTCAAAAGGAGGAGGCAAGAACTTAAATTTTATAATAGAAGGGTTCCACAAAAAATAAGAACCAGCCTTGAGCCCGTAAAAGATGCCATCACAAGAGCCCAAAATAAGGGCGGAGATACGTCCACGTGCGATTTTATTAGGAGGATGAAGTTGGGTCTGGGTAACAATGGTAGAAGTAGAAAAAACGGAGGGAATTGGGGAATCATACCGAACAATCTCATTAGGATGAGAAGCAATCGCGGTTACCATGAGGTGATGGCGCTTGGTTGACGTACGAAGGTGCTTCTTTGCAAAATTAGGATCAGAAATAAGAGAACTGAAAAACTTACAAAGACATCGAAGCTGTACGAGTAATTTGACAGGAAGCCTACAGAGAATCTCAGGCAGGAGATCGATTGGAAGAGTGGGAAGCTGAGATCCGATCAATCGCTGCCTCTGAGTGGCATCCGTGAGTGACTGAGAAGTAACCACGACGTCGTTTGGGCCATCCTCGTCGTTAACCTGCGCCATGTCTGTACGAAGAAATTAGGATTTGAGTTTTCAAAATAGGGTTCGATTTTAAGGAAAAGGAAAAAGACGCAGCTATTTATGTGTTTGTCAATTTCATTCCATAGGAGAGTGAAGGTTTGAGTTTTTAACGTAACGGTGGGGTGGTCTACACGCTCTCCACCCTACACTCTACTTTCACATGATTATTATCCCAATTTTTAAATATTTATTTATCCTTTTTTTTTTCCAAAGGGTAATTTTGTCTTTTTTGACGTAAACAAGATTTCATTAAGCAACCAAATCGGCTGCAAAAGAAGAAACAATACATGGAGGACAGTCCTCAACCCAAACGGTATCTAAGGAAGTTAAAGCAAATTAAGGTAAAAAGTGAGATGTCGTATTAGCACTATGTTTAACATGACTCAATGAAAAGGAATTAAAACGGGAACTAAGACGATTACAATCAGCAAGCACCATACCAAAATAAGATTGATTATTTAAGAGGTTGTGAAAACCACATACCACATTTAGGGAGTCACTTTCAAACATCACCTGGAAAAATTCCATATCTAGAGCAAACTGAATCACTAATGTTGTGAAAGTGCCTCAAAATTGAAGAAATTGGAATTCTGGTAGCAGAACATCGGTGGCCGATTTTCAGAGCACGGTGGCCGATTTTGGACTCTGTTTTTTTTTTGTTTGTTGGTTCTACAAAAATCGGTGGCCGATTTGGTGAGCATGGTGGCCGATTTTGACAGCAGAAAATAAAATAGAAACATATTTTCGGGCCTAGATTTGTTCCAGTTTTATTGAGGATTCTTTTACTATAAATATATACATTGTATCAGTGTAAACCTTGAGATAGAGGGGGCTGAAACAAGGGATTAGAAAGGCAACAACAAAACTAAGGTTTGTTTAGAGTTTGTCTCTTTGGAACAAACACTAGGGTTTGACGGTTGATTCACCTTGGGAAATACTATTAGGATTGAGTCTCTTGGTTACGGGAAGAGGCTGGGATTTGGGTAGAATTAGGCAGGAGACTTATTCTTCTAACCCATTGAAATCTTTTTTGTAACGTTACTCATCATATAGTGGAACGGAGGGCTGCTCTCTCCCCCAGACTAGGTAAATTTGGACTGAACTGGGTCAACAAATTCTTTTGTGTTCTCTCTTCTTTTCTCTCTCGCTGTTTTCTACTTTTGGCTTGTGTTTATAATTGTTCCATACATATTGTTTTGGTTGCTTGACTATCCCTTGCTCCACACATCAAGTTGTTATTGGTGTGTTTTCTCATCGAATTCGTAACAATTGGCGCCCACCGTGGGACAAAGGGTCAAAGGATAATCAAGTACCATGGGTTCGAAGTGGGATATTGAGAAGTTTACCAGAGATAACGATTTTGGGTTATGGAAGGTAAATATGGAAGCGGTGTTAATACAGTAGAAGTGTGAGAAAGCTTTTAAGGGTGCAGGTGCGTTACCGGTCACCATGTCACGAGCGGAGAAGACCGAGATGGTGGACAAGGCCAGGAGTGCCATTGTCTTATGCCTCGGGAATAAAGTTTTGAGAGAAGTAGCAAAGGATACAACCGCGGCATCGATGTGGTCAATGTTCGAATATTTGTATATGACAAAGTCTTTGGCTCATCGGCAAGTCCTAAAGCAACAACTTTAGTCATTCAAGATGGTAGAGTCAAAGGCCATCATGGAGCTACTTGTGGAGTTCAACAAAATCATTGGTGATTTGGAGAACATTGAGGTGCGTCTCGAGGATGCGGGTGCTCTGATGGTGTGGTGTTGTTTGGAGGATGAAGAAGGTGATGTGTCTCACCTTGGGAGTGATGCCTAGTGGAGCGGTGGTCGTATAGAGAGACATTAAACACTCAACATTAGCCTGGAGAGGCGGTGGTAAGAATACTCATGATCAGTCTGGAGAGGCGGAGGCAACAATACTCGTGATCTGCCTGTTGAGGTGGAGTTTCAAGGTTGAAGACATAGTGGGATGTACGCATTTGCTAGTTGAGGTAGAGTACGCTCAGCTTGAGGTGGAGTTGAACACACCGGTAATGGTACGACTATGGAGGACCTTGGGTGCTATGCTCTATGGTGAGCAAGGGATTTCTTCATGAAGACGGAAGGCATTCTGGAGGTTGAAGAATGTATAGCACAACTTGCGGGATTACCCTAAAAATAGGCCAAGGGTGATTAGATGCAAGGAAACCTTCAAGGAAACGGGAAATGTCCTGTGTTGAAGATGTTATGGTGAATGCTTGTGGAATTACCTAAAATTCCTAGTGTAGTTGGACTGCAAGGACTCTTCGAGAAGACGGAAGACGTTCCGATGGCTGAAGAGGTTAAGGTGAATGCTTGTGGAACTACCTAAAATTCCTAGTGTAGTTGGACTGCAAGGACCTTCGAGAAGGCGGAAGACATTCCGATGGCTGAAGGGGTTATGGTCTAAACTTGTGGAACTACTTGGTGTAGTGGGAAGCAAGGGAAAGAGCAGCATGGTGGTTGATGGTTTGACATCATCACTAATTTAGAGTCAAGGTGGAGATTGTTGTGAAAGTGCCTCAAAATTGAAGAAATTAGAATTCTGGTAGCAGAACATCGGTGGCCGATTTTCAGAGCACGGTGGCCGATTTTGGACTCTGTTGGTTTTGTCTGTTGGTTCTGCAAAAATCGGTGGCCGATTTGGTGAGCATGGTGGCCGATTTTGACAGCAGAAAATAAAATAGAAACATATTTTCGGGCCTAGATTTGTTCCAGTTTTATTGAGGATTCTTTTACTATAAATATATACATTGTATCAGTGTAAACCTTGAGATAGAGGGGGCTAAAACAAGGGTTTAGAAAGGCAATAACAAAACTAGGGTTTGCTAAGAGTTTGTCTCTTTGGAGCAAACACTAGGGTTTGAGGGTTGATTCACCTTGGGAAAAACTATTAGGATTGAGTCTCTTGGTTACGGGAAGAGGCTGGGATTTGGGTAGAATTAGGCAGGAGACTTATTCTTGTAACCCATTGAAATCTCTTTTGTAACGTTACTCATCATATAGTGGAACGGATGGCCGCTTTCTCCCCCAGACTAGGTCAATTTGGACTGAACTGGGTCAACAAATTCTTTTGTGTTCTCTCTTCTTTTCTCTCTCGCTGTTTTCTACTTTTGGCTTGTGTTTATAATTGTTCCATACACTTTGTTTTGGTTGCTTGACTATCCCTTGCTCCACACATCAATTTGTTATTGGTGTGTTTTCTCATCGAATTCGCAACATCTAGCCTTACACCCAATGCCTCACCAATATCAGGATCCAGAAGAGCTTACAGACCATGTAGCTGCTGCTGCAACATTTCCATCTGAATCTCTAACAACAACACCAACACCACACATATTGTTAATCGGACCAGCAGCGTCAACATTAACTTTATAACAATGTGGAGGCGGGGGGTTCCAAGAAATGGGGGAATTGGAAGGCTCTGGATTATAGATATTTCATATGTGCTCAACATTAAATTATAATAATCTACTACAGTCAAGCCTTGCGAACAACATCCTCCACTAGAATTTGTTTCCCATGAAAACAAGACTTATTACGAGCAAACCAAATACCATAACATAAAGAAAGAACATATGAGATGACATCTAATGTTGAATGAGAAATGACATGATCGAGCCAAGATATAAAAGAGAGGGGAGAATCCTCTAATCGAACACCCAAAGGAGAGTGAAACCACACCTTTTTTGCCCAGATGCACCCTTTAAAGACATGGTCCAAATCTTTATCAGCATTACCACAACGAGAACTAAAAGGGTCATTGGACATTCCTCTATGGATCAACTTCTTTTTGTAGGGAGACTATCATGAAATTTTTTCCAAGCATGATGAATATGTTTTGGGATGGTGGGAATGTTCCAAAACTTTGATCAGCACTCTAAGTTGGAATTACGAGCAGAAGTTTGAGAAAGATCAGATTCCTCCCACTTCCTAATGGAGTGATATGCACTTTTAACCAAGAAAATGCCTTTTTTTAAGGCCCCAAATTTGAGAATCCATATGTGATGATGTTGGCAAAGGGATTTGAAGGATTTGCATGGCTTCGAAAGGCAAGAAATTTGCATTTATCAACGGTGCATTCCAAATTCCAAGATCATGATGACTAAGTTGAGACACCTGAGAAAGTTCAGTATTTCGTGGCTTTGGAGAGCACACTTTGTAGCCATTATGAAGAGGAAGCCAATTATCTTCCCAAATGTTGATGAAATGGCCTGTTCCAACTCTCCAAACACATCCATAATTCAAAACCCATAAAGCTCCATGGATACTTCTCCAAGTATAGCTTGGAACATGTCCAAGGCTCGCTTTTAGAAAATTTCCATGTGGAAAATAGCGAGCCTTTAAACACCTGGCAAGCAAAGAATCAGGATTTGATACTATACGTCAGTCTTGTTTGGGAATAAGAGCAAGGTTGAAATCTTTGATATTTCTAAAACCCATGCCTCCACTCCTTTTCGGTTGATAACATTAATTCCAATTTGTTCCAATTAATGCCAGTACTTTTTGATCATAGATTCAATGTGCTCACATAACCCCGATGGGAGGAGGAAACAACTCATAATATAGGTTGGGATAGACTGAACCAATGATTTGATCAAAATCTATCGACTTGCCGACGAAAGAAATTTCTCTTTCCATCCTTTCAACTTCTTCTACACACGATCTTCAATGAAATCAAACACTTTTTTTTTTCGATCTCCCGACATAGGAGGGAAGTCCCAAGTATTTTGATTGTGTCTATACAACCTTAAAAGGGATCCATTTTTGGAATTCAATTTTTTTCTCATTGGGAACATTTCAGCTATAAGAGATCTCTGATTTATCCTAGTTCACAAGTTGACCAGAAGATTCTTGGTATAGTTGGAGAATACTGTGTATACTGGCAGCATTTGATTGATTAACTCTGCAAAAAAAAATGAGAGAGTCATCTGCAAAGAACAAATGGGAAATAATAGGAGCTCCTCTTGCAATTTGGATACCATGAAGGGTGTTCCTTTCAATAGCTCTACAAATAAGCCCTGAAAAAACCTCAACACATAAAATAAACAAGTAATAAGGGGATAATGGATCCCCTTGTTTCAGACCTCTATGGGCCAAGAAGGATTGACACGGACCACCATTCAAGAGAACTGAAAATGACACAGTTGAAAGACAATTCATGATAAGGGACATCCAATGTTGGGGAAAACCCATGCTAATCAAAACTTCCTTGAGAAAAGGCCACTTGATTCTGTCTTAAGCTTTGGACATATCCAATTTCATACCCACAAAACATTTACGACCCGTAGTTTTTTTTCTCATGTAATGAAATGATTCAAAAGCTACAAGAGCATTATCTATAATTAATCAACCAGGAACAAAAGCACTTTGGGGTGCATCAATAATGTCAGGTAAGATTAATTTCAGTCGATTAACTGTCACTTTTGTTACAATTTTGTAAATAAAATTACAAAGAGAAATCGGTCTGAACTCACTTGTCAAAATTGGCTTCTTTTTCTTTGGAATGAGACAGAGGAAAGTGTGATTCAGTTTGCTCAAGTCTCCGCCATTATTTAGCACGTTTAGCACCAAAAGAGAGATCACGTCTCCAACGATGTGCCGATACTTTTGATAAAAGATTGCTGGCATGCCATCAGGGCCTGGAGTTGCTGTAGGTTTCATAGATTTTAAAGCAACAAAAACCTCTTCTTGGGAGAAAGGCTGGTTCAGTTACTCTGCCTTGCACAACATTTACAGCTTCGTCAAATCTAGACGGCTCAGAAGAGGTAAATAAATTCTGGAAAAATTCAGTGAAAATTCTAGCGATGTCTTCTTCTTCTGAAATTTTTTTCTCCATACTCATCATGAATGACATCCACTCAGTTCCTACTCTTTCCTTGAGAAGCCTTTTGGTGAAATTTTTTTGTATTACGCACCGTGTTGAATAATCACAATATATAATTATAGATCAATGACAACGTCTGTTAAGTAATGAAGGAAATTGATAGAGGGGTAAATCTAGTAACATGAGGCCTGCACCAGCACATCTCTACTGCTGATGGGAGATTGTCACGGGTTTGGCTACCAACAACATGAGATTTCTCCCGGTTCCATTCATGAAATGTAAGATTTTCCCAATCAATTACTTACTTTTTATTCTCTTGATGGTTATTCAAAAGTTTCTATTTCTTAATTTCCAAAGGCTCCATAACTACATTAATAATTTCCTTTAATCCATAGCAGGTTTCAGTCACCAGGCACAACTAAATCTGCCAAGTCTGTGAAATGCTTTGTGTATAATTTTAGGCTGATTTTACAGAGTAACTTGCAAAAAGTGCTGATGTAAAATATAAATCACACATATACTGCAAAGAGATTGATCAAACAAAAGAGAAGAATGGACATCTGATGTTAATGGGAATGAGACAAAATTTGTTCCACAGGTTGCCTAGCTGTGTTCTCTTGGAGGTATCCAGTTGCCAACAATACATGCCTGTATTAGGACAAGTTACCATGTCAAAAATTACATCGTTTTCTCAAATAATTTTATATGGTTCACAATAAATTAAATGATTATACCATACCCAAATTTCCAAAGTTCTGTCCTATAAACAAAAAGAATATCCAAAGGTTGTGATGTAATCATAAAAATTATGCGAGTGCGAGTAGGAATCTTTATTAAACTTGGGGAAGAGGATATTGAGTAGGAAACACCACTTCCCAGATCAGAAAACACATCTAACATGGGAGAAACTGTTGGAACCACAACTTCATTGTGACTAGCAACTAAAGAATCTTCCTTAGACACACTCAAAACACATTAGGCTCAGCCGCAACATCTTCTAAAAAAATCTCATCATAACATTACTTTCCTCAGTGAATCCAACTTCAAATGTGTATCTTTTTTTGTGAATCATTGATGATTTAATTTCAATTAGCCTCATAACTAGGTCACTAAAATTGAAAGTTCTGAAGTTAGGACTGCTTGTCACGATAATTTTTTTCTTTGAAGCTATCCTACTGTCCTACTTATTATAGTGCTTTCATTCATCAACGTTTGTTATCAAAGGAAAGGATAGCAAAGCAATGTTATAAGGATGTGTTCACTTTGTATTTCAAGTGGGTCTCTGCTTCAAATGGATTTCAAGTGGTTAGTTACCAGCTTCAATATTCATCATCATGCCTATTAAAACAAGACAACATCGTATCTGACTTGACACATGGTATAACCACTATAGTGATCGTAATATGAAGAAAAGAAGAGTATACAAAATCTTAGGTTACATGATAATAAAAACACAGTCCAAATAAAGAGGGTCTTGTCTATAGACCTTCATTCTTTACTCGTGTATTCTTTGAATGATGCTAAAACTCAAATTCAGAAACAAAGTAAAGATGTGTGTGTTATACCCTAATTTTGGACCTAAAAATACTTATTTCTTCTTTTTCTTGCATTTCAAGTTATTTGATATGTCTCTGATCAATTGCATCTTCCTCTGCATCTTATTTCAATATTATTTGCAAAACTCACACAGAAGGGTATTTTAGTCATTTCCTATGTCAAATGTCTCTCAGTCTTTCAAAACTTTGTTTGAGTCCTTTTAAATAGTTTGAATAAGTCTCTGTTTCATTCTATGTCAAAATCCATTTCGAAAGTTGCATTTGAAGTCATTTTGAGTCAGTTTTGCCCCTAGGGGCATTTTGGTCTTTTCATGTGTCAAAACCCTGTTTAAATCCTAAAAATTGTCTCTGAGTCTTTTAATTTTGATTGTATGAGTCTTTGCTTCAAATTCTTGTAAAAGATCCATTTTAAAATTTTTATCTGAATCATTTTTAGTCGTTTTAGCCCCAGGGGCATTTTGGTCATTTCACACGAAATTTCGGCAGAGAGGTACTTTAAAGTACCTCATTTAGGCCATTTGTTCGTTTTAGTCCGTTTTGTCAATTTTAATCGTTTCACTTTACGTTTATTTCCAAATTACGTTTTTTACCAATTTTATTATTAATTACTTTTAAAGTCTTTTTTTGTCATTTTTTACATTTCAGTCCTTTATTTTTGGTTATTTGCAATTTGGTCCAAAATTTGTTAAAAGTCCAGTGCCACGTGTCTCTTTTTCATTTGTCCAGTTTGTTAAGTCCAGTGCCACATGTCATGACTACATTGGTCCAGGCAGTTACACATCAGCTATAAAAGCTGACCCAAGGGCCAACTCATCACATATACCATTCATTTTCTGCCAACTCAACAAACTCATTTCACTTTCTCTCTCCCAAGAATTTTCGATCAAAATCCCAAGAAACTCAGAAAATCACATGAACACCATGAACATTCATCCACCTCCAAACCCTAACCGAATTGCTTGAACTCAGAATCAACATCAATCCTTCAAATCCATGGCAGTTTCATCATAATTCGATCAAATCCAGCAACAAATTCACAAAAAACTAACTCGAATTCCAGAGATTCTCAGATTCCGTAAGGAATCTTCATCATCGAATCTCCCTCCTTCCTGCAATTCGAACCAGAAGGCGATCACAAGAAAGAGTTTGAGAGAAGAGAAGAAAACGGATTGAATTCGAAATCGAATTAGAGGAGAAGAAGATCGAAGAAATCAGGGCAAGAATCACAGCAAAACTTGAAACCCTAGGGTTTCGAATCAAAATCGAAGCATCAACGAAGCAGATCAAGAATCAAACAGTTCACAGAAGTCAAAAGAAGAAGAACATTCGAAGAAATTCATTATCTCTTCCGTCCAGGTACCAAACTTCTTCTTCCCGTTCTTTCTTCATTGTTCCTCTACAAATCATGTTAGATTATCTCATATCTATGCCGTTTCTTCAACAAATCAACGTAGACAGGGGATCTTTCTCCAAAACGCCGTTTAAAAGAATTTGAAAACAAGAACGTGGCGTTAAGTCTCTTTCTCCGATCTACGATGATTCGTAAGTCCTTTGCCAAAACGAGCCTTAGAATCAAAGAGAGGAGGTCAAGAACGTCAAGAAAACATGATTAGGTTTCAGTTTAGGGTTCCGACGCGGCGGCGCCACCGCCGGCCACCGCGTCGGAGAAGAAAAGAAGGTCGGAGAAGAAGACCTCTATTTGCAGAGCTTCTCTCTCATCATTGCTTGTTTAGAGAGAGAAAGGAGTGTGAGAAATGGAGGCTGAACCGGTTCTTGGGGCTTTATACTAGCCTGAACCGTTTCGCCCCATGGATCAACCCGTTTCTTGACCCTACCCGGTCCTTTCCATTGATTTTAAGCCCAAGTCCATGCCTGAGCCCTTGCCTGCACACGTTTTTGCTATGCACACCCCTGTATCTTGCATGTTCCACTGGTTTCTTGCTATTTGCACCCTTGCATGCTCAAAAAAGTTGTTAAAAATTCCAGTTAATTTTTCATGTGTTTTGGATAATCTCTTGATTTTCTTGTGATGCTGTTGTGTGTTGAATTTTGATGGAAAAAATATATGTGTGACTTTTTCACCATTTTTGATTAAAACTAGCAATTTTCTTGTAATTTTTTAGCCTAAAAAACCTTTAAAAAATTCCAAAAATTCATATAGGTCTCTTGATATTTTTGTAGCATTTTGTGATAATTTTCACACATTAAAATTAGTCAAAAAATAAGGTGTTAATTTTCCTACTATTTTGTGGTATTTTGTGCTAAAAATGAATGAAAATTTGCTTGTTTTTAATCCAAGTTGCTTGATGAATGTTGATGACCTCTACCACTTGATTTGAGGGAGTTTTAGCTACTGTTTGTGTTGATATTAATGCATGAGTAGGAATCTTGATTAGTTACTTAGCTTACAAGTTAATTGTGTAGTTAAGTAATGTAAATATGCTTAAAATTTGTTCTAAAATGCCAAGTAAATCATGTTGCCTAAATTCCCATTCCAAGACTTGTTTCTAAACCTTTAAAAATGCATTGGAATGTGAGAATTATGGGTCACATGGTTCTTGCACTCTATGAACAAATTTTAGCCATGTTTGCACTCATTTTCTATCCTTTATGTTCTAGTGTTTCTCTTGCTTTATTTCCTTTGATATTGTCATGTGCTACTAAATCTTTTCATTTCATGTTTCATCATTTCATAAGCATCTCCATTTCATCCCATATTCATCTCTATTTCTTTCTTGCAATTGAATTTGTATCAAAATTAGAATGTAAACACTTAGGAGTTTTGTAATATTTTTCCTTTATGCACTTTTAATTTTCTTGGCAAGGAGGCCATAGAATGTATCTAGGGTATGATGTAAAGGACAATGGACTCTAATGATGTACACCGACACAAGCACCGACACATGCACACACATCACTATATAGTTAGAATATGCATGCTTAGATGTATGTTTAGGATTGTATGTTTAGATGAATGCCTAGGACTTATACTTAGAAAAAACCAATTTTCCAAACAAATATGAACAAACTTCACTCAAACCATTTTCCAAATAAACCTTGGGATCCAACATCCCATTGTATTTTCTTTTCCATTTTCTTAATCAAATTTCAATGAAAATAATCAAACTTTGACTTTCTTTTGCAAATAACTAATTCCACCTCACAATTTCACAATCTCATGCCCTCGAGGCCTCTTTCTATTCTTCAAACTCCAATTTTCAAACTTAAAATCAACCAACAAAAACAAAAACATTTTTGGAAGAGAACTACGGTGGATTTGATCCCTTAATCGGGTACGTAGGCAAGGAACAAAATTCCTTCAATTCAACTAAAATAAAAATCCAAAAACATTCTTCTCCCTCCAATTCTTCACTTAGCAAACTTTAGGTGCAAATATCATTTTTCAAATAGCATTTAAAAATAAAGCGCGCGCGTAGAAATTAAAGACGGTTCCTATAGGTTACTATAGTCGTTATGGGTGCCTAACACCTTCCCGTAGCGAAAACAACTCCCGGACCTCGATTCTCAAGGGTTTTGCTTACTTTTTCCCTTCCCAAGAAAAAATAAGATATCACCGGTTAGAAAGGTTCAAACGTAATCAATGTTTGACACCCGAAAACCAAGATAAAACAGCTGGCGACTTCACTGGGGAGATTCGAGAGTTACGCCTAGTCTTTATTTTTACGCTTGCGCTTGTATTTTTACTTGCTTCCTTTACTTGCTTTCCTATGTGAATAAATGTTTAAATTCTTGCAAACGTGTGGGGTGAGAATATCAAAAGTCCTGCACCCGGGCTGAGTGAACTTAGGATTTAGGAGGGATATAATCGACAATTCATTCCGGTGGTTGCCTCGTGTTTTGGATTATGCGATCAATCCCACATAGCTGAGGCATTTTGGGGGTGATGTTGTCGGCGCGTGTTGTCGCGTTTAGGCACTTTACTTCTAATTGTTCTATGACGCTATGAACCGTAGATAACCGAACCCATCCATGGCCATTTTCTAGGATGTAGTGCGGAGACTAAACCGAGTGTTGTCTCGAGTTTTAGTCGTCACGCGATACTACACTCAAGTTAAACCTTCCACGGATAATCACGGAGCGAGTGTTGTCTCGTGACACCGTGATATACGTCGGAGAGGTTGCAGCTTGGGAACCTTTTTTAGAACCCGGTTACTATTATCCTAAAGCCCTAGATTCACCGGACACCGTGTCCACCCATGACTCCTCGACTTTGAACTTCAAACCCACCATGTTTTCTCCGAACTTGAACATAATCATGCATTCATGCATACATGCATACATGCATAAACTTTTTTTCCATGCATTGTTATCGAAGGGCTTAGACAAGTTGAATTTGTAAACATTGTAGGGATGAAGATGACTAAGTCCTACAAGTTCAAGGAAGTGGATTTGGCTAGTTTGAGAGATTTGGCACTCAAGATTGAGGATCCGACTGGTTTCCGACATCGTTACGGGGCTTTACTTCCTATTCTTCATACTAATACGGATGAGAAGCTTGTGCACACCCTAGTGCAATTCTATGATCGGGACTATCGGTGCTTCACTTTCCCAGACTTTCAGTTGGTGCCTACTCTAGAGGCTTATTCTTCCTTGATGGGTCTGTCTATTGCTAAGGGGGTACCTTTCTCAGGACTTGAGCCTCCTCTTACTCCATTGGTGATTGCTAAGGATCTCTATCTCAAGACCACCGATGTCTCCAAGAATCTTATCACTAAGGCACGCATCCGAGGGTTCACTTCAAAGTATCTTCTTGGGAAAGCTAACCTCAATACCACTTGTCAGGACACTCTCGAGGCTATTCTTGCACTTCTCATCTATGGACTTATTCTCTTTCCGAATCTTGATGGCTTCGTGGACATGAATGCTATTATGATCTTCCACTCCAAGAATCCGGTTCCTACTTTGCTAGCTGACACATACCATGCTATTCATGATCGTACTGGCAAGGGTCGTGGCTACATTCTTTGTTGTGTGCCTCTCCTCTATAGGTGGTTTATTTCGCACCTTCCGGAGTCTTTCCACGCCAATCCGGAGAATTGGTCTATTTCACAGAGGATTATGGCTCTCACTCCTAATGAAGTGGTTTGGCTCACTCCAGCTTCTAGAGTCAAGGAAATTATCTTTGGTGGTGGGAAGTTTCTTAATGTACCTCTTCTTGGTACCCGGGGTGGAATCAACTATAACCCGGAGCTTGCTTTGCGACAATTTGGTTTCCCGATGAAAGATAAACCCATCAATCTTGCTACAGCCCCTTACTTCTTTCACTACTCCAATGCTCCCACCAGAATTAGAGAAGATTTCATGCAAGCTTGGACTAAGCTTCGGAAGAAAGAGGTGAAGCATATGGGTGTAAGGTCCGGTGTTGCTCATGAGGCCTATACACAGTGGGTGATAAACCAAGCTGAGGAGATTGGTATGCCTTACCCCTCTATGAGATATGTATCTGCATCTATTCCTACCATGCCTTTGCCTCTACTCCCACCTACCCAGGAGATGTATCAGGAGCATCTAGCTATGGAGAGTCGGGAAAAGCATCAGTGGAGAGCTAGATACTATGAGGCTGAGAACTTGATCATGACTCTGGATGGAAAGGGTGAGCAGCAGACTCATGAGGTCTTGACACTGAAGAAAGAGTTAGCTAAGGCTAAGAGAGAGATTGAGGAGAAAGATAGGTTGCTTATGAGGGACTCCAAGAGGGCTAGGAGTGCCCGTGACTTCTATGCACGATACTGCGACTATGAGTCTGAGTCTGAGGACGACGCTTCCACTTCCTATGCTTGAGGATTTCCATTTCCTGTTGTTGTTTCCATTTGTTTATGTTGAAATTGCCTTGTAAAACCATATGTTGTTTGTTTGTTTCCCGTTTACGTTAATTGTTGTTTAGTAATGTTTACAAATTCACAATTTGTCTAAAACCCTTCGGTAACACAAAAAGAGTCTTTTTGCATATGCATTTACACATTTCATGCATCATATGCATCCATTGGTCACAAAAAACTTCTCTCGTGCTCATTGCCTCCTGGTTTTGTCCGCCGCAGTCTGAAAAGTGGCTCGTGTTCGCAAAGTCTACCAACCAGATAGAATTCATCAAACAAGATTTCACAAGAGAAGGATGATGGCTAACTTTGAAGAAGAAACATGAAAGAAACATGAGTAGAAGAGCAACCCAAAATTGCAACTTTAAAAAAATCATGAAAGAAACATGAGTAGAAGAGCAAAGATTGATATATCAAACATAATAGAAAGTCAATCCCATGATTTTTATCAAGGATTAATTCCCTATGAATTTAAAAACCGTTAATTTAGCGTCGGTATTTCCAAAAGTTTAATGCATTTCTTTTTGACCAAGGGTGTGTACGCTTGTGCGAAATTTTACGTTAAGCTAACAATTTTTTTCTAGAGATATCATCTCTCAGTTGTGTGCTTGACGATACTTAATTTGAAAAACATCCACAAATATATTTTTTTTAAACCTTTGTTGCACTAAATATCCATAACTTTATTTTGACACAGATGCAGAAAGTCATTGAAGAAACATGGAACAATGTTACAAATAATGAGAGAACTAACAGAACACAAATCATTGGGTTATTCAGCATCATAAAATATACTCCCTTCATTTACTATTATAAGAGGAAGACGAAAAACAAAGGATCATATCATATAAGAAAAGAAAAAGAAAAAAAATAGTGGCTCGTCATTCTAGGGTTTGCCGTGCGGTTTCGATCAATTTGAGGTAAAAAAAATCGAATAATCAAATCAAAGTATGATCTAATGCAAAAGGTTTTCACAAAGGACATTCAAACATATGCAACGATATTAAATTTTGTGATTTTCAGTTTTTGTACCAATTTATGATTTTCTTTTGAATCGGTTTATATTCGAACACTCATAACTCGTCATTAGTGTGATTAGTTAGACACTTGCAACAATATCAATATTACTGCTAGCATTTTTACAATCTCAATGCAAATAAAACTACTTAAAATTCATATAACATCAGACACTTTAATCAAATTTGTAATATATACAACTCTTAAAATATAAAGCTTGATTAAAATATTCTACTCTCTCCAAATTCTTTCTTTTGTTGAGAGGAACTCTACAAATCCATGTAGTCAAACTTCAATTATTGCATCCTTGCGCTTCATCTTTAATTGTATCCACATAACTGGAAAAATAGAGCAAATCAATAAAATCCCGTTAAAACCAAAGAACAATTGGTCGAAGAGCTAAAGAAGAAAAGTTGAACAAAAAATTAGGTAAAAAACTATAAAAATATAGAGAGATAGAAAGAGGATTAAAATATAAAATAATAGATTTAAATAAATTGCAAACCCAAAGTAGTCAAGAACCAAAAACAAATATGTAATATTTAGAGAATAAGGATGAAACACTATTTATGGGCACTATGAAGAAAAATAATAGAATTTTTTTAATAAAAAATGGATACAAACTATAAATGAACAAACATGATTTTGAAATAATTTTAAATTCTATAACTGAATGTTAAAATGATGTGAGGAATGGTGATGGTTGAAGTAATATTTATAAGGAAAAATTCAAAGCATGGTGAGAACCGAGAAGTAATGTTGAAATTATAAACTAATATCTATTAAATAGTGGTTAAAAGTATGTTTGAACTTTTTGTACACAAATACTAATGGAAGAACGATTAGCACACATCTATGAACATTACACAAATACAGGCATCAAACCAGCACTAACATGTCGACATCGTCAATAATCTAAGAAAATAAAATATTTGAATCCACTTACCTTATTACACTTGAGACTATGATTTTCATCTAATTGATTTTTACTATATCATATCTTCGTGATTGAAAATATGATCGTGATTTAAAATATGCTACCTAACAACCGGAAGAGGAAAAAAAAATGGTGTTAAAGCTTGGAAGAAACGTATGGAAAAGAAGGAGGATAAAAAAATATGTTCATTTTTTCAGGTTTGACTATGAAACAAATTAAAAAAATGTAATGAAAGTTAATAGCATTTACACGCCATTAAATCATCCATTTTTTAGTCAACATTTACGTTTTAATCACATAAAAATAAGAAGGAATATTCTTTGATGAGAGAGATGAAAAATGCTAGATGAATAACATTAAATGCTAGATGAAAAATATGATGCCAAGTGTACTATGGCTCATAGATGTATCCTTTTGTATTATATAGAGATTATTGTTTCTATTTGTTCAAAACACAGAGGGAGTAATATATTTTGAATTTTTTTAAGGGGTATTGTTAATTAATATTTTTATTATTGTTAAATTAGGGCCAGGTAAATTTTGTTGAAAACATATGGAAAGGTTGAAGCCAGTTTTTTTCCTTCTCTGTTTTGTGTTTTGCATGGGTTTAAGCCCGTTTTATTACTCTCCTTTATTTATTTTTCAGCGTAAATCATAACCCCCCAAATCAAATAGTGAGAGCAGTAAGAGTGATCTAACTGAGGCGAAGCCAGTTTCTTGTCATTCTCCGATGGAGGAAACACCCACCACCACTGCCAAGCGACAATTGATCACCCTAATTCGAACCCTAACATCACCTCCACTACCCACTCTTCCGTTCGATTTGATCGCTGAAATCCTATGTAGACTACCGGTGAAGCTCCTCCTTCAACTCCGTTGCCTCTACAAGTCATTCAATACCCTCATCTCTGATCCTAAATTCACAGAGAAACATCTTCACATTTCAACTATGCGCCCCCACCTCATAACCAACTCCAAAGACATGTATGTAATGTCTTATCCACTTAACTCTATCTTCAAACCTGTTACGACTATCGCCACCCGACTCCATCTCCCTTTTAAACAAGAATTATATTCCATTGTCGGCTTTTGCCACAGAATCCTTTGTTTGGTTGTTATTTTGTGGAACCCTTCCATTAGAAAATTCACAAAATTACCTTCTTTGAAAAGTCCAATAAAGGTTTCTTATATTAGATATGGCTTTGGTTATGATCCTTTAATTGATAATTATAAGGTGGTTGCTGTTTTTTGCTATGATAGTGGTAATGAAATTCTCGAAGCTAAAACAAATGTTTATACTTTGGTTACTAATTCTTGGAGAATGATTGAAGGGAATTTCCCTGTTCCGAAAGATGGATTGCGGAAATTGACCTTTGTTAGCGGTACACTTAATTGGTATGTGTATACTGATGACGATTTACGTGTTGTTTCTTTTGATTTGGTGAATACCGAAAGCTTTTGCCTCCTAATTTTGGAGGGGAAGATCGTTATCATGTGGTTTTAGGTGTGTTGAAAGATTGTTTGTGTTTTACTACTAGTAGTCGTGCGTTTTACAGTGTTTGGCTGATGAAGGAGTATGGAGATGAAAAGTCATGGATTAAATTGTTTTGTGTTTCTTACATCTAAAAAAATCCATACTTTTGTCGCCATTCCAAGCCAATATGGATTTCCAAGGATGACCAAATGTTGATGGAATCAAAGTCAAGGAGGAAGGGAATAATGTATTTGGTTGTTTATAGTTTCAAAAGTGGTACTTCGAATAGTCCAATGATTGGAAACTTTACTAATATTACCCGTGAATGGAATACCCCTGAAGTTTACGCTGAGAGTTTGGTATCACCTTGTTTCTAATGTAAAGATTTATATGTAGTGATATGTAACTAAAATTTTAGACTCAATTTCAATTTTATGTTAGTTTCTTCCTTCAAAAAAAAAAAATTATGTTAGTTTCTGTTTATAATATATTTTATGATTATTTTAATTATTGGTGACTTTATTGTTCTTTGTTAATTAATGGTCGATTATAATTTATATCAGGAAAAATTGATATGCTATTTTCATTTGAGTAATGCTGGATATAGCGACAATATTAATCGCGAATTTGTCCCGAGCGATATTACCCCATCAGTTTGCGTTATTTTCACTTCTTCTTAAGTCTAAAATAAGACCACGACCATATATCTCACCTCGCTTCATTGCTGATGATTGCATTTTAAAGTTGCTATAAGTGTTATGAAACTACATTTAGTTGGGTTGAACTGATTGTATATATAGCTTCTTATTTTTGCAAGAGAGATGCTATTTCTCCCGAGAAAAAATCAGCGAAATGGTCCCGAATGCATTGCAGCCGTTGGATCTCTCACTTGAGTAACATACATGAGCTGATGAAAATTAACAGGGCCCACCACCCATACAAATTTGCACGTCGTGATACTCTCGGGATAAAGTTTCTCGTGATATGTATCTTTTTCCTTTTTGCAATAGATAGATTTAGCAACACGTTGGCTTAAAAATTAATCTAGAAAAACGGTGTGACGGTGGATTGTTTTTTCTTTCTCAAGGGTGGGTCCTTTTTTCATTTTGATAAAACACATGTGATAAAACACATGGTATGTGATCTTTTAGTTTTGTTAATAGTTGTTATATAGGAAAGAAATATAAGAAAAAGCGCATTCGTGATACGTTCGTGAGCATGCTTATCGCGAGATATAGCACTGCTCTTTTCAGTTATTAGATAGATATAGTTGTTGATTCTCTCTTCCAATGGTTCTTGATTTGAATGAATTTCTAAAATTAGAATTAATCTCTGGCTATTAAACCCAAGTCCCAAGTATAAATTTTAAAATCTCTGATAATTGCTGCCCAAACTTCACAATGTTTACCTCAATTCTTGAACCATACCATTATGAACTGGAAAAATCAAATTTATCATGCATGTGGTTCTAATTAAAGGTTAGGAAAACTTTTATAGATATCGATGTTGTCACAATTATAGAACCACATGGAATGTGAGCTAGTTTTTTTCCTCCATTTTAACTGATATGCCCTGTAGTTTCTCAAGGCTGTAGTAAAATGTACGTTATATTTGATACTAGAAGTGAAAGATCATTATGTCGTTTGAAAATTAATTGTAGGTCCATTTCCTGTTTAACTTAATCCATAATGTGTACGTATTTAGATTCCAAACTCCACTTTGTATCAGATGTTCCTTGTATACATATGCAATATCCTAGTAAAGTGTTATTTAAGCTTATTTCTAATCTAATCTTCAATAAAGATATCCATACGTGCTTAACTTTTTAGAATGGAATTTTTCTTTATTATATATGAAAGGAAACTGTTTTTCAAATTATCTTTACTTTTTTGTCTTTTGCGTTGTAAACAAACCTGATATCTATATGGCAACAGGCAACATGAACAAGGAGAATTGGGAAAATCGATTTAGGAGAATTTGAGTAGTTGAGCCAAGGTAGGAACTAAGACTATACAAACAGTGCATTAGATGCTCAAGCAATAGTTCAGACTTTTCTGCATAAATTTTACTATTCTAGTTGATATGCAATGCTGGAGCGTTAATGTTGGTTGTGAGATTTTTTGTGCCAATGATTTTTGCTGCTTGCCTATTACCTAGATATGGATATGTTTCTTTTCTGATATGTTTTTTTCCTGTGAGAAAACAGTATAATTCTCATCCATACAACGGAAATCACCTCATATGGTGACCAACAGTATCTGAAAGTGTCATTAATATTTTCGTAAGTTCATGCTTTGAGATTTGAAGTTTAAGTAATGTATTAATCACATATGACTAAAAAAATAATCTTTTTTCCGTAAATCTCTAATTTTTCATGACAGACGAGAGTCTAAAGTGAATGCAAGTATTTTATATTAGGGTTCATCTATTACATAATTTTATAAATTTTTTTTTTGAGGGAACATAATTTTATAAATGAATGCAAGTACTAAAATGTTCTACCAATAACATTTGACAAAATTATCTATTCCTAATTTTATAACAAGTTTATTCAAGGACTGACTTATTTGTAATGTAGAGATCAGTTTATGAATGTAGAGACACGCAAGATATTAATGTATGACACAAAACGGAAAACCAAACAAAGATTCATCTTTTAAAAATTAATTTGTCTCTTTGTTGAATAAACTTAGTGTTTTGATTTTAGTGTTTTTCGAGTATTTCAAAATTCTCTTGTTTTACAAGTCCCACATAGGAAAGTTAAGAGGGTTTTTATCCAAACGTATAACCCAATAACTCAAATTTTTAGGAGTGAAAATAATTTTTTCTGAAACACGCAAGTGACAAAATAAATAGGCTTAAAGGTGTTTGATTTTGAAAAATACTAGAAAAGAAAATCCCCTGCTTTTACTCTGGATTTATAACCATCCATAAAGGTGTTTATGGCTTTAATAATAGAATTTAATACGAAACATCCTAATCTATAATCCTCATGTAGAGAAAGAAGACTTGGAAACCCCACCGTATTTATAATTTTTTTGACCAGCAGACCGTAAATTCGATTCTCAACACGCCCCTACATCCTCAGGTGACAACAAATACATTGGTTTCGAAAGGTGAAAAGAATGACCATTGTTCTGTTTGAAGTGCATATCGGGTGTGTACATACATTATCAAAGACAACTCCCATTTACAGTGACCGTGACATTGGAACTATATTTTGAAACTCAGGGTCCCGCCGAAGTTGAAAAATCTAACGTGGAGGGTGTGTCGAGGCTTCTTTCCTACTTAGGCGCCTTTTTATTATAGGAGTTACGTGCTAAACTAATTGTGTCATGCATCTCAAATTGCGTGTTTCGCAGCCATTGTTCGAAGTTTATGGAAAAGAAGGAATATGAAATAATGGCAACAAGTAAGGTGACATCCCAAGTGCTGGAACGCGTTGTACATTTACAGGAGGATTGGAAAATGGTGCAAAAGGTATGTAGACGAGCACCAGACAGGCAGATCCGCAGTAGAAGTTGGAACAAGTATTTTTTTTTTTTTATTTTCAATACTCTTCCCCACTTATGTTTCATTTCATTAATTTTTTGTTTTTTTAGAATTTTATTACTTCTTAAATGGTGGATGGTCCGATAACCGAAACATGATAGCAGGGTTGTCCGATGGATCTTGAAGAGGCTTTGATACTATCTTAGAAATTGTGGTTAAACCTAACTCATCCATACAAAACCGACTTTTGCGATGGGGATTGTCCCCACTTATAAACACATTGTCAAACAATCTCTTATTCGATGTGGAACTCTTAACATTACTCTCTTCGGTTTTTATTCTTTTGATGTTTTAGGACTTCAATTATATTTCAAAATATTTGATGTTTTAGTATATTTAATATTTTTTCTTAAGTTTACCCTTGTTGAAAAACAAACATTTAAACAATTAAATGAGTTGTGACTTTGACTTATCACATGTGAATTTAATTATAAATTAATACTTTTTAGTCTAAAACATACAAATATTTATCTATTTTAATTACTTCTTAAGACTTCTGCCAAGAGCTAAAATATCAATAAAATAAAAAACGGAAAGAGTAATATTTTGTTTAAGGGTCATGTTAACCGGTGCTCCCAAGACACTAGTTAAGGAATCTAAAAGTGGAAATTTTAAGTCAAAAAGAACACATTTTAAACTTTTAATGCAATGACTGCACAACTTTCAATGCAGGATACTACTATATTTGACACCTTAACCAATATCCGGGGCACTAGTTAACATTTTCCTTTGTTTAAACTATATCAATAATAAATAACAAATGTTTTTTTTCCTCTTTTGTCAAAAAAAAATGTTTTTTTTCCTCTCAAAAAAAAAGTTTTTTTTTTAAGGAAAATAACAAATGTTAATTCTAAAAAAGAAATGATTTAATTAAAAGCGGTGTTAAAACAAAATCCTAGAAGTCCATTTAATCTGTTTTCTCTGTCACGCATTTTGGTCTCTTTACAATAGAGAAGGTTTTGTTCCATTGCTCGGAGCAGAGCCACCGTGTCGGAGACCATACCGCCGCCACGTTAATCTTCAGTTTCAAGGGTAAGTCTTGTTCTTCCATAAATTCGTCTGTTATGCTTTAAAATTTGAAAACCCCCAAATTTCTATTGAAACCCTCATGTTGAGTGAGAAATCATAAAGAAACCCTAATTTCTTTCTAAGTTTATGTCTCGACAATAAGAAGTGCATTTTTTTATTTGGTGTTTAAACTCCCATTCTCTTTAAAATTCCAAAACATAACAATGTTTAGAACCCTAACCATGAAACAGGTACAAGTAACAATGTCGTCAAAGAAGGTGTGCATAAGAGACGCAACAATTAGAGACATATTAGATTGGAACAGTAACAACAATCTCGTTACTCGCCCGAATATTGGCACATTGTGTGAAAAGCTTCTTCACGTCGCGGACGATTGCAGCGGCTGTATTGTTGCTTATGTCCTCTCTGAAGGTGAAGAGGTAGGGAATGGCCATTTTAGTATTGCTCATTGTTATCAAAAACCCGACTTAAGTCCCAAAATCCTAGTTTTTGCGACTTTGTGTAGCTTCAGCGACTCAAATCCATAGCAAAGTCCCAAAAACAGACAAAATCCTATCAAAATCGCACAAAATCGCACAAAATCGTGAAATCCATTCAAAATCGCAGGATTTTGATGGATTTTGAAGGATTTTGTTCATTTTTTGATAAGGGTTAATTTTTGACCCAGTTCGTAAATTGACCCGATTTGAATCCATGACCCGTTCTATAAATACCCAAAAGGCTAAAAATTTTCATTCTTTCACTTCCCCCACATTTATGTATATGTATTTTGTGGACTTTGAACTTTAGTCATTTATGACTATATGCAATTTATAACATATATTTAACATTATTTTTGTTTTGGTACAATCCTCGATTTTGATTGCGATTTTACGAGTCCCGACTTTGCTATCCTACATCGATTCTACTAAAGTCCTTGGGTAAAATCCTTCGATTTTGATTGCGATTTTACGAGTCCCGATTTTGCTACTCCCTTTCGACTTGAAGTAAAGTCCCGATTTTGATAACCTTGGTATTGCTTCCCTCTTCGTTCACCATACCTATCATAAACGTGGTATCGCTACTGGTCTTATCACCGCCGCCAAAAACACCATGGAAGGTTTGTTTCTTTATTCTGTTATAATCTTGTTTTTTGGATTAGGTTTGTCACTTGTCGGTTAGTGTATAGGGTGTGGTATAGGCCTTTTAACTGGTTATGTATGGAGTTATTTTAATGGTTAGGTATGAAGCTTGGTTCGGTTGTTTCGTTAGGGGTGGGAAGGCAGAGTAGGCTAGGATTTTTGTTAATCTAGCACGCCACTGTGTGATTTATAAACCCATGGTGATTTTCTGTTTTCTGGTAGAATCTGAGTTTCACTAGGCTAGGATTATCATCTATTCCTGGAAGTGGTTCTTCGGTGAATTCCCGAATCATTGCCACTCCCTTTATGAGTGGGAGGCAAAACCAATTCTCTGTGGGGAAGTGTTTTTGGCTTCTTTTCTTCTTTCTCTTTCTTTTTGTTAGTGATTTTGGTGGTTGGGGTTTGTTATTTTTTATGTAGTTAGTCTTGTATGGGGAGTGTTCTGGTCCTCCGAGATTTTTCTTTTGGTTTTCTTGTTTCCTAATCTTGTGGTGCGGATTTTCTCTAGGTTCTCTCTACCTTGAGACCTGCAGCTGTTGTACAGACCTTTTTTGATGTTTTTGGTTGTCAATACATATTTTTTCCATTAATAGTCTGTTACACTGTGTAATTTGATTGAAGGTGGGTGCTAAAGGTGTCTTAGTGCACGTCCGGAAGAGCAGCTCTGCAGCTCATGGTTTGTTTGAGAAGATGGGTTACACACTTCTCGAGGTGAAGGCCAAGTATTTTGATGATGAGGAGGACGCTATTGTCTTGAGGAAGATACTCAAGGGGAAGCATGTTGCCACCTAACTGTGAGACCCACTCCCCCATCCTTTTCCATTTTCTTGAATGTATTGTGAAAATAATTGAAACTTTGATGGCTGGTTTAATATTGACATGATGGCAATGTGTTTTGTTGTAGAATTATTTAGCTATGTTAAAGTCGTGCTATTTTACTTGATAGTCACTAATATTTAGGTAATGAATATTTGATTTTTGATCGCTATCTTTTTGTGGAGATGCCAATGCAAGTATTTAACCGACTTTTTCATCCTTGGATAATATGCTCTTTACATGGATTGATGTAGTTAGATTTATGTGCAGTTTAACTGTGTAGGGTGGGCGTGAGGTCAGATTTTGGACAGTCGTAGAATTTCATAGTAGATAATTTCTTGAGTGTAGTTCTAATGGGAAATACACAATTGTTGTATACTTTCTTATCAGTGATTTCTATTTTAGTGTGGTGTACTAGTAAACTGTTACTTATTGATTTCAAATTATGGTAAGAAAAAATGAATGACTGTGTTACTTTACATGATGTTAACTACGACCTTATAAGGACGACTTTTAGATAGTGGAAACAGTTGTCATCATTAAAAATTTCTTCACATACTCAAACAGTATATTTAATTTGTACAATCAAGCAGTATATTTAATTTGTCTTTTTCAAAGATCTAGGAATTAAGTGTTTGCTATATACTCTGTATATTGTGCTCTGTCTGGTCGAGCTTTAATCATTTATGCTTCCTTGGGTTTGTTTTTTTGACTCTGCTCTTATTGGACTTTTTTCCGACTCTGTATATTGTGCTCTGTGTACAAAACTGCCATTTGTTCTCTTAATTGATTGGCATTAAATAATATGTTGCTCATTGCTTATTGAGGATTCATATTAGGGTGGGGTTTTGTTGGACTTAGATTAACACTTGGAGTAAAATGTCCTGAGGATCATAGCCATGGTGTTAATTACTTTTACTATTTGCGTATCTTCTTCCTTGTTAAATGAATTGGGATTAATTTGTTCTTACTGAGAGTTCACTTACAGACCTTTTACTATTTGCGTATTTTCTTCCTTGTTAAATGAATTGGGATTAATTTGTTCTTATTGAAGGAGTTCACTTACAGAATGCTGAAGTCAATTAAATCATGGTGTTTTTTGGTTTTAATTTCAGGTCTCAAACATGAATTCTCCCGCAGGAGGAGGAAGACCTTCTTCAGCTAGTCAATACTACGTGTTAAAGATTTAATATGTTGTACTTTGAATATTTTGTAGTATGATATCTTTTAAAGTAGGGGTGGCCACAGCTACTTTGATATCTTATGAAGTATGTCTTATGAACAATTTGATATAACCATAGATTAGGTGTTAAGGATTTAACATGTAGTACTGCGGGATTTTTCGAAGTTTGGTATCTTTTAAAGTAGGGTGGTAATGAGTACTTCAATATCTTTTGAAGTATGTCTTATGAACAATTTGGTATTGTAATGCCTTATATCTTGAAGGGAAATGTTAACTGGTGCTCCCGGGGCAATTGAAGTATGCATGCATCAAGTGAGTGCTGAGTAGTGAGAGGAAATATGGTTGTGCAATTTATTCCTGTGAATTTGTGATAATTGAGAAGGAATATAGTTGAGTTCAATAGTTTAATGGACTATAAAGATAGTTTCTTAAATGTCTCTAGTGTGATTTATAAAACAAGGTTAGGCAATGAAAGCTCTAAAACAACCAAGCTGAACCAATACAAGCAAATCAGACCAGGTGGACACAATAATTATTTGAACTGAATCCACACGAGAGTCAGTAAAAACATATATCAACAAAGCCTGGACACAAACACTGAAAAATATGACTTCACACATTGACACTGCTCCAAAGCCACACCGCATGCGCTCATGTAATAGACGAACCTTCCTTTTCTAAGGACATCCGCAATTTGAATCGTAATAAGATCTCATCTGCCACGGGCAAGCCTCCTTGTTCTTTATCTAGGACAATGTGTTCCCCTGCTGATCCAGAATTAACTCTTAACGCAAAGGAAATTTAGCTAACCTGTTTCCTTGCAAATCCCGAAGGACACCTCATATGCCTTCCGGTCCGGGCTTCCCTTTTGTCGATTCATCAATGTTCCATTTCCAAGATTTCGATGGAGGGGGACACCATCTAATAGAACATATATTCCTCCTTTTAATCTCTTCCATTGGCGTACCATATTTAATATTACGAACCAAATCTCCAGGTGAATAGAGACACTCTAGGCACCAACTCTTCAGCAAGAACCCCAATCTTAATTTTGCCAAGTACTAAGATCTTTTGCAATCTGTTTTTTCATTGTCGAACACAACGATGTTTCGCTGACACCAAATTTACAAAAAAAAAAACAACAAAATACAAAGAAATCCATAGCTCCTTTCGAAACCCTCCTAGCACTAACTCAATCTAGCACGGAAACCAATACCATCACTGCAACATGGCCATCCAAACTTGACAACTATACCTGCAATGTTAAAATAAATGACAAACAAACATCCTCATTCGAACTACAAAACAGAGAGAAAGCTTTACTGGAATCTCGTATGATATTTAATCTCCTCAGTTTTCTCCAAGTATTCAATCTCTTGCATAAAAAAACCACACAAGAAACTCTTCCTTTGGATGAGTGACCCATCTCCACACGCCACAAAATGCATGCATAGTACTTATGGATATTTGGCAAGTGAACCAAATTCAATCGAAATAATAAAAAATTCGTTTCCACGAGGACTGTATTTAACTTCCACTTAGCAATTTCATTATTAAAATGGATGTAATAAATTATATTGATGCCCGACGCAGTTGAGTTGTTTTGTAACATAAACAGATTAAAAACAATAAAAGATTAGTTTTAGAAAATTTGAGAGAAGTATGGTTAAGACCTTCGAATCCTCTGAAGCTCTCCTATGGTAATTCACACTCCTAGTTCAGTCAATGATTATTTAGTTTCACGACAGATTAACACAATAATTCTACCCAATCTCTTGACCTAGAATTCTCCCCGCAAGTGACAACCCCTTAATCTCTTAAGTGAATTCAAAACCGTTGGAGGTATAAGAACGTTAGTCCCTATGTCATAACCTAATAATGATCTATCTCTACCTTGATTACTTAGGTTAAACCTATTACCTAGTTCAGAGTTAAAAGCCAGGGTTAGTGGTCATTCAAATCTCTATGATCAATTTGCATATTCATAAAAGCTAGGGTTAATAGTCGATGATAAACATACAAAAAGCATTAAAACAAGGTAATATGAATAAAGACTAAACTTTCATTGAAATTCAAAGGAGTTCAACAAATTAGGGTTTCCATAGGATTACATCAAATTCATCTCAGGATTAACCACAAAAGATTTAGTTACTCATTGCTAAAGTATAAGCTAACTAACATAAGAAGAAGGATTCATACATGTAATGGATGATTGACTATTAGTTGTGATGGTTTCCCACTAGATCTCCAAAGTCTCTACTCCAAAATATGCTTTAGGTCTCAAAATTCGTGAACCCTTAATCTAAAAAAGCACCTTTATATTTATAAGCTGATAAAAATCGGCCACCGTGCTCCAAAATCGGTGGCCGAATTCAAAAAATGTGATGCCCAAGATGCCAAAATCGGTGGCCGATTTTCTTCACTCGGTAGCCGATTTTTCCAGTAATTACAAGGCTTAAACTAGCAGCAAAATCGGTGGCCGAATTCAAGCATTCGGTGGCCAATTTCCAGTCTTCCAAACTTCAATTTCTTTTTCTTTTGTAGCTTGCAGCTCCATGAATCACAATGAATATCCTTAAAATTACATGAAAAATGTCTAATAAACTAGTAATGACAGAGTTTCATCAAGTACCATTTAACTCGAGATACGCTTTTGAAAAATATTTAACTGAGCATTCACCTCTGTTGGTTACTTCCACCAAGGTCTATCTTCTTTTGCACTAGAGAGTTGGACTACTTCCAAACAAGTAAAACTAGATTTCACACGTAAATTAAAAAAAAGAGATATTATGCACTATTACGTACTACTATCCAGGAAATTCGAGAGTCTCGGTCTCTCCCTCCAAGAACATGAGAGCCTGGTCTCTCCCTCACAAAATCATTCAAAAACTATCCCATAATAACTTTCTCCTTTCATTTCTCTATTAATTCTAATACGTGATTATTATTTGCAAGAAATATTGTCTGTGCTTGGTACATATGCATAGATGAATTTTTTGTGTGAGTATACATGTGTGTTTCCAACTATATGGTGTATGTCAGTTTATATTTTGAAGTTGTAGCAAATAACATTGTTGTCCAACCACAAGATTTTGTTTTAATACATTTGGCCATTGGCTTAAAAAGAATCAAAGAAGATGAGATTGAAATGAATAATTCAAGTTTGAAAGACCATATCTTGTGATACAACTAAATAATGTGAGAGTGAAATGAATGTTTTATGTTTGAAAGATCATATTCATATCTAAACTT
Source organism: Medicago sativa (assembly GCF_051527215.1). Classification (NCBI taxonomy): domain Eukaryota; kingdom Viridiplantae; phylum Streptophyta; class Magnoliopsida; order Fabales; family Fabaceae; genus Medicago; species Medicago sativa. The sequence goes on along the minus strand of NC_140751.1, from coordinate 7,209,596 downwards.
TGTTCCAAAGGTAAATACTTGGCTTCGATAGCATTGGCCACAGGTAAACACTTATACTATTTTTCATAATTGCCAAGTTAAACGCCATTTATTTGGTATGACCACTGAAGACTCTTTATAGAAAGAAAGACACTAATATGACATTGCTGAAGAATTGGTTTATGATAGCAAGAATATAAAAATATTGTTTAATTCATGCAGTGCACCCTAACTAGGTGAAGAGAGATTCTGTTGTTGCAGGAACTTATGGTGGGAACTATATATGTTAGTTAATGATGTATCCCTCATTTTCCTCTCTCTGCTTCTCTTACTAACAGCAATTTTACTAATTAAGCTTTCCCTAACGCCTTGTTTGGGAGTTTGGAGGGGAGGGGAAGGAAAAGCTATGGGGGAGAGAAATATAGGGGAAAATTGAGAAATCTTTCACATTTTTTGATATAGTACTTTTTTTTAGAGAGTGATAAATTAATGTTTATGATTAATATATTTTAAATTTAAGAATATTATACAACATATATTAAATTTGAAGAATTCATATAAACCCTCCCAAACCCCAAAGCCCCTCCCTTCAATGTCCTCTATTTCTTTCACTTACTCCTTCCTTATTTTTCCAAGACTTTCCTTCCTTTTCCCTCCAAACTCGCAAACAAAGCCTATATAGAAGTGTTTAAATTCTTTTGTAAAGTATTTCAGTAATTGTACAAGACCAATGTAACGTAATGGTATTCATGTGCACAACTATATGTTTGTACTTCTGCTATATGGTAGTTTGTGCTGTGAAGTTGCAGCAATTTCCATATTGCTTTTTTATAACCTGGCTTTTTTAAAGCTACACAATAGTAATATTCCTATAAATGTATGTTGTACAAATACAGAATTTTGATATACTAGTGCTAATCCATTACACAAACATGATACAAAAAGTTAGTAGTGTTGCTCAAACAAAAAATAAAATAGTATTGTTAACTTTAACACTAAACTTCAATTTGATATGATGGAGTCTCTTTATTCAACACAAACATTTAATGTCAAGGTCTCAACTGAATTTTCTCTATATACAAAAGGGAATTGAACTTTTGAACACTTAGGTTGAAATTATATACCACTTAGACCAATCTATTGTTGGTTTCAATTTCATAGTGAACACTTCAAATATTATAAATTTAGTGAAAAACACACTTCAAAATAATAATGCACATATTATTTAAATTTTATTTACCATTCACGTGTTTGTCTTTTTACTCTTTTTATTGCACTAACATCTGTAGATTATGAACAGTATTTTATATGAAATTTTAATTTTGATTAAAATTATAAGTAATTTCAAATTCAAATAAAAACAAACCTAACATTAATATATTTTGATAAGTAATTATTATATCTTTTAATAACACCAACAACAGAAAATTAACATACGAAATTTGTTTAAGGGTATAATTGAAATAAAAAAATAAACTAAGCTCTTGATCTGCTAACCCCTTTATATAGAACTAGTGTTTAGACTGACACTTTGCGCACGTCTATCCTCTCTTCTAATTGCACTTATGCGTAAAATTTACGAGCAATAGTTTTTATAAAAAATTTATTAAAATTATAGGTATATTTTGCACTTCAAACGTTTTTGGCACCTTTGTGGTCCCGAAATTTTTCATTCAGGTGTTTTGTGGCTTGAATATGGTGAGTTCCCAGCTAGTCTTATCGAAACTTTTATATTGGGACCACAAAGGTGCCAAAAACGTTTGAAGTGCAAAGTATTGTATTTACTATTTTATCTTTTAATAATATTATTTAAAATATTAAATAAAAAATAAATCCCATTTAAATAGGACAATCCCACTACAATGCGAACAATATTATTCATATCTATACTATAAATAAAGAAAAGGGACCCATATGAATAATATTGTTCGTATTGTAGTGGGATTGTCCTATTTAAATGGGATTTATTTTTTATTTAATATTTTAAATAATAATATTAAAAGATAAAATAGTAAATACAATACTTTGTATCTACTAGTAGCATTCATACGGGAATATAGTACCCATGATATGAAATGAAAAAAATTTCAACTTAACCAACAGAGGCATGAGAGTCCAATCATCTAGCAATACTAAACTAGCATTGATAGAAAGGTTACTTAATATTGAAAGAAAACCATGTAAAATAATGAGAAAAAAGGATTTTAAAAAAAGGTTACTTATATAAATTGTTTCTCCAATAAAAGAAAGGATATATGTAGTTATGTATAAGTTTTTTATATTAGCTATCTTAAACATCTTATACAAATAAACTTAAAACAACTTATAAGAATATCATAACCTACTTTTCTAAATTCTTATTAACAATTACACAAATGTTTGTTTTATAAGACAATTGTACAAAGTAATTAAGTAAATTAAGGAAATAAAACAAACATATAGAATGACCATGTTATCCCAAACTGTCACGGAAAAACTGAAGTTTTCATGATTATGACTCTATTCTCTCTCAATCTCAAGATAACTAACTGATTATACATCATAAAATAGAAGCCCTGCAAGAATAAATTCCATTATGCAACAAAATGTAGTACTTGTCAAATAAATACAACTAGATTAGCTACTCATGAAAGTGCATATATTAGACTTATCGTCAGGAAAAGGCGAATGTGCATAGAACTTTACATTAGTAAACTAAAAGTTTGGGAAGAAAAAATGCTTGAAGAGTTTACTCAGTAAATGTTGGCAGTGGCGATACTGCTTTCAATTCAGCATGGAAATGCCAAACTGAATCAAACCAAACTGGTTGGCAATTCTGACAAATCAAAGTAGTTGAAAATCATCCTGATTCGGTCGAGAACAAAATTGTGATTTCAAACTCAGTTGGTTGAAAAACTAGTTATGAATAGGTTAACATAGTTGAATAAACAAATTTTCTGATTCTGAACGAATTTTCCAACTGAACTGATTTCTCAAACATTTTTAACATTATTGCATATAAATCACAACACAAATCTTAGAAAATCAAAAGATAAACCATTTATTGTAATTCATGATTATTAATTATTTAAAGTACAATGCAAGATAAGAGAGAATCAACAACTCAAATTAACCATACTATTGAAAATAAAAGTAATGTCCAGCCTATGGATTTCCTTAACCATTGATTATTATCCAACAAATCACTAAGAATCAAATCAGACATAAAATAAAAAACACAATCAAAAAAACTAAACATTAATATGTTAAAGTTGAATCCTTGCTTAAGGTGATATCAGACTCTCGATGTAGACATTTGTGCATATTTGTTCATAGTTGTTTTGAAACTCAGGAATATTCAAAGTACCAGTCTTGGAATCATAAACAACCAACTTGCTATTTCCACCTTCCATTGCATAAAACTCTACCAACAGTTGGTCATCCTCGAAAATATATAAAGCTTTAAAGGGTTTGAGACCCTGATCTGGTATGTCAGGAACAATGTACAATTTAGTCCAAGACTCCTGATCTCCGTACTCCTTCATAATCCAAACATCCATAAACATATCACTACTTCTAGAGACACACAAGCAATCCCTCACCAAACCTAAGAATGGCGAATTATCATCATTCTTAGAATCAGGTAGCAAAAGATGTTGATATGACTCCTTCTCTAAATCAAAAGAAAGAATGAATTGCATACGTGAATCATCCCTTGCGAACCAATTAATAGTGCCACTCACAAATGTTCCACGTTGATGGATGTTGTAATTATTTGGGATGTCCTCTATTTGTGTCCAATAATCAGTCCCCAAAGTATAAACACAAACTTTATTTTTTAGAGAAACAGCAATGACCTTATAATTATCAATGAAATGATCATACCCAAAGCTTACGGAAAAAGCATGACCATCGCACGAATTTCCCAGGGGAGGCAATAACTTAAACTTTGTAATGGAAGGGTTCCACAAAAAAAAACAACCAAAATCTAGCATACCGCAAAAGATGCCATCGGAAGAGCACCTTAAGTCCACAAATTTCTGTCCATTGGAAAATAAAGTTGTGATACTATTGGGAGGGTAAAGTTGTGTCTGTGTAAAAATGGAAGAAGTAGATAAAATCGATGGGATTGGGGAATTACACAGAAGCCACCACTCACTCGGGATGTCGTCAATGCATGTTAACATGAGGTGGTGGCGCTTTGTTGACGATTGAAGATGGTTTTTTGCGAATTTTGGATCAGAAATAAGAGAATTGAAGGACTTACAGAGGCACCGAAGCTGTCCGAGTAATTTGACAGGAAGCCTACAAAGAATTTCAGGCAGGACATCGAAAGGAAGAGTAGGAAGTTGGGTTTCAGTGGTTGTTTCGGCCGTGAGTGACAGAGAAGTAGGGACGATGTTGTTTGGGTCGTCTTCTCCATCACTGCTAACCTGCGCCATTTCTCAACTAAGCGAAGGGTTTTGAGAAAAATAGAACAGAAACAATCATAGATGTTTTGAGATATATCATAGATGGTTTGCGTTCAAAACAACACTCATAAATCAGAGAGAAATGGAATTGAAAAGGTAGAGAGAAAAAACCTAAAATGTTTGTTGAAGAGAGGAGTAGGAGAGAATCGAAGGAAGGTAATGGTCTCATAAATCAGAGTATGGAATTTTATAGATCCTATTGTTACTATGTAATGGGTTTGTTTGACCACGGTCAAAAGTTTGAATTTTATGTGTCCTTTTTTTAATTTTTTTTTCCTTATCTGTAAATGTTTTAGTTTTTTTTTTGAGAGAGACATAAATGTTTTAGTTGACGGACTATAAAATACGATTTGCTTTTTTAGTAAGAAAAAAATGACAGATTTGCTTTTATTTCATTGTTCAACGAGTAATTTTGGTAACGTTTTAAATACAATTAAATCAGTCTACACTTTTTTTTTTCTAATAAAAATTTTGACAATCTTTTTACGAATGTATTTAAATAGTCTAAGACTTTTTTTGGGTAATAACATTAAATCGGTCTTGTACCAAGAAAATAAATTTAAATCGGATTAAGACTTTTTTTTTTCAAATAAGATTTTTTATCTTTGTTTTAGGGGAATAATTTTTTTTTTAATTTAATAAACATTTAGAGTGACGAGATAATCCCCCAAGTTTAAGACTATGATATTCAGATTCAAATAGCATTTTCAAAATATTTATATTTAATTCAGTTCAAAAACACCAATGAGGCTCAAAACTGTCATATTTGTCTCAGATACTTCTTTTTACCACAATTTTAATTAAACTTTTTTGAATTTGTTGAAACTATCAGTCTCTCTAAATTTTTTTTTTAAAATATTATTTTTGAATGTGTTACTAATAGTTCTCTTTTTTTTTTTGACAAGATTACTAATAGTTCTCTAAATAAAAACAATATATACATTTGATTTGGCATAACTCAACCCAAACATTTCATATAAAGAATGGGTTCTTACAAAATAAGTAATGCAAATATTTTTTAAAAATTCATATGTTAATAGTTAGATTAGTTTTTTCTCCTTCGTTCGTGTTTGAATTAGGATCTCCAATTTCTTGTCCTTTAACTCAAACCAATAGAGCTTCCCAACATAACCGCTCCCAATTGCTACTAATTTTATAAATATTATTTATGTATCTATTTGCCTTTAGGAAAAATAAAAAAATAAGTAAATTGACTTGCTAACCCATCAAATTTGTCAAAAAAAAAAATGCTTACACATCAAGCACTGATAATTTTTTATTTTTTTAAGCAAAGGCACAAATAATTTAGTTCTTATCAAAATAGATTTAAAATAATCTTTTTATAAATTAAAGAACATCAGTAAATTTAATATTTTTTCCCCCAAATTGAGCATCAAAATTTTAAAAGCTTTATATTTGTCTTGAAGTATCGTAAACCCCGGGATTCTTTTTCGTCGGTGGAGGCCACAACATTTACCGCAATGCAATGGCCTATCATTTTGGAGGAGGGAGTTTATTGTATGGCCTTTTCCTTCTCAACTTTCCGTTCAGGATCAGCTATTATATTGTGTCCTTCAGCAGGAGTCACAGATTGGTTACAACATTGGAAGCAAACTAATATGTTTTCATTTTGTCATCGGCCTCTTTAATAATATTTGCTGATTCATAAAAAAAATTGTGTTTACTTTGTAATCTGTCTTATAAAATTCACTCACGAGCATACGTTATATACACAATAATAGCATGAAGGTTTAAAAATTCACTCACTTTGCATGAAGTTTGAAAATTCCTCAAACATTTTCTAATTTGTGGCTTGAGAATTGATGTCATCAAAATATACTTGCAAAAATATTAAAAAAACAATTCTTTATTTTTCTAAAAAATGCAGTTTCAATATTTTCTCTTGAGAACATACTTAATATCTCATACCAACCTCATGGAGGTTTATGTACGTACTCCTCCTCATATAGATAACCATTCAAAAAGACAATTTTAACTTCCATTTGAAAAAGTTTGAAACATTTATGAGATGCATATACAAGTAAAATTCATATGGCTTCCAATATAGAGCTACAGGTTTGAAGAGGTTGGAAAACGTCCATACTTCATTTTTATCAAGTTGTGATCATACTTCTTTCATAACAAATATTAATGAATTGTCAACAATTGCTTCCTTTAAGGATTTTGGTTCGATTTTGGTTTTTTCATAGCCATGCCATTAATTTGAAATTATCATCTTGTTATGGCTTTATCTGCTGTTTCTCCAATTATTTGATTTTGCGAATGACGATCAAGTGTTTTCCATGATTTTGGAGGCGTTTAACGAGAGTCTTCATTCAAAGTACTTTTAAGAGAATTAACATCTTCCTAGTTTTAATCATTTTGGATTTTCCTACTTCATCTACATCAGTGATATATACCTTTTTCTAAGGAAAAATAAACTTGTAACACTGAACAGTGCAAGACACCCAAAAATTGTACAAACGTCTGCTATCATAAGCAATACAACTGCAAAAGCCAATGATGATGTATCCAGTGAATTGGTAAGTGCGCCAAATCATTTCTAGTAATAAAGTAGTAAGTTAATCATCTTTATAGGGATTGTCGTTCAACTTAGCAATTAGCGGAACCTATTTAAAAATCAAATAAAAGAAAAAAGATTTGAAGGTAGGTGCAAGGTTATAAATTTCCTGCCCAATGCGAGATTATGTTTTGTTAATTTAAAAGTTTAACAGTGATTAAGGAATCCTTGAAGAAATTATTATTTCATAACTTGTCTTATTTTTTTGGCTAAAGTGCAACTTTGACCCCCTATCTTTCAAAAAGTTGCGATTTTGGCCCCCTAACTTTGAAAACTACAATTTTGGCCCCCATGTTTAGGGAAATATGCTCTTTTAACCCCCTAACATAAGGGAAATATGTTTTTTGACCCCTTATCTTTTCAAAATGTTGCGATTATGACCCCTTATCTTTTCAAAATGGCCCCTTTTTTTGGACACGTGTCGCCTTCTCAGCAGTTTTCAAAGTTAGGGGGCCAAAATCGCAACTTTTTGAAAGATAAGGGGTCAAAGTTGCACTTTAGCATATTTTTTTATGATTTAAGAAAGTAGAACATAACCCCTTGATGAATCACTTGAAGTTTATTTTAATGTCCCCGCAATTCAACCATTTACAATTGCAAGGTTCCCTTAAGATGAGTTATAGCTCTAAATTCATACTTAGATTCAATTATATTGAAAAAGTAAATCACTATTTCCTTTCAACAATGGAATTAGGGTCATTAATCCTAATATGCACTATCTAATATACCGTATAGAAACTGACATCACAATCATAGTCAAAGAGGTTTAGTTGCACATGGTAACTGACTTCATTACAAACCAATAGAAAAACATACCCTAGAGAGAACAAAAGGAGGACGGAGATCCTCTTTCTTGAAGATCCTGAGGCTTGACCCTTGCCTTGTACCGCTAGCTTTTTGAATGAATAAAAGAGTGTGCAAGGGTCTCTATTTATAGTGCATGATTACTCATGGGTTAAGAGAGTGAAAATAGGGTTTTCCACCTAAAAAGGCATGGAAAACAAAAAAAAAAAACAACACTTAGTCTCATGAAGTATGAAGGATATAAATATTGAAGATCAATGTTTCCTAGAAGGCTTTTGAAGGCAATACAAGTTAGGAAAATTCATCTCAACTTCCAAGGCATTTCAAAATGAAAGAACACTCAAAAAAAGGACGAAAATTGAAAAATATGCACTTAGTCTACTGCCTCGTGCACCCCTGAAAATTAGACATACGTACTTGGGGTCTGCCTCATGCGCCCCTGCGTAGTCTTTGCGCCCATGTACTTTTCTGCGGGTAAAATTCTGATTTTGCTTGTTTTCCAAGCTAGATTGGAGGAAAAAGCCAGATTATTATATCTTAACCTCTAAGCAATGTTGCACTTTAAATAGAGACTCTTGTATTCATTTAGGAAATTGGCGGTTAAAAGAAAGGGTCAAATATGTGTTCTGTTTTTATAAATAAAAGTGTTAAATATGTTTTTGGTCCCTATAAATACACCAACTTTTTGTTTTAGTCCCCCGAAAAATTTTGTTAGACATTTTAGTCCCTCAAATGTTTTCCATCACTACTTTTGGTCGCTACTATTTAGTCCACTCATATCTACCCGTTAGATTTTTTAATGAATTTTTTTAGAAATGTGTAGAATATTATGACAATCTCTCCAAAAGTTATCCTACACAACATAGTCTTCAAGAGTTATCCTACCTTCTTTCGACTTGAATTGCAGAATATTTAGTCCACTTGTATCTACTCGTATCTACACAATGTAGTCTTCAAGACTCAAGAGTTATCTTACCTTCTTTCGACTTGAATTACATCATTGTTTGTCATTCTTACAATCTGAATTTGTTCACCACTACATAATTCTGTAGTTTGTTCATTGGGGTTTGATGTTTTGGTTGCTGTCTTGGTGTAGTAGCAAAGCTGGCATTTGCGCATATGATCATATGACATTTTTGTACTATATTGCTATCGACCTATCGTAATAGGATTGATGACTTGCTTGCTCTTCATTGAGTTTTGCAAAGTCTTGATCTTTCAGCCTTTTGCTTGATTAATTTTGTGAGCAGTATGTACAAGTTAGGAAACATAAGAGGTAAAGATTCCATAGAGAAGATTGTTTGGAGATTTTATTAAATAGTTTGGTTGGTTGTGTTGGTTAGGCATCAAGATGTTTTATGGGGTTGCAACAAATGCATGTAACTTGGAATTTGTTTGTTCCTAATCACAGGTTCTCTATGTTGAAGTCTGCTAGGTTCTCAAACTGATCAGCCAAGAACCATATATTTCCTGAGAGTCCTTGCTATTCAATTCTGATTGTCTATGTTTGAATGCAAACAAGAATGGTCTCTGTAAGTGATTGACAAAATGAGCTTCAATTATTTAGGCTGAAGTATGGTCCCAATATAATATACAAACTGCCTCAAATAAAGCAACGGGAACCATATATACAAAAACTAGTGACTTGCTTTATTTTAGAATTACTGAAATTATACATATACCTTCAAAACGGAAGCATCGTCTGGAATAGCCACATGGAATTTGCATCTATAGACAGAAGAAACAATAACAGTTCTAAAAATATTGTTTCAATTATTTTAAAGGCTTTAATTATGCTGAACATTAATTTGATCCATTTTCATTTCAATTTTTTTTGAATTATTGTGATAATTAAAATGTTTGAGCATCAAATGGTCTGCACTCTGCAGACTACACTATGACATAATCAATCTAAAGGAACCACATTCTCTGAGTACTTACTATCATTTAATCTAATCAATTATTCATTTTCATTGCTACTATGGATCAATTATAGCTTTCTTTCTAGCAAAACTAAATAGTGCAGAACAATAAACCTAACTAAACTACCTAATAGTACCTTTGTGCACACTCACTTTCCGTGTTTTCCAATGTGTGAGCGACGTGAGTCACCATGCAGACCTTTCGTGTTTTTATTGCACAAACGAGGACAGATTCCACATATGCACGACCAGTGTTTTTTCTTGTGAAATCTTATTCTCGTGCATTCGGTCTCGCGCCTTGGGCACACCAAAGAATGAAAACCCAGTTTTCAAGTTAAGTGGAACATATATGAATCATTCACCATTTCATAATGTTAGCAAGGAATAAAACGGTGTTGGGTGTGTGTGAGGAATTAGGAGGCAATACCCAATATGATTCTTTGACTGAGAATTATATTATTTTCCAAGTGATAAATTGTAAGGTTCAAGATTTGAGGTAATCATTGTGAAATTTGTGCAACAATTATCAGAGATTTTAAAAATTATACTTGCGACTTGGGTTTAATAGCCAAAGAATAATTCTAATTTTAGAAATTCAAATCAAGAACCATTCGAAGCAAGCAGCCCATATTTGTCAACTCTATAAAATGTAATGCATGAAAAGAGAATCAACAACTATATATATCTTAATAAATGAGAATAGCATATCAATTCCTCCTGATATAAATTATAATCGACCATTAATTAACAAAGAACAATAAAGTCACCAATAATTAGAACAATCATAAAAATAAATTATAAACAGAAACTAACATAAAATTGAAATTGAGTCTAAAGTTTAAGTCACATAGCACCACATCTAATCCTTACATTAGAAACAAGGTGATGCCAAACTCTCGGTGTAGACTTCAGGGGTAATCCATTCACGGGTAATACCACTAATGTTTCCGGTCATTGGACTATTAAAAGTACCATTTTTGAAACTATAAAAAACCAAATACATTTTTCCCTTCCTCTGTGACTTACATTCCATCAACATCTGGTCATCCTCGGAAATCCATATTGGCTTGGAAAAGCGAGAAGAAAAGATTGTTTTCCTTGTAAGACACACGAAACAATTTAATCCACGACTTTTCATTTCCATACTCCTTCATCAACCAAACTCTATAAAACGCACGATTACTGCTATTGTAACACCCTACTTCTAATAAGCGGTAAAACGCGCGAATATACAAATATATTCTAGAAATAGATGCTACGTCATCAAAACAAAAACAGCATACATGTATAAATTGTCAAGTCTCATAAACATAGCAGCAGAACACATATATAATCATGTGAATATAACATCTCCAAATCTCATGACAATAAATACATCTCTCAGATACAATCAATGTCTCAACTCCAAACTACATAATCAAAACAAAATCCAACATGCAAGTACTACCCTAGATCAGAGCCCTAATCTAGACACTTGCATATAAAAAGGAGGAACTCCGCTCCTCGGCAACATCAAGCACACAATCTAAGCACCCTGCACTCCATCTACCAGTCCATACAGAAAGGTAGATGGTAAACCACTGAGGGTTAGCATTACATCATCATAATCCATATAAGATTAAACAAGAACATTGGAAATGAAAGATATAATCGAGAACGAAGAATAACAAATCATGCATGTGTTCACAAGTATTCACAACACTCATATCATTCAATATCATCATTCCAAGATCGTATCAACAAGTGTATCTTACACGTATCACATATACATAACCATCCCTTCTAGAACACTAGCATCACATGATTATTATCCCCCATCACTTACATTTCAAGCTATCACATTATTAACATGGCATAGCAAGTATATCCAATCTCTAAACAAATCATCGACATAAGTTCATCTTATCAATCAATGAAGGATTACTCACCTTATTCTTCACTTAGCATACTTAACTCGACAAGTACAATTCATCATTTCAAAGTTATAAGCAAGCAATCATCATTATCAAAGAAATCATCACATCTTATGTATACACATATACAATTCTCACCTCATCATTATTATCAAATTAATTATCGTCTAATAGGTTCACCAAGTGTATAAGCACAAACAAGTAAGACATGCGATTAGAGCATAGTTCGATTATTCACAATCATCAACAAAATTCACAAATGTACATATACACTAATCCACACGATCACAACATTCATTAACATCCACCAATGCACAAATTCACCAAGTCACATATTCAGTTATGACACAACTCATCAATTATTCAAATGCATGCAATGTTCTAGACTCTTCTAGATGCATGCGGTACCAGATCACCTCAAGGTCGTCACCTTCGATGCAACAAAAACATCGTAATCACCTCAATTGGATATAAAATCCACCACCATCAGTCATGAATGCATGAACATATGACTCGACTCAATGCATATGTTCACACAAACAATAATCACCTCACCATCACCATCATTTTGCATACATGCATTCATCAACAAGATCCTCATCAATATTAGCACGTATGAATTCACCACCAACAATCAACATTTAACATGTTCAACAAATAACATAATATAAACATGTTCATCACCATTCAATTAGTATATATGCATCGACAACAAATCACCACCACTTGACATCTATACAATCAACAACAACAACCACAATTCAATCAACATATAGTTGTCACACATATACATCATCAATCATCTCCACATAAATCAACATATAGTTGCCACATTTCCACATAATTCCTTACAATCCAAATAAAGGAACAATTACAACATATGATCACAAACATCATATTCGTCACTCAACAACCATTCATACATCCTCTCATAATCATATTAATCTATTCATAAAGGGTTTGTCATACCCCAAATTTTGACCACTTTTCTCTGTTTGTTCCCATGTTTATTCGTATTTTTAAAGTGGTTTAAATTTCTTTTTATTGTTCGCTAGAATCCTTTATTTTGCATTGTTATACCCTAATTTTGGACCTAAAAATACTAGATCAATTCTTCTTTTCTTGCATTTCAAGTCATTCAAAATATTTTTTCTTTCATTCCAAGTCATTTGAAATTATCTCTGATCAATTGCATCTTTTTCTGCATCTTATTTCAATGTTATTTGCAAAATTCTTGAAAAAGGGTATTTTAGTCATTTCCTGCATTCAAATTCATTTTAGTCCTTGAAAATTGTTTGTGTCTTTTCATTTGATTGGTATAAGTCCTTGTTTCAATCTCATGTCTAAATCCATTTTAAAAATTACGTTTAAAGTCATTTTGGGTCAGTTTAGCCCCTAGGGGCATTTTAGTCATTTCCTATGTTAAAATTTCTTTCATTCTTCGAAAAATTGTCCCAAAGTCCTTTCAATTGGTTTGAATGATTTTTTTTTGTTTAATTCCATGTTAAAATCCATTTCAAGAATTTGCATCCGAGTCATTTTGAGTCAGTTTGGCCCCTAGGGGCATTTTAGTCATTTCCTGTGTTAAGATTCCTTTTAATCCCTAAAAAATTGTCTCTGAGTCTTTTAATTTGCTTGTGTAAACTCTTGCTTTAATTCCTTCTAAGAAACCATTTTAAAATTGCATTTGAGTCGTTTCGAGTCATTTTAGTCCCCAGGGGCATTTTGGTCATTTCACGCGAAATTTTGACAGAGAGAGGTTACTTTGAAGTACCTCATTTAAGTAGTTGGTTCATTTTAGTCCGTTTTGTCATTTTTAATCGTTTCACTTTAGGTTATTTTCCGTTTACCAATTTTAATTCAATTTTATTTTTAATTTTTATTTTAGTCCTAAAGTGTCTAAAAATTGCATTTTTAGTCTAGTTTGTTAAAATTGCAGTCCAGTCCTTGTATTTTTCCTTTTTTTTGCAGAAAAGTCCCAAAAGTCAAAGCAGTTAGAGATCAGTCAAAGTTTGTAACACTTGTAGTCCACATGACACTTTCTCATTGGTCAGGAATTACTGCATGGCACCTATAAAAGCAGGCCAACTCATCATTGAGTCAGAATCCACTATTCATTTTCTGCCACATCACACAAAAACAGATTTTCACTTTTCTCTCTCCAAAATTTTGGATCAAAACCACAAAAAAATCAAGAACACAATAAATATCACATGAGTTTCACATGAATATTCAAGCCTTCATCTAATTTTCCAAGAACACTAACCACAAAAATCATCATCAATCAACACCATTATCACTCATACATAACAAATTCGTCACTGTTCATCATTGTTCATCACCGTAAAAAGCCATTTTCGGACTCATCTTCCTCCACACACACAAGGCCGAATTCGGCCATCACCAAGGGGAGGGGAGGACGCGCGGCCAGCTCAAGGAGGAGGGAAAAAACTCGCGGCCGGAGCTTAATCGGTGAGGGAAGAAAGCTTGCGAACCGGATTCGACTTGAGGTAAAGATTTAGAAGCTTTCTTTCATCTTTTTCGGTACTTTTTCTTTCAAAATTTTTCAAACTTCAAACTTAGATCTACGCTTCACCGTTGATTTTCTTGAAAAACTAAGCCCGGATTCATGATTAGAACGAAAAAGGATTGTTAAAAAGCTAAAAAAAAATTGAATCGGGCAAAAAAAAAATTCCGACGCGGTGGTCGGCCCCCGCGCCGGACCGGTGAAGGTCGACCGGAGAAGAAGGCTGCACTTGCAGACCTTCTCTCACTAGAAGTTGTAGAGAGAGGAAGAAGAAGGAATTATGAGAGAAATGAACCGAAAATGGCTTTTATAGGTGTAAACGAACCGGTTCGGTTCGCTTGAACCGGACCGGTTCACTTTGTTTTCTTCTTCTTGTTCCTCAACCGTTAGATCTAGCTGGATTAATCCAACGCTCCTGATGCGTTTGGATGATCCAGGATCCATTTCACCGTGGGCCTGGGCTTCTTTTCTACACAGACTTTATTTTCTTATGTTTTTCTTGCTGTTTACTACGCTACTTCCTGCTGAATACACCTTTGCATGCCTAAAATCTCTTTGAAAAATTCTAAGAAAATTCCTATAATTTTTCTAGTATATTTTGATCAATTTTGATATATTGCATGTCAAGATTGATCAAGAAATACTAGAAAATTATTTTGCCTTGGTTTAATGCTTTTTCTTTTACTTTTTGTTGAAAAATCTTGATGAAAAGCTTGTAAAATTTGGTGAGTTCTTTTTGCATTTGTGTTGATTGATTTAGGATTGTTTCTTGTTAATTTTGTATGCTGAAAATTGTTAGAGAAAATACATGGAGAAATTGTTTGAATTTTGTGTTGTTTTGTCCAATTTTGTGAAGTTTTTTTTTTTGCATGTTTTAATTCCAATTGTTTGGTTCATAATAATTGTGGTTTGTTGAATAATTTTGGAGTATTGTTTAGTGATTGATTTGGTGTTTTAGTGCTGGTTTGTGATATGTGATAATTGATTCCTTATATGGCAAGTTACTTGATTCTTTAACATGTGAATTAGTGCAAAATAGGCTTAATAAAATGCCATAGTCCTTGACTTGTGTTTCTCATAACTCTCACATTGGGGCTGAACATAAAACCCTTTGAAAAATGTCAAAAGGTGAGAGTTATGGGTCTCTTGCTTGCTTTGGAATTTTGGTGTTCTATTAAGTGCATTTTTGCCACTTTTTCTTGCCATTTTACCATGTTATTATGCCTTATTTCTTTGCCAATTTTTCTACTATTCTATGCCTATTATCACTAACCACTTTACTTCATGTTTCGTACATCTCATGAGCATTCCATACTTCATCTCCTTCTTCACTTTATTTCTTGCACTTTAAATTTTACCAAGACTTAGAATGTGAAGCCTAGGAATTTTGTATTTTACTTCATGCAATTTTAATTTCTTGCAAGACCATGGCATGTATATAGGCCAATGATGTAAAGGACAATGGACTCTAATGATGTACACCGACACAAGCACCGACACTAGCACACATCTCACATGGTTACTTTAGATATATGCTTAGGATATGCATGTTTAGATGTATGTTTAGGATTGCATGTTTAGATGAATGTTTAGGATTTACACTTAGAAAAATCAATTTTCCAAAAAAAACTTGAACAACATCACTTGAAAACCTTTTCTAAAAAATATAGGAGTCAAAACTCCTTTGCATTTTCTCTTTATTTTCTTAATCAAATTTCAATGAAAATTAATCATACTTGACTTTTTTCCAAAATCACTAATCAAACCTCACAATTTCACAATCTTATGCCCTTGAGGCCTCTCTCTCTCATTCTTCAAAATTCCATTTTCAAACTTAAAATCAACCAACAAAAACAAAAACATTTTTTGGAAGAGAACTACGGTGGATTTGATCCCTTAAAAGGGTACGTAGGCAAGGAATCAAAATTCCTTCAATTCAAATAAAACAAAATTCAAACATCTTCTTCTCCCTCC
Organism: Medicago sativa; assembly: GCF_051527215.1. Lineage (NCBI taxonomy): Eukaryota > Viridiplantae > Streptophyta > Magnoliopsida > Fabales > Fabaceae > Medicago > Medicago sativa. Next base: position 7,193,445 of record NC_140751.1, on the reverse strand, counting down.
AATTCTTGACTTAGTAAACTCTTAGGTGTAAATATCATTTTCAAATAGCATTTAAAAATAAAGCGCGGGCGTAGAAAGTAAAGACGGTTCCTATAGGATACTATAGTCGTTATGGGTGCCTAACACCTTCCCGTAGCGAAAACAACTCCCGGACCTCGATTCTCAAGGGTTTTGCTTATTTTTTCCCTTCCCAAGAAAAAATGAGATATCAAAGGTTAAAAGGTTCAAACTTAATCAATGTTTGACACCCGAAAACCAAGATAAAACATGCATTGTAAAGCAACTAGGAAGTTTTGTTCGTATTTTTTAAGTGTTAAAAGTTTTTCCCGTATTTTTATTTAATTAAAATCTTTTCGCACGTATTTGCATGTACTTGTCCGCATTCTAAAAACACTGTTTTTTTCTTAGTCAAATCGGTCGAAATTTCGACATAGAGGTATTTTAAAATACCTCATTTGGTTACCGATAGGGACAGTTTTAAATCTTTCATTACCTTTTATTTTTTTTAGTTTTTTAATGTGTTTTTTTATACTTTTAAGTTTTTAATTCGTTTTTATTATTGTTTTTTTATTAATTTTCGTTTTTAGTTTATTAATATTTTTAGCTGTTATTATTTTAGTCATGTTAAGTGTGTGGGTCCAGTCTTTGTCCAAGTGTCACATTTCTATTTGTCCAAAAGGTATCCAAAGTTGTCCAGATTTTATTTCTTTCTCTCCAAGCCAAGACACTTGTCACCAATCTACTGGTCCAGTTGATACAAAACCCTAGTTCAGCAGTATAAATATCACTACATTGATTGCAGTCAGAAGGGGGTCACTGTCCAGACGTCAGAGTCTGTTTTTGGTCAGAGTTTTTTATTCCCATTTATTACAAACACCAAATAACTCTCTCTCTTCTCTAAAAAACGAATCAAACGCGAAAAAGTATGAAAATGATGAACATTCTTCAAGTTCATCATTCATCTTCATCTCTGATTTTCTAATAAACAATTTCTAGACCTAAACTCACTTTTAAGCTCAAAGTACCGATTCAAACGCAATTTAACCCTAAATTCTTGGACTAAGCCGATTCAAACAACACGACGGTCCTTCAGTTTGTGAACTCCATCGATCCTAACAAACCACAACTTTAGTCCATTCAGATCGAGAAGATGATTCGTCCAGATCGAGAAGAAGATGAATCGTTCAAATCGAGAAGAATTTGTCCAGATCAATGATAACGCGTCCAGATTAAGCTAGGTCGAGTTCGGATTGGAGCTGTTTGAACCAGATCAGAGCAGCACAAGTGCGGTTCGAAGCTATCTGGAGCAGATCGAGTATTTTCTCAAAGTTTTCCCGGCATGTCATCTACCTCCGATTGAACCGAGGTAACAATCGTCCAACACTCGATCCACTTGTTTCTGTTAGGAATCTGAGTTTAGTTTCCAGATCTTTTTTTACAAATTAAGTAAGTGAAGAAAAATGATTTAAAAAAAACGGTTTCAAACTATAAAAAAAACGCTCCGAATCTGTGTTGTTAAAGGCGATTTGGAGCAAGAACTAGACTCAGATTCGTAAGTTTGCTCGTGTTTGTTGATTGTTTCTGATATGAACTTGTCTATGCTGTCTGTGTTGTCGTCATCTTGAATCGAATTTGAATGTGTTGCTTTTTTGTGTTGATTGCAGCTAAGTCGTTTGTTATATGTTTGGTTATGTTAGATTTGGGTTTTTTTTTTTTTACGGTAAAGAAAATAAGAAGAAAGGATATCGATTGAGAGATGAGAGGTTTAGTTGGAGTCTGTATGTATGTTTTTGTTACTATGGTGTTTAACGTGTTTGAAAACAAAGAAGAGAAGAGAGAAAGAGTTGAATGGCAGAGGGAAATTAAGGTTATGAATGAAGTTCTATGTTATGTCTAGCTTATATACCATCACCAAATCCCATGTGTGTGCATACTGCTTCCTTATGGCGCGCCTGCGTTATGAGCCATTAGATCTTTGTTCTAACGGCTACTGTTAACTTCTCTTTAGTCTTGTGCGCGCACCTGTCCATGTTTCTTTGTGGTGTACCTTTGATTTCATCCGTCAGATTGAAAATCTGACGGTTCCTGAGTTATTATCTCCAAGAATTTTGTGATTTCCTTTGTGTGGCTGTGATGAGCCCTTTAGTGATTAAATTTGGACCCCTTGATGCATCAAGTGGTCCAGATTTAATCCTGCTGAGCCAATTTTAATTTTATTAATTTCTTCTCCTTTTTTATTATTTTCTACACCACTTTTGGCATTTAAATGCCTCTTTTTATTCCTAAAAATATATCTCCATCCTTTTAAACTTTCTAAGCTTAAAATTTGTTTTAAATGCTTATTTTCATTACTTTTTCCTAGTGTATGCTTGTTTATTTTTAATTGTGGTACTCAATTTAATTTGTGCTTACTTATGTTTTAATTGTGTTTAGAATTTTTGCATGCATATTTTATTTTCGTCATTCATTTTATTTTTGCTTTTGGTTTGTTTTATTATTGTTATTGATTTAGTGTGTATTTTAGGTATTGATGTAATTTATTTTTTAGCATTTTTATTTCTTGCCTTAGAATGGATCTAGGATGGTATGTAATAGCGTAGTAATTGCACACACCGACACAAGCACCGACACTACACCATTTTATCCGTTGCTTTATGCATCGCTTTATTTTTCACGTCGTTACGCTAGCTCATCGGTAGTTTAGAAAAATCTCTTTTATCCCAAAAATCAAATAAGTAAAAAATCAAATATTTTCTTAATAAACCTTGGATCCAAATCCAAGTTGTTTTCCTTTTTATTTTTTTTAATCAAACTTCTAATGAATCTTAATTAAACTTAGACTAAATTTCTTAATTAAAATTGAAAAAACCTCACTTCCATTTTATTCTTCTATACCTTGAGGTCTCGCAACCCTTCTTAAAACCATTTTCAAAATCAAATTAAAATCAACTTAACCCACAAAAAAAATATTTTTAAGAGAGAACTACGACAGTTTTGATCCCTTTTTAGGGTACGTAGGTAAGGGATTTTTTCCTTCCAAATCGATTAAATAAAAATAACAAAAGCTCATACTTCTTCTCCCTCCATTCTTTCACTTAGACTTTAAGCAAGAAATTTTCAAATAGAAACAATCTAAGCATAGGATAAAGTTAGAAAGAGGTTCCCACGGAGTACCGTGGACGATGCGGGTGCCTAACACCTTCCCCCAATCGTAACCGACCCCCGGATCCAAATAAGGGTTTAACTCATTTTCCCTTCCCACGAAAAATCGAGAAAGTCCAAACGATTGAGGGTTCAAAACCAATCGATGGATTGACACCCAAAAATCATGGTCTACAAAATGGCGACTTCACTGGGGATCCTACGCGGGTTAAACCCACCTTTATTTCTTTATTTTTGTGCTTTATTATTTGTAAATATTTTTACGTGAGTGGTAAGACAAAGTCCTATACCCGGACTTGAGTGAAACATAGGAATAGGACGGGGTAAAATCATAGTGGCATACCAAGAGCATTCTTGGACCATGTTTACAAGTGATAACCCTACTCGGCGGAGGCCTCACGGAAGGTAGTAGTCTTGTTAACATGAGCATTCGTGTTGGCGTTATTACTTTCAATGTGAGTGTCCGGTGAAGCCGTGGACCTTAGTAACCCTTAACCCCACTTGGCCTTTTTAGGACGTAGTGCGGAGACTGAACCAAGAGCATTCTTAACTTTAGTTGTCACGCGAAACTACACTCAAATTAGACTTCCTTATGGATGATATTGGACTAGGAGCATTCCTATACACCGATATACTCATAAGGGTAGTTGTAATTTGGGAACTTGGTAGAACCTTTGTTACAAAGTACAATTGAAACCATAGTCCTTACCAAATGGTGTTGTTGTCTCTAAACTCCAACATTGTATATCTTAAACCTCATGTATTCTATCATAATCATGCATGCATGCATTCATCCATAAACCTTTTTTTTAATCCGTTAAAAATATCGAAGGACTTAGATAAGTTGTCTTGTAAACATAAAAGGTATGAATTTTGTAAGAATGAACACCAAAAGAGATACAACGTCAAAAATCTTAACTAAGCTTTTGCTTTTATTAAAGAAATTCTTCTTTGGTTTCATTCTTACCTTTTAAAAATAGAATCGATTGCAATATCTTTACAAATCTTCAAATGAAACCATGCTCCTTTGCAATGTTTGCAATTCGCTTTGACAAATCCTTCGAAAAAAATTGTACATTTTTGCATAAACATGTCATGCATCATTTGCATTCATAGTTTTTAGTATGTGTCTCATACTTTGTCTCTACGTACAAAAGGTTAATCCATCAGTAAAGAGGTCTGATGTCTTCATCCAAGTTCGGCTCGCATATGCAAACACTCGTGCAAACACAAAAGATGGATCAGCTCGAGCAAGAGGTCCGTGAGCTTCGGGGAGAGGTAACAACACTTCGAGCTGAGGTAGAGAGGTTAACTAGCCTAGTATCTTCATTGATGGCTGCAAAGGATCCACCGCTTGTTCAGCAAAGGTCCCAGCCATTATGTCAGCCAATGTGCATGAAACGACCTCGACAACAGGTTCCTCAACAACCTCAGTCATTTACTACTCAGAATCAGGCTCCTCAGCCATTTACTTCCCAGAATCAGGTTCCTCAGCAACTTATTCTTCAAAATCAGGCTCGGAAAGCATCGCAGTTTGACCCAATTCCTATCAAATATGCAACTTTGCTTCCCATCTTGCTTAAGAAGAAACTTGTTCAAACCAGGCCATTTCATCGGGGGCCGAATCCGTTGCCATCTTGGTATTGCCCTGATCTCAAATGTGATTTCCATCAAGGGGCACCAGGTCATGACACTAAGCAGTGTTACTCTTTGAAGGAAGAAGTTCAGAAGTTGATTGAAAATAACACCGGGTTCTTCGAAGACCTGGATATAAAGGTGCTACTTCAGCAACAACATCTGGCTCCACACTCTGTTTCCGCTGTTAGGCCCATCAATACTGTTCAAAATCCGGGTTATCAGCCCCAGTTCCAACAAAGTCAACAACAGTATTCGGTTTCTCACTCTGTTGCTGCTATTAAGCCCATCACCAATACTATTCAAAATCCGGTTTATCATCCTCTGTTTTTGCAATATCAACAACAGCCTCAACGACAAACTTCAAGGAAACAGATCGATCCCATTCCCATGAAGTATGTAGAGTTGCTCCCAAAGTTGCTTGAAAGGAATTTGGTCTATACCAAGGCACCTCTGCCAATGCCAGCAAAATTGTCAGCCCGGTACAGGCCCGACCTCTTTTGTGCTTTCCATCAAGGGGCACCAGGTCATGATATTGAGCATTGTTTTGCATTGCAGAAGATAGTTCAGAAGTTGATCCAGAAACTCACATTCCTTTTGAAGAGTTTTGAATTTGAATGTACAAGTTAATCTACTATCGGATCTTGGAACCTGATGTTGATACATGGAATGTTTAGCTGCAATTGGGTCCTTGCTGATGTTTATTTCTACTACTCATCTGTTTAATTAATATGTTTGTTTGTTGCTTTATGTTTTTCAAAAAAAATCCTTTCGTACCACCCGAGACGGAAGTGAACTTGTTTGGGGCTTTTTGCTTTATGTATTTTCATCATTAATGAAAGGTCGCTTTGATCCCGACTTTGTTTTTATTTTTTTTGTGCTTTTTCTGGAAAAATGGTAATACAAAAAACCAAAAAAATTATTTTAATCATTTCCACATATCTGCATAATCATAATGTTTATATCAATAATCAAATCATGCATTAATAAACCTGTTGAACACTGGAACCATGTACTCTCTCTCGACTTTGAGTTCCTTGTATCCGAGACTGAAGGAAAAGAGGTTGAAAGTTTCCCAATGAGATATACTGCCTACTGGGGCATTTTGGTCGTCGAAGCTGTAAGTATCAAGAAAGATTGTCCAGAAGAGGACTTTCTTGTACAAAGACTGGCACGAGATGCCACTATCTGTCTCGCAGGGATATTGTACTTCAAGTGCACACTTCAACAGGAGCAACCCCCCCCCCCCCCCCCCCACCATCCCTCAGTATACAATATAAAGGCAGTGTCCCACAGGGAGGTCAAAGTCATGTCAACGGAAGTTCCAATGAAAGCTAAGCTTGATTGAATCTAAAATTGCTATTGCCGTGTGCCATGGACAATTATATCAAAAGGATAAAGCAAGTATTCAACAAAGAAGGCTCATCCCCGTGAATGTCAAGAAAGTGGCTTTGTGCTCAAAAATATGTTACCTGATTCCAGGGGCAATGAGTGCGTAATTACAAAAGATGGTGATAAACTTGTATGTCCTGTGAATACCGATGCAGTCAAGAAATACTTTGTTAAAATAAAAGCTCGATAAGTCGCAAACCTGAAAAATCGGCTTAGGCAAAAAAGAGCGTCTCGATGGACTGAAAACTCGAAAGGGCGGTCCATGCAAAAGTTAGAGACATGTAAAAAAAAAAGGAAAAGCTCGATAAGTCGCAAACCTGAAAAGGCGACTTAGGCAAAAAAGAGCGTCTCGATGGACTGAAAACCCGAAAGGGCGGTTCATGCAAAAGTTAGAGACATACGAAAAATGAAAAGTGTTTACCCTGATAGGTTGAAACCCACAAGGGTGATCTATGCAAAAGGTAACGATTATGACAAAGTAACTGCATCTGGTCAGACATGATTCACTCGGGGCATTTCAGTCGTCAAAAGACCGCCAACTCATCGCAAGGTAATTGCATCAAAACAGATATGATTCTCCTGGGGCATCTTAGCTATCAAAAGACCTCTGATATGAAGCATCTGCAGATCAAAAACTCAGAACAGTGGAATTCAAAGTTGTTAGAGAGCATAGCGGTTAATGTGTTCAATGTACCTTTCCCATATAATTACCATTTTCCAAACTTTTTCAATCCGTGGAGCCACGCCTTTGGCAGGCCACCACTCTATTTACATTAATTTGAGTCTGTGCCCATTTATTTGAAATTCTCAGTTATTCTGTTTGCATAATTTTCTTCTATTTTTAATGTGAATACTCAAAGCAAAAATTTAAAACTTTTTTTAATTGTCTTTTGAAAAGCATAAACAACAGGGACATCTTCTTTTAACTTATGAGTAGTAGAAACATACATCAACATTCATCTCAAGGACAGTTAAACTCTGCAAGGTAAGCATGACCAAAATCTGTGAGATGACCTCTGTCAAAAAAAAAAGAAGAATACAAAAAAAAGAAAAAGTTCGCTAAGTTGAAAACCCGAAAGGGCGGCTTAGGCAAAAATGAGCGTCCCGGTGGATTGAAAACCCGAAAGGGCAGTCCAGGCAAAAATTAGGGGCATACAATAAATATATTCCCGGTGGATTGAAAACCCGAAAGGGCGATCCAGGCAAAAGTTGGGGATTTTCAAAAAAATGAAAAAGGAAAAATGAATGAAAAACAAAGACAGAGGCATCACAGTTCAAGTGGGCCAAATGGAAGAATGCACTTTATACTGGTTTACAAATGGCAACTTCTGTCGGTGGTTTGATTAATGGCGACTTCTGCCAGACTTTGATTGATGGGTTTTATCCCGACAAACGACGACTTGTGCCAGACTTTAATTGATGGGTTTTATCTCGAGAAACAGCGACTTCTGCCTAACTTTGATTGATGGGTTTTATCCCGAGAAACGGCGACTTCTGCCAGACTTTAATTGATGGGTTTTATCCCGAGAAACGACGACTTCTGCCAGACTTTAATTGATGGGTTTTATCCCGAGAAACGGCGACTCTTGCCAGTGGTTTGAAATGGCGATTTCTGCCTGTGGTTTAATGAATGGCGACTTTATGCCTGTGGTATGATGAATGACGACATTCTGCTTGTGGTTTAATGAATGGCGACTTTCTGCCTGTGGTATGATGAATGACGACATTCTGTCTGTGGTTTGATTAATGGCGTCTTTGCTTAAGGTTTGATTAATGGGTTGTTACATCTTCAGCGCTATGTTTAATGGGTTGTTACCTTTTCAGTGGCCTGATTAAGGAGTTTGTTACCTCTTCAACAATATGATTAATGGGTTATTACCCCTTCAAGTGGTATGATTAATGGGTTGTTACCCCCCCAAGTGGTTTGATTAATGGGTTGTTATCCCTCAATCAGTTGAATTAAGTGTTTGTTACCTCTTCATTTGGTTTGATTATGGGGCATTATCCCTTCAATGGTTTGATTATTGGGTTGTTTCTCCCTTCAAGTGGTTTGATTAATGGGTTATCCTTCAGTTGGTTGAATTATGTGTTTGTTACCTCTGCATTTGGTTTGATTATGGGGCATTTTCCCTTCGGTGGTTTGATTATTGGGTTGTTTCTCCTTTCATTTGGTTTGATTATGGGGCATTATCCCTTTAGCGGTTTGATTGTGGGGTGGTTTCTCCCTTCAAGTGGTTTGATTACAGGGTATTCTCCTTTCAGTAATTGGTTATTGGGCTCTTCCCCCTTTCAGTAGATGATTATGGATTTTTACCCCATCTGTTTGAGTTGATTTTGGGTCTTGACCCCATCAGTTGGTTTGAATGTGGGCTTTACCCCATTAATTTGGTTTGAATATGGGCTTCACCCCATCAGTTTGGTTGGAATGTGGGTTTTACCCCATCAGTGGTTTGAAGGGCTTTACCCCTGACAATGTTTTGATTCATCTCAAGTGATGTTATCCCCAATGGAAGTTGCCGAGTGTTTGTAATGTGATGTCGGGCCACCTTCTTTGACCTGCCCAAACTTGTCTCAACAGTCTTACCATTATACTGTCATATGAGTCTCATACATATTCATTCATTCATGCATACATAGCATGCATACAAATATCATTCATGCATGGTTGCATTATTATCCAGTGTCTTCTTTCAAATGTATCCTAAAAATGTCATCCCTAATGTGTCTGATTCAATTTCAAGTGGCAGGTCCCCTTAAACTATCATTGTACCAATCTGTATTTTGTTTAAGCTATCTTTGTACTGGTAGCTATTGAGTTTTACCCTGTTGGTCGTTACCCCAGTAAAGGTAATTGACGGTACTTCCTTTCGTCTCTTGGTCGTTACCCCAGTAAAGGTAATTGACGGTACTTCCTTTCGTCCCTTGGTCATTACCCCAGTAAAGGTAATTGACGGTATTTTCTTTCGTATGTTGGTCGTTACCCCAGTAAAGGTAACTGACAGTATTTCCTTTCCTATTGGTCATTACCCCAGTAAAGGTAATTGACGGTATTTCCTTTCCTGTTGGTCGTTACCTAATTCATGGTAATTGACGGTATTTCCTTTTCTGTTGGTCGTTACCTAATTCACGGTAATTGACGGTATTTCCTTTTCTGTTGTTCGTTACCTAATTCACGGTAATTCACGGTATTTCCCTTCTGTTGGTCGTTACCTAATTCACGGTAATTGACGGTATTTCCTTTTCTCTTGGTCGTTACCTAATTCACAGTAATTGACGGTATTTCCTTTCTTGTTGGTCGTTACCTAATTCACGGTAATTGGCGGTATTTCCTTTCCTGTTGCTCGTTACCTAATTCACGGTAATTGATTGATTTTCTTCCTTGTTTTGTTTGTCTTTACCTAATTCACGGTAATTGACTGATTTTCTTCCTTGTTTTGTTTGTCTTTACCTAATGCACGGTAACAGACAGGTCTTTTACCTAATTCACGGTAATTGACTAATTCATTTCTTGCATTGTTTGTCTTTACCTAATTCACGGTAATAGACTTATTTCTTTCTTGCTCTGTTTGTCTTTACCAATTCTAAAGGTAACATATATATGTTTTCCCCTTTGTAATGTCGTCTTTACCAATTCTAAAGGTAATAGACATGTGTTTATCTTTCCTGTATTGTCGTCTTTACCAATTCTAAAGGTAATAGACAAGTTTCATTTCTCGTAATGTCTTCTTTACCAATTCTAAAGGTAATAGACATATGATTATTTTTCTCGTAATGTCATCTTTACCAATTCTAAAGGTAATAGACATGTGTTTATTCTCGTAATGTCGTCTTTACCAATTCTAAAGGTAATAGACATGTGTTTATCTTTCCTGTAATGTCGTCTTTACCAATTCTAAAGGTAATAGACAAGTTTCATTTCTCGTAATGTCGTCTTTACCAATTCTAAAGGTAATAGACATGTGTTTATCTTTCTTGTATGGTCGTCTTTACCAATTCTAAAGGTAATAGACACGTGGTTATCTTTCTCGTTAATTCTAAAGGTAATAGACATGCGTTTATCTTTCTTGTGATGTCGTCTTTACCAATTTAAAGGTAATAGTCAGTCTTTCCTCCCCAGAGATACTTATCAGTTTTGTCCCCCAGTCAATTTATATATCTTTGTCGTTTTTGCATTCATACTTGCATCACAAAGCATTCATATCATTATATTCATAAGCATTGCATCCTTAGCATTTCAACTGGTCAAAATTGGTGTAGTTAATATTTAAGTCTCTTCGACCCGTTGATTTAAAAATTTATCTTTTAAATCCCCGTGACGAAGAAACTTAAATAGGGGCATCTGTCATACCCCAAATTTTGACCACTTTTCTCTCTTTGTTCCCATGTTTATTCGTATTTTTAAAGCGGTTCAAATTTCTTTTTATTGTTCGTTAGAATCCTTTATTTTGCATTGTAAAGCAACTAGGAAGTTTTGTTCGTATTTTTTAAGTGTTAAAAGTTTTTCCCGTATTTTTATTTAATTAAAATCTTTTCGCACGTATTTGCATGTACTTGTCCGCATTCTAAAAACACTGTTTTTTTCTTAGTCATATCGGTCGAAATTTCGACAGAGAGGTATTTTAAAATACCTCATTTGGTTACCGATAGGGACAATTTTAAATCTGTCATTACCTTTTATTTTTTTTTAGTTTTTTAATGTGTTTTTTTTATACTTTAAGTTTTTAATTCGTTTTTATTATTGTTTTTTATTAATTTTCGTTTTTAGTATATTAATATTTTTAGCTGTTATTATTTTAGTCATGTTAAGTCTGTGGGTCCAGTCTTTGTCCAAGTGTCACATTTCTATTTGTCCAAAAGGTATCCAAAGTTGTCCAGATTTTATTTCTTTCTCTCCAAGCCTGGACACTTGTCACCAATCTACTGGTCCATTTGATCCAAAACCCTAGTTCAGCAGTATAAATATCACTGCATTGATTGCAGTCAGAAGGGGGGTTACTGTTCAGACGTCAGAGTCTGTTTTTGGTCAGAATTTTTTATTCCCATTTATTACAAACACCAAATAACTCTCTCTCTCCTCTAAAAAACGAATCAAACGCGAAAAAGTATGAAAATGATGAACATTCTTCAAGTTCATCATTCATCTTCATCTCTGATTTTCTAGTAAACAATTTCTAGACCTAGACTCACTTTTAAGCTCAAAGTACCGATTCAAACGCAATTTAACCCTAAATTCTTGGACTAAGCCGATTCAAACAACACGACGGTCCTTCAGTTTGTAAATTCCACCGATCCTAACAAACCACAACTTTAGTCCATTCAGATCGAGAAGATGATTCGTCCAGATCAAGAAGAAGATGAATCGTTCAAATCGAGAAGAATTTGTCCAGATCAATGATAACGCGTATAGATTAAGCTAGGTCGAGTTCGGATCGGAGCTGTTTGAACCAGATCGGAGCAGCACAAGTGCGGTTCGAAGCTATCTGGAGCAGATCGAGTATTTTCTCGAAGTTTTCCCGGCATATCATCTACCTCCGATCGAACCGAGGTAACAATCGTCCAACACTCGATCCACTTGTTTCTGTTAGGAATCTGACTTTAGTTTCCAAATCTTTTTTTACAAATTAAGTAAGTGAAGAAAAATGTTTTCAAAAAAAAACGGTTTCAAACTATAAAAAAACGCTCCAGATATGTGTTGTTAAAGGCGATTTGGAGCAAGAACTAGACTCAGATTCGTAAGTTTGCTCGTGTTTGTTGATTGTTTCCGATATGAACTTGTCTATGTTGTCTGTGTTGTCGTCATCTTGAATCAAATTTGAATGTGTTGCTTTTTTGTGTTGATTGCTGCTAAGTCGTTTGTTATGTGTTTGGTTATATTAGATTTGGGTTTTTTTTTTTTTTACGGTTAAGAAAATAAGAAGAAAGGATATCGATTGAGAGATGAGAGGTTTAGTTGGAGTCTGTATGTATGTTTGTGTTACTATGGTGTTTAACGTGTTTGAAAACAAAGAAGAGAAGAGAGAAAGAGTTGAACGGCTGAGGGAAATTAGGGTTATAAGTGAAGTTCTATGTTATGTCTAGCTTATATCCCATCACCAAATCCCATGTGTGTGCATACTGCTTCCTTTTGGCGCGCCTGCGTTATGAGCCATTAGATCTTTTGTGATTTAACGGCTACTGTTAACTTCTCTTTAGTCTTGTGCGCGCACCTGTCCATGTTTCTTTGTGGTGTACCTTTGATTTCATCCGTCAGATTTCAATCTGACGGTTCCTGAGTTATTATGTCCAAGAATTTTGTGATTTCCTTTGTGTGGCTGTGATGAGCCCTTTAGTGATTAAATTTGGACCCCTTGATGCATCAAGTGGTCCAGATTTAATCCTGCTGAGCCAATTTTAATTTTATTAATTTCTTCTCCTTTTTTATTATTTTCTACACCACTTTTGGCATTTAAATGCCTCTTTTTATTCCTAAAAATATATCTCCATCCTTTTAAAATTTCTAACCACAAAATTTGTTTTAAATGCTTATTTTCATTACTTTTTCCTAGTGTATGCTTGTTTATTTTTAATTGTGGTACTCAATTTAATTTGTGCTTACTTATGTTTTAATTGTGTTTAGAATTTTTGCATGCATATTTTATTTTCGTCATTCATTTTATTTTTGCTTTTGGTTTGTTTTATTATTGTTATTGATTTAGTGTGTATTTTAGGTATTGATGTAATTTATTTTTTCGCATTTTTATTTCTTGCCTTATAATGGATCTAGGATGGTATGTAATAGCGTAGTAATTGTAATATCCCGCATGTCAGCATCGGTATAATACCCGGGAACGTGCCAGAGGGATTAAAATCATGGAAAAGTAAGTTAATGGAAAATATTTTATGAGATGTCAGCTTTTTACGGGAAAAGTATCAGAGTCGTTTTAAACACGTTCAAGGCAAAGGGCATTATGGTAATTTCATGGAAAATGATATTTATATGTTTTTGGATGGAAAATATCTTATTTTCCCTTATCCTTTCTCTCTCTTATGAGAAAACATTTTTCCTCCTCCTTCTCTCTTCTTTCACGCCACCCTTTCCTCTTTCTCCACCAATCCTTCCAAATCTTCTTCCTCTCCATGGCAAGTGAACTAATATTGCTCCCACATGATCTCTTGTACAAATAGAAGCTTGGTTAAGGATTGATTTCTCTTCTCCACCTCTCATGAAGTTCATCCTATCTCTCCTCTTTTGAAACAAATCTTCCAAGTTTGTTAGAAGTGAACCAAGCATGGATTGTTAGCAACTTAACAAGCAAGAAGCAACTAGGGTTTGGATTGAACTCTTACTTCTCTTTGGTTCTCAAGGGTATGTGATTATGGAAGTTAGGGTTTGGTTATTGATCAAGAGGCTAGGGTTTTGGGAAGGTGAGGATTGGAGCATGAATTTGAGCATGGTATGGTTTCTTAAAGGTTAAGAATCAAAGAAGAAAAGATTCAAAGTAGGAAGCAAAACTAGGGTTTGATGGCTTGAGCTTGGAGCTTGAAGAATTAGCAAGGTTATGTTTAGGTGAGTTCCATAGATAGTTTTCCCACCCTTGGGATTTATGTTTATGCCAATTAAGATTAATATGATAACATGAAAATTCTAGGGTTTATGTATTATGTTACTTGCCCCTTTTTCTTGCCATGCTTACTAAACATGTTTATACTTGCCAAATGAATGTTTTACAAGTTTCCTATGTTCAAATATGTTCCAAAACACTTAGAGACACTTGGTTTGAGGTTTTTGGGTCAAAAAATACCATTTTTAAGTGTTCTGGACTGTCACAACTCGCCACGGCGAGCTAATACTAGCCACATCAAGTTAGAAGGCAGAACAGGGGGTCCTGCTCGCCTCCTACTCGCCATGGCGAGCAGTTGCTCGCCTCCCATGTAGTGTTACTCGCCATGGCGAGCAAGTAGTGCATTCTGGTGCTGCTTGCTCGTTCTGGCAGATTCGGTGATTTTCGTTCCGGATCTTTTGTGCAGTCCTTTTATAGAAGTAAACCCCTCAAACCAAGGTCCTAAATGATGATCAATGAAAGCAAGTATTAAGCATGTTAGTAAGGCATGGCATATGAGAGAACAAGTCATGAATAGGGTAGCAAGATGTTCGTTAAGCAAGGGAAAACTAGAGCCTCGACATAGATGTCGAGAACTAGCTAGTTAGCAATAATCCCTAGATGATAAGACGTGAAGTATATTAAATTCGCATATGACTAAGAATAAGATAGTAAGCATGTTAAGTTGTGGTTTGATTAGTCAATCTCTCCACCATGATTAAGAATGTACAAGCATGAACAAGTATGAATTTACCGCTAATCGGATCAATTAAGGTTCCGAGGTAAACATGTATGCATGATTAGGTTTATCCTAAATGAATGACAAGTCCATGACATGAATACGTAGGTGCCATGTCTCTTGTAATCCATGAAGGTATGGATACAAGGGGTTCTCATGATGGGAACGGGGAAATCTCCGTAAGGGGATCGCATGTCACCAAAAACGCAAGACTAAGATTATAACCGCATGTCGGTGTTCGTGTCTCTTGCTATCCATGAAGGTATGGATACAAGAGGTTCTCGACTCAAGGGGAACGATTCAAGCCGTATGGGACCCGCACGACACCGAGGGAGTCCGATGTACGTACATCGGTCATGATGGGATTGTTCTCGGGGTTACTCCACCCGGGGCTCTCCGTAAAATGAACCAAGATAATGATTGTTTGTTCAACGCTAACATAATAATGAATGAACTTATGTACGACCATGCAAGATACGTTTATGATTATGTAGAAATGATTTCACGTATGATTAAGCTAAGTACAAGAGCATGAGATGTTATGAGACAATTACAAGTCATGTATAGAACAAGTAATGAACATGAAACCGATGACGATCTCAGGTTTCCCCTAATCGTCCGGTCTAGAATCGTGTCATGATTATGATATGCTTAGGCCTCGATACGTAGAGCGTATTATTGGCAATGCGGTTTTAGATTCCCCCTCGACCGCCATGACACGTATAGGAAATGAAGCTTATAACAAGTGAGATAAGCCTATGACGGGTCTAGCATGCACTACCGTCTAGGAAGCATGACCACACACGTATAATCAACCGTCAGCTTGTATTGTAGACACGTGGTAACCGTAGGTTTCCCCTGAGGTTACCTACAGCCTAGGATTTAGGGGAACTCACTGAGACATTATGTCTCATCCCAATCCTTATTTGTTTCAGATAAACGGATGGATGGCAAGCTAGTAGCCGAATGGATGTTTCAACAAGTGATCGTTCGTACCCGCGGCATGGTGTATAGGGATTTCAAGGATGTATCTATCTTAAGTTAATAAGTTATGATGTATTGATATTGTACGAACACATGTTGTTGTAAATAATATTCATTCGAAATTTTATTGTTGTATATTTTAATGTATCCAATACTAAACTTAACGCACGTGCTAGACTTTCTAGATACGTCTAGTATGGGTGTTACAGTAATTGCACACACCGACACAAGCACCGACACTACACCATTTTATTCGTTGCTTTATGCATCGCTTTATTTTTCACGTCGTTACGCTAGCTCACCGGTAGTTTAGAAAAATCTCTTTTATCCAAAAAATCAAATAAGTAAAAAATCAAATATTTTCTTAATAAACCTTGGATCCAAATCCAAGTTGTTTTCCTTTTTATTTTTCTTAATCAAATTTCTAATGAATCTTAATTAAACTTAGACTAAATTTCTTAATTAAAATTGAAACAACCTCACGTCCATTTTATTCTTCTATACCTTGAGGTCTCGCAACCCTTCTTAAAACCATTTTCAAAATCAAATTAAAATCAACTTAACCCACAAAAAAAATATTTTTAAGAGAGAACTACGACGGTTTTGAGCCCTTTTTAGGGTACGTAGGCAAGGGCTTTTTTCCTTCCAAATCGATTAAATAAAAATAACAAAAGCTCATACTTCTTCTCCCTCCATTCTTTCACTTAGACTTTAAGCAAGAAATTTTCAAATAAAAACAATCTAAGCATAGGATAAAGTTAGAAAGAGGTTCCCACGGA
Organism: Medicago sativa; assembly: GCF_051527215.1. Lineage (NCBI taxonomy): Eukaryota > Viridiplantae > Streptophyta > Magnoliopsida > Fabales > Fabaceae > Medicago > Medicago sativa. The sequence continues at coordinate 7,177,174 of NC_140751.1, read as the reverse complement.
GTACCGTGGAAGATGCGGGTGCCTAACACCTTCCCCCAATCGTAACCGACCCCCGGATCCAAATAAGGGTTTAACTCATTTTCCCTTCCCACGAAAAATCGAGAAAGTCCAAACGATTGAGGGTTCAAAACCAATCGATGGATTGACACCCAAAAATCGTGGTCCAAACGATTGAGGGTTCATAAGCAATTGGCTCTCAAAAATTATTTTCTACCAAGTTCGTCTCCAAAATCAAAACATTGAAAATAATTGAGCATTTAAGTCAAAACCAAGTAAACAAGCATAATTGCCAATGCCATGTATTCTCATAAGTCACATGTACGTGCAGTAGAGGTTACATAAGCATTTCATCGGCCAAACACAACGAAATTATAGGATTCACCAAATTCGTCTCTTAATTAATTCATTTCAATGCCAAGCAACATAAGAACTCAATAGACCCCTAAAAACAAAGTTATTTCCTTCATAAAACACCCCTAGATGGTTAGGATAAAGCCCCTACACTTTGGAACAAGTTTGGAAGCAATTGGATTGAAGAAAAATGCATTTTTAAGGTTTCTTGTCAGACAGGATCGTGGCACGTGGGTCTCCCATCGTGGCACGATTTTGCCAGAGTCAAAAACACTGAAATTTCTGGTCACCATCGTGGCACGTTCATAGTTAGACAGCGCCAGATTTTTAACCTTTAAGTTTTCACGCATAAAAATCAAACCGTTAATCCGTTTTCGATGCCGTTTTTGCCTACATTCTCATAACACTTAGCTCTATCATAATGTACAAAAAATTCAAGTTTCAACCATCCCAAAATCATTTTCCAAATCCTCACATCACACTCATTTTTCAAAACGGTTAACACTCGAATTTTCACACGAAAATCCCGTTTTCTCCCAAACGACTCGACTAACAAAATCACAACATGAAAACAGAAATTCTACCAAGTTCAAGTCATCTATCAACATAAAAAACTCAGCCAACAACTTCATATATCAAAATTTCATTTTGGTCCTTCACATGAACAACTTAACACAACTTCACAAATTTGAACAACAACAACAAATCTCATCATAATTCTCCAATTCATGATACCCAATGCATCAATTCATCAACAACACATCTAACAACAACAAAACCAACATCTAATCATGAAATCATCCACAATTTAACAACCACAACTTCATTCTTCATCAATTTCACACAAAAACATATCATATTCATATATACCCATTTTGACATACAAATTCAACAACAACAACACAATTATCATACAAATCATGTTCTCAAACATAACAACAACAATCATGCACGAATTTACACCAATTAAAATCAATTCATCAATTTCATAAAAATGGGTAAAAGAGAAAAGTTATGAAATTATGAGTGAAACCTAACCCTCTTACCTCTAGCACCAAGAATCTCTAACCCAAGCTTCAATTTAGCTCCTAGATGATGAATCCTCTCTTGCCTCTAACCCTTGTTCTTGTTCTTCCCTCTAGCCTCTAACTCTTCTCTTCTCAAATGAAAAATGTTGGTGAAAAACCCTAACTCTTTACTAACATTAGTTTATATAGGCTCACTTAATTGGGCTCATCTCACAAACCTTAATGGTCCTAACCCATTTCTATTCTAACCCCAAAAATGTTACTACTCACTTAACGGTAAAATATAACATTAACAGTCACTTACCGGTAAATAAAATAATTACTACACCCTCTAGAAACTTGGTAAAATAATACTCTTACTAAGCACTAAAAATAACTTGCAGCAAAAATTACAAAATTACCTCTGCTATCAAAATGACCAAAATGCCCCTAAGTCCAAAATGACTAAAATGCCCTTCTAATACCGAATTCTACGATTCCCAACCAAAAATACACACAGAGGCAATAATCACATAAGAGTACATATAACACACATAAATAAATAAATAAATAAAATAAATCTAGCAAAAAACGGGCTGTTACAACTATTAGTGATACACAAACAATCCCTCAACACACCTAAAATCACATGATAAACATCTTCCCCTCCCAAATTAGGAGGCAAAAGCTTTCGGTGAGACTCATTCAATAAATCAAAAGAGACAACACGATAATCACCATCAGTATACACCAACCAATTAAGTGCGCCACTAACAAACTTCAATTTCCACAATCCATTTTTCGTAACAGGGAAATTCCCCTCAATCATTCTCCAAGAATTAGTACCCAAAGTATGAATATTTGTTTTAGTTTCCAGAATTCCATTACCACCATCATAGCTAAAAACCGCAACCACCTTATAATTTTCACCTAAAGGATCATAACCAAAGCCATATGCAATATAAGAATCCATTATTGGACTTTTCAAAGAAGGTAATTTTGTGAATTTTCTGATGGAAGGGTTCCATAAAATAACAGAGCTTCCTTCGACCACCAAACAAAGGATTCCGTGGCAAGAGCCGACAATAGAATAGCATTGTTGTTTGAAAGGGAGATGGAGTTGGGTGGGGTTAATCGTACTAGAGTTGAAGATAGAGTGAAGTGGATAAGAAATTGCATGGGACTTGTATTTGGAGATGGTTATGAGGTGGTGGCGCATAGTTGACATGTGAAGATGTTTCTTCGAGAATTTAGGATCAGAGATGATGGTATTGAAAGACTTGCAGAGCCAGCGGAGTTGAAGGAGGAGCTTCACCGGTAGTCTACATAGGATTTCAACCATCAGATCAAACGGAAGAGTGGGTAGTGGCGGTGATGTTAGGGTTTGAATTAGGGTGGTCAGTTGTCCATTGGCTGTGGTAGTGGTGGTTGTTTCCTCCATAGTAGAATGACAAGAAACTGGCATCGCCTTAGTTAGGTCACTCATACTGCTCTAGCTATATTTGAATTGGGGGTTATGCTTTACGCTGAAAAATAAATAAAGGAGAGAATTTGTTGTTTTTTGGATTTCCAAACTGTTGTATTTGGATTTCCAAATTCTATTATCTACCGAAGTTGTTACTAAGTTGAGTCACGACCAGGTCGCTCTCTTTAAGACGTTTCGTGGCACTACCCAAAATTGTGCAAGGTAGACTATCAACCACGCCGCCTCCAGGATAAAACAAGCCCAGCACTGTAGAAAACCGTTCGAGAATTACACCTTCAAATATGGTACTAAGACCACTCTTTAATACTGAAACCACTTTAATATGGTATTATTACCATTTTATTATGCTGCTAAGACCACTCAAATATGGTGTTTCGACCATTCTAACCCTTAAGTTCTCCAAACTATCAATATGGTATTATGACTACTCAAATATGGTGTTACCACCATTTCTCCTCAAATAGAAAAATAATGTTATAATATTTATATACCGTTAAGATCATTCTTGATTCCGACTAGACATTATTATTCCAAATAGGGACTATGATCTTAAAAGTACTCTTTATTCCGAAGGAACATATATTACCGAAGGGACTATGAACTTAAGACCATTCTTAATTTCGAAGGGACATTAAACTGAAAAGGGACTATGGTCTTAAGAACACTCTTAATTCCGAAAGGACAGAAAGGAGTAGAAAAAGGAGAAGGAGTTGTTAAACAAGTCAAAGGAGGGAGAAGAGATGAAAGACTCGTCAACACAAGTCAAAAAAGGGAGAAGAGAGAAAAAGTTCCCGACAACTCAATGAAACTCTTTGGGGTGTGGAATGCACTATGTGAGTTCTCTATTTATAGGGAAAATTCACAACTAATAAGTGAGGAACTTTGGGAACAAGTAATATGAGAAACTTTGGGAACAAGTAACATATTACTTTGCTGAAAAATATTTTAATTGAATACTAAAATATATTAAATTTAGTACAAAAATATATTATATTATGTACCAAAATATTTTAGCAAAACTTGGGGACTAAGAAAGCATTTTCTAATAATGATTAAATTAATTATTTAATTTATCATTTCCAAATAATAAAATATATATCAATATATATTTTTTCTCTAGTGCTTATGTACCCCCATTAATTAGAGGTACACCCCCACTATATAAACACTACTAATGTGTGTGTTCCATCCGATGTGGGACTTCCACTTTTTTCAATTCACACAACACTAGTTCTACCCAACATGGGAATTTGTGTTCAGTCTTTTTACTCAATTTCCACACATGTTCCAACAATCCCCCACTTGAATTTAAAAAATGGTTTCAGAAGTAACGTCAAAAACGTCTCCACAAGATTTGCTAGTAAACAAAGGTGTCGCCTACAACTTGAACCTTTACATAGCGAGTAAAATTCTGATTAACAAGAGTTGCTTACAACATTGAACTCTATCTCAGACATAGAACCCACACACAAACCTTTTCTTAAGGTGTATTCTAAAAGCCCGTGCATTTATGGCCTTGCACGTGTATCCCGGTTTTAACGAACGCTCTAGGTATTCTGCCTCGAATCCCATAGGAACCGGCCCTTAGTTCCACATTCGTATAGGTGAGTCTATCAAGAGTACTCCTGTAGCTATGTACTCCACTCCAAATAGAGTATAGATCTCATTAAGAGTTTCTATTATCTCATCCTTCTATCGCTGCAGGAATCATGCTTTCTTACTTTTATCATAGCATGTTCTATCACTTGTGACTTGTTATTACCCATTGAACCTATTTCTTGGGATCTCCAGACATGTAGGTCGGGTTACCATCACTTGTGACCTTTGGGCATTAGTCCCATCCTATTGGATGTGTTTAGGACTTTCTTTCTAGTAATTCCTTTCGTCAAAGGATTAACTAATTCTTTATCAGTACGTACATGATCTACTTTAACCGTTCCTTTTGAGAGTAGCTAGCTCTCTAATACTTTATGTGTTCATGCCTTAATTATCGTCTCTAACGATTCTCAATTTTTGTAATAGCTGCAGACTATCACAATGAATTAACACTTCTGGAAACGGTTTTATCCACTAAGGGATCTCAACTAGCAAGCATCTTGTCAACTTGCTTCTCCACTAGTTTTCTCTAGTGTTCTCATCTTAGATTCATTCCATAGTGGACTGAGCCAATATCATTTGTTTTAACAAACAACTCCTCTAGTGATGCTCAATGTGCAAACACTAGTCGCTAAATATTCATCTGAAAGATGTTCTATTTTATATCTTGTACCATTTAAGTACAATAGGTTACTCCTAGTGAAGTAATCTTAGAGTCATAGTCTTTTTATAGCATGGCAATTCTTCTCATCCGTCTACTAGTTAACTTGCACAAGAGTTTCACGACATCGGCAATGTCGGATCTAATACATTCAGTGGCTTACCTAAGGACTGCCAATGATGCTCGCATATTCTGTTTGTTTAACTCCATCTCAAGTGTTCTTACACTTGGATCATAATATAGATTGCAAGTTTACGGTGAAATAATTACATTTCCTTAAGATCTTCTCAACTTTGTGAGATTTATCAAAAAAGTTCTCTTTTCTGATCTAGTAATCTTGAAACCAAGAATTACTTCAACTTTGTCTAGGTCTTTCTTATCAGTGTTATTGATGAACAATGATTTCACATAATTCATAACATGAATCTTTAAATCAAATATGAGCAAGTCATCTTCATAGAGACATATGATCGTGCAAATATTATTTGTCACTTTCATTCACTTTATACTCATTCGATAACACTAGAATGTCAAATTTTTCATGTCATTCCTTAAGAATTTATTTTAGACCTCACAAAGAATTATCTAACTTACAAACTTTGTTTTCTTGTCCATGAATCACAAAACTTTTAGGTTGTTTAATATAGATTTATTCTTCTAGTTCACCATAAAAAGAGGCAACTTTCACATCCATTTGGAGTATTATCGAGTTATGAACGGCGGCTAAAGGGACTAGTACTCTTATGGATATGATTTTCGTGACTGGTGAATGAATGTCGAAGAAGTCTATATTTTTCTCTCTGTCTAAAACCTTTGACTACAATTTGACTACAAGGAGAGCCTTGTATTCATCAACCGTACCATCAGGTTTTAGTTCCTTTTTTCAAAATCCAAATACAACCGATTGATTTTGCAACTATGAGACAAGTCAACCAAGTGTCATGTTTTTTTAGACTCTAGAAAATTCATTTCATTGTTTATTGCCATAATCCAATGAGGATATAACTTCTTTAAGGCTTAATGAATTTTCTTCCAATGTATAAACCAAGTTCATACTCTTTAGCAATTTTAGCTTTCTTACCTCCTTGAGGTTCTATAACATCCCGTACGATGTTCTCATAACTATTTCTAATTACATGAATGTGATTAGATATAGTGCCCCCACTAGTTCTTAATTTTTAGAAGGGAATTTATTTTGCCCCCACTATTCTTTAATTTACAGGGGTACTTACTTCATAGAAATCAGCATCTTTTAATTCTATGATCACTTTAACATTTAGGTCCTAAAACCTATATGCTTCGTTATTTATAACATATCTAATGAATACACATTCATAGGCTCTACTAGTGAGTTTAACTCTCTTGGGGTCCTGAAGCCAAATATAGTCCGGACAATCCCAAGTTCAAAAATAAGACAAGTTGGATTGTCTTTTCTTCAAAAATTTCTTAATTAGAATTTTTGTTCTTAGACTTGGGTACTCTATAATTTCTTAACTAGAATTTTTGTTCTTAGACTTGGGTACTCTATAAATTTCAATTTTTGTTATAAAAATTGAACATTCAAGCATATCAATTTTATTTTCCAAAATTCACAGTCATCAATAAATATGATAAAAACATCATTTTATCATTTCTAATTTATGTGTCATCAAATTCACACATATCATAATTTATTATGTTTAGAGATTCATATTCTCTAAATTCTGATTTATATGAACTTTTGGTTCATATTTCTTGACTGCAATAAATAAAATTGTCTAATCATATAACGTTGGAATTAAGTCCAAGTTACTCAAGTTTAAAAATTAAACGCTTGTTCACACAATAAATTTTGATATGCCAAATATTAAAATCACACAACTAATAAAATAGAAGGAGAGTTTAATTTTGAACATGTCATCAAAGATGTATTCTTTTCCAACAAAAAAACATTGTATACAAGTCACTCGACATGTATTTATAGGATCAAAATCCTAACATAATTGAATACTCAAGTTCTCAAGTTCATATATGTCCAAAAAATGGTACCGGAGCTCAAATTCACAAAGATATACATGTGCTTTAATTTACCAAAAGAGACTAGTCGATGTGCTTGAACGGAAGTTGCTACAGCGAAGCAAGCACATGATCCATCTCAGTGGTAAACTCATCCTTAAAATTTAGAACCATTGCATCATTTACGGTTGTCATCGTTCAAGGGTCACATTGTACACAATTTTCCAATACTTGAGGACCAATTTTTTTATCCCACTCCGATCAGCTATTTTCTGCCGATTGTTACGATAATTATCCTTCTTTGTCAATTGTCAAGAATCCAATGGAAAATTAAGGACGATGTAACAACACTTGTCGGTTCTATTCTCTTAATAGTTAAATTATTTATCTATGTGAATTTTTAGTGTTGTTGTTATAATCACAATCACTTCATCCTTTCAGTCAAAAGATGTAATTCATTAGCTTGATTTATCCTTAATGTATTTAGGGACAACTTAACCTCAATAAGTAACTTCTTCAGTAGACATAGCAGATCGAAACGTCTTAAAATTGTTGTTTTTTGGATTTCCAAACTGTTGTATTTGGATTTCCAAATTCTATTATCTACCGAAGTTGTTACTAGGTTGAGTCACGACCAGGCCGCTCTCTTTAAGACGTTTTGTGGCACTACCCAAAATTGTGCAAGGTAGACAATCAACCACGCCGCCTCCAGGATAAAACAAGTCCAACACTGTAGAAAACCGTTCGAGAATTACACCTTCAAATATGGTACTAAGACCACTCTTTAATACTGAAACCACTTTAATATGGTATTATTACCATTCTATTATGGTGCTAAGACCACTCAAATATGGTGTTTCCACCATTCTAACCCTTAAGTTCTCCAAACTATCAATATGGTACTATGACCACTCAAATATGGTGTTACCACCATTTCTCCTCAAATAGAAAAATATTGTTATAATATTTATATACCGTTAAGATCATTCTTGATTCCGACGGGACATTATTATTCCAAATAGGGATTATGATCTTAAAAGTACTCTTTATTCTGAAGGGACATATATTACCGAAGGGACTATGAACTTAAGACCATTCTTAATTCCGAAGGGACATTAAACCGAAAAGGGACTATGGTCTTAAGAGCACTCTTAATTCCGAAGGGACAGAAAGGAGTAGAAAAAGGAGAAGGACTTGTTAAACAAGTCAAAGGAGGGAGAAGATATGAAAGACTCGTCAACACAAGTCAAAAAAGGGAGAAGAGAGAAAGAGTTCCCGACAAAATCAATGAAACTCTTTGGTGTGTGGAATGCACTATGTGAGTTCTCTATTTATAGGGAAAATTCACAACTAATAAGTGAGAAACTTTGGGAACAAGTAATATGAGAAACTTTGGGACAAGTAACATATTACTTTGCTATTAAGTAATTCACATTGAGTAACAAGTAACAAGTCACGGATATTTGGGGAATAGAGATTTCTTTGGGAACAATGATTAGAGGTCAATTGAAATCTCTACAAATTCACAATCACGCAAACTTGTCACGAATTACAATACACACATACCTCAGAAGAATAGGGATGATCTGCAATTCCGTTTGGGATCGGCGACCTAGGAATCGAATAAGCTGTTTGTGCAAAATAGCTTATTTTGTGCAAAATAGCTTATTTGCACAAATAAGCTGTTTTGTATAAATAAGTTGTTTTAAATAAGCTGTTTTGCACAAATAAGCTATTTTGCATAAATAAGTTGTTTCGAATAAGCAGTTTTGTATAAATAAGCTGTTTTGAATAAGCTGTTTTGGACAAATACGCTGTTTTGTATAAATAAGTTGTTTCGAATAAGCTGTTTTGCATAAATAAACTGTTTTGAATAAGTTGTTTTGCATAAATATGTTGTTTTGCATAAATAAGTTGTTTTGAATAAGTTTTTTTTAAAATGAAAATGGAATAAGTTGTTTTGTATAAATAAGCTGTTTTGAATAAGCTGTTTTGCACAAATAAGCTGTTTTGTATAAATAAGTTGTTTTGAATAAGTTGTTTTGCACAAATAAGCTCTTTTGTATAAATAAGTTGTTTCGAATAAGCTGTTTTGCATAAATAAGTTGTTTTGAATAAGTTGTTTTGCATAAATATGTTGTTTTGCATAAATAAGTTGTTTTGAATAAGTTGTTTTTTAAAATGAAATCGGAATAAGTTGTTTTGTATAAATAAGCTATTTTGAATAAGTTGTTTTGCACAAATAAGTTGTTTTGTATAAATAAGTTGTTTTGAATAAGTTGTTTTGCACAAATAACCTATTTTGTATAAATAAGTTGTTTCGAATAAGCTGTTTTGCATAAATAAGCTGTTTTGAATAAGTTGTTTTGCATAAATAAGTTGTTTTGAATAAGTTGTTTTTTAAAATGAAATCGGAATAAGCTGTTTTGTATAAATAAGCTGTTTTGCATAAATATGTTGGTTTGCATAAATAAGTTGTTTTGAATAAGTTGTTTTTTAAAATGAAATCGGAATAAGTTGTTTTGTATAAATAAGCTATTTTGAATAAGTTGTTTTGCACAAATAAGCTGTTTTGTATAAATAAGTTGTTTTGAATAAGTTGTTTTGCACAAATAAGCTATTTTGTATAAATAAGTTGTTTCGAATAAGCTGTTTTGCATAAATAAGCTGTTTTGAATAAGTTGTTTTGCATAAATATGTTGTTTTGCATAAATAAGTTGTTTTGAATAAGTTGTTTTTTAAAATGAAATCGGAATAAGCTGTTTTGTATAAATAAGCTGTTTTGAATAAGCTGTTTTGAACAAATAAGCTGTTTTGCTTAAATAAGCTGTTTTGAATAAGCGGTTTTAAAAAAAGTGATCCTAATAAGTTGTTTCGAATAAGCTGTTTTGCATAAATAAGCTATTTTGAATAAGTTGGTTTTTAAAATTAATCGGAATAAGCTGTTTTGCATAAATAAGTTGTTTTGAATAAGCGGTTTTTAAAAAATCATTCTAATAAGTTGTTTTGCATAAATAAACTATTTCGAATAAGCTATTTTGCATAAATAAATTGTTAAGAAAAAATTATAATATGAGGCTTTATTAGGCCCACAAATAAATAGATTTTATAGTGGACCCAAATAATTCTTTTCACTTGGGGTGTAGAAAGTACTTATGTTGGGTGTAGAAAGCAATTATGCACGGTGCATAAGGATCTCCTTATGGATAATAACTTTTGCCCGTTTAAATTCATGGTTAATTACGTCTCTTGGATTTTTTTTTTTGAAGGAAATTACGTCTCTTGGATTATTTATAAGTTGCCAAATTTTATTTTGTTAATTAACAATCTTTATGTTAAATAAAGATAATTTGTCTCATCTTATATAATCTTATATAATAAAGCTTAACCCCTAAAGCTATTTCTAACCCTAATATTTTCCCCTCATTTCTCCCTCCACTTTTCTAATAATCAATAGTATATATATAAAGTAAGGTTTTTTATGCCACGTGTCACTTCCACATTCATTCTCAATATTTTTATTATTTTTTCTATACCAATATTTTATTTAACATAAATATCTCAACAAACTTTTGATCTTATGCACTCAGTATTTTATTTTTTATTTTTATTGAATTTTAAACAATTTATGTAGCAGAAATATCTCAACAAACTACACATCAATCAATCAATCAATAGTATCAATAGTGTATATATATATATATATATATATATATATATATATATATATATATATAAAGTAAGGTTTTTATGCCACGTGTCACTTCTACATTCATTCTCAATATTTTCATTATTTTTTCTATTTTTAAAAACCAATATTTTATTTAACATAATTATCTCAACAAACTTTTGATCTTATGCACTCAGTATTTTCTTTAAATTTTTATTGAATTTCTGTCCTCGTGAGCTTAGCTCAGTTGGTTGAGGCAATGCATAAAATATGCAAGGTCTGAGGTTCAAAACTCGGCCACTACCAAAAAATTCTTTTATTGAATTTTTAATATTTTACGTAGGAGAAATATTTCAACAAACTATACATCAATCAATCAATCAATTTTGTCAAAAAAAAATGTAACACCCATACTAGACGTATCTAGAAAGTCTAGCACGTGCGTTATCTTTAGTACTGGATACATTAAAATTTACAACAATAAAACTTCAAATGAATGTTTATACAACAACATACGTTCATACAAGAGATTACATCTTAAACTTTCCTATACATAATGTATACATCCTTGAAGATCCACAACATCCGGCTTCGGGTACGAACTAACACTTGTCGCAACATCCATTCGGCTACTAGCTTGCAAACCATCCTGATATCTGAAACAAATAAGGATTGGGATGAGACATAATGTCTCAGTGAGTTCCACCTATCCCTAGGCTATAGGCAACCACGGGGGAAAGACCTATAGTCGCCACGTGTCTACAGTACAACCTGACCGTTGATTATACGTGTGTGGAGTCTTGCTTCCCTAGACGGTAGTGCATGCTAGACCCGCCATAGGCTTATCTTACTTGTTATAGGCTTCTCTTCTTATACGTGTCATGGCGGTTAAGGGGAAACTAAAACCGCAATGCCAAGATACGATCTATGCATCATGGCCTTCACTTGCTAAAGTCATGACACGACTCTAAACCGGACGATTAGGGGAACCTAAGATCGTCATCGATATAACTCTCTTAAATTGCTTACTTTGCTTACTTAAATAAGATGTATCTAATAAACTTCCTTAGTCTTGCCACAAAAGTGACTCTTTCTAGCTTGCTAGCTCTTGACTTTCTACTTCTATATTCTTTCTAGTTCTTGACAGTCTATGCCAAGGCTCTATGACATAACACACATAAATGTATGATGAATATGCATAGTCAACTTCATTGATTATGTTAGCATGTAACAAACAATTATCTTGGTTCAAATTTTACGGATTAGTTCCGAGTGGAGTAACCCCGGAAGATAATCCCTTACTACCGGTGAAATGCTTAGCAAGAGCGCACCGGACTCCCTTAGTGAACGTGCGGGTCCCTTACGGCTTACCCCGTTCCCCTTGGAGAACCTTTTGTACCCAACCTTGGATGGAATACAAAAGACACGACACCTTAGCTTAGTGAAATGCGGCTCCCTTGCGGCTTAACCATTCCCCTTGGGGAACCCCTTGAATCCAATTTGGATAACAAGAGACGTGACACTCTTTCATACTTTCTTATAAGCCTTAGTCTTATGCATGAGAAATAAACTTAAACATGCTATCTCTTTTACCTCGGACCCTTAAACGATCCCACTAAAGGTAAGCTTAATGCTTGCTTAACTTACTTTGTGAACCGATATAAATCGATTCACATCTTACCATACTTGTATGGCACTTAACTTCTATGCGAAGAGATTACACTTCGCGTCTTAATATTCTATAGATTCTTACTTAACTTACTAGTTCTCAACAACTATGTCGAGGCTTTAGATTTCCCTTTTCTTAATGGTTGACTTGCTACCCGTTTCTTATCTTAACATTCTTTCATTGCCATGCTTTGCTAACTATGCCAAACACTTGCTTCTTCTCAAGAGATCTTTACTTAAAATTAGCCAATAGAATCTTGGTTTGAGGGGTTTATTTCATAAAAGGCTGCTCGGGTAACACCGGCTTAAGGGACGACAACAAGACCTGAGGCGAGCAAACAATGCCGTAAGCACTGTCTTGCTCGCGAGGCGAGCAGCATTACTCGCCGTGGCGAGTTGCATTGCTCGCGAGGCGAGCTAGGGGCGAGCAGTACCCCTGGTTCGGTTGTCTTGCTCGCCATGGCGAGCTCACTTGCTCGCGAGGCGAGCTGTGGCAGTCCAGCCCGGCATAAAAGGTGTCCTTGACCCAAAAGCCTCAAAACCAAATATCTTTATGCATAGTATGATTCTAGAGGTCATAGGAAACTTGTAAAACATTTGAATTGCAAGCATTGTCAAGTATAGCAAGCATAACATAAAAAGGGGTGCTTATACACAAAATGCAAACCCTAAAAATTCATTTCTTATCTTACAAGTCAATAACATAAACTCAAGGTGGGAAAGCTATCTAAGGAACTCACCTAACATGATTCACACATGATTCCCAAGCTTCAAGTATCATCTTCACTTCACATGACCAAACCCTAGCTTTTTGCCCCTTTTTGCATTCTTTGTTCAAACCAAACCAATTTTGTTGTTTCCTTGCAATCCATAGCATCTTGATCTTCGCTTGATCATCTTTACTCCAACCCAAAGCTTTCTAACCAAAACCCTAGTCTCAAAGGAATCTCTATGTGAGGAAATAGAGATATCAATCCAAAGCTTCTTGTTGTTCTTGAGAGAGGAGGAGAAGGAAACTATGATGTTTGATCCATGGGGGAGAAGATTTGATAACATGGTGTGGTAGGGAGAGAAGAGAGGGAACCGATGGAGAAGAGGGAAAGAAGAGAAAAGCCTTGCCAACATCTTAGGAGAGAGAATGGAGAAGAGGAAATGAGATATTTTTGGTCCTCCACCAAATAAATATCTTCCTCTCGTGCAATTACCAAACTGCCCTTGACTTAAGCGTGTTATACACGCCTCTGATACTTAACCCGTAATAAGCTGATATTACGTAATGAATATTCTCCATTAAACTTTCTTTCAAAATAAGTTCTCTGGGATGATCGACTGATACAGTTCAAACACTGACAGGCGGGATATTACAAAAAATCAATCAATCAATCAATAGTACATATATAAAGTAAGGTTTTTTATGCCACGTGTTACTTCCACATTCATTCTCAATATTTTTATTATTTTTTCTATTTTAAAAACCAATATTTTATTGGGTTAATTAAGTAAATGGTCCCTGTAAATATTCAGAATTTTATTTTTAATCCCGATAAAATAAAATCACACTTTTTAGTCCTTATAAAATTTTCCATCAGCATTTTTAGTCTCTATAAAATTTTTCCATTAACATTTTTAGTCCGGATAAAAAATTTCTATCAAAATTTTTGGTCCCTAAAATGTTTAAGGAAAATGTCACAGGGACTAAAAAGTATGATTTCATTTTATAGGGACTAAAAACAAAACTGTTATTATTTATAGGGACTAAAAACTTAATTAACCCTATTTTATTTAACATAAATATCTCAACAACATTTTGATCTTATCCACTCAATATTTTCTTTAAATTTTTATTGAATTTCTAATATTTTATATAGCAGAAATATCTCAACAAATTACACATAACACTTTCAACAAAGTTTACATATACGATCTTATTTTATGATTAAAAGACTCCAATTTGTTTATTTGTTTTTGGGAAAAGAAGCTTCAATTAGTTATTACTAATCTTTTAGCACTATATCATTCAATTGGTTTTTATGTTTGAGGAAAAATCTGGGAAGATAGTATAACCGTAACTGGAGATGCGAATGCTTATTCTTTTTTATTTTAAGTTTTGACCGTAGAAATATATTTTTCAATATTTTTCTCAAATTTTTAATTATATTATTATTATTATTATTATTAGCTGAAAGACGCTCTTTTTATTGCACTAATGTGGTTGTTAGGGGTTTCATTGGGTGTGATGATTTTTTAGAGCGGCTTCCATGTGAGTAGCGAGTGGTAGTTGTTTGGATTTTATTCTTGTGGCCTTTTGCGATAGTGTGTGAAATTTTAGCTCAACTTTTGGTTTATGTTGGTTTGTGGGGGTTTAGTTTGGTTTTAGTGTTGATTTGGTTTTGGAGGTTTATTTTTTATTGGTATTTAAGATGTACATATACGGTGCCCTTTTCATTGTAATTTTTGTCTTACTAGCCCTGTTCGTCTTGATCCGGACTTGGTTATTAATAAATTTTGTTGTTAAAAAAAACAAAAATCATTATATGTCCCATTATATTCAAAGGGGCTTGAAGAATCAAACTGTTTCATTATAACAGCTCATGAATGGAATTTTAACTACGTCAAAATTCAACTATTATATAGAAGAAAACCATACATCTTGGGAAAACATGGTTTTTAAATTGCAGACGCGCTCACATGTGAACTTTTACATTACAGACAAATGCAACTGATGCAAGTACTATTAATTAAAGGGTACAATTGATTAAAAATAAATAATGTCGTGTTCAAAATATCAATTATTGATACTCACTCATATCAGTACAAAAGAATTATTCCATTCAAAAGTTTTTATGCTCAAAGGATTCACATATTTGCATAAACTTAATAATGCAGCAGCACATAACACCAAACTCAACTTTATTAATAAATTTAAGGACACCATTATGGTTTAACCTGGAAAGGTATGCTGCATTAGAAAATGGGTAGGGGATAGGTAAGCTCTAATCTCACACAAGTACAAAGGCAGAAGAGAAATTTTTCATAAGAATAAAGCACATTGCTATGGTTCTTGTCACAAATAATAGTTCATGATTAGAAGAATTCATATAAACCTCATCCAACTAGTTCATGATTGTAAATTTCTTGTCACAAATAGTGAACAATTTTATCTGTACAAGTAATGATCAACATAACCTTATTTAAATTTTTGCTACACCATATAGTCAGTACTAAGAGTATATAAATAATGTACATCCAAAAATGGCATTGAAATCAAACTCAGGAACTAAGTGATCATCCTTACCTTTCACTTTAATTCTATATTCATCATATATGGACAACATGTGGACCTAGACGTAGGCTCTTCACCGTTTAGCATAAGTTTTCCCATCCATTAAGAATAATTGTAACAGTAAAAGAATTAAAACAAAAGCTAACTTCCTTGTCTATCGCCAACAAAACCCCAAGTTTCTAGAGACCTTAGCAACAAGGTATTTATCTCTCAAGCCGAACATTCAACGGAGAGCTTCTGCTTGTTGATGGCAGTTAATTAATCTATCGTTGCAGAATAAACGGAGTCGTTTTCATCGTACTAGTCCTATTGGAATGAATAGAGTATGGGTCCAATCATGAATTAAACGATGCCATAGTGTTCTATAAAAGCCATATGTTTCTCCAACTCATTTATTTCTTAGATTCAGGAATCTGAAAATATGAACAGAGGAATACGTGGAGTCAATGACTTCCTCTCATTTATCGAGACTTATATTCAGGAATCTGAAAATTTTGGGAAATGGATATAAAATTACTGGCATTGCAGAATATGAGCATGTGAAAATTTACTA
Source organism: Medicago sativa (assembly GCF_051527215.1). Taxonomy (NCBI): domain Eukaryota; kingdom Viridiplantae; phylum Streptophyta; class Magnoliopsida; order Fabales; family Fabaceae; genus Medicago; species Medicago sativa. Next base: position 7,160,904 of record NC_140751.1, on the reverse strand, counting down.
GCTGATAGTTATATTCTTCACTTGTATCTTTGCAATAGTTTTGGAATCAACAAACTTTTGTGCCGCCAGCCTAACGTCTGCAAATACACTTAGAAAAGTTTTACATAGAAAGGGAAGGAGCGAAAAATATGTTACTTTGAGAAGAGACCAGATAAAGCCTCTATCCCATGGTACTGATTTGAAACATTAATAATGTAATCCATCTGATACGTCTATTTATCATCAAACTTGTGAACATATATAGTGAAATAGTGAAGTTGTAAGGTACTATTTTTTGGACTTGTATTCCTCAACATGGAAGACAATTATGACAACTTAAACAGAAGATTTAAATTGACATTAGAAAATGAATTCAAGAAGGCACCATCTTAGATTCAATTCAAAGAAAGCAAAGTATTATATAGTAGAAAATCTCTAAATGGTCTTCGTATTCCATCAAAAATCTTTACAAGACATTAGTGTATCCTAACCGTCACAAAGACCCACATGTCTGATAAAATTTGATCTGTCCAGTACATTTATAAAATACACAATTTTACACAAACATTATTAAATACGTGCATATCCTTTCGCAGATATTTCAAAAAGTAATAGTGCCTTCGCAATACATTCAATCCAAGTCCTTATTAGGATCATACAAAATCAAATGTAAAACCATAAAACTCAATGCATGGTTGTGAACTATAACAATGTAATGCATGACGAGAGAACTAACAAACAAATAATATAGATGAAAATAACAACAATGTCTCAAGATGCAAGGTCAACAACCAACCATTAGCTAACAAAAATCCAAGAAGTCTGTAATCAAAACCAGTACAAAGTAAATAACATAAATATGAACCAACATATATATTGCAGTTGAATCTCATGCTCGAGTGGCATATCGCTACATCTACATCTAGCATTAAGAACAAGGTGATATTAAACTCTCAATAGAGACTCCTAAGATGTTTTGAAAATCACTAGACTCGAAAGTACCACTCCTGGAATCGTAAACAAACGAATTAACAGCCCCTGTCAACTTCAACAACACTTGATCATCCTCAAATAAATATACCGGCTTGGCAGAAATATTAGATACACATCGATCTACACTTGAAGAAAGAGTGAACAATTTAGTCCAAGAATGTTTATTTCCATACTCCTTCATAATCCAAACATCCTTCAGAACCCAATCAAAATCACTATCACCATAAGTCACGCACAAACAATCCCTCAACACAAACAAGTCCAAGAAGTTACACACATTTACCCCTCCAGAATCAGGAAGCAATACCTTTTGATAACACTCTTTCTCCAAATCAAAAGAAACAATAAAGCGAGGACTTCTCCGATCAAAATCAATAACGGCCAACCAATTAACCGTGTCACTCACAAATTTACCTAATTGCTCAGGAAGGATACTACCAAAAGCAAACTCCTGAATGTTTTTCCAACAATTGGTAATAGATGTATGAACCTTCACTTCTGTCTTGCATGCAAAATTACCACTACTATCTTGTATAAGACCTTGCAAAACAACAACCACTTTGTAATTATCATTAAAACAATCATAGCCAAAGCCAAACGCCATGTTAGTGAAACTCCAATTTGGCTTTTGAAATAGGGGAAACTCCTTGATTTTTCTAATGGAAGGGTTCCATAATATGACAGTGTTTTTATAAATATCAGTAAAACAGAGTATGCCATTGCAGGATCCAACGAAGCATTCTACACGTAACCTAGGATGATCTCCATGAATATTATATGGAGAATACTCATAATCTGTGATGTTGATGGTTAAGTTGTTGAGAACGGGCCCGAGTGGGTAAGACTTGAGAACGTACAGGTAGGGGAACCCAGTGTGGCTTACGCAGTGAAGGCAGCGTGTGGTTGACAAGCTGAGGTGCTTCTTGGCGAATTTGTGATCGGTGATTAAAGAATTCCACGACTTGCAGAAGCATCGGAGCTGAAGGAGAAGCTTCACGGGTAGCCTACACAGGATCTCTGCCACCAAATCAAACGGAAGCGTAGGAAGTGGCGGGGCATAAAGTGAATGGCCAGAAGAGCATAAGGTGGGGAGGACACACAAGAGCTGCTTGTTAATGGAAGTCAATTCCTCCATCATAATGATAGTACGTCGCAAGGGTAATGAAATAATATATATTGGAGACGCTAGGTTTCTTGAGAAACACCTAATTTTATTTGTTTGTTTTTTGTTTCTTCAAAGATGGGCCAATTCCAGCGTATGTGATTATCAACAGTATATATATAAAGTAAGGTTTTTTATGCCACGTGTCGCTTCCACCTTTATTCTCAATATTTTTATATTTTTTTTTTCTATATTTTATTTGACATCTTATTTGACATAAAAATCTCAGCAAACTTTTGATCTTATCCACTAAATATTTTATTTAATTTTATATTTAATTCCTAATATTTTGTGTAGGCAAAATATCTCAACAAACTAGATATAATACTTTCAATGCTATCCATTAAATCTTCCTTTATTTTTTTCTTTCTTTTTTTTAGGAAAAGAAGTTTCAATTAATTTTTTTCATTGAGAAAAAAAAGGCTTCGATTTGTTTTTTTGTTAACTATAAATAAAGGAGAATTTTTTAATCACGTAAACACATATTTTGAGCAGAAACTGAAACTCAAACCTTCTTTTAATCTAAACTTTTTCTTTCTTCAGGTTTGACAAACACCTATACTATTGTTTCTTTTACTTATGCTTAGATTTTTATTTTTATATATAATATGAGATAGAACTAACACTTACGGGTGAGTTTACTGATTGTTTTTTTTTTCTTTCAGGTCCTTTGAACTATTGTTGCTGGCATCCATTACAAACACCTACGAGTTTCAAGTCCTTGAACTAACACATATACTATTGTTTCTGTTTCAAGTCCTTGAACTAACACCTATACTATTTTTTCAGGTCCTTTTCGTTTAATAATAATAATATTTCAAGACTTGAAATATTTTTATTTAATTCCTAATATTTTATGTAGCCAAAATGTCTCAACAAACTATATATAATACTTTCAATACTATCCATTAAATATTTCTTTTTTTTAGGAAAAGAAGTTTCAATTAGTTACTATCTCTTTTAGCACCATATTATTCAATTAGTTTTTTTCATTGAGAAAAAAAGGCTTCGGTTTGTTTTTTTTTAACTGTAAATAAAGGAGAATTTTTTAATCACGTAATCCCATATTTTTAGCAGAAACTGAAACTCAAACCTTCTTTTGGTCTAAGCTTTTTCTTTCTTCAGGTTTGACAAACACCTATACTATTGTTTCTTTTACTTTTACTTATGCATAGATTTTTATTTTTATATATAATATAAAGGGAACTAACACCTAAAAGTGAGTTTACTGATTTTTTTTCTAGGTCCTTGAACTATTGTTGTTGACATCCATTACAAACACCTACGAGTTTCAGGTGCTTGAACTAACACCTATACTATTTTTTTCTCTTTTTTCGATTCAACAGTAGCGTTTTAATATTATTAATCACCTATACTATTATCACATATGCTATTTTTTCAGGTCCTTTTCGTTTCAATATTATTAATCAGTAGCGTTTTGATTTTAATAATAATATTTCAGGTCCTAAAATATTATTATTTCACCAGTAGCGTTTTAATATTATTAATTGTAACGCCCTCCTTTTTATTTAATTATTTTACTTAGTTTTAGAATATATTTATGTATTTATATGATTTATATGAGGGATATATGATTTATTGAGATTAGATGTCTTTTTATAATTTAGTTAATATATTTTGTTGAGTGATATTTTGTTATGTTATATGTTGGTATTTACTAGCATAATATATATGTTATTTGGTGTAGAAATATATTTGTTATTTTGTGTAGAAATATATATGTTATTTGGTGCAGAAATATATTTGTTATTTTATGTGGAAATATATTTGTTATTTGGTGTATTATTATATATTTAGTAGAGAAATATTATTTATTAGAATATGAGGATTATTAGTGTGAGTGGATTTGGGGGTTAGAATAGAAAGAAGAATAAGTTGTTGGGCCTAAATAGATTTGGGAAGAATATTTTAGTATTATATATAGAGAAGCTTAGGTTAGAAAGAGTTTACCGGAAACCGCTTTTTGGAAAAGAGGAGAACAAGAAAGAAGAGAAGAGGAGAAAAAAAGTCAAGAGAAGAGGAGAAGACCTTAGGAAAGAAGAACGCTGCTGCTGATTCAGGAATTAATCTAAGGTGAGGGTGAGACTATCTTGCATTAATATTACGTTGTTAAATCATTAGATTACATCTAACAAGTTGGGGAGAGTTTGTGAGAATTTGAGAATTAGGGTTTTGAGAGAGATTTGATGATTAGATGATGAAAACTTGTTGAATTGATGTAGAAATTGTATACAGTCCTTAGATAACCCATAGGATGATTATTGGATGTAGTTTTGAGGTTAAAACCATGGAATTGGATGAGATGTTGGTGAGTTTAAGAATTATGGTTTAATAATTGTAATAGGTTGTTAATAGATTTGAGAACCCTTTGAATTTTCATACAGTAAGTTGATGAATAATTAGTGTTCTAATGATAGGGCAATCATAGGGTAATGATTAGGGTCAAGTTTGGAGAGTATTGGATCGAATAAGAAGTGGAAAAGATTTCCCCAAAGCGAAATCGCAGCTGAACTGCAATTTTGCTGTCAATGTGCAAAATACGTTTTTATTGTCTCAGTTTGACAAGTTTAAGTTCCGAACTGGGTTTAGGTGTAAACACGAAAGTTGTAGGTATGAATGTTAGCTTTCTAATTCCATTGGTCTCACGTCAAAACAATATATATAACTTGAGTTATGGTCAAATTACTGCACGTAGGTCACAGTGAATTTTTATGGACTTTCAGCACAACTTTTCCGAATTTAAAATGAAAACTGGTATTGATCGGTACAGAATTGGTCTTAGGAGTAAACATGAAAGTTTTAGATAATTTTTTTAGCTTTCTAGTGGCTTTGGTTTGACGTGAAAATGATGTTTGGTCTTTGAGTTATGATTAAAATACTACAGGGAGGTCTTAGCGAAATTGTACGGTGACAACATTCTCTGTTTCATGTTTTTGCGTTTTGTTCATATGTTTCTGTTTTGAATTGATCTTTGTTGTAAACATGAAAGTTGTTGATATTTGTGATATCTTTCCAGTAGCTTTGGTTTGACATGAAAATATGTTGTGGATAATTTATTATGTTTTTACAAAGATACATAGTGAATTATTGTCGATGTTTAAATACGATGTTATATGAAGTTGTTTATGATTGATGAATATGATGTTTTAAGATGTTGTTTATTATCATTAGATATTGTTATATTATGATATGACATGAATTATTTATGTGATCCATATGTTGTCAAGATGCTAAGATGTTAAGATGTTAAGACGTTAAGATGATAAGAGTTGTTAAGTCGTCGAGTCGTTATGAAGTCATCAAGTTGTTAAGATGTTATGTTGTCAAGATGTCAAGATGTTAGGATGTCATAGATGTTCATGATGTTGTTTAAGTTGTCAAGTTGCAGGAAGATTGAGTCCATTGCATACTCATTAAAGATGGGGGCTTGAGGCCCGGCAGCTTAATGCTCATTAAAGTTGGGGGCTTTAGGCCCGGCAGCCTTGTGCTCATTAAAGTTGGGGGCTTTAGGCCCGGCAGCCTTGTGCTCATTAAAGTTGGGGGCTTTAGGCCCGGCAGCCTTTGTGCTCAAACTACGTTGGGGGCTTTAGGCCCGGCAGCCTTGTGCTCATTAAAGTTGGGGGCTTTAGGCCCGGCAGCCTTTGTGCTCAAACTACGTTGGGGGCTTTAAGCCCGGCAGCTTTATGCTCACATGTTGAAGAGCCTAATTACGCTCATTTATGTTGTTGAATGGTACCACATGCATTTGCATATCAAGAAGTTTTAAGATGATTTAAGATGTGAAGTTGTCGAGTTGTCAAGTTGTTAAGTTGTCAAGATGCTAAGATGATTTGAGATGTTAAGAGTTACATAGTCGAGTTGAGTCGCATTGTCGAGTTAAGTGAGGTTTGATTATGAAGTTTGATTGTGATTTGATGATTATGATTTAATGATGATGTTTGTTTATGAAGTTGATTATGAACTTGATTATGAAGTTGCTTTCGATAAATGCTATGTTTTGATAATGATACTTATGTGAATTATATGATGATGCTTACGATTATATTTGGTGTTAGATATTGATGCTTATGATCATGATTTAAGATAAGATATTTTATGAATAATAATTGAGATTACTTGATGAAGTATATGACTAATGTAGGAAGGATAATGACACTAGTTAAGGAAGTTTAAGTTGTTAGATATGATTAATGAATTATAAGATGTTTAAGTTGTTGAATGTACTTTATATGATTTATATGCTTAATATTATTGTTTGAGAAATCTCACCCCTCTGCTTGGAAATGTTGCTCTTCGTATGGGTAACTTGCAGGTAATCAAGATTAGAGGTGTCGTGAGTGGACTCCTCACATGTGTGTCTAGGTGCTCTGATACGTAACGGGATGGGACTTGACTTTACTTCTATTCCTTACGTATTGCTTATGAACTTTTATGAATAAATATTGAACTGAGACTTATGAGATTTTCTGATGAGGCCTGCGTGGCAAAGACTTTTTATGTTGAATGAACTAATTCCGCTGCGAAGTTTTGAATTACTTATGTTAAATGATTTTGAAGAATAAATTGTTATTTATTCAGTTTATGACTTTCAAGAAGTATGTGACATTCCGTTTATGATTTAAATACTCTGATTTATTATGAAATTTTTATGTTGGGAAAACGGGGTGTTACATTAATCACCTATATTATCATTTTATGATAACACCTATACTATTATTTCAAGTCCTTATTTCTAAATCAATGAATAGTATATATATAAAGTAAGGTTTGTTATGCCACGTGTCACTTCCACATTCATTCTCAATATTTTTATTATTTTTTTATTTTTAAAAACCAATATTTTATTTAACATAAATATCTCAACAACATTTTGATCTTATCCACTCAATATTTTCTTTAATTTTTTTTTTTGAATTTCTAATATTTTATGTAACAGAAATATCTCAACAAACTACACATAATACTTTCAACAAAGTTTACATATATGATCTTATTTTATGATTAAAAGACTTAAATTTGTTTATTTGTTTTTAGGAAAAGAAACATCAATTAGTTATTACTAATCTTTTAGCACTGTATCATTCAATTAGTTTTTATGTTTGAGGAAAAAAAGGGTTCGATTAGTTTTTACTTTTGATAAAAAAAAATGTTTAATTAGTTATTATGTTATCTTTTAGTAGCATATTCTAATGCAAATGTTAATTATAAATAAATAAATTTTTGTTAATCACATATTTACATATTTTGAGCACAAGCAGAAACCCCAAACCTTCTTTTCATCTAACATTTTTCCTTTTTCAGGTTTGCCAAACACCAATTTTATTCCCTTTCAATCGATTTTTTTCTCTCATACGCATGGGCCACGAAACAAACCCATGACCACATGTTTAAAGGGACCCAAAACTCCTACCACTTGGACTAATTCATTATTGATTTTGTTACACTTTTTATTCTTGCATTTGACATTCATCTCATCATTTATATATATTTTTAAGATATTATTATAATTGTAAATTTAAATAAATTCAATCTAATATACTTACATGTGTATTCGTGCACACAAACTTATAAAACTTACTATTTAATATCTAACCCGGGCAACGCCGGGTCTCTAAACTAGTTATTAAATATTAAAAGGTTTACTCTTGTTGTATTATTTTATTTTTTTTTTTGCCAAAAAGCATGTGATTATTAATTATTCTTTTTATTATTACTATTTTGATAAAATGTGATTATTGATTAATATAGGGTTAATAGTGTTTTACCCCCTGTAATATAGGTCATTTCCGGTTTTACCCCCTGTAAAATATTTTTTTTTGGATTTTGTCCTTGTAATTTGAAGATTTTTGGTTTTGGACCTTCATGAATTTTGACAGTACAAAATCGAAGATATGGCAGGGGGTAAACCGAAATTTGCTCAAATTAACAGGGGGTAAACCGAAATTTTTTTCAAATTACAAGGGGGGTAAACCTAAATTTGCTCAAATTACAGGGGGTGAAATTTTCCATGAAGGTCTAAAACCAAAATTTTTTCAAATTTCAAGGATGAAATTCAAAAAAAAAATTTTACAGGGGGGGAAACCGGAAACGACCTATATTACAGGGGGTAAAGCACTATTAACCGTTTAATATAAATATAAAAATCTTACTAAATTTAGAGATGTATTTGATCTAAAAAAAAAATAGAGGTTAATTATTGTATATAGAGTCTATTTATTTAAGTTGTACCTAACTATTTAGTGTTAACCCTTTTGTTAGGGCTATGCTAATTCGATGTTTAGTCGAAAAGTAAGTTAAGTCAGATAAATATTTATTTCATCATAAATTTGAACATAGGTTGTTCCGAAGAATTCGTTAGAGCTCTTTATCCGCTTGAATCCAATCGATTGGTTGTATTTCCACCTTTTATTTTTGAAAGAATTTCCACTAAGGCAATGCAATACAATAAACTGGATAGACATACAATACCACAATCAAGTGATTAAAGTAAAGATGAGTAACAAAAGAGGGAAATACATCAGTATTTCAAGCCTAAAACAAAATTCATCATAATCCTACAACAAAATTCCACAAAATTTCAAAGCTTCACTAATAATGGAAAGAAAAATGAAAAGGAAATTAAAAAACACCAACATCAGATTTTGTGCTACTTAAAGGACAAGAAATGACAAAGGGTGAATAAATTGATCATAAAATACATCAGTATATAAATAACTGATATTTTCTTTGAGAATTAATAGGAAAATAAAGAATGTAATCTATAGGGAAGCAAAGAATGATTAAAACCGGAAGGTAAAGAATATATTGAGTCGCAGGTGGTGAGGGCAGTATTTTGTTTGTTGTTGGTGGTGGTGAACTTTGAGAGCTCTGATGCAAAGAAAGAACTGAGCAAATACTGGAATGCTTCATTGATTTTCACTGGAATCCCTGAAATTAACTTACTGAGGAAATGATTACAATTTTTTAATTGAAATATTTCTTGCATTTTTGTGTGAAATATAATTTTCATTGGCCAATAATTTTTTAATTGAAATATTTCTTGCATTTTTGTCTGAGACTTCCTCTTATTAACTGCATATGTTAAGGAAAACTTATAATATACAACACGGTGGCCGATAAGGAAATGACTTTCAACATATAGCATTATATTTTGTTAATATGAAAGAAAAAACTGACAAACACTCTCTTCAACTTAACAGACGCATAATAGTTTAATCGTTCGAAGTATAGTCTACTTCAAACAAATTTAGTCTGTGTTATGATCCGATATATTGAAGCAAGTAAAACCATGAGTCATTTGGAGGAAAGACTTTTAGACGAAATAATAGAATCTTCATTGTGTTATATACCTCACCAGTTGAGAGGTGCAATACTGCTAATAGTAATACATTATAACCGTACACTTGACATAAGATCGAAAATGATATGTACCTATTCACTACTATATATTGTAACTTTGTAGGGGATGTGAATAATTGAAAGCAAGAAATATCAATTTAGTCTATATTCCTCTTTTATTCTTGGAGAGTTTTCCCTTCTATTGAACAAGGGAAAATTACAAGTTCTTTGTTCCTATTCGAGCACTTAGCACTCTTCTTATTCTCAGTCATCATAAAGGGATTCGATCAACTCAAATGGAACTTGTATATGTAATCAATTTAATATTAGTATTTCTATCAAACAAACTAGCGTCTGGTTTTTAACGGTGTAATGTAAGTTGTAAAGAATACTACATGTGGCCATCAAAATATTGTCATCATGTGAGTTAATTCGTAACAGGTACAGGCGTACAACGATAGAAAGGGGTTAATAGATGGTGATGGGAAAATGGAAAATTGGGAGGAAATACGTATTCTGCTTCATTTGCTGTAAACTGGTGCAAGATTTTGTTCTGTCAAACATGCTGCTGACCTTTCTGCAAACTTATTAGGTGATTTTGATGAATGAAATTGGCAGGGTCTTTCATCCTCAGATTATTCATTTCAAGCTCGCCTACTTTAATTTCCCACACAAAATTTCAACTACAAGACACTACCACATTCATGAAAACTTCAAGCCTATTCAATATGTAAAGTTAAACATTAGGGGAAGCCCAACATAGTATATATCTCTATCTCATATCATGCTATATTTTAGATTTCACAAACCATTCCCTACTTGAAATGATAATGTAATCAAAGTTCACAAACCATTTATTATCATAGCTAAACTTTTGACAACACTTAAAACACCATTTATGTTTTAAAAAGATTGAAGCTTCCACAAGGAATAGTGGAATACATGACTACTTGAACAAAGGAGACATAATTTGTTATTAGATGATGAATTTATTCTAAAAGGATTGAAGAGTATTCAAGTCAAGTAAATTAAAAATGAGTATTTGAAATCTGAATAGCATAGACACTTGTAAATTGTTTTACTACTCCCTCCGTTTCAAAATGAGTGTCGTTTTAGGTGTTTACACACATATTAAGAAATGCAATGATTAAAAGAAAGAGAATGATTATTTTACCAAATTATCCTTATTAACTATTGGTTAGTTTTAAAAGTAATACTTTGGAAGTAGTGTCCAGAGTATTAATTGGAGGGTACAATTGAAAAGAAAAAGTTATTATTGCATTGGAAAGTGAAAGCGACACTCATTTTGAAACAATTTTTTTTGGTTAAAACGACACTCATTTTGAAACGGAGGAAGTATTATTTATAAAACTGTATCTGAATGAATTACACGAGCCTCACATTTGAGTGAAAAGGGCACCATTCCATCAGTAAGAAAATTTACCATAAATTATACATCTAAACTGTAACTCAAATCTTAGAAAATCAAATGAAAAACTGTCTAATGCAATGTTTGACTGTAAACTACTTAAAATGTAATGTACGCTTAGAAAACCAACAACTCTAACTAACATAAAATTGAAATTAACAGCAACTTTTCAACATTCAATCAGCCATTAATTAACAATGATCCGACAAGTCACTACTCACTAGCAATCAAACGGGCCATAAAATAAATAACATAAAGACAAATTAACTATATATATGTTGTAGTTGAATCTCAAGTGACATAACACAACATCTACATTATTATAACATTAAAAACAAGGTGATATTAGACTCTCAATGTAGACTTCTGGCTCCATTACACATGGCAGACTTTGAATCACTTGAGTTTTCAAGGCACCGCTTTTGAAATCGTAAACAGCCAACTTCAATTTGTAACGTCCCAACTCATTAAAGTCCATAAGCAGTGGGTCATTATCATTCTCATAAATGTAGGCAGACAAACCTTGAAATTCCTTGTGAGGAATATGATACGATTTAGTCCAAGACTCTACATAGCCCAAACATTCAAAAATACATCATTACTTGCAAAGATGCACAAGCAATCCTTTAAAACCCCCATAGTCGTCCAATGATCCTTCTCCACACTAGGCGGAAAAAACTTTTGATACGACTCTTTCTTCAAATCAAGAGAAACAAGGACACACGAAGAAGTCACACCGTCTAATGCCAACCAATTAACATTGCCACTCACAAATATTCCTGACCCACACAACGGACTAAAATATGGGAAGTCGTGTATCATTCTCCAAGAATCCGTACCCAAAGTATGAACACTAACTTCTGTTTTGTCCTTACAAAGAGAAAGATCAACAATCTTATAATGATTAATTAAATGATCATACCCAAAACTATAAGCGGATAAAGGTTTATCATCCAAAGGAGGCAACATCTTGAATGTTCTAATGGAAGGGTCCACAAAACAGCAGGACCATTATTCATGGTGAAACAAAGGATGCCATCACAAGAGCGAGAGTACCCGAGCAAATGAGGAGTGTATCCAATTTTCAGACAATTAGGGTAATTGAGTTTTGTGTGGGTGATAGTAGAGAATGAAAAATCAGAGGGTATTGGTGAATCAAAGAGAAGTAACTCGCCTGAGTTGATGGTAGTGCTTAGCATGAGGTGGTGGCGCTTTGCTGACAACTGAAGGTGCTGCTTACCGAATTTATGATCAAAAATTAAGGATTTGAAGGACTTGCAGATGCAGCGAAATTGAAGGAGTAATTTCACGGGAAGCCTACACAGGATTTCGGCAACAAGATCTAACGGAAGACTGGGTAGTGGCGGCGGTGTTGTTAGGGTTCCGATAGTGTTTGCTGGCTTCTGCCTCTTGGTGGTGGTTGTTTCCTCCATAAGTGAGTGAGAAGAAACTACGTTGTTTACATCATTGTCGTGGTTTCCTGGTGACATTGAACCTACCTGAATGCAGTTATATTAGGGGTACGAGACTGTACCTACTGGTTTCTTCCACGTAATTTTTTTAAGGACGGTACTCTTCCACTTAAAACCTATATCCACAAAAGAAAATTAAAATTTGGTACAAAAGAGGGTAAAAGCCCATATTTCCATAAAATTTCAAAATAAAATAAAAACTACAACCACGATTTTTTTTTCTAGGGGTACTAAAATCACTATTTGATAGTTGAATACTTCTTCCTTCAAAAAAAAAAAAAAAAAGATAGTTGAATACTTCTAGGCATGGCAATGGGGCGGGGTGGGGACGAGTTTTATATTCCCCGTCCCCATACTCGATTCTCATATACTTACCCATTACCCTACCCATACCCAACGGGGATGAGAAATTGAACCCCATCCCCGTCCCCGATGGGTTCGGGTATCCCCGCCCCATCCCCATCCCCGCAATGAATAATTTTTTTTTAAAAAAAATAGAAGTTTGTTTGCAACCCCTAAAGAAATGTTGTAATGCATTATTCAGCAATATGCTCATTTTAACATTTGTTAGACAAATCGATTTAGTTGCTCCTTTAAATATCAATGGTAGTTTTTATAGCACGGTAATTATCAAACAAAACAACATGGCATATCAACATAAAATAATTTTTTGTATTCGGGACGGGTTTGGGTATGGGTTCGGGGTGGGTACCTGTATACCCGTTACCCGTCCCATACCCGTGTTTTGAAATCGGGGAAAACCCAAACTCATGCCCAAACCCAGTCAAAACAGGGAAAACCCGTCAAATTGGGTTTGGTTCGGGCGGGTAACCACGGGTATGGGTTTTGTTGCCATGCCTAAATACTTCTTCAACTTTATTTAACCTTCATTACATTTATCTTCTTTCACAATATTTATCATCATTTTAATTTTTTTTAAGCAATTATCATCATTTAGTTATAATCTCCCATAAAAGAAAAATCATTGGTTATTATCTAAGATCATCCACAATAGAACAACCTAAATTGAATGCTTAAATGGGTCACGTATGTCCACTTCACTCATTTTACGGTAATACTTAATTAACATCATTTCTCTCCAACCCTGTACCTAAAAAATATCATAAATAATGACCCAAAGAAAACTAATTTTCATGAGTAGTTAAAATTAAAGTTTAGTTATTAAATAGGTCCTTGAACTATTTAGGAATTTTTTGATAGGTCCCCAAATTAAAATAAAATTGTAATCAAATCCTTCAATTATAACATAATTTTCAATTATGTCATTCCATTAAAAAAACGTTGGTCAACAATTAGTCAATGATGACTAAACATATGACATGTCAACTAAATTTCAAAAGTGTGCATTAATAGGACTCAGTTTTCTTTTTTACATCGGGGATTCTGTTCAAGGATTTATTTTAAAAACTAATAAACAAAAAATTTAGTTGTCATGTCATATGTTTAATCAGTGTTGACTAATAAGTTTTTAACAGAAGGACCTATAATTGAAAATTATGTATTAGTTGAAGGATCTGATTCCAAAATTTTTTAGTTTAGGGTTCTGTTTAAAATTCCTAAATAGTATAGTGACCTACAAAATTATTAAACCGAAAAGTAATCATACAAACTTTTTTTGGTGGTGACCGGGGTTTGAACCCCGGACGGTAAACTTTTTTGGTGGTGACCGGGGTTTGAACCCCGGACGGTAAACTTTTTTTGGTGGTGACCGGGGTTTGAACCCCGGACAGTGACCGGGGTTTGAACCCCGGACCTTGCATATATCATGCATTATCATGCGTTGTCCATTATCAACTGAGTTAAGCTCACGAGGACAGTAATTATATAACTATGTAAATTTAAATGGGTTATTTATTTATTTATTTATTTTAAACGGGTTATTTAACGAAGAGATCAAAGATTCACCGCAAAAAGTAGAAATCAAAGATCAAAATATACATTACATACGCATTGTTTTTTCTTTACAAAAAAATGACATACACGTTGTTTTGAATATCATAAATTTTAAAATTAAGTTTTTTTTCTTATAAAGATAACTTTTTGTCTTGAACAATAAATGAAAAAGCAATTAAATATATTATTATAACTAATTATATCTATGTTTTTATAACACTCTCTCTCTCTCTCTCTCTCTAGAAGAAAAAACACTCCCACCTTTCTCTATAAGTACCAGCCGCCCCTCTCATTTTTCACTGTCAAGATGTAGATTTGATCTTTGGTGGTGGTTGTTCATCCTTGATGGCTTCCGCAACCAAACCTCAGATGGGGGTTCTATCGCCGGCGGCACCGCAACTGGTGGTGCAACCGCCGGAATGTAGATTTTCTCTCTGTTTTTTTGTTTTCTTTTAGTTTCCTCGAGTCATGTTTTGTGATTAGTTCCTGTTCCTAGTCAACGTTTGTTCGACTTGTCCCTGTCTCGCTCTAGTTTTATGTTTTTCTCTTTGTACTGATCTGTTACAGATCTATGTGGAGGAGGTGAAGTGGGCACGGTTTTGGTAGGGATATGTGGTGTGCTGGTTTGTCATGGTGGTGTGCATTACGTCACTACAAGAAACATTACCTTTTGCCAGGGGCAAAATCCCTGGCAAAAGGGCAGGATCCCTGGCAAACTGGACGTTTGTGAGGGAATTTCCCAGGGGCATAAGCACTCGCAAAAGCGCTCGTCGCTAACCCTTTGCCAGGGGTTACACCCCTGGGAAAAAAACGAGGGGCTCAACCCCTGGTATATGGCCTGACTTTGTCCCTGTCATAACCCCTGGCATATTCCCTCACTTTTTTCTGTTGTACAGTCTACTCTGACTGACGCACTGACTGACTGATGGAAGGTCAAATCAGATCAGCAAAAAAGCCAGGGACTTGTGAGGGGTTTAACCCCTGGCAAATGGTATATTATTATTTTTTTTAAAAAATGTTTTATTTATAAAACCGAATTTTTATTAATTAATTAAATATTTTATAAATAATTTTAATTGATAAAAAATATTTAAATTAATTAAAAAATCGATTTTTTTAAAAGTTTTTTCCAAATACAATTAATTGTTTCAAATAAAAGGGCTTATTAGTATATTTCTTTTTTATTATTAGTTTTAATTAAAAACTCTTTTTAGTTTATTAAAAAACAGATTTTAATTTAACAAAAATAATTGTAACATAGTTTTAATTTAAATAAACAACTTTGTTGTACTATACTATTTTTGAGTCCCTCCTCTTTAAACAATAGGCATTATTATATTATATTGTTTTATTTTATAAATTGATAAAATATAATTACAGTTTTTAATTTATTAAAAAAACAGATTTTAACATAGTTTTAATTTTTAAAAAAAAAACTGATTTTTAATACACTATTTTAAAAAACTGTTTTCCAACAATAAACCTTTTTAGTATATTATTTTTTATGAAGTATTTTTATTTTAAAACCCGTTTTTAAAATTAAGAAAATAAAAAAAAAAAAAACAGATTTTTAACAAACACATTTTAAACAAACAGATTTTATTACACAAATTACTAACTTGTTGAAGCTTGATATGAGAGAAGAACAAATCCAGAGAGCAAGCTTAGCAAGGAACCATAGAAGGAGGCAAAAAACTTGAACACTGCAACATGAAAATTTTTATGTTTTTTTTTGAACTGCAATATAATATTAAGGCACCTAAACCTCTAAAGAAAAGAGGAAAAGGGCGCAAGGGGGAACAAACAAACACCAGGCCCTGATCCTGATAACAACATGGGCAAAAAACAGAAAAAAAATCCCCTAACAGCAAACAACACAAGCGCAGTCCAAAGGGAACAAAAACGCAGTGCTGGCTAAGAACACCAAACAGAGGGCGCTGCCCAAAACAGACACAGCAAGAAAATTTTTATGTTAATAAGTAGTAAAAAATAAAAACAGAAAAATATAATAAGTGGAGAGAAATTTAGCAAAAGCAGAGAAGTATATTGATGTTTAAGAGTATAATGTATAGATGAAATAGAGGAGTAAATTTTTTTCTAAGTCTCAAACATCTAGTAATGCACACGGTACAGCAATATATAGGCAGAAAAAATGCCAGGGCAAAACCGAGGGGTTTACCCCTGTCACGTCAGATCTGTACAACTTTTGTGCAGTTGACTAGACAACTAACTGCCAAATGCAGAGATTCTCTGCTGCTTTATGCTATGCGAGGGGCAGGCCGTGTTATAAGCCCTGGTTTTTTGCTCTGTACACCTCCTGCAACTACTGTTCCTGTCAGCCAAATTTGAATCCATTTTCCCGCTCAAATTAAGCCAGGGCGTGTGGTTATTTGTGAGGGGTTAACCCCTGTCAAAATGTATGTGGTCCCGGATTCCCCAATATCCATTTCCCAGGGATTTTCCTTGGCTTAGGCCGTGGGATATTTCCCAGGGGTTTCATGACCCTGTCAAAATCCCTGGCAAAATGTAATGTTTCTTGTAGTGCGTGTAGTACGTTTAGTATGTGTTAAAGGAAAAGAGTGTTAATGGAGAATGGGATTCATTTGTAGTATGTGTTCTGGTTCAGGTCGCATGAGTTGCAGCAGTGCTGGTGGGTCCTGATCTAGTCGACCTTTACCTACGAGAATCTCAATTCGGCTGTCGAAACGCCCTTCATTTAGGAGTTGTTTCTGATCCTGTGGATTTCTGGTGGTGTTGGTTGTGGTGATTCGTAGTGGTTAATTGGTGGTGATCATGGTGGTTTCTGGTGGTTATGGGTGAGTTATAAGATCCTCTCCATTTGTCATTCTCTCCATTTCTTCCATTTGGAGAGATAAAGACACAAATTTTTTTGTAAAAAGTAATTAATGATGGTGGGACCAACTAGCTATTTTATGTGCCTATCTCTCTCCAAATTGCATAATCCATTTATTTTACTAAATGGAGAGGATCCTTACCCTTTATGGGTGCTTTCGAGGTAGGTTCCTGGGTGTACCGTGTGTGGTGTTTAGTTGTGCTCCATGATGGTTGGGGGGAGATCGTGGAGAGGTGATTTTATCGTGGTGGTATGTGGGGATGTAATGGCGTGAGTTGGATGGGGTGGTCGTGGATAATGTGGACTCGGATTCGATGTCAGAACGCTTAGCGGATAGGGGCCAGTTAAGACGGGGTGGTAGTCGTTGTTTAGGATAGGAGGTGGTAGTCTTAGTGGTATTTTTATGGGTGGTGAGTTCTTGGTTCTTCTGTTGCAGGCCACCTTTGTTTTTGGGTTCATATCAGTCGTCGCTAGGTCTTGTTGTGGTTGGGTAGTTTTGGTTTTTTGGGTGCTCTGAGTTTGCGGGTCCTTTGAGCTGAGTCTTTTTCCTTTATGATATGAATTATATTTACACCACCTCAATTCAGGTCGAATGCCTTACAACATTTCTGTCCTGGATTCTGGTGGGTCGATCGCTTTTGCTTCAAGATCAGGAGTTGGTATCTAGTCGCAATCTTGTTTTGAATAGTTATGGTGTTTATCTGCTGGATCGAGGGTGAGGGGTACCCATCTGATTTGGTCATGGAGTCTGGTGGGCCGATCGATTTTGATTCAAGATCGGGAGTCAGTTCTATGTTTCAAGTTTTTATTTGGGCTAATTTGGTGTTCTTGATCGCTGGACTAGAGATTGAGAGGTGGTGAAAGCTGAATGAGTATTAGAACAGAACCTTTTCGGATGTGACAAAGCTATGGTGATGCGAACTAGGTTTTTTGTTTTAGAGGGGTGTTTTTTTGGGTTGAGAAGTGGCGATGAGTGATTATGGATATCATTTTTAGCAGTAGTTCGCAATGGAGTCTGGTTTAGGAGGTGAAGATTATTGGTGGTGTTGTCCTCATGGGTGTTGAAGGTAGGGCGTGGTTAGGTGTTGTGTATATATGTGTTTTTTATGGTGTTTATTTTGAGTGTTCCGCTTATATACGGTGTCTTTTATGTAGTCCGTGAATCATCGGTCTCTGTTCGTCTTGAACAAGAATATGGTTATTAAATAAATTTTGTTATTAAAAAAAATAATAATTATATCTATGTTTTTTATATTAAATTTTTAGTTGATCTGTTTTTTGTTTGGTCAAGTTGAACTATTTATTTTTATATTTCAATAAAAGTAACATGTTAGTTTCCTTCAAAAAAAAAAAAAGTAACATGTTAGTTTACCGTCAACTAAAATTCACAAAAACATTTTAAAAAATTTAATATAAAATGAAAAACCAAATTCTGGATTCTTAAATAATTTTACTAACCCATAATCAAATACACATTTTTCTTATACACCAAAACCAATCCTGTAAGCAACACCACAATCAGGCTTCGACAATAGCATGCCACTATCAACGGAAAAAAAAAAAAAATGATCTTGCAACTCCAAACTAGAAATAATCGACCACACCAACCATTAAAAAACCTGCTACACCAGACCCACAAAACAAAGAGAGTCCACTAGTGCAATCAATAAGCAGACACAGAAGCACAACAGAAGCAGACCTGCAACTAGCCCTGAGGTGGTCCTAAGCAGAGCGGAATTGAATCAGAATGAGACACAACAATGGCTATGCAAGGAATTAATGAACAGATAATAATTAAAGGAGTGGAAATGCATGCATGAGAAGGTATAGTTTTGAAATCAGGATTGAAAAACGTTGCAGCTGAAATTGCAATAGCAGTAGTTGTAAAGAGAAGAAATGAACGAGGAACAAAGAATTTCCCCAACTCCAGATTCCTCTAATGCTCACTTATTTTCACTCAATCTAATAATACTCAAACTGTCTTCAAACCAAGACTTATATAGCTACCCATTCTAACTATATCATTTAGTTATACGCAGTTGTGACCAACCTCCAACAGACATTATAGAAAAATAAAAAGAGATTACTAGCTATCACATAGCTAACACTATGTTTTGATATGGTTTGTTTTTATGTATTTTTAGTTTGTCTTGTGATGGTTCATGGTGCAATGATTTATAGCATTGGATGCATTGGGTGTAATTTTATTTTTTTTGCAAAATGTTCGGACACTACTTGGCTGAGAGAGTATGAAAAAAATTAAATTCAGATTTTATATTCTGGATGCATGGAACACGGAATGTACCGAAAAATCCACGTATATAAATTGGAGTGGAATTATCCAACAAAGAGGAGTCATGTATAGTATAATGTGGTTGCATATGTTTGATTGGATGTAATTGAATTGGAATTGTCATTGCAGTGTGCTAGTACTACAAGTTTGTTACAATTGATGTACTATAACAAGAACAACACATTAGACTAGAATAACACCGTGAAACATACAAGTCAAATATATTAGACTTTGAAGATTGTATTTTTTTCCAAAAAACATATAATAATAAAACCAGAGACAAGTTTAGCCTGTCTATCCAGAACATATAGTTTTTTCACTTCGTCTAGTTTTACTACATAATAAATATAATCAAAATATGATCCTTTTTCACCGTCATCTTCAGCAATGCTCCATATCACAAAATGAACCTAAGCAATTCAGCCAACCAGTGAATAACCCTTCTGTTGAAATGATCAAACACGACCAACCTGAAAAAGAGACATTTCAACTATGATGTTATAAGTCTATTTTGAAGCGTGAGGTGCAGTCAAAATTAAAATATTGACACAATATAAGGCAACACATATGGAAACAAAATTCACTACAATCTCAAACACTATATCAATCATATCCATGTCATTTCACCAATGTTATGAATTGTACACTGTGTTACGTGCGTGTGAGAATTCAATAATATCATTTACACAACAATATGATGACGGTGAAAAAGGTCTGATGATGAATTGTTTTCACTCGTATCAGAATATTAGGAGCAGATGTATTAAAAGATGAAACTCCAATTTCATCTACTTCACAAACCATTCAAAACCCACAACATATCAGAAGAAAAATCAATCATATATATTTATTCTTGTTTTACCGAAGAAATGAAGGGTATTAAAGAAAAATATTAGAAATAAACAGAAAACAGGGTTATACATGCAGCCAACAACCAAATGAAAGTACAACACACTCGACTCGTTCCATAATCAATGGAGAATTATGCAATTTAACTTCAATAGAAAAAATAGCACCAATCTCCTACTGTATTTGTAACCATTCAGTTTAAAAGAACACTCTAATATCCTCCTCACTCCTAAAATAAAATTCACACTCTTATGCAAACATAACTCAAACAATTTCTATCCAGAGTCTCATTAATTCAGTATTTTCTTATTTCTGAACCGATGTGGTTTAAAATTCGAGAACAAAATTGTGATTTCAAACTGAGCTGGTTGAAAACAGTTTAAAACTGGTTATGTGTAGGTTAACATAGTTGAATAAACAAATTTTCTGATTCTGAACCAGTTTTCCATAGTTCAAAAACTAGTAAACAGATTTGAGTACAAAATTAAAGAACTTATTTCCAACTGAACAGATTTCTCAAACCTTTTTAGAAAATCAAATGATAAACCATTTCATGCAATTCATGATTATTAATTATTTAAAATATAATGGAAGATGAGAGAGAATCAACGACTCAAATTTATCATACTATTGAAAATAAATGCAATGTCCAACCTCTAGATTCCATCAACTATTGATTAGCACTGATCCAACAAATTACCAAGAATCAAACCAGACAAAATAAATAACACAATAAAAATATTAACCATATATATGTTGCAGTTGAATCCTTGCTTAAGGTGATATCAAACTCTCAATGTAGACATTTGAGCCTATTTGTTCATACTTGTTTTGAAACTCAGGAATATTAAAAGTACCAGTCTTGGAATCATAAACAACCAACTTCATTTTTCCACCTCCCATCTCATGAAATTCTAACAGCACTTGGTCATCCTCATAAATATATAAAGCTTGATAGCCTTCGAGACCCTGATCTTGTATGTCAGGAACACGGTACAATTTAGTCCAAGACTCTTGATTTCCGTACTCCTTCATAATCCAAACATCTAAAAACATATCAGTAGTTGCAGAAACACACAAGCAATCCCTCACCAAACCAATGAACCACAAATCACTCTTGGAATTAGGTAGCAAAAGTTTTTGATATGACTCCTTCACTAAATCAAGAGAAAGAATGAAATGTGAATCATTGCTTGCCAACCAATTAACAGTGCCACTGACAAATGTTGCGGATTGATGGATGTGGCAATTATATGGGATGTCTGGTATTCTTATCCAATAATCAGTCCCCAAAGTATAAACACTAACTTCATTTTTGGTAGAAACAACAATGACCTTATAATTATCAATGAAATGATCATACCCAAAGCTTAATTGAAAAACATGTCCGAGTGAATTTTCCAAAGGAGGCAATAACTTAAATTTTCTAATGGAAGGGTTCCACAAAAAATAAGAATAAGAACTAAAATCGAGCTTGCCACAAAAGATGCCATCGGAAGAGCACATTACATCCACAGATTTATCTCCATAAGTAGATAAAGTTGTGATACTATTGAGAGGGTAAAGTTGTGTCTGTGTAAAAATGGTTGAAGTAGAAAAAATGGATGGGATTGGGGAATCATACAAAAGCCACTCACTTGAGATGTCATCAATACATGTTAACATGAGGTGGTGGCGCTTTGTTGACAAGTGAAGGTGCTTCTTTGCGAACTTGGGATCAGTGATTAGTAAATTCAACCACTTGCTGAGGCATCGAAGTTGAAGTAACAACTTCACAGGAAGCCTGCAAAAAATTTCAGCAATGAGATCTAAGGAAAGAGTGGGTAGTGGTGGCTCTTGAAGTGACGACAAAGTTAGGGTTCCAATGGTTGTGGTAGAAGGCAACTGATGCCTCTTAGTTGCGGTTGTTTCCTCTCTGGGTGGTTGAGAAGAAAAGATGTTGCTTTGGTCATCGACATCGGAGTATGGCGCCATTCTACCAAAGTGAAAGTATAAGGTGGCTCTCTCTCACAACTGGGCAGATTTCTGTTCTGTGTGTTATGATGTAATAATTTCACCCTAATGTTTGAACAAAATATAATAAATTTTTGGAAGATAACAACAGGAGAAATGGAGTTGAAAAGGTAGAGAGAGAAAACCTAAAATGTTTGTTGATTAGAGGAGTAGGAGAGAATGGAAGGGAGGTGATAGTCTCACAATATGGATTTTTATAGATCCGAATGTTACTATGCATTGTGTGGGTCAAAAGTTTGAATTATATCTTTTTTTAATTTTTCTACTTTATTTGTAAATGGTATAGTTGACGGACTATAAAAGACAATTTGCTATTGTAGTAAAAAAAAGAAAAAGACGATTTGCTTTTTATTTCATTGTTCAAAGAGTAATTTTGGTAAAGTTATAAATACAATTAAATCAGTCATACACTTTTTTCTAATAAACATTTAGAGAATCTTTTTAGAAATGTACTTAAATAGTCTAAAACTTTTTTTGGGTAATAAAATTAAATTGGTCTTGTACCAAGAAAATCAATTTAAAACAGTCTAAGACTTTGTTGTCAAATAATTTTTATCTTTGTTTTAGGGGAATAATTTTTTTTAATCTAATAAACATATAGAGTGACGAGATATTGCCCCAAGTTTAAGGCTACGATATTCAGATTCAAATAGAATTTTCAAAATATTTACATTTAATTCAGGTCAAAAACACTAATGAGGCTCATAACTGACATATTTGTCTAACACACTTCTTTTTACCACAATTTTAATCACACTTTTTTGAATTTGTTAAAATTATCGATCTCGCCAAATTAATGTATGACTCACAAAAATTTGTTTGAACTCGTCGAAAAAAAAGTTTATGTATATCTAAGAGTTTGTTACTAACACTTCTCTAAATAAAAACAATATATACATTTGATTTGGTACAACTCAACCGAAACATTTCACATAAAGAATATGGGTTCTTACAAAATAAGTAATGCAAATATTTAAAAAAAAAAAATAAATCATATGTTAGTACTTAGATTTGTTTTTTCTCCTTCGTTAGTGTTTGAATCAGAATCAGGATCTCCCTTAACTCAAACCAATAGAGCCTCCCAACATCACCGCTCCCAATTGGTACTAATTTTATAAATATTATTTATGTATCTATTTGCCTTTTCGAAAAAGAAAAAAATAAGTAAATTGACATGCTAATCCATCAAATTTGTCAACAAAAAAAATGCTTACACATCAAGCACGGATATTTTTTATTTTTTTAAGCAAAGGCACAAATAATTTAGTTCTTATAACATTAGAGTTAAAACAATGTTTTTTTAATTAAAGAACATTAGTAATTTAATATTTTCCCCCCAAATTGAGCATCAAAATTTTAAAAGCTTTATATTTGTCTTGTAGTATCGTAAACCCCACGATTCTTTTTCTTAGATCGAGGTCACGGCATTTACTGCAATGGCCTATCATTTTGGAGGAGGAAGTTTAGTATGGCCATTTCCCTCACGCTCATTCCTTGTTATCTTCGGACTCGTACCTTCTCAACTTTCCCTTCAGGATCAACTATTGTATTGTGTCTTTCAGCTGGAATCACAGGTTGGTTACAACATTGGAAGCGACATTTAATTTGTTTTTGTCTCTCTCAAGTACAACAACTACCTTTGCATGGATATTAGATGCCTTCCTCTTTAAATTCAGGGTTGCTGCATTCATGTAGTATACAGTCCTGGAAGATGTTAAGATAGGTGTACTTGTGGTATAAGGAAGCATGTTCTAAGGTGTTCTTATCTCTCTCAGTCTTCCGCTCATTCTCCTTTTCTAGACCAGCATTCATGACTCTGTTGGCCTCCAACATAGCTTTGTTTTGGATATATTTCTCAACATTTCTCAAAAAGTGGGTAAAGTCTTGGGGGATTTTCAACATGATACTCTCCGCGAACTTGGTCCCTTTCTCCAACCTTTTCCTTAGTAAATATGTTTTTATTTTGTCATCGGCATCTTGAACCGGGATCATACTTCTCTAATGAACCTCTGGATATAATTGTGCATGGTCTCTCTCCTTCTCTAGTGCATAGCTCTATAGGGCTGTCGACAAAGTTGGACTGTTAATAGGAAGCAGTGAAATGGATCGTGGACCTCCTAAAAAGTTCCATCATGGAATCTACCAACCTAGGCCTAACGGTTTTGAACCATGTCATGGCTAGAGTAAAATAATATAACAAGAAAGGGAGATTGAATTGTGATCTATATTCAAATTTAGCAATAAAAATTTCTCACATAGATACTTGGATTAGAATAGGTGGTTTGTAGATAAACACATAATAGGTAAAAAAAATGTCATGTGAGTGAAATTGAAAATAAAATGAGATAGAGGAAAAAATATCACACATAAACAATTATCTTGGTTTACCCAATGTGGCTAGTCCTTTCCCCACAATATTGTGAGATTTTCCAACAATAGTTGAGTTTTAAGTATATATCAACTATGCCTTTTCTTAGATTACTTCAGGATCTATACAATCACTTTCTTTTCACCGCTTTGGGCATCACAATAGTCTGAACTTTACTAATTTTTACAACTTTCAACCACTATTATACTTGAGCATCGTTGAAGCCTTTTGATGTTGCTTTTGATTTGTTTGTAGCCTTTATAAATAACACAAGAAAAAGAGTTGCTGCTGGATTTTTTATTTTGTCACGTTGATGAAAGAGTCGCTAAATTTTTTTTTATAGCTTAAAATCCAATGAGATGATTTTTGCTCAATGGATAAATGGCTTTACTTCCTTGCATTCCCTTGTTTTTATAGGTGAAAGGAGTCTTTGCTGATATAGTTTTCATACACTCTTTAGGGTAATATTGGAAGAGAAAAGTTATCAACTCATTAAAATGGTATACTCTTGTTGAAATTTGCTTAGTGAAAAGTTTTCAACGAAAACGTAAGACAGCTTGCTATTGAATGATGTCATGAATATTGTCATGCAGATTTTGTTAGAGTCTTAGCAAAATTGCGTTTCGCTAAGAGGGGAAGTGCAAGTAATTTGATTTTATCTTAGCATGTGTGGGACTATAAACTCCACTTTTATGATGTGTGGTATACTTCTCGTAAGCCCAAGCTTTGTTTAGAATAGGTTGTTTGACAGCATATATGATTTAATTCTTTTCCTACTTTGTAAAATATGTTGTATTATTTATGATCTATTTGTAGCAAGTGTCTCATGAACCTTAATTGTACTTTAATTTCTCAATGATTCTTGATAAATTAATTCTTCCATTAATTGCAAATTCTTTCTACCCAGGCCTAATAAATAATTTTTTCACTTTGTCTTTGGTGGGTTGACATTTGAGAGATTCTATTCAAGGATGAACATGAACAGTGTCCTGAAAACATCTGATAATTTTGTTTGCTTTGTGACCTATCTTATAAAGTTCACTCAAGAGCATACATTATAAACACAATAATATCATAATTCATAAAACATAATTAAATGTTTGGGTCCTGCTAACCGGTGCTCCCGGGGCATTGGTTAAGCATACCATAAAAGGGAATTATTACCATAAAAGGAAACTGTTTTTGACTTTATTATAAATTAATTACACAATTTCAATGCATTAACTACTATATAATTTCCTTTTTCATATCTTTAACCAGTGCCCCGGGGGCACCGGTTAGCATTTCCCTAAATGTTTTTATATCATTCTTTTAAAATAAATGTGTTTATATCATTAAAACATTAAAAGAGGATTTTTAGATTTTTATTTCTTAACAATTTCCCCTTGTTTTATGATGACACAAATTTTGAATTAAATTTTGGCATTTTTAGAATCATGATTATAGCTAGTATAGTTTTATCAAATAT
This sequence comes from Medicago sativa, assembly GCF_051527215.1. Lineage (NCBI taxonomy): Eukaryota > Viridiplantae > Streptophyta > Magnoliopsida > Fabales > Fabaceae > Medicago > Medicago sativa. The sequence goes on along the minus strand of NC_140751.1, from coordinate 7,134,751 downwards.
AAAAGGGATCCAATCATTCCTTTGTATATATATAAGGGATCAGGTATCAGGTATGCTTATGGTTAAATATAGAAGGGATCCAATCATTCATTTATATTCTTTTTCTGAGATTGTTTTTCTTGTTTCATCTTTGTCCAAATTTGATGAAAGATACATGGAAGTTGATATGATTTTTGCTTCATTCATATTCTATTTTTTAGAAGACATTTGATGTATTTTTCTTGACATATAAAGATACCATTTTCGTTTTGCTTTACATGCAAACCAAGAAAAAATCTTAAGTTCTCCAAATATATTCATACTCATTTCAAATCCACTTTCCATGAGGTTTGAAAAATCCTCAAACATCTCATTTGTGACTCGAGAAATGATGTCATCAACATATACTTGCAAAATTATTAAAAAATAATTATTTATTTTTCAAAAAAATGTAGTTTCAATTTTTCCTCTTGAGAAACCGTTTTTGATAAAGAACATACTTAATATCTCATACAAAGCTCTTGGAGGTTTATGTATGTACACCTCCTCATTTAGATAAGACTTTTGACATGCATTTGTAAAAGTACTTTTGACATGCATTTGTAAAAGTTTGAAACATTTATGAGATGCATATGCAAGTAACATATGACTTCCAATCGAGCTATTGAAGCATAGTTAATGAATACTCATCTTGTTGCAAATATGTACAGGTTTTGAAGAGTAGGAAAAGTGGATATCCTCCATTTTGAGATGCATTTCATAACGTATATCCATGAATTGTCAACAATTGCTACCATTAAAGATTTTGGTTTAATTTTAGTTTTTTCATAGACATGTCCTTAGTTTGAAATGATCCTCTTGTTATGGCTTTATTGTTGTTTCTCCAATTATTTGATCTTGTGGATGATGATCGACTATTTTCCATGATTTCGGAGGAGTTTAAGGAGAGTTTTCATTCAGAGAACTTTGAAGGGAATTATCATGTTCCTTGTTTGTATCATTTTGGATTTCTACTTCATCTACGTCAATAATATTCCTTTTTTTAATGGCAAAGAAATTTATTACACTAAACTGGAAAAGACACCCAACAAATGTACAAATGTCAGCTATCAGAAGAAATACAACTGAAAAAGAAAATGAAATGTACAAACGTCAGCTATTAATTATTATATTATTATTATTATTATTATTATTATTACTAATGTTATTATTTCACAAAATTTTATTATTAATTAATATAAATAATAATAATCTTACTAAAGTTAGAGATGTGTCATGTATTAGATTTAGAAAAGAAAAGGAGGTGAATTGCTGTACATAGTAAGTCTATTTTTGTTCTTTACATTTACACCTAATTATTTTTTTAGTGTTAACACTTCTATTTTTAGAGGAAAGGTTTGATAATTTAGTGTTCCAATCTGCCAATGCTCATTACTAGGTCTACTGACTAGGTGTTCCAATCTGCGTAAGGTGTTCCAATCTGCGTCTATGTATCTTGATAGGACAACAGAAAACCTTTGATAATGTAATACAAGGTTTATGGTTCCTTTTCTTAGGTATCTTAAGACCCTATCAATAGCTTGCCAATGCTCATTACTAGGTCTACTGACAAACCTGCACAACATTCCCACGACATAAACAATGTTGGTTCTAGGGCAATCAATGACATACTTAAGGTTAACAATGATGCTCTCACACTTTCACCGGTGTTCCTAAATAATTTTTCACATGGATCATATGGTGCGCAAGCAGGTTTGCAGTCAAAGTATTTATATTTCCTCAAGATCTTCTCAACATAGCGAGATTGATCCAAGGAAATTATATTTTCTAACCTGGTAATTAATACCCATAATCACATTACCTTCTCTGATGTCTTTCATATCAAAGTTGTTAGATAACAAAGATTATAGAGCATTCACAACATAAAAGTTTGAACCAAATATGAGTAAGTCGTCTACATAGAGACATATGATTGTTGTTATACCCTAATTTTGGACCTAAAAATACTAGCTCAATTCTCCTTTTCTTGCATTTTAAGTCATTTGAATTTGTCTCTGATCAATTGTATCTTTCTCTGCATTTTATTTCAATGTTATTTGCAAAATTCATGAAAAAGGGTATTTTAGTCATTTCCTGCATTCAAATTCATTTTAATCCTTGAAAATTGTTTGTGTCTTTTCATTTGATTTGTATAAAGTCCTTGCCTCACTCTCATGTTAAAATCTATTTCAAAAAAATTACATTTGAAGTCATTTTGAGTCAGTTTAGCCCCTAGGGGCATGTTAGCCATTTCCTATGTTAAAATTTCTTTCAGTCATTGAAAAATTGTCTCTGAGTCTTTTAATTTTGCTTGCATAAACTCTTGCTTTAACTTCATGATAAAATCCATTTTAAAAATTGCATCTGAGTCATTTTTAGTCGTTTTGGTCCCCATGGTCATTTTGGTCATTTCACATAAGATTTCTGGGGCGTTTTAATCCATTTTGTTGTTTTTAATCGTTTCACTCTATGTTAACTTTCAATTTACCTTTTCTTTCCAATTTTAGTCTTAATTTTCACTTTGGTCCTTGTACTTTTGTTATTTGCATTTCAACCCTTTTTGAGTTTGTTATGGTCAAGGTCAAAGTTGGTCAAAGTTTGTTACTACTTAGTCCATGTGGCACTTTCCCATTGGTCAAGAATTATTGCATGGCACCTATAAATCCAACTCACCTCACAATTTCTCATACAACTAATCATTCCACAAAAAAAAACTCCACAAAAATCACAAAAGTTCATAATTATTGTCTCTCAATTTTCCCTCTCTTCTAATAACTTTCTCTCTCCTCTAACTTCCACCATAGCCAAAAGCTTCAACAACCTCCATAACTACCACATCTCCACCATAACCACCTTCAACCACCACTTTCAACCTCCACCAATTCACCAATATTCATCATCAACGCAATCGCAAATCAACACCAAAACCGTCACTATCCTTCAAATTCGCAACAATACTCAAAGTTTCGAAACTTCAACGCCCAAAGTCACTGATCTGAAGTCTACGATTCTGAAACGGAACGTTTTCCACGCATCAAACCTTCATTCACTGAATCAGCGAGCTAAACGGATTGAAATTGCGACAAACGATTCTGAAACGGATTCGTTCCGTTCTTTTCAACAATCAAATCGCAGCAAGGAAACGGAATCTTGAGCAAATCGGGAACCAATCGCAGCCAGAGAGTTTCGAATCGGAAAAGGGGGAAGAGTCTGAAGGTTGTGGTTTTGATTCGAAGCTCTTAACAACAGAACTCGGCCAACAACTCAGTTGAGTCATCAACCGAGTCAATCAAGTCAAGAATCGAGCAAACGCAGAAACGAAGCAAGAGAAACCGATCGTGAGGAGAAGAGCATCGGAGTTGTGAGAACAAAACGCGAAGAACAGCAGCATGAAACGGTGAAAGGGAGCCAGATCGATTCGCCCTGCAAGGACTTAAAGCTACAGATCAAGGAAGAAGACCTCAAATCTATGGAAACCGCACCGTTTCAGTAGGTGTATTCGACTCTAAACCAAATCTGCAAGCCTCAAAGATTCAGATCATAAGCAGAGGAGAAGGTAACGTTTACTGTCGTTTGATCTTGTTCGTTCATCTGGTATGCTAGATCCATAGGTCTTAAAAGTTTTGTGTGGAACTTTCTTGTGCATGTTCGTTTGTCTTTGAACCGATTTGCTTTAATGTGTATTCTCTGAGAAGGATTTTGATTCTGTAAAATTATTTTGAGAAGGGAAAATATGTTTGAAAGGATGAAAAGAAAAGCAGCGATGCTGCAGGTTTTAAGAAGAAGAAGCTTTAAATCTATTTGGAAACTCTAGTGTGCAGGACCGGTTCGGTTGAACCGACCCGTTCCTGAACCGGTCCAACTTCCCTTGATCCAGTTCTTTGACCTATCCTGAAGCCCAGCTTCCCCCTCTGTGTTTTGTTGCTATGCGAACCCCTCAGTGCTGCTATATACACCCCCAGCTATGTTCATTTTGCACGATAGAAAACTCTAAAAAAATCCTATTATTTCCCTTCGATATTTTTGTTGATTCTTGATAATTCTTGCATGTTGATACTGGAAAAATGTATGGAAATTTTCTTGTGCTTTATTAAATCAATTCTTGTTAACTTTTGTGTTTTTTTAAGGAAAAAACTTCTAAGTTTTTTGTGGATTTTTCATTGTGATAATTTTGACACTTGATACTTGACTTTTGGGGAAATAATTGCATGTTAAAATTTACTTCAAAAAATATGTGTGTTTGTCTTTTGTTATTTTGCTACTTTGTTGTTAAAACTTTGCGAAATTTTGATGTATCTTGAACTTGATGATTAGGCCTATAATTCTGATATTGTGCATGTAATTTTTGTGATGATTTGCCTCATGAATTTGGGTGTATATTTGCTGTTTTGAGAGTGATTTTTGTGGACTTTGTGCTTTGTGTATAATGTGAATTTCTCTTGCATGAAATAAAAGTGTAAGAAGACTTGGAATCCTTAGAATTTTTGGCATGTTAATTTCCTATAATTCTCATGCTTATGATTGAATTAAACTCTTTGGAGTCTTCCAAAAATATGAGAATCTAGGTATTAAATCTTGCCTAGCATTATATTGAATTCAAGCCTTTTACCTTCCTTTTTTCGGTTAAGTTCTTGGTTATGGCTTTGTTAAATCCTAGTTGCTTTACTACGTCTTTTCCCTTGCTTCCTTTTCATCTTTTCTTATGCTTTGTGCTACTAACCCATTTTGTTTTCATGTCTCATTTCCATAGCATTTCACATCATATTTTCATCTCTTATTTCTTGCATTTTAATTTCTTGCACCTTAATTCTCATGTCAAGACTTAGTATGTAAAACCTAGGAATTTTGTATTTTACTTTTATGCAATTTAAATTCTTGCAAGACCATAGAATGTATCTAGGCCAATGATGTAAAGGACAATGGACTCTAATAATGTACACCGACACAAGCACCGACACATACACACACATCACATAGATATTTTTAGATGTATGGCTAGGATATGCATGTTTAGATGTATGTTTAGGATTGTATGTTTAGATGAATGCCTAGGGTTTACACTTAGAAAAATCATTTTCCAAAAAATGTGAACAACACCACTCAAATCTTTTTTCATAATAAACCTTGGGATCCAAAATCCCATTGTATTCTCTTTTCTTTTCTTAATCAAAATTTCAATGAATTTTAATCATACTTTGACTTCCTTTCTCAAAATAACTAATCAAACCCCACCTTTTTCTAAAGTCTCATGTCTTTAAGGCCTCTCAATCTCCATTCTTCAAAATTCCATTTTCAAACTTAAAATCAACCAACAAAAACAAAAAATATTTTTGGAAGAGAACTACGGTGGATTTGATCCCTTAAACGGGTACGTAGGCAAGGAACCAATATTCCTTCAATTCAAATAAAATAAAAATTCAAATGTCTTCTTCTCCCTCCAATTCTTCACTTAGTAAACTCTTAGGTGTAAATAAACACTTTCAAATAGCATTTAAAAATAAAGCGCGCGCGTAGAAAGTAAAGACGGTTCCTATAGGATACTATAGTCGTTATGGGTGCCTAACACCTTCCCGTAGCGAAAACAACTCCCGGACCTCGATTCTCAAGGGTTTTGCTTACTTTTTCCCTTCCCAAGAAAAAATAAGATATCACCGGTTAAAAAGGTTCAAACTTAATCAATGTTTGACATCCGAAAACCAAGATAAAACAATTGTGCAAATGTTATTATCAATTTTATGATAAATAACTTCGTCACTTTCCTTTTAAACTCATTTCTTATCATTAAGTTGTCAAACTTTTCATGACATAGCTCAGAGACCTTTTAAGACCATGCACAGACTTATCTAACTTGCATACCTTAGTTTCTTGCTCATGGATTACAAAACATTCAAGTTGTTCCGTATAGATTTCTTCTTCCAGTTCACCATTTAAAAAAAAGGTTGTAACATCAATTTGGTGTACTATCAAATTACGATTAGCAACAAGACAATTAGTACCCTTGTGGATGTTATCCTGGTGACTGAATAAAAGGAGTTGAAGAAATCTATTTTTTTCTTTGCCTAAAACCCTTGGCTACAAGGCGAGCCTTGTATTTATCAAACGTTCCATCTAGTTTTATTTTTCAAAATCCATTTACAACATATTGGTTTGCAACCAAAAGGCAAGTCTACCAAATACTAGGTCTTGTTAGACTCTAGAGAATCCATCTCATCTTTTTTGACCTCCTGCCATAAATCACAATTCAAGGAAGACAACTCTTGTTGAAGGCTAGTTGGATCCTCTTCTAATGTATAGACCATGTAATCAGGTCAATACTCCTTAGCAACTAGTGCTTTCTTACCTCGTCAAGGTTCTGTTACATCTAATTCGATGTTCTCATCATTGCTTACGATCGCTGGATTGTGATCAGATGCAATACCCCCACTAGTTCCCCCACTATTTTCTTAATTTAAAGGGGAATTTAATTTCATAGAAATCATCATCTTTTGATTCTATGATCACATTAACATTTAGGTCATAAAGCCTATACTATTTCCTGTTAATTTCATACCCAACGAATTCACATTCATAGGCTCTACTAGTGAGTTTTACTCTCTTGGGATCCGAAGACAGGCTAGACAATCCCAAGTCCAAAAAATAAGACAAGATATTTTGTCTTTTCTTCAAAATTTCATAGCTAGAAATTTTGTTCTTAGATTAAAGCACTCTATTTAGCACAAATCAAATAGTTGATAAAATTTTCCCAACAATGAGATGCACCACTAGAATTAAGCATGATGACAACAACTGACCCGGTAAATGGTTTATTCTTTTATAACCGCTTTACCGTTAATATTAAGAGAGTAAGGTGCAGTTGTTTCATAAATAATTCTATGTCATTTATAAAACTCATTGAAGTGTGAAAATTATTTTGTGCTTCTATCAATACTAAATCTCTTGATTTTCTTATTGAATTAATTTTCAATTTCAAAAACTTTTATCTTAACAAGTACACACCACTTTTATTTCTCATGAGATATACCAAAGTATAGTCTAAATAGTCATCATTAAAAGTGATAAAATATCTTTTCATATCTAGTCAAGTTACCATCAAGTTCACACTCATCATAATAAATTAAATCCAAATATTGATTTATGTGACTACTTGGTTATTTATAACTTGACTACAAAAAGTCATATATTTTTTCTTTAAAAAATACAACATATTTCATTTCTACGATATAATCTTGAATATGACAAATATGAATTGCAAAATGTAAAAACAAATATCATATGGTTAATTTATTTTTATTAGAAGACTCAATGCATGATATTTGTTCCACATCTTAAATGTCAACCAAAATTATTTCAATTAATGGAATCAAATTAATCATGTAAAATATACGAGACATTATTCTGCATTAAACAAAAAAGTCTTGCTATTAAGTCAATACGTTTTTGCATTAAACAAATATGAATCCAATAATGAATTCCATAAAGCAAGAATTAAGTACAATAAAACATATATGCCGTAAATGTCATTAGGTTTTCTTCGTAAAAATCTCCTTAATAGAAATTTCAATCCATACACCAAATAACCTTTTTAAATCAATTTCTTAGACAAAAAAGTCACTCACTTGATCTACCAAAAGGTTGATCTTAGTATTCATAACAATGAATTACTATCCATTCAAGTAAGTCTGCAATGCAGTACTAAACCTGTTCTTACACTTTATCTTGTTCTTTTAATCAAAGTATTTCTAGTCATTTTATCCTTCTTTGTAGTCACAAACAACAAACCAGAACTAATAATTTCTTCGATAAACATGGCAGAAGGAAACGTCTTAAAATTGTTGGAACAATAGTCAAAATTAGTTAAAAATATTTTCTATCACTGAAGAGATTACTAGGCTGAGTCGCGGACTAGGTCGCTCTCTTTAAGACGTTTCATGGCACTGCCCAAAATTGTGCAATCAGACTATCAACCACGACATCCCCCAAGATAAAACAGCCCAGCTACAACTGTATCAGAGTCCTATTGCACTATAGGATCTGTTCTAGAAATACGCCTTCCAATATGGTTCTAAAACCACTCTATTATGGTACTAAGACCACTCTTATATGGTACTAGGACCAGTCTTATATGGTGTCTTCACCACTCTAACCTCTAACTCCTCCAAGGGCATAAAACATAAAAGGGATGAATTATATTCTTAAGATCATTCTTATTTTCCTAAGGGACCCTTTATCTCGAAAGGGACTATGATCTTAAGAATACTCTTATTTCTGAAGGGACGAATTTTACCAAAGGGACTATGTTCTTAAGACCATTCTTAATTCCGAAAGGGACATTTTAAACCGAAGGGACTATGGCCTTAAGAACACTCTTTAATTCCGAAGGGACAAAAATAGAGGGAGAAGAAAAGAATAGCTCGTCAACACAAGCTAAAGGAGGGAGAAGAGAGAATAGTTCTTTGATAACTCGAGAACTTTTGGTGTGAGTAGAAGTGAGGGAGAGGAGCTCTATTTATAGGTGAAGAGCCAAAGATGAGTTACAAATCCAATGGCTAGGATTAGTTGACCTCTACAAAATCAATGACATGATTTCTCCTCATAAATGAGCACTCAATGGGATAGTTGACATGAGAATTTTTTAATTCACAAATTAACACTCATAGTGTTCCAACAATCCCCCACTTGAATTTAAAAATGATTCAGGGGTTTCTATTAAGATTTCATAGTAAAGGTGTCTTACGACTTGAACCTTTGCCTTCTAAGATTGTGCATAAGCGAATGTGTCTATGACTTGAACCTTTGCGTAGTGAATAAGATTTAGATTTTACTAGAGTGACTCGTAGTCTTGAACTCTATCTCTGACATCAAACCACACACAACCTTTTCTTAGGTGTATTCTCAAAAAGCCCATGCATTAAAGGCCATGCAAATCAATCCCGGTTTAGTGAACGCTCTAGGAATTTTGCCTATAGAATTCCATAGGAAGCGGCCCCCACTTCCACATTCACAAAGGTGAGTCTATCAAGAGTACTCCTGTAGCTAGGTACTCCACTCCACATAGAGTATAGATCTCATTAAGAGTTTATATTAACCCAACCTCTTATCGCTTCAGGAATCATGCCTCTTATGATTTATTATAGCATGTTCACCTCATATCACTTCACAACTTGTTATTACTAATTGAACCTATTTCTTGGGATCTCCAGTCATTTAGGTCGGGTTACCATCATGAGTGATTCCATAGGCATTAGTCCCATCTTCATCGATGTGTTATGGACTTTCTCTCTAGCTAGTCCTTTCGTCAAAGGATCGGCTAAAATTTCATCAGTGTGTACGTGATCCACTCTTACAGCCCCTATGGAGAGTAACTCATAGCATAAAAAAAAAAACCTTGTCTAAGAACAATCACAAAAGCGACTGCAATTTCACCGGTCAGTCTATCACAGATTCACAGGAACAAATCATACAACCATATTTCCTCTCACTACTCAACACTCACATGTAGAGATAAACATCAGAAGCTCCTACATTTTATTTTATTACATTTTCCATGAAACATAAATAAACAAAAACATGATACTGACAGTAAAGAGAATCAAAATCTAATCCTTTATGGTGATTGTGATCTCTAGCCTTATGTCTTTCTTATTCATATGATGTAGCATTGTCTATGCTAATTTTTCAAGGACCATTGTCTCCACAATTTAACTTCTTCTCTAGAAACTTCATGTATCCATTTTTATGGCATTAATAAATATAAATAAGAGTTGAAATGACATGGTAATTCTAACAAGGTAACAATGTCATGAGGATTCAAAATGAAACATGAAGAGATGATCAAAATCAAACAGACAGAATTGCCATATAATGAGAGTAATACTCTTTCTTGTGTAACAAAAATAACACAGTGAAACATTCAAGTAGAACAATAATTTAGACTTTGAAGATTATACTTTCCAACATACATACAATAATAAAGTGAGAGACAAGGTTATCCTAACAATTCAGAACATGTAGAACTAATTAAACTGAACTTAGGAATTCCACAGCACTAGAACTACTACCCTTTTTCACTGCCATCTTCAGCAAGCTCCAGACCATGACATGAACCAAAGCAGTTCAGCCAGATAGCGAATAACCCTTCTATCGAAACGAAAAAAATCATCCTGAAAAAGAGGCATTTCAACTACGATGTTATAAGTCTATTTTGAAGCATCAGTTGCAACAAAAATAAAAATATCGAGACATTATAAGGAAAACACACTCATGGAAATGAACTTCATTACTATCTTAGACACTAAATCAATCATATTCAGGCCATTTCACCAATGTGATGGAATTGTACACTGTTGCATGCGTGTAAAAATTCAATAATATCATTTGCACAGAAACTTTAAAACCCCTGCAAATAAAAGTATAAAATATACAAAACTTTCATTTTCACATTAATCATTCAACAAGAATAATCAATTATCTTGTAATCCATTAAACACTGACATAAAGCAAAAGATAAAACATAAAAACCATAAGATGCTCATTTTCAATTCGAATTTGTGCATACTATCAAGGTTATCAAAATCACGATTTAAATGGAAAGATCGTGAGATCTTAATCGTCCCCCCCGTAATAGATAATGTACAAGATCACTTGCTGAGAAAACCACAGTCAAGATCGTGAAATCCCAAAATCACAGAATTGTGAAGATGAATCGGTTTTTTGTGCCCCAAGTGTTGCCCACTCACGCAATCTCTATGTCGCTAGCAACATTGCAGTAATTTTTCTTTCAATCACTATATCAAGTGGCTCTGTCTCTCCCCTGTTACGATTCGTTCAGTTTCTTCCCTCTCCCACCTCTCTCTATCAACACACCAGACTATGAATACTTAGCAGCTAGGGAATAAATGCTAGGCATAAATCATGTTAACATTTCAACCCAGCAAATCAAAAAACTTGACACCACTAAGCAGTAACAACAACAATGAAATCAATCATATGCACAATTAAAAGGCCAGTATTATATCAAAACAGACTGAGTGGTAATGGTAACCCGTAATTTAATAAGATATGAAATTCTTTAAAAAATTGATAACATGTATGGAGGGAAGCTCTACAGAGCGGGAAACTAGGATGAGCACTACGCCACATATCCAAACACTCATAATGGTAAACATGTTAACATTATGTTAACCACCACACCTTTTCAACATCTTGAAAATACTCAAATATAAGCAGCATTCCATCTAATTCTCGAAACCAGAGAAATGAAAATGAGGCATAGAATTGCATTATAAGCTCACTAAGTTTCAGAAAGTTATATAATCAGACGAGAGTGGTGTAAGAACCTAATCCTCACAAAAAAAATAAACAATTATATTGTGCTGATTCTATAAAAGCTATGTGAGAACTATATATTAGGGATCAGAGGAATTAGCCAATTACATGGCAAAGGTGTTTCTAAAATATAGTTTCGAAGAGTTCAAGTTATCAAAAACTAAAATTAACCAAACTATTATCCAGACAACTAGCATATATAAAAAAATGATCCAACAAGTTCAGGTTAACCAGGAACTCAAATTAACCAGACTACTGAAAATAAAAGCAATGTTTAACTTATAGATTCCATCAACCATTGATTAACAATGATCCAACAAGTCACCAAAAATCAGAGCAGGCATAAAATGATTAACACAAACAAAAAACTAACCATATATATGCTGCCGTTGAATCCCAGCTTAGGGCGATATCAAACTCTCAATGTAGACAACTGGGCAAAACTGTACATAGTTGTTTTGAAACATAGGAATATTCAAAGTATCAGTCTTGGAATCATAAACAATCAATTTAATTTTGCCACCTTGCATTTCACGAAACTCTACCAGCAGTTGGTCATCCTCAGAAATATATAAAGCTCTCCTGGCTGTGAAACCCCGAACTTGCATGTTAGGAACACTGTACAATTTAGTCCAAGACTCTTGATTTCCATACTCCTTCATAATCCAAACATCCCAATATTCATCACTACTTGCAAAGACACACAAGCAATCCCTCAACACACTCAATGTCAACAAATCATTCTCATTCTCGAAATCAGGTAGGAAAAGTTGTTGATATGACTCCTTCTCTAAATCAAGAGAAATAATACTTGAATCATCATATGCCAACCAATTAACAGTGCCACTCACAAATATTCCATATACACTGTCGTAATCAAATGGGATGTCCTGTATTCTTGTCCAATAATCAGTCCCCAAAGTGTAAACACTAACTTCATTTTTGGAAGAAATAGCAATAACCTTATAATTATCAATGTAATGATCATACCCAAAGCTTATGGAAAAAGAAGAAGGATCACCCGGTTCCAAAGGAGGCAATAACTTAAATTTTCTAATGGAAGGGTTCCACAAGAAATAAGATCCATTATTGAGTATACCACAAACGATGCCATCACAAGAGCACATTACGGACACATAGTTACGTACAATAGTGATACTATTAGGAGGGTCAAGTTGTGTCTGTGTAACAACCGTGGAAGTAGAAAAAACCAAGGGGATTGGGGAATCATGCAGAACTAACCTATTATCAAAGTAACTATATAAGTTGCTGTAAGTGGTTACCATGAGATGGTGGCGCTTGGTTGACAATTGAAGATGCTTCTTTGCGAAGTTGGGATCGGAGATTAAAGAATGAAAGAACTTACAAAGGCACCGAAGCTGCACGAGTAATTTGATCGGAAGCCTACAGAGAATCTCAGTCAAGACATCGAAGGGAAGAGTAGGAAGCTCAGGATCCGGTGGGGATGTTAGGGTTCCGGTATTTGTTTCGGCCGTGAGTGACAGAGAAGTCAAGAGGATGTTGTTTGGGTCTTCCTCTTCTTCCCCATCGCTGCTACTCTGCGCCATTTCTCAAAAACAGAACAGAAACAGAATTAAAAAATATGTATCTATAGTCGAATGAAGGTTCGAGAATAGGGTGGGTTTGAGTAACTAACGGTTGGTCTACACGCATTCCACCTTATACTACTTTCTCATTATCTTATCTCAATTTTTAAATACTACCTCCGTCCCTAATTATAGGACTCTTTTGTTAAAATCACGGGAATTAAGAAAGTGTATATTTATATTAAAGTTGTTTGTAATCACTACTGCTTTTACAATTTTATCCTTAAGAGAGAGAATTAGGGGGGTGTATTGGATTAGGATTTTGAAGGACAATTTTTGCTTAAAAAAGTCTCAAAGATTTTAAAAGATTTTGTAGGATTTTAATGACTTTCATGATTTTAAAAGACAATCAGGATTTTCAATTTGGATTTCAATGGATTTACATCATAAGATTTTAAAGGATTTTATGGATTTATAAGATTTCAAAAATATTTATGAATTTTAAGGACTCATTGAAAAGAAATGATTACAACACACTCTCTATCATAATATTTTGAATACATACTCTTATTTTTTATTTTATTTTTATGAGAGATAGAGAGAGGGGGAAGAGAGGAGGGAGAAAAGAGAGGAGATAGAGGGAGAAGAGAGAAAGATACATATATAGAGAGGGAGGAGAGAGAGAGAGAGAGAGAGAGAGAGAGAGAGAGAGAGAGATAGAGAGAGAGAGAGAGAGAAGCGAGAGAGGGGAGAAAAGAGAGGAGAGAGAGAGAGAGATAGAGAGAGAACGGAGAAGAGAGAGAGAGACGAAGAGAGAAGGGAGAGAGAGAGAGAGAGAGAGAGAGAGAGAGAGAGAGAGAGGAGGGAGAAAAGAGAGGAGAGAGGGAAGGGAGAAGAGAGAAGGAAGAAGGGATAAAAAAGAGATAGTAAAAACTTTTAAAGAAAAACAATCTCAAGAAATCTTATGTCTTCATGAAAGACTTTTTTTGGTTAAAATTTCACTAGACAATCTCACAAAATCCATCAAAATCTAATTTATTAAACAATCCTTTGAAATTTGAATGATTTTGAATACCATGAGACTTTTTTTAAGTGATGAAAAGTCTTGATTGAATATCTCAAGACTTTTTTAAAATGACAAAGAATCTTGATTGAATACCACAAGACTTTTTTTAAATTGCAAATAGTCTTAATTGAATACCACAAGACTTTTTCATAATTAAAAGTCTTTTAAAATCCCTAAGAATCCTAATCCAATACATCCCCTTAGTTTATGTTTTCCATATTCTATTTATTGCTGATTGAAGAAAAAGATGTATAATAAATAGGGGCATGTATGTAAAGAAATAATTAATGTAGTTGAAAATAACAAAGGGGTCTTATAAAAAGGGACAATTTTTTTTCTCAAAAGGGTCTTATAATTAGGGACGGAGGTAGTACTTGTTATTTTCTTCTTTTTTTCTTTTGATATATTTAAGTCTACCTACTATACTATTTAAAAAAATCAATGTCTGTTTTTTTTTACCATTTTGCCCTTATTAGGGGTATTTTAGTAAATTGGTAATTAGTGAGTGTTATGTTATATATACAAAAAAAAATTTCCCTTCTCTCTCTAAACTTCAGAATTTTTTTTCCCTTCTCTTTCTAAAAACCCATCGACCCCCTCCCCCTCACTATCCACCATCTTCTCCCTTCTTCCCATGTCTCTCGGCCCTCTCACTCTCTTAGCCCCAAATTCTTCAATCCTCACCCAAACTCCATAGAATCAACATGCAAACTCATTTTTGAAGCCTCATGATGGAATAACCACAAATCAAGTCTCAATCCTTTTCTCCTCTTCCCTTGAACGTGCGTGTCCCTCTCTCAATTTTCACCTTGGGTTTTCATTTTTATTCAAACAAGAACCTCTTGCATGGGTACTGAATATTATTTATCAGGATGGTCTGAAGCAAGAAACAAGGAAGATTACAGTTAGGGTTTGGTTGCTCAGCTGCAAGAATGGATGGGTATGTGTGTTTTCTAACTCTGTTCTGTTTTTGTTGATTGCTGGAAAAGAGTTTTGAGTTAGAACTTGATGTATAAGCTAGAATTTTGAAGCATAAGCTGTTTAAGTTGTTGTAAGGAATGGATTAACATTACAGCTTATGAGTTTGATTAATTATGTATTTTGGGCTGTTAGTAGCAACTGTGGTGTTGTTGGGGTTTGAGGTTAAAAGACCCAAATTAAGGATAAGAATGAGTGAATTAGTACTTTTTTTTTTTGTAAGTATGTTTTTGGTATTTGCATTTATGTCATGAATCAAGTTTTCAATTAGTTATTTCAATTTTGTAGATGCATTGCTGCTGGTTTGTTCAACCCACAAGATGTTTGTATAATTGCTTGAATTAAGGTGTAGGAGTGTTAATATTATACATGGTTGTAAAATTCATGGCGTTCTCATCCCTTATTTTTTTTTCCTCTTTTTTGCAGGTTGGGAAATTATTTTAGTGGGTTGTCTTTTGAAGGTTCTGTTTGTCTTTTGGTTCTTTTTCCTGCAGTTTGTTTCATTGTAGATGATCAAAGGTGTGCCTCTTTTTTTATGCCGTTTTTCATTTTCTAAGTGATTGTTTTATGTTTGATTGATGTTTAGTTAGTTTTCTCTAATGCAATATTTCAAAACTATTAGGTGTTTAGTGATTACATATAGGAAATAATACACCATTACTTGCCATTTAATTGTGAGTTATCAATTTTGTATGTGTTTGCATTATTTTGGTTAACGCCTTGTTTGGTAGAGAGGAAATAGAGACGAGAGAGAGAGGGACGAGAGAATATGGAGAGAAACACCCAACTTCTCCTGTTTGGTTTAGCGCAGAGATTGGAGAGAGCGATTAAATTCGTGTGGGACCCACTTCAATTTTAGTCCCCTCGTTCATGCGAAGAAAGCTGGAGAGAGAGCATGACTTTTTTGCCTTTCCAACTTTGCCCCTATCTTCAACCATTGCGTTGTTCTGCAACTCTTCAATCATTGTGTTGTTCTGTAAATTTTCCTATACCAAAACAGTCAAACCTAATATTTCTTGAGTGAAATTTATAACTAAAAACAATTAATTTGTTGTTAGATAAATGAAGAGAACAACTAAAAACAACTAATTTCTTGTTGAGTGACCATAGTCGATAGATGCAAATGCAGTGTGTTGGTGGGTCGGCGATGGAAGCTCCTAGTTTTTTTTTTCCTTCAATTTTTTTCCTGGTTTGCTGAATCGGTGCTCTAATAAAGTTAATATATTAAACTAGTCAAATTAATTTAATTTTTGACCGGAAACTAGTTAAAAGAATTAATAATTAAAATATTTAATTTATATAATTAGTTTTTTTATTTAAAGCTAATATAATTAGTTAAACTACTCAAAAGTAAATCAAGTAATTAAATTAATTAAATCATTTTTATGTGATATTTTTATCTCAAGGGTATTTTTGTACTTTTAAATATAATCAACGCTTCTCTCTTCTCTATTTCTCTTCTCCTTCTCTTATATCAAACAACCTAACAAATCTACTCTATTTCTCACCAATTTCTCTCTTCTCATACTCTCTCTTACCCATTTCTCTCTTCACAACTTCTCTTCTAAACCAAACACACCCTAAGTCTTGGTGCTTGAAATTTGCAGCAGCTAAAAGATATGAACTGGAGAAAAATTCAAGCAGAAATTTGCATTACTTTTTGTTTGATTATCGCTTTAACAATATTCACACAATAAAACTTTGAGATATTTATCTTTCAATTTGACTTTGTTTGCTATGTGTAGTTTATGTTCATCAGCCAATACCATTGAAATATACTTTTCTATCCCAGCGTTCATCTTAGGTGAGCTGTTGAAGTCGGAAAATGCAAACGTATTGGCCAGCGAATTTTGTACAATGGTTGTAATGATACTTGAAGAAAATTTGAGTATATATTGTTAAGAAAATTTGAGTATGCATTGTTCTATCATCATACGAAGGAAAGCATACTTATTTTGAACAAGAGTTTAGTAAATCGCGATATTATTTAGAGTAGAATATAGTTTTTTTTGTTTACTAAATTGTTAGCCAACAATTTAGTAAATCGCGATATTCTTTTTTACACGATGGTCAAACTGAATATATTTGAACAAGAGTTTACTAAATCGCGATATTATTTCACACGATGGTCAAACTGAATATACAAGCACTTAATTTCCTACTAAAATTCAATATATCAGCTACCATTGGAATCATTCTGTTACAAGTGCACTAAATACGAAGTAAAAGGAACTGAGAAAGACTGCATAACTGAGTTCCTTAAATCCACTTGCGCTTAAATTTTGCAGCAAGAATCCTTTTGATATCTAATATTTTTGTGCAGTGCATACCTCTAATGTACTTAATTCTACCTGATGTTGACATTGGTTCAACTTGGGAGATTCTTAGGAGTTCCTCCTCGAATTTGGTATTAGAGACCAAAAAGTGTCTACTGATGTGGTAGGGCATCTACTAAGGCTATTTTGACACACTAAATAAATAACTAAATAACATTTTAGCAGATTGGGCAAATAACACAAGGGCACAGGCACTGGCTCATAAAGTTGACACTTATGACTTCCATACTTGATTCTCAGCCCTCATGTTTAGCGAAGTAAGTAATTTTAAATCATGTACTTTGGCTTAAAAAAGTTACTTGGAAGGCCTTATACCAGAAAGTATGTAGAATCTATATTCTATACATAATCATGGAGTCTAGCTACAATTACGCAATTGGGTTGGCACAACAACTTGAAGTTTCTTTCCTATTTCACTTGACGATCTACATGCCAACTTAACAAGCATAATAACAGCACATGTATAGTTAAGATAAACTTATTATTAGGACTGCAATTCAGCGGTGTCCTCTTTGATTTCTACAAGCTACAAAAATAACAATTCAGCGGTGTCCTTTTAGATAGTGTGACATGTGGTTGATGATATAATTAACTGAAAACAAATCCAATACTGCTTCCCCTTAGAGGAGTAAGTAATGAAAATGAGAGCAATCCTTCTAAATACATAACTAAAAAGATAAGTATCCATATGCAATGCTACATTTCCAAACATTGTTTATTATGATTCATTTGTTATTTGTATGAATTTACTAGGTTGAAAGTGAAGAAATCAAATTTTTCAAAAAGGTTACAAATGTGCTAAAATTGAATAATCTCAAAACACCAACATCTAGAATTAAATAACATATTCAGTTTAGTTCATATTGCATTGTTCAAGATTTGGAGCAACCATTCAGAAATTTGTGTAGCAGTTAGCATACATTATATAATATCTAAATCGTAACTCCAATCTTAGAAAATCAATTTAGAATAAAAAACTAACAAACAAGTGAAAATAACATAGCATTTTCTCAAGTTATAAATTGTATCAACCATTAATTAAAAATAATGCATGAAGTCGCCAGTAATAAGAACAAGCATAAAATAAATAAGATTAATAGACGTTAACCTGTATGTTGCAGTTGAATTTCATGGGCAAGTGACATAGCATAGCCATCCAAATCACAATGTTAAGAATAAGGTGATATGAAACTCTCAACGTAGACTTCTGGGTCTAACCAACCACTGATATTTTGAAACTCGGGCATATTAAAAGTACCATTTTTGGAATCATAGACAAACAACTTCAATTTCAACAACTCTATAAAACCCATTAGCACTTGGCCATCCTCCGAAATGTATAAAGCCTTGGAATAATAGGGAGAGAAAACCCGATCTCCCATGTAAGGAACACTGTACAGTTTAGTCCATGGCTTTGCATGTGAATATATAGTTGTAAACTATATATTCAGACCATAGTTGTAAACCCGATCCTCCGAAATATAGTTGTAAACTATCCAGACCCAAGGTTTATAGCATGTGAATATATAGCAGGTGATATTTCACACGAGGGTCAAACTGAATATACAAGCTCTTAATTTCCTACTAAAATTCAATATATTAGCTACCATTGGAACCATTCAGTGACAAGTGCACTAAAGGTTGTGCATACGAAGTAAAAGGAACTAAGAAAGACTGCATAACTGAGTTCCTTAAATTCACTTTTGCTTAAATTTTGCAGTTAGAATCCTTTTGATATCTAATATTTTTGTGCAGTGCATACCTCTTATGTACTTAATTCTACCTGATGTTGACATTGGTTCAACTTGGGAGATTCTTAGGAGTTCCTCCTCAAATTTGGTATTAGAGACCAAAAAGTGTCTACTGATGTGGTAGGGCATCTACTAAGGCTATTTTGACACACTAAATAAATAACTAAATAACATTTTAGCAGATTGGGCAAATAACACAAGGGCACAGGCACTGGCTCATAAAGTTGACACTTATGACTTCCATACTTGATTCTCTGCTTTCATGTTTAGCGAAGTAACTGATTTTAAATCATGTACTTTGGTTTAAAAATGTTACTTGGAAGGCCTTATACCAGAAAGTATGTAGAATCAATAAATAATCATGGAGTCTAGCTACAATTACCAGAGTATCCATATGCCATGCTACATTTCCAAACATTGTTTATTATGATTCATTTGTTATTTGTATATTAGGTTGATAGTGAAGAAATCAAATTTTTCAAAAGGTTACAAATGTGCTAAAATTGAATAATCTCAAAACACCAACATCTAGTATTATATAACATATTCAGTTTAGTTCATATTGCATTGTTCAAGATTTGAAGCGACCATTCAGAAATTTGTGTAGCTGTTGGCATACATTATAATATCTAAATCGTAACTCCAATCAATTTAGAATAAAAACTAACAAACAAGTTAAAATAACATAGCATTTTCTCAAGTTATAAATTGTATCAACCATTAATTAAAAATGATCCATGAAGTCGCCAGTAATAAGAACAAGCATAAAATAAATAAGATTAATAGACGTTAACCTGTATGTTAAGTGACATACCATAGCCATCCAAATCAGAATGTTAAGAACAAGGTGATATGAAACTCTCCACGTAGACTTCTGGGTCTAACCAACCACTGATATTTTGAAACTCGGCCATATTAGAAGTACCATTTTTGGAATCATAGACAAACAACTTCAATTTCAACAACTTTTGAAAACCCATTAGCACTTGGCCATCCTCCGAAATATATAAAGCCTTGGAATAATAGGTAGAGAAAACCTGATCTCCCATGTAAGGAACACTATACAATTTAGTCCATGGCTTTGCATTTCCATATTCCTTCATAATCCAAACATCCACAAGCATATCGGTGTTGCTACTAGTAGAGATGCACAAGCAATCCCTCAACTTCCCCAAGATCCAATGATCCTTCTTCGTATCAGGCTGCAAAAGATTTTTATACAACTCATTCTCCAAATCAAGAGAGACAATGGCATTCCTAGAACTGCTCGCAGCATCATATGCCAACCAATTAACGGTACCACTCACAAATACACCTGGATTATCACTAGTGTGAGAATATGGGAAGTCTTGGATCCTCCTCCAAGAATCTGTACCCAAAGTATAAACACTAACTCTATATTGGTTCTTAAAGGAAGAAACAGCAACAATTTTATAATTGTGAGTGGAATGTTCATATCCAAAGCTAAATGTTGAAGGGAGATGAAATCTTCTTCCTCTTCCGGGATATTTCAAAGGGGGAAATGTATTGAATTTCCTAATGGAAGGGTTCCACAAAAGAGGGAAACGATCCTTAATGGTGAAACAAAGGAT
Source organism: Medicago sativa (assembly GCF_051527215.1). Classification (NCBI taxonomy): domain Eukaryota; kingdom Viridiplantae; phylum Streptophyta; class Magnoliopsida; order Fabales; family Fabaceae; genus Medicago; species Medicago sativa. The sequence goes on along the minus strand of NC_140751.1, from coordinate 7,114,138 downwards.
GCCGTCGCAAGAGCAAATACGCAAATCAGAAATCTTATGATTGTTCAAAATATCAGGCAAGTCGGGTTGGGTCTGCGTGACGCCGGTAGAGGTTGATAATGCGCTGAAAACAGAAGGAATTGATGAATCCCATAGAAGTATATTACTTGATTCGGTCGGAGTGATTATGATGATATGGTGAAGGTACTGGGAAGCCTTTGACAGGTGAAGATGCTTATTAGCGAATTTGGGATCGGAGATCAACGATTTCCAGGATTTGCAGATGCATCGGAGTTGAAGGAGGAGCTTGACAGGAAGCCTGCATAGAATCTCTGCAACGAGATCGAATGGAAGAGTAGGAAGCAATGGCGGCGATGGTAGGGTTTCGGTGGTGGTGGTGGTGGTGGTAGTCAATTGGGGCGTCTTAGAGGTGGTTATTTCCTCCTCTGCGTCGTTAGGGTTGTCAGCGTCGTTACGAAACTTCATTTGAAAGAGGAAATACTGATAGTTCTATGTGTGTGATTGTACGTTGTTGTTTTGCTGCTATAGAATTGGAAGGAGAGAAAGACATCCACTACTATATATATGGACTTGAATGTCATTTTCAATCACTTCTACATCTCTTAAATATTAATTGTTCACACTCCACAATCCTTCCCATGCCTCTTCCAATTCCAACGAGTAAAATCTACGATAATTAATGGTAATCAATTCACCTCATACATTTGAAATCTCTTCAACAAAAAGAGAAAAAATCGCCTCATACACATAAACCTGTAAAAATCTGTGTTTATTTTGGAAAGTATTGATGCCACAATCATGTAATAGAATCATATTGCTTCAAAAAAAATGTACTATCATATTATTATTTCACCTGATCATTATCTTAAAGTCAATATCAACCAATAATTACCAACCAATCACATTCCAATGAATTACTTGCATACAATTAAAGTCATCAGATGTAAAGTTAACAACAAAATGGAATAATATAACATATCAAGACTAAATACATTTTGTCAAAATAAAAAATCAAGACTAAATACATCCTAATTATTTGTGAAAACTTCAAATGGTTAATATTCCTATTAATTACTGTATCAATTCTCCTGATATTCCTTGACTTGATTACCATTTAGAGGTACTCAAAGTTGTCAACACATAACCTTATTAAGTGTCTATATAAACTGTCACTATATTTTTACAACCAAGGACATACAACTTGGTTTGTTGATGCAGAGCTTATTTCCTTCAAATTCCATGGCCCCCAAAACCTAGAACATGTGTGTGAAATTAATAAATCGAGTTTTGATAAAGTTAAGATCGAGCAAGGTGAGTAATATATAAACATCGTCTACATCATCCAATAAATTCTATAATCTCTTATTTTTAAATGATAAAATTAAAAATAACATGAAATTTGTATGTAAATAAACAAATGAAGTAGCATCAACACTTCAGTCTCAGAATACAATATATACAACCAAGCTTATTTTCAAACCTATAATATTTGTCTACATTGGCTTTTGTAAGGAACCAACATTTATCTACAATACTCAAATGAAAAACATTAATATGGTTAATTGCTTATTAATTTACCTATTCTTATGTCAATTATAGGTTGTTGAAAAGAATGACTCGCTCACTCCAAGAATTTGAAGTATAGATTCACAGTTAATAATTTTATGCTACAGTGTAATTATCCGAATTTTAAGTTCATCTTATTGTTTTGTCAAAAAAAAAAAATTCATCTTATTGTATTTGATGAAATCGGCACAATTTATTACCAGTAGTCCTTCTATTTTTCGGTTTACTCTTTTTTATTTTTTGAGGGGTTATTCTTTTGTTCTTGTGTATATAATAATAAATATGGTTTTTTATCGTATTATCCATCAATTTAATCCTCCTTTTACTAACTTGATTTCTTTCATTATGGGCATTTACATGTGCATAAATATCTGAGAAATTATATTTGTACAATCAATTTAAAACGATTTTTATGACCACTCTCTCTTATACTTTCATTGTGTTTTGAGAAATGACATTTGAATAATCAAAAGTTAACAATTTTTAGGACAACCATGTAAAATATGTCAAGCAAGTGTTAATTTGATTGATAGAAGAAAGATAAAGAACTAGAAAAACTAGAAACTATTAGGAAAAATATAAAGGTTTCAGAATATAGTTTAAGAATATTATGACGTAATCTGATCTATATAGCCAACCCACTTGGATAAGACTTGGTTGTTGTTGTTGAAAAAAAACAAAATATCTTTTTTTGAGAAGAAAATTTTAATTTTTAAAATAATGATTTACTATAAGTTGTGATGTCGTGATCAGAATTTAAACTCTAACTTTCTTGACTTTTCCAATAGTTATAGCCTATAGGTGTTTCCAAACATTGTTATCTTTTTTTTATCAAAACAAAATAAAAAAATTCATCAAACTCGAATCTTAATCATACAAACATAACAACTTTAATTTCATTGAAAATCCCATAAAAAAAATGATAACAATGTTGACATTTTATAACATAAAAGACTAAATCGAGAAAAGAAAAAGATAAATGACAAAAGTGTTACCTAATTGTAACATAAATGATAAAATCGAGAAAATCAAAAGATAAAGGACAAAAGTGTTACCTGAAATTAGGCATGGCAATGGGGCGGGGTGGGGACGGGTTTTATCTTCCCCGTCCCCATACCCGATTCTCATATACTTACCCGTTACCCTACCCATACCCAACGGGGATGAGAAATTGAATCTCATCCCCGTACCCGACGGGTTCAGGTATCCCCGCCCCATCCCCGTCCCCGCATTGAATAATTGTTTTTAATAAAAAATAGAAGTTTTTTTTCATTCCCAATAGCAACGTTGTAATACATTATCGAACAATACACTCATTTTAACATTTGTTAGATTGAATGATTTAGTTGATACTTTAAATATCAATGGTAGTTTTTATTAACATGGCAATTATCAAACAAAATAACATGACATATCAACATAAAGTAATTTTTTACATTTGGGTATGGGTTCGAGGTGGGTACCTATATACCCGTTACCCGTCCCATACCCATGTTTTGAAATCGGGGAAAACCCATACTCATACCCAAACCCAGTCAAAACGGAGAAAACCCGTCAGATTGGGTTTGGTTCGGGCGGATAACCGCGGGTATGGGTTTTGTTGCCATGCCTACCTGAAATTAAGTTAAGGGACGAAAATGAGTAATTTTGCCTTTATTAAATAATAAATGTATACGGTCTATATTCAAGTCAAATACATTAGTTATTTAATTAACCTAAAAAATATTTTTTTACTTATAAATGTGGCATGATAGACTAGTTTATAAGATAGTCTCTAATAAGCTATTTAAAACAAGAGTAAAGAACTTCCCTAAAAAAAACAAGAGTAAGAAACTCTTCCAAAAAAAAAGTAAAAAAAATATTTTCACTTGTGTGGCACGATTATAGAAGCTGAAACCATGGGAAATCCGGAAGTTATCAAAGTGGCTCTCTTGTTTTAAACAGATTGTAAATCTTTATTTGACGCTCTTGCCGTCACCAATACTCCTCTCTATGAGTTTGATGATCTTGTCTCTTAATATAGAAGTCTTTTAATTAGTTAACCCAACTTTATAGTGTTGTATGTTCCCAATTTTATAGTGTTGTATGTTGGGAAGCAAACTAATAAAGTTGCTTATGTTATTGTTAAAGCATCCTAAATTTTCACATCATCCTAACCTCCTTATTTTCCATGATGTATAAACTACTTTGTATTTGTTGATTTTGAATAAAATGAGTTATCACGTCTTTGCTAAAAAACCAAAAGTGTGGTGGAAAAAAAAACAGTTATCAAATTGATTTTTTTTTACGAGAATTTATAAATTATTTGTTTGTATTGACTTATTTTTTAACTTACGAAAAAAAAGTTTATTCATATAAAGAATATTTTTTTGTTTATTCATAAGTTTTCATTAACCAAAAATTTATCTTTAATTTTTGTTAAGAAGTTTAAAATATAAATTTTGTATTAAAAGTTATACATTTAATATTAAATATTAGACTTTTGAATAAATAATTGTTGTTTTCTAAAAAAAAAATGTTTCTATGATTAGTTGTTTTTTTTTTTTGATAAAATAATTAGTTGTTTTAACATATGCAATGTTGTACATGTTAGACAAACTCATAGGGCTGGCACTGAACCGAACCAACTCGATTAAAGTTTGTAATTCGATTCAACAATTGATTCGTCGAACTTGGTTCATGAACCAAATGAGCCGAACTTGAGCTGAAAATTAAGTTCGTCAACTAATTGAGTTGAACTTGAACTATATGCAGTTCGACTCGTTTGGTTCACGAGATGACTCAATGATATATACACACACACACACACATATATATATATATATATATATATATATATATATATATACACAACACTTAAATTTTTTAAAATGCATAATTGATTTTACATAATTAGATAATTGCTTATATATATAATACTTTAAAAACTAAGACAAACACTTAGCAATAATAGGATAAAAATGAGCTACTTTAAAATTGATATACAACGTCATACCCAATGTCGTTGTAGTTTTTAAGGATTTCAAAACGAAAATAGTCCCGCATCAGAACGTGCATGAAAAATCGAGATATGATTATCTATAATAAGATAAACATACGACATAAGAATGAAAAACTGGATTTGGTCGTTTCATACTAGAGTTAATTACTATGTGTAATAATAGCTAAATACTTTAACTTTTGAGTTACGTGTTTCAAGTGATTTTACTCATTTCCTTACCTAAAGTTATGTGTTTTGAACAAACGAATTGAATTTAATAAGTCGAACCTTGTTCGTAAACTTTAAACATGCTGAACTTGAACTGAAAAAAATGTTCGTGATGCTAGAACCGAGGTTCAAACCGAGACAATTCTTAACGGGTCGAGTCAAGCTGTTTGATTCGACTCGACTTACTCATTTCTTACCCTACAAACCCATAAGTTTATCTATTCGAATAAACAATTTTATACACAAGTTTAAATCAATCCAAACAATCTAGTTTATTGAATTCGGCACCATAAGTATCTGATGATTCAATTTCAGAGTTCTCTCAAACCCATGTTGTGTTTTCTCTCATCTCTTCACCAAATCACATCTCCTCTGTCTGTCCACTGAACCACCGCCAGCACCATCGTCCACCGGCCAATCTCTCGAGTGTAGTTGCTGTCTGCACTCTGCAGAGTCTCCGAAGCCACCACAACCCTTTCTCTCTAAGATTCCAACAATCTAGTTAGCGTGCTCTCTCTTTTCTCCTCTTCTCATTCTCCATTCTCCCTCTCTCTCTCACAAGTCTCCTCAACCAGTTCTCTCTTGCGTCTCAACTCTCCAAGTCATTCTCCACGACCACCAGTCTACTCTCTCTCTCTCTCTCTTGCAGCAAGCTAATCGACTCAACTCACTCTAAGGTAAATTGATTCTCCAATTGCTTGTTTTAGGGTTTCAAAATTGGGAATTGAAAATGGAATTTTGTTATGATTGGAATTGGAATTTTTTATGAACAAATTGTTGTTTGTTAGTTAGAATTGGAATTTTGGATATAGCTTCCTTGGAATTGTATATAACTACTTGGGTTTGATGTAATTGTTCTTATTACATTGGTTAGAGAAAGAATCGTAATTTTGGATATAAGCAAGTTGTTTTCAATGTAATTGTTTGCCCGGTGAAGAGGCTTTTCTAGACTATGATTCATGACAATTTTATATTATGATTACTTTCTTTACCTACAAACTCACTCGAGATGCTCTCTTAACAATTACCAATGATGTTAACCCTACAACTCATGTTCAACAAATGGATAGTAGACGATTTTCATTGTAATTGTATTGCATCGCATCAAACAATGTTATTTCTTATTTTTAGTATAATTTGCATTATAGTTTCTTTGAAATTTTAGCCACACTGATATCATATGTTTGGATCCGCCCCTATAGGTAACCCTACAACTAACACCTCACTTTCACTCCCTACTATTTATTGTTGTTCATATACACTACCTTGCTTTATTATTCTGATAATTTGCTTTGCTTTGAATATTTTAATTTCCCTTAATTTCCTTCAATTCTGGCGCTCACGTGTTATGTATGTGTATGTATTAATTAGAGTAAGAACATATGTTAAGTAAGTACGTGTGTGTATTACCTTAAAAAACTTTTAGTCTTCAATCTATTGTTATGCTCTGCTATGTCTGTTTTGTGTGAGCTTGTTTCAGAGTTGACGTTCTATATTTCATGAAACTTATTGGATAGTATTAAGTTGTTTTTGTTACAATGTGCTACTGAAATGAAATAAAATGATTATTGGATGTGTTAATTTCTCACAAATTTTGTACTTATTTCATCGGTCCAACAAATTATAGAGCATATATGTAGTAGTTCTTTTTGATACATTATAAATTGAGTACAATGTAATTTTTTTAGTATGTTACTTTTATACATATACTTATAGTTATTTATTGAAGTTTCATATTTTGCACCACCTAGGTCAGGGTCTTGGATCAGCCACTGATTCAGTGGGTGACAAGAGAGAATCCGGGTTCACTATAAAGAGTCACGGCAGAGCTTCACCACTCACCAAGATTCCGCCATTGGCGAAACATATAAGAGATGTCAAGAAAAGTAGACAACATTTTATTCCTGGATGAATGGCTAAAGAGAAGTTGTGGCAACAAATTCACCTCAAAAACCTCTCATCACCCCACTACCACCTCTGCGAAATCCATAATTCAAGCTTGGTCCTATCTCCGAAACACCCTTCAATCAACCTCTTCATTCAATCAAAACCATCTTCACCAACATCTCAAAACCTTACTCAATTCTCAAACCTCTCTCCATGTCGCCGACCCACAAGCTAAACTTCTCCTTTCCATTCTCACAACTTCAAATTTCTCTCTTTCCCATGAATCCATTCCCCTTTGTTTTAGACTTCTTTACATATGGATAAGAAAATCAACAAAACCCACCAAACAAACTTTTGATGTTATTGATTCAGTAGTTGAGTTTCTTTCTAAGTTATTTTTGTCATCTACTTCTCAAATTGATTTTGGAAATAATCATGTTTTATTATTCTCTGAAGCTATTCTACTTTTGGGTGCTTTTTCTTTTGTGCATTCTTTATCTCAAAACACTAAAAATTTGTGCTTGGATATTCTGTCTAGATTGCTAGTAGATAATTGTAGGTTGGTTTGTTTGTTTGATGAACTTGTGCCTAACGTTCTTGCTGGAATTGGGTATGTTTTGTCATCTTCTATGACTGTTCATTTTGTTAGAATATTGGATTGTTTGTTTGAAATTTGGGGAAAAGATTTTGATGGGCCTCGAGGTAGTGTTGTTCATGGACTCATGGTTCTTTATTTGTTTGATTGGGTTGCGTCGAATTTGATCAATTTCGGATTTTTGGAGAAAGTGGATGTTTTGGTGAGAGAAACATTTGAGAGTTTTAAGGAAAACTATGCATCATTTGCTGTTTTCATGTCTGGGATTGGAGTGTTAAGAGCTACAGATAGATATGCTTCGTCTACTGGTATGAAAGTAGATGCCCTCACTAGGATGAGGACTTCTGTGATTGTTCGGGTGGAAGCTTTAGTCAGTGATTTGGTTTCTAGGACATTAAGATGTAGTAACTCAGGCAATGATCTTCAAGATAGACTTTTGCTTCAGTGTGTTACGTTAGGAATGACTCGAACCATTTCGTTTTCAAACCATTCCTCTTTGTTTGTTTGTCTTGGTTTGTCATTGTTAACCGAGATACTTCCGTTGCCTCGCCTTTATGAGTCCGTGTTTGAATTGTCACCCAGTTCTGGTGGACTGAAGGTGAATGAGATAAAAGAACATCTAGATAATATCCTCTTCAAGGAAGCAGGAGCTGTAACGGTTGTTTTCTGCAATCAATATGTTTTAGCTGACGAAGAAAATAAGAATATAGTGGAGAATCTTATATGGGAATATTGTCGCGATATTTACTTTGGACACAGGAAAGTGGCTATGCATCTTAAAGGAAAAGAAGATGAGTTGCTTACTGATTTCGAAAAAATTGCGGATTCTGCTTTTCTCATGGTTGTAGTATTTGCACTAGCTGTAACAAAGCACAAATTGAGTTCCAAATTTTCTCAAGAAATACAAACCGAAGTCTCATTGAAGATACTAGTATCATTATCTTGTGTGGAATATTTTCGCCATGTACGGTTGCCAGAGTATATGGAAACCATTCGCAAGGTAATTGCAAGTGTTAACAAGAATGAGAATGCTTGTACATTTTTTGTGAACTCCATACCGTCTTATGGCGACTTGACAAATGGGCCAGGTATGATTTATTCAATTGCATTTTTATGTGAATTGCTCTTTGTTCTTTGGTTTGTGTTTTATAAGATTCTATGTTCTTCTAGACCAGAAAACCAAATACTTTTGGTCCAAGGATGAAGTGCAAACAGCCCGTGTTTTGTTTTACCTACGAGTCATTCCAACTTTGATTGAGTGTTTGCCCGGCCCTGTATTCGGAGACATGGTAGCTCCAACTATGTTCTTGTATCCTATAGCAACTTGGTACATATTTAGTTTTGCTTTGTTTTTCCACAAATAAGTTTCATTTCAAGCTTTTGGCCAAAATTTATATCTGCAGTATTTTGTTTATAATCGATTTTGAGCACTAGATACACTAGGCCTTCGTTAAATAAAATTTGGGGATTCTCTGGTCACATTATCAACTGCAGAAAATATGCTTCCTTATTTAAAAGAAACTAGATATATGGAACATCCAAATGGAAAAGTAGCTCGAGCCTCTCATTCTGTGTTCACTGCATTTATTTCTATGGGGAAGGAATCTGAAAAAATTGATAGAGTCTCATTGAAGGAGAAGCTCGTTTTCCATTACATACAAGTATCCTTATCGGTAATAATTCTACCAAATACCTTGGTCTTTAATATGTGAGAGTGATAATTTCTAATACATTTTTATACCATATCATAATATGAATAATATAGGGATATCCTGATATTACTCCTTTCGAGGGAATGGCTTCTGGAGTTGTAGGAATGATCCAACATCTTCCTGCTGGAAGCCCTGCTACTTTTTACTGCATTCACAGTCTTGTTGAGAAAGCAAATCAGCTCTGTTCTGAAGTCTTCGCTCATGAGACTGATGCATGGAAGCAGTGGCAAGGAGAACCAGAACCAAGCAAGAAATTAATAGACTTGCTCTTACGCCTACTTTTCCTTGTTGATATACAAGTAAGGCTTTAATTTATAAATTATACTCAACTGCTTTGAATTTTACTTTGATTTTTTCCCATCATGTAAAATTAAGCAATATAACAGACCTTCCAAGACCCAAAAATGTTGAATGATTATGAGGACAGTCTATTAAAAATCAATCCATTTACTGATAAGTGCTTCTTAATCCCTTTATTTGTAATTTGTCTTTAGTCCATATGTATTAAATACTATTAACCATTGACATATAGACGGATATCGGACATGACATTGACACTGGCAAGTGGACGCCAATAATAATTTAAGAACATAGAAGTGATCGAATATTGTGTCTGTGTCAGACACATGACACACCTTCAACCTGAATTGCCAGTGCTATATAGCTTAAATATTGTTTGTAAACTTACAATAATACAAGGTTTTCTACTTTTCAGGTCCTGCCCAACTTGATGCAACTATTGGCACAGTTGATTACGAAGTTACCACAAGATGCACAGAACATAGTTTTAAATGAGTTGTATTCACAAGTGGCTGATTCAGACGATGTTGTCCGCAAGCCCATGTTGGTTTCATGGCTGCAGTCATTATCTTACCTTTGCACAATGGCTTCAAATCAAAGCACAGCTTCCAAAAAAAGTAAAAGTGAAGACCCAATAAGCACTGGAAGAATTACTGCACATCTCTAAGATTCTGCTCCATATTTTTTAAATTTCCGGTACATCCCATTTTCTACTTTTTGGTCTCTTAATAAATTTACTAACTACGTTATATTTTACTAATGTATCTTGTTATGTCTGATTGTTTTTTTTGAAGAGGTTGTTATGTCTGATTGTGATGTACATTTTTCAACTTTTAACTTCACTTGCTGCATTTAATTGACACTCTTTTGTCACTGCACCTATTCATTGTGCGAATATGTCAATGTTTTGTGCTTGAGGTAGAATCTTGCAGTTCCAACTGGTTCTCTTGTTTAGCATTTCTATTTTTTATATACGAATTAGAGTCTGTAATTTTACATTGCTGGGGTGCTTAAAAAGTTAAGAGTAACAGCAGTATGTGATTTAAGCAATGACAGTCAGTTTGAAACCAAATAAGCAATGCATAATTTGCAGATTGTAAAGGCCCACTACGTTGCTTGGATTAGGATGTTAAATTTGGGATCAAAGGCTTGTTGGTCTGTCACTTGAGGTTGCACTGATTTAGGTTCATTTTACTTGTTATAGTCATGAAGGATGTGGTTTGTTCTATAACTTGGTTGAGAATATGGAAATATACTCTGTTGCTTTGCTAATACATTAAGAATGTTTAAATGCAAGTATGAATATGATACAAGCAAAGAAGGAATGGGCCGTGTTGAAAAGAAAGTCAGGCCCAAGAGAGAAATTGTCCAACCTAAGAAGTTCCAAGATTTTGTTCTCATCAGATAGTTACTGTCATTAATTCTTTCTGTCAAATATTCCTTATGTCATTTATCCTTTTATTATGTACTCATTCTAGAAGCTGGTGACTCAGAGTTGTTGAGAGTTGTTAGAAAGGATTGGATCAAACTGATAGGATCAGAGAATAATATCCTAGTTATATAAGGCTTGTATTATCTCTATTGGAGAATTATCAAAGAAATTAAATCCTTTTCTCTTATCTTCATTCTTAGAAGGGTTCTCTCTGTCCTTATAATTCAGAGAGGTTACTTTTGTTATATCAGAATAACATTTTGAAAATATATTGCTCATGGACTTGGTTAAGTCGAAGGGATAATGAATGCTTCCCTTTGTATTCTAAATTTCTAGTTTTGTGGAAGGTTTTGTAACTCAATAATAAGTTAATAACATGGATTGTAATTGTAACTTAAGCTTATTTGATAGGATACTGCTGCGTGATGATATTATGTATATTTGAAACTGCTTAGTAATCCAAAAATCATTTTTAATATGAGGTTGTTAAAAAGTAAACTGAGCATTCATTTAAAGTGAATAAATAAACCTAAGCATTCAGCATTTTTTTTTGTGCAGTTGTTGTCTGTAGCAGTTAAGAAGCTTTTGTATGTTTACGATGCAAAGGAATCAGCATTAGATGTATGCTCAGCTCAGGATCAGATTAACCAAACTTATGAATGCGGTTGAAGGCGACGCAGAAACTGAAATCTGATTCCTCCCATATGATATTTGTCAAGGTCCTTTGTTGAACAAGCTTAATGCCATGACCAGCAAGGGCACCTTATCTCATCATCCTTTTTATCTATTCAAAAGAAAAGTGCTTTTATAATTAACACAGCTTTAGGAATGGATGTGGTATAACCATTGTTTATATGCTTTTTTTTGACAAAATTGTATATATTCTAAATGAAGTTAGATACAGATACTTCTGAATGCATATTGAGTTCGGGACTGAATTGTATTTTTTAGATGTTGATAATATTACATATTATGATAATAATATTACATATTACATTTATCTAAAATTGTTTGTCTGTATGAGTTGGTTTGTGTCAATTTTGATTATTCAAATGAGGAATTTTGCAAATATATTTAGTTAAAGCAATTCAAATACATGCACTTTGAATTATCTGAAATTTTATAAATTATTATATTTTAATTTTCAAATAAATTATACATGACCAAGTTGATTTGAAGTTTCCAAATGTTTTTGGTATGATAGTTCAGTTTTATTTTTTTTTTTAAATCAGCAAATATTATTAACATCGAGAGTGTACAAGACGCACAACAAACTCGGGAGCTTAACTAAATACAATTGTCTCCTACAAACCGGAAAACAAACCCAACAAAACCCCAACTGATCCCAAAACCGAATTGCTGCTATGACAGCAGAAATCCCAGCCGTATCACCCTGTAGCATAAGCACAAAAACCTGATGCTGCTGTATGCATACTGACAGCAATCATAAATGACAACCGCAAACACCGTATACCTCAACCTTGCCATACCAACAGAAATGACAACCTTAGCGCAGCAAACAATCCCTTGGTTCCAATGCCATTCATAGAACATACAAGCCGGGGAATTAGACCGATCCAAATGCCATCTCCAAGACAAGACTTTGATTTCCTCCACTAGTTCATCCACCTCTCCAATTTTATTGTTGAAGATTCGATCGTTTCTAGCACACCAGATGCTCCACACCACCGCATGCCAAATCATCCGAAATCCATTACGCATCTTTTTACCAGCTGAAACTCCATCCCAATTCTCCCATAGAGTGAACAAATTCGGAGGAATGAAGAAATTGAATCCCAACCATCGCATAACCCTCTCCCACACCTTCATAATGAACTCACAGTGGAGAAACAAATGATTGGCCGATTCCAACTCCCTTACACACATCACACAATCTAATGGGGTATCCAGGACTAGTACTTGCTGTAACGAGAGATTTTCCTTTGTCGGAATCCTATTAAGAAGAAGTTTCCATGAGAACGCCGTCACTTTTGAAGGAGCCCCACACTTCCAAATCTTCGAAAACACCCTTCTTGGATCATTTGAGCTAGGTCCCTCCACAAGCCTCAACCCTTCCAACTTGGAATACATGGACTTTACCGTAAACCTCCCATTCTCTTCCAACTTCCACCACCATGCATCCTCCTCTAGCCCTTCCCTATAACCATGTAGCTCCTCCAACATCTCACCCAACAAGTCCTGCTCCCATACAAAGAGCGGACGTCGCCATGTAAACCCCCAAACACTCTCCGTAACTACTCCCACCCATAACTCCCCCACCATAGCCTCCTTTTGATTTGACAAGGAAAAAAGCCTCAGATATTTAATCCGAAAAGGTTGGTTCACCCTCCACGCCACCTTCCAAAAACTCGTATTCTCACCAATCCCCACCCTTCTAGTGACTTCGGAATTGAACCAATTCGATCCATCCAAGCTCACAAAATCCCTCCACCACTTTGAGGCGTACGCCGGCATCACATACTCATTTCCCACCACCCTCTCTCCCACCACCGTGCCATATTTTTCCCCCAAAACCTCCTTCCAAAGTGATCTCCCCTCCGTCAATAACCGCCATTTCCACTTTGCAAAAATGGGAGAGCACCTTCATTACAATTCAAAAAGTCACACGCAATTTCCATGAAATCTCTTGCCACATTAACACCTATCAAGCAACTTTTATGGAAATTTATCTTCAACCCGGATGTCATTTCAAAACCTCTCAACAAAGCTTTTAAGGTCCATAAATTCTCCACCATTAACATAAATATGGAACACTGCATTTTTCTCAAAATTACTAACATCTGATAATGTAATGTATATTTGGATTCACTCTCTGAGATATAAAAATGATTTTACATGCTAAAATCAACATGACATGTTTGGAGATAGACTCGAATTTATGCATGTTACATTGCCTCCTCTGAGATTCTCCATGTTCAACTTTTTGCCATCTTTTCCGGCATTTCCTTGGTTCCTCTGTTTGTTTCAAGGACTTCATTCTTTGATACCAGCCTTATCAATGAGCTTAACTCCTAGTTTCTATAGGTATGCTATTTTTTGGAATGGTTAAAGAGTGTCCGAAGGCACTCGTTGGCATGACCTTTGAGAACGGATGTGGTAGTATTCAAAATTGGAAAATGCTAACAAGTGCACTTGAAGTACTAATGAAAAATATAAATGTAGTAAAAATATTTTAAAACTTGTGTAGTCAAATTCTTAAAAATGGTAAAAAGTGTTTTTTACAATGTAATTTTTTTTTTTTCCTTTACAAAAGTTTATGGTTTTTTTTTTTTGAAGAGAAAGTTTATGGTTTATCTTTCTATGTAGGAGCAAGCACTAATTATTTTAGGATCCTCAAAATTAAAATTTAAGCGTTAATTTAAAGCCTAGATTGCTGTTCAAGAGTTAACATTGGATTTAGGGATCCAGTCCAATCATGTTGGAGTCTTGGAAAGATCTTGATCAAGTAGTCAGGGACCCATAAAAAATTAGCATACTTCTGGAAGCAGGTTAAGAGATGTCTATAATTACAAGCACTCTTAGAGAAAAAAAAAAATTATCCAAAAATAAGTCCTTAAACAAATTATTAAATACAAACGTGAAAAAAGGACTTATATATAGGTACAGAGAGAGTAATTTTAGAACGGTGTGCGGTTTTTAAGAAAATGATTATTTGAGTTGATTTCAATTATAAAATTAGTATAATTTACTAAAACACCTTTAATAATTGTAGTTAGTAGAATAATTATGTAGAATTCAATAAATATTAATGTAAAAAATAATAAACATATATTAATATTTTAAAATGACAATTATTTTGAGTACACCGCTAACGTCAATAACATCAATGGATTATATCCTTCCTTAATTCTTAAAATGAAGGGCCACGTCATTAGAGATTGCTCTCTATGAGTAGTACATGCATCTCTATATACTACTCTTCCTCTGTTTTAAGATACATGTCGTAATTTTGCAATGTACACTATTTACATGACTTACTTTGACTATGTTTTTTTTTTAAAGGAAACTAATATTAAAATGTTGACTATGTTTTTAACTAATATTAAATACAAATATTAGCATGTTAAAATGTTGTTTGATTTGTCTCAATAAATATTTTCAAAATATTAAATTTTTATAATTTTTTACTTTAGATAAATGAAGATATTAACGGTCAAAGTTGTGCATTGACATTTGAAAAGTGTTTGACTGCGACATGTATTTTGAAACTGATGGAGTATATAATCACTAGGTGGCAAGTGATTGAATATATACCCAATTAGACTTATCCCAATTAAATATAAATATAACTTACTTAAATAACTCACTTAAAGTATTTATCTTTCTATGATGTGGTATAAATCTAATTGAGAGTATTCTAGTCATTTTTATCAATCATCGATTTTCCTAAATCCTTAATTGAAGTCCTAACGACTATAATAAGCCTTTTTCTTTTTGCTTATATTTAAAGCACAATAATGTGGTAAGTATGTCAAACAGGAGAAAATCTAATTGGGAGTGATTATGCGGTTTGAGAAGTAACGTAAGGGTTGCTTGGGAGAGACTCTAAAATATCGAAAAATCATCGCATTATACTTTGAGCAATCATACAAATGACGTGGATACCACCGTACACATATTCATCCAAAACTTTAAGCTAGCTTTAAGCTTGTTTCCCACCTTCATGATTCTCAAAACCGCTATTGTTCAAATAGATAAATTTGGACAAAGAAATATATCATTTTGCTCCAATTTACCAAACTAAACGGAAAAAAATTAAGCTTAAAAGTAACCCTCAAACCTTAAGACATTAAGTATATAAATTCTTTCAATATCTATTTTTGTCCAAATATATGCCTGAATCTAAGCATTATTACTATCGTATCATTTGCTTACTTATTCAGTGTTATCCCAAAGATTGGTCAAGAGAAAATGACACTTAACGTAGAACACTAAAGAAAGCAACCTTGAAAGCCTTTCTTTATGCGTCTTCTGTTCATAACCCTTTGCCAATATGCAAGATCCATGACTATAGATAAGGATCTCGAATATTCAATCGTACGTCGTTTTTTGTTAGTTCCAAAAGGTATCATTAATTCTCTTCATTATTCATGCATCCACATCCCACACAAGCAACCTTACATCAGTTTTTTTTTTTTTTTTCCTAAGCAACCTTACATGAGTTGTTTTATAGACCGATATGTTCAAGTTACTTGTTAGGACGTTAATATTTTCTCAATCACAGGGATTTGAAGCCTAGATCCACTAATTCCTTCCATTTTTAGTTTATCAGTTAAGTTATCCAAACCTCTTCATCATACATGTATTTGTAATAAACAAACTACACATTAGCCTTGTCAAATAGTATCCGTACAAAGTAAATAAATAAAATATTTAAATATTACTTTTGCAAATATAGCACTATAAAAATATTTGAAATACTTGCGAAGACTATAAACATATTTAAATCTAAATAAAATTACACATTAATTAATACCTCCTTTGTACCAAAATAAAATAAAATAAATCATAGAAAACCAGCTTGATGGGCATTGTTTATGAGGCTAATATTGTATTTTGCTTCATTTTTTTTTGACAAAGTATTTTGCTTCATTTTTATAATCTCCCGTAGTCTCATGTGGTTGGAAATGGATTGGTGTGGGACCTACTAATATTATTTTTCCCTTTTATATATACTTTACTTACAGTTTTTGTCTTCAATTTTCACTCACTCATGAACTTGGTTTCACTATTTAAAAATCATCCCATTTTTTGTGTGTAAATTGAGTATCCTCTGCGCATAATAGCGGAGACTAATCCTCGAGCTTTGTGAGATCCTAATGAACGATAAACTTTTCCTAAAAGTTTTAACGTTGTTGCATGCCCAAGACTAGATTCGATCATAAGGACTTTGATTAAGTTAGGAAAGAAAATCATTTGATTTTGATTCGTCTTTCATATATTTTTAACTTAAAAATGGTGATATATCATGTTTGAATTAAAGTTTGCAAGGATCTTTCTAGTAATTTCATTATAGTTGATCATTTTACATCATTTAATCGTATGACAAGTCATTTAAAATATATTAAATTATCGTATGAGAAAATAATCAAAATTGAATGATTTTAGAACTAATTTTGTGAGTTACTAAAAGCAAAGGATCAAAATTGTGTAATTAAGCCTGTATTTTACTTGTTTAGCATACTAAACAATCCCTACTTATCTGGACTCCTTTTTCTAAGTTGACCCATATTGAATTTTAACTTATATATATATATATATATATATATATATATATATATATATATGGGGGCTGTTAACTTGCACCCACCTAAAAACACTAAGGTGCAAGTTAACAAGCTGCACCTACTAGTTATTTACCAAAACACCCATGTTTTTCTATTATAAACAAATATTATTTATGCTATTTACAAAAATGTCCTTTTAATTAAAATAAAGTTTAATAGAGACAAAAGGGTGTTTTAGTAAAGTACAAGTAGGTGCAGCTTGTTAACTTGCACCTTAGTGTTTTTAGGTGGGTGCAAGTTAACAGCCCCCACTATTAACTTGCACCCACCTAAAAACACTATGGTGCAAGTTAACAAGCTGCACCTACTAGTTATTTACCAAAACACCCATGTTTTTCTATTATAAACAAATATTATTTATGCTATTTACAAAAATGTCCTTTTAATTAAAATAAAGTTTAGTAGAGACAAAAGGGTGTTTTAGTAAAGTACAAGTAGGTGCAGCTTGTTAACTTGCACCTTAGTGTTTTTAGGTGGGTGCAATAAGTCAGCTAATTTTCTTAAATTAAATAAAAAAAATTCCAACTCTTTGTCAAGAAATAAAAATAATTTCCTTTATAATAAAAACGTTTATGTCTCTAATGATTGTCTCTAACTGAAATAAATAAGTTCAAAGCTATATCAAGACCTTATATCGTTAGCAACCCTCTCTAAGTTGAACTTTACCACCTCAATAAATATATTGCAAATTTTGTCTCTCATAGTTAAGTAAATTAAAATATCATAAAATGCATTTTCAAACTGTACTACATTATAAAAAATTTCACCTTGATATAAACTTGTTGAGTTACGGGAGGAGTTTTGAAGGTCATGCACATTGGGCTCATAGTAACGAGACGAAAGAGACACCACAATTTAATCCAAAACTCTAAAGCATTGAGTTTATGGATCCCCACACTTATAAAATGGCCGACCTCCATTTTTTAAGCAATAAGATACTTTTAGAGCAAATTGCACTCACCTCCCCTGAGGTTTTATTAAAAGACACTCACACTCTCTCTAGTTTGAAAAAAACATTAACCTCCCTTAATTATTTCATGATTGAGGCACTTTCCCCACTAAACACCAACGTATGTTACTTTTGACTGTGCAAATTAATAACCGTTCCCTTCATATTCATTCAGGGTCAGTGGATGTTTTTTTTTATCATTGTTGCATGATTCATTGAAAGATGTGGCTGATGTATTGTTGTAACAAACAAAGCGATGGAAGGAATTGAGTGTCTGAAGAAAATTGACGGTGAATAGCAGCGATTGACACACAATTGGAACATTGTTAACAATATTATTAATAACAAAATCCATTATTTAGATTTTTTCTAGAATAAGATTCACAATTTCATTGAGGATAGGAACACATAATTTATATATATTCACAATTTTGAGAAATCCTCAATCAAAATCGATTCATAAATCATTGAAAACAACGATGCTCATTAAAATTGGCTTGTGATTCATAAATCCGGGATGAAGATGAAGGGAAAGATTGTTGGTTTGCAGTTTGCACTGTCAAAAGTAACAGACCTTGGTGTTTAAGGGGGAAAGTGCCTTAATCATGAAATAATTAAGGGAAGTTAATGTTTTTTTCAAACTAAAGGGGGTGTGAGTGTCTTTTAATAAAACCTCAGGGGAGGTGAGTGCAATTTGCTCATACTTTTAACTCACATTTGCCACAAAATAATCTACCTTTCAAGTTTGAGTCCATCGATTTATCATGCTCACCCCTCAAACATAAGCTTTTCATTCGCATGCACTTACTTGAATCGTTGTTGCCATTGCTCAACTGAACCCGTTGTCTGAACACCTTTTCAGAAAGATTTTCGACACAAGGAGCTGGTCGAACCATTTCGAACCACATCTTTGATACCATTGTTGGGGTCACGAGGAGAGCCTAAGGGATCATCTACATTGGACTCAGAACAACGAGAAGAGTGAGAGACATCGCGCTTTAATCCAAAACCTTGAAGCATTGAGTATATAAATCCTATCATAAAATGTTCCATCTCCACTTTTCTAATCAACAAGAGACTTCTAACTTACACTTGCCACACGACAAAACTTTTGTTAATTAAATTTTCCCTCATATTAAGTTTATTTTACTATATTTCTTTTTTTTAGAGGTTTAACTATAGTACTTGTATATATTAAGTTGTTTCAATAAAAATAAACAAACTAGATAATTTGAAATGGCGGGCAAAAGGAAGATTCAAAGTGTTTTGTTTCTTCTTTTTTTTTATTTGAATAAAGTGTTTTGTTTCTAAAAAGGATAGGAAGAAAGAAGATAGGATTTGGTAAATACCAAGAAAAAGTCACAACATTTGAAAGCAAAAACACAGAAAAAGCATCAAAGAGACCATATACGTGATTATGCTAATTTTATGCTTTTAAAAATAACGTGATTATGCTAATTACTTAATTTTCCATGTCTCTTTTGAATACACTAATCGGCGCCGTTTACTTAGCGTAACTCAAGGTCCATATATTAGGCATAATAACCCTCCAAATGGCGCCATTTACGCCTCTTCTTTTCATGTCAATATGTTGACAAAAAATAGAATCAAAGAAAGAAAAACCAATGAGGAATAACATTGGTAACTTTGCACTTTTGGTTTTAGGGGATTGTGTCCAATGTCCCCTCAAACAGGTTTTAGGGATTCACATTTTAGCCATGATGGTGCATAAGCTAAATCACATGAGAAACATAATGAGAGGATTAAGTCATGTGTGTTTCGAAACTTTGATGCTATATGGTCCTACATTTTCAAGTGGTTTCATCATTTTAATGATGTCATATAATTGTTAATCAAACATTTTTATCCATTTGGTTTTGGCTTGTGGTATTCCAGATTTACCTTTACGTGCGTTTATACATTTTTCTTTAGATTTTATACGTATAAATCTATGTGAGTTGATTCTTAAACTCATCAAAGTTAAGGTATATTTCAAGATTTAAAGAGCACCGGATATTATTCACAACACGAATTTTTTGTAAAAGTCGAACTCATTCTCGCAAGATATGTGTACTCCTTACCGACCATTATATATTAATTTATTGCATTATGACATGTAAATGACATAAAAGAGAGGTATCTCTCACGGTACTAATATGTGTTAAATTTACATTAAATTTGACAATAGTTTACATTATATTTCTAAAATTATGTTCAATTATTAAGATAGAGAAATTATTTATCTCTTTTCTTCGTTTACTTATGGATAAGTCCAAACCTGAGTCCCTCTTCAAAAACACTAAATTGAGAGGAATGGCATGAAAAAACTAAATTTATTATAGTAAATTTGAAGAAAAAAATCAATAGTAATAATTAGAGATGTAATTTAAAAAGATAATTATATTTAGTAATTTATCACAAGGCTTGTATTTATGGACTTTTTTTTTTACTAAATTAACTTGTATTTAGAGAAAGATGTACTAACATTATAATAGGTCATTACTCTTTCAAAAAAAAATTATAATAGGTCATTACTCCCATTTGGGCAAATATAAATAGATTATTTTCTTCTATTTTGCCTCCATTATCCAAAAGGAATAAAATAACATAGAAAAGGCAAATAGTATAAGTTCCAAAACAAAATTATTCAACTCTGAAGGTTTGGTCATCATAACTATAACTATTTACCAAACTACAATAAACCAAAAACAAAATTGATGACTATAATGATTTGTTGGAAAACGGTTTCAAACTTTCTTTGATTTGTAGTGCATGTCTTAATAAGATTCACAACTTACTTGCCATTTTAAAATCCCCATGCAAGCACATTACTTTATTGTAGAAAAAATGTCACAATTGAATTGTTAAGTAAGGAAGAAAAGACTTAGACAAACATTATGCAAGTTTTTTAATATTGTTTCTCTTGAAAAGCCTTGATCCACGCCAAGTGATTTTGTTTTCCAATTCCCTTTGCTTGTATTATAAAAAGGGTAGCATATTACTCATTTTGCTTCATCCAAGAAGTCATAAAGCCAAAAGCACTTTGGTGTTGATTCTGCAAAAGGGTCACACAAGACAACCAGTGAGCATAATGAGAACTTCCTTGCTTTTCTTGTTACTTCTTACATGCTTGCTGGTTGTTGAAAATGTCCAATGCAAACCAAACTATAGAGAAGCTTTGGCTAAATCCTTATTGTTTTTTCAAGGCCAGAGGTCAGGAAGGCTCCCTCCTGACCAACAAATCAAATGGAGATCCAATTCTGGCATGTCCGATGGTCGCCTTGCCGATGTAATATACTCCATTTTTGCTTTTATTTTTTTGTTAAGAGTCATACATTTTATGAGATATGAACTAAATATATCTTTATAAGTGAGAGTTTTCCTCACCTATATATCACCGACATGTGTGGTGTCTGGCACGAAAATGACATTGACACGTGTTTTTTCTTCAAATTATCACCAGTGTCGACGTATTGGTGTGTCACTGTCGTATCTGGTGTCCATGTTTGTGTTAGGGTTTAGCAAATCCTCACCATACAAACCTAGTTTTGTTGGGGTTGAATCCAACCCAAATTATAATGTTTTTCATTTTCTTTTTATATGCATATTATTTGTGTTCTACTACGGTTGTTGTTGTGACATGGAAGTTACAAGTTCTAATGCCGGAAACAACTTCTTTGTTTTTATGGGGGTAAAATTGCCTACATCTATCCTCTTCAGACTCCACATGGCTACAATGTTTTAAAATTTTGACCGAAATGACCAGTGCCTTGTTTACTGGTTTGCTTGATCTCGGTTATATTACTGTCTGGTTGAACTAGTTCAACTGTGGTTGAATCGCTTGAACTATAACCTAGAGATGATCTTACTTTTCAATCATCGGTTCAGTTTTTAAAATATTGTTTGATGCAAGCTTGGCCCTTTAAACAAAATTGTATGAGGAAGCACCCTATCTTATATTTGCTATATTTGGTTTGTCATTGAAAATGTATTGCAAAACAAGTTTTTTTTTTTTTTTTAGCCAACGTAATATGTTTGAAATTTTTCAATGGTCAACCAAACCAAACATACCAAGTACCTTACCATGTACCTTGCTGAATCTGTTATTACTTGATATTAAAATTCTAATTCATGTTTCTTTATAGGGTATCTTTTTGTTGACTTCTATAGATACTTTACTCTCCTTTGATGCCTAGTCTTTGTTTTTTTAATCACTTAAATGGTTTAAAATCAAATATTTCCTTATTTTAACTTTTGGTTTATATATGTTTTTTAATAGTTCTACAGTTACTTGTATTATAAGGGAAGATTTAATGTTTTATTCTTTTGAAATGTTTTGAAACGATTCTATTCTGTTCGTTGCTAAAAGATTCCAATAGTATAGAACAGAATAAAGACAAAAGTCAAATAAAAAAGTTAGAGTTCTGGTCTTTTTCTTTTGTCAATATTAAGAAAATTACAAAGTTCATATTCCTTCACCAAAAGCCTAAGAATTCATTCCTTCAAAAAAAAAAAAAAAGCCTAAGAATTCATTGAACTTACTCTGTTCCAGTTTTAGAAGCTTCCAATCCTTGAACAAAAAATAAATTTCTCAGTTTTTTTTATTAAATAAAAAACTGTATGATAAATATGGAAATTTGCCTAGCTTCAATCAATAATTTTGTTACATCATATTAAAAAAATGTGTAACCAAAAAAATATCATATAAAAATAATAAAATAAATATACAATTTATTCGTCCTATTTGGATAAACAACTTGATTAGACGTTTATAGCATAAACGATTATTGTTAAAGTGCTTATGTATGAACCATGTCTATAACAAAAACTAAAATAAAGTCAAACTTTTTTTGTATAAGTTATAAGTTGTTTTCATAAGCTATTCTAGAGAGCTTACGAAAAGAAGCTGAAAACAGCTCATGGACATGTCATGAGCTGTTTCCATAAGCTCTCTCAAACAGACTTACAAGTGATTATGCTAGTAGATAAGTTCAAATAAGTAAATCCAAACACGTCATTCTATAATTTCATCTGCATTATCCAATGGAACAACAAAGTTCTAACACATACACAAACATTGTTTTGCAGGTAGATTTAACAGGAGGCTATTATGATGCAGGAGACAATGTGAAATTCAATTTTCCAATGGCATTTACAACAACAATGCTATCATGGAGCACAATTGAATATGGAAAGAGAATGGGACCACAAATGAAAGAAGCAAGAGCCGCAATTCGCCACGCCACAGACTATCTCCTCAAATGTGCAACATCAACACCTGGAAGACTCTATGTTGGTGTTGGAGATCCAAATGTTGATCACAAGTGTTGGGAAAGACCAGAAGATATGGACACTGTTAGAACTGTTTATTATGTATCTTCAAACAATCCCGGTTCTGATGTTGCTGCCGAAACTGCTGCTGCACTTGCTGCGGCGTCTATTGTTTTTAGAAAAGTTGATCCAACTTATTCTAAACTTTTGTTGAGGACTGCACAAAAGGTTTATCAGTTTGCTTTGCAGTATCAAGGCTCATACAGTGATTCACTTGGTTCTGCTGTTTGTCCATTTTATTGCTCATATTCTGGATTCAAGGTAAAATTTATTTTCTACTGAGTTTTAACCTAGAGCATCTCCAATACTCGGATTCTTACTCGGTTCGTATAGTTAAATATCTAGTTTTGGTAGTATCACTATTAGGGGTCTGGATTCTCTAATGTAGGAGAATCACACATTTACACGTAGCAGACAATTTTGGTTGTTAAGTTTGAGATCGGACATCTCAGATCACACATTCATAAAATCAATTTTAAACAGAGGGTCAAAATCACTAAACTGTGTGATACAGTGTTTCGAGGCAACCTATTTCTTACTATTAGAGAGAGTTGATGTGATTCTACTTGTATCGTTCTAATAGGCATTATTTATCTTCAGGATGAACTATTGTGGGGAGCTGCATGGCTTTTTAGGGCAACAAATGCTGTTAAATACTACAATTTGGCCAAGTCTTTGGGAGCTGATGATCAACCTGATATCTTCAGCTGGGATAACAAATATGCTGGTGCACATGTCCTTCTCTCAAGGGTAAGTTGAATTTCATTGAAAAATATGAATAACCAATTTGTTTTGTCTAAACTTTGCTGATTCACTAGTTTTCTATTGTTGTTTTTAATTGTTACTACAGAGAGCATTGCTGAATGGTGATAAGAACTTTGATCAGTATAGGCAAGAAGCTGATGATTTCATGTGCAAGATCTTGCCCAATTCACCCTCTTCAACTACACAGTATACACAAGGTAAAAGCAACATGACTATCAGCTATTATAATTCGAAAAATGTTACCATCAACTATTATATTTATAGTATTCTAAGTGATTCCAAGAATAGAGAATGATTTCATGAAAATGTAAAATGACATAAATTTCAAATCAATATGGCTTATAGAGTATTATAAAGGGCGTTGTATCATGTATTGCTTGAATTAATGTGCAGGGGGACTAATGTTCAAGTTACCTGCAAGCAATCTTCAGTATGTGACATCTATAACATTCTTACTTACAACCTATTCCAAGTATATGGCAGCTACAAAGCACACATTTAACTGTGGTGGCGTCTTTGTCACTCCAAATACCTTGAGAACTGTTGCGAAAAGACAGGCAAGTCTTATTATTATTTTAACAAAAAAGTTGTAACAATCTCTTCTCCTCTTTGTTGATAAAATTTGTTGTAAAATTTCAGGTAGACTATATATTAGGTGAAAATCCACTTAGAATGTCCTATATGGTAGGTTATGGTCCATATTTTCCCAAGAGGATTCACCACAGAGGATCTTCATTGCCTTCACTATCAGTTCATCCACAGACAATAGGATGTGATGGAGGTTTCAATCCGTTTTTCCATTCAATGAATCAGAACCCTAATATATTGGTTGGAGCCATAGTTGGAGGTCCAAACCAGAACGACGGATTTCCTGATGATCGCGGTGACTATAGTCATTCAGAACCAGCAACTTACATCAATGGTGGGATTGTTGGACCTTTAGCGTACTTTGCCGGTAACAATTAATGTTAGATTTGACTTTGATAGCAAGGTTAAAAACAGAACATTGCTATCAAAGTGTAGATATTGTCTCATCTCTACCCAACAAAGGGATGTCTACCAAATCAAAAATAGATGGTGGTAGACTATGAAGGGAGCAGTGTTCTTTTTCAGTCTTTGATACAAAATATATATAGCTTTCAGTAATCTTAAATGTAATCCAACATCTTTACTATGTTTTACACTACATGGTGTATCATAGCACCCAAAAAACTTATGTAATCGCTTATTAAAATGAAATAGCTTCATCCATCTTTGCATTCGTCTTTATTCTTTTTCTTTGTTCATCTTTCTTCACAGTAATTCATAAAGGCCAATTCAGATCATCTAAAATACATGATGCATTAATCAAGTCATGGTAGCTCGGTCGGTGAGCTAAGAGACATTGAAGAAGTTTTAAGAATGACGTCCAAAGTTCAAGCTCTAGAACCCTAGAAACTAACATAACTACTGACTTACCAACATTTAATATCCAACAAACATGATGCATTAAGGCATTTTAAGGAATAATGTATGAAGTTGTTAACTGCCAATGATGAATACAGTCAATCTTAACTGTAGTGTAGAAAGTAGATATCCATTAATGATCAAGAAATTAAAATTTTATACAGGCATAACCATAACAAATCATGGACTTAAGATAAGTCCCTATACTAGATTCCACATCAACAATTAACAGGAAAAATCAATCTAATTCTAATGGCTTTTGGTGCTTCAGCGTTTCTTTTTCAACAACCAATCTATTCTCACCCTTTTTACCGGTAACAAAATGTTCTTTGTCTGATCTAGTTTCCACAAAGCAAAGTCTTTGTTTTCTTAATAAAAAATAAAAGGGCTATATTTTAGATAGCAACAAAGCTAATTCCTCATCAGATACCTTGACTTCGACGTATGATCCTAATGATGCAGCGAGTCTTGCAGCTAATTGATGTTTGCACTGAAAAAACACACACGCACACAATGCCCATTGATTGTATACTTCAGCACTAGAATGATACTAAGAATGTTTACAATGAATTGAATATGAAGAAAATAAAAGACAACAAGGAAGTGTATATGGCCTTACACAGAGTTGCTCCCCTCTGTTGACAACATCATAGAAGAAAGAATAACAGGCACAAAAGTTTTCAGCAAAACACAGATACTGGTCTTTTTTCCTGGATTCCCCTGTAACCTAAACAAATGGAGAATATACACATCACAATTTGAATCAAGGGCATGAATGATTCCTTACACTGTCATGAAAATTTGCAAAGCGAACAATATTAATATATTTTAGCCAACAATTAGATGCAACCAATGAAGCAGACATAGACACAAACAAGACACTAACACGTAAACGCCGACACAAATTTGAGAAAATGAAAGTGATTAGTGTATGTTTGATTTCACTTTTGGAGGAGTCAAAATTGTTTCTAAGGGTGTAAAATTGATTTTGGCATGTTTGGATGTTCCCAAGTCCCAAGTAGAAATGATTTTGCCTTCAGAATTGATTCTAACTTGAAGTCACACAATTTATTGTTCAACTCACTTTTATCAGAATCAATTTTACACAATCAACTATTCAAAAGCATTTTTTGTCATCGCAAAACTAAACATACAATAAATGTAACCACATATGTATGTGTTTGACACCGTGTTGGAGATCAGACATGCCTTCAATCTAAAGTGTCGGTGCTACAATTTAGCAAGTATTTCAAAAAATGCGTTTACAGTTAAAATCATATACATGATATTTAATGTAGTTTTCAACTATTCAATTGAAATGGACCCCTGTTGAATGAAGAAGACAATAAACAAAACAAACAAACAAAAACAAAGGTAAATGCAAAAAAATAGTGTTGCAAAAGCAAAACCTGAAAGATAAACCTTCCACTAGGGTCAGCAGAAATTTTCTTAACACCTCTTTGATCCACAATTCTAGTAGCTCCCTCAAAATTCTTACCAAATAAGAAATGTAATCTAGTAAAAAAAATTAACCAACAAAACATAAAATGTCAAACACAATAAAAAACAAAAAAAGATGTAAAAGGGAAGCAATATACTTACATATAGAGTTGATCATCATTCACTGTGACATGAAAATAAAAAGGTGCAACAAAAGTTAGGGTAAATTGAAATTAAAGCAAAAAAAGGGTTATGAATTTAATCTATAAATACAAATTACAGAAATTAATACCAGTTTGTGTAGATTCAATTTGCTTCCACACTTGATCTGCTACCAAATTACTTGCACTCATTCTCACTTTGAAACTTTATAGTATCGTTGGTGGTTGTAAATTTCTCACTTTCCCAGTTTTTTTTAACCGCAACAAATATTTGTGGACTGGGCCAGAAAACCCGACCCAAATCTGTTATATGGGTCATACATCGGGCCGAATATTAAAAACCCGGATTTGAAAACCGGGTTATGATACATCACTTGTGATAACCCTATATATCCCCAAATCAAAGTTGCTCAAATCGTGATTCTTCATCAAGAAAACGCTCGCTTAAGGAGAGTTCTACACATCTTCTTATCATTGTTGAGGTAAAGATTTGTTCATAATTATTAGATACATTACTTGTTTTCATGGATATGCAACTTATTATTGTTTTCTAAGTTATTGTTAATCTTCATCATTGTGTAGAGTTATTTACTTGAATTCTGAATATGGTGGAAATAATTAGGTTAATTTCTTGTTAAATAGTAAAGTGCAATGAAGTGTTCCTACTGTAGGATACAGTGGCCAGACACTGGTTCGTGTCCGACCGGATACAGACACTTACACGTCCACATTGATAATAATTTGAAAACACCACATAATTCAATGTAATTATGTGTCAGACACTAATGTGTGTCCGACACCAGGACACGCCTAATCCAAGGAGTCTCTGTGCTTCATAGCTTACATGTGTCCCCCGTAAAAAAAAATTGTTGTTGATACTTTACATTGATCTCATATTTGTTGATATATCATTCATCTTGCATAGTTAAACTTGTATTTTCATCAAAAGGTTGGCCCTGCTTTTATCTCATATTTGTTATATGCTTTTTAGTCGACTCAGCCAATAAGAGTAAAGTGTCGACTCAGCCAATAAGAGTAAAGTAAGTCATTTATGACTTTTGATTTCATTGTAAATTTTAAGTTGGTACTGGATCGGTTTGATGTGTGGCTAATGAACCTCAGCTAAGGTTGGTAGTATCTAAGTTTGAGCTCTAGTCGAAATAATTCTTGCCTAGATTTTGTTTACCTCACTGCCAAGCTTTGAATTATTTAGGGTCCTTTTAATTTAAAATTAAAGAGTAAAGATGAAAGTCTTTTCTCTAATCTTATTAACAATTTCTTAGCTTTAGTGTGTAATGCAATGAACTGTGGAATTGGTTTTGTGAGTTCATTTTATTTGCCAACAAATGAGCTGACCCAAATTGATAATGTAATCAAATACGTCAATTAATCACTAGTCATGTACCATTGGCTACATCTCAATATCTCATTGCAATTTTGAAATTGGTAATTGATCTATTTGATATTTCTTGTCAAGCCGTTACCCAATATTGACAGCTAATAATTGACTACATTTCAAGATTTAATCACTAATCATGTACTACTGGCTATTGCATACCAGGTAGTTGAAAACAATTTGTTCAACCAGTTTGATTTAAGAAAATGCAGAATATAAAAGAGGAAGAGGTGAATCGTTGCCAGATTCAGGAATGGTACCCAATTTTCAAATCTGTATCCATCAAGACCTTAGTTCATCAACTTCCTGAATCTTTCATTCAATACCTTCTTGACGACTCGGGACCCTTCCTATTGCCTGTTTCTGTCTTAAACGAAGATGCATTGCCGAATAGAATTCATAATCCTATTGATGAAGAAGATTTTCAGGTGTCCGAGGGGTCTGAAGATGAAGCAGAAGAATCTTCTCCACCCCCTTCTTTTCCAGAACTCGAGTTGCAAGTTAAGGAGTCCGTCGAGTCACTTGGTGGTGCAGTCTTTCCCAAATTGAATTGGAGCTCCCCAAAAGATTCAGCTTGGATAAGTACTTCTGGAACTCTTCGCTGCACCACTTTCAGTGAGATTGCACTTCTGTTCCGGGCATCCGACTCATTAGTCCACGACTTGTGCCATGCTTATGATTCCTGCCATGATAAATCTTCATCTAGACCTCATAATTTCTTCCTTGCTCTGCGTAAATGGTATCCGTCCCTTAAGCCAGAGATGGAGTTTCGGTGTTTCGTGCAGAATCAGAAATTAGTCGGAGTCTCTCAGCGAGAGGTTACTACTTTTTATCCTGTTCTTCTTGAAAAGAAGAATGATCTCCTGTTACAGATACAAGGATTTTTCAACAATTATGTGAGAACTAAATTTGAATCAGAAAACTATGTGTTTGATGTTTACATTACAAATGATGAGAGAGTTAAGATTGTGGATTTCAACACCTGGGGTGGCTTTACGTTGTCTTTGTTGTTTACATGGGAAGAATTAGAGCATATTCACAGTGAAGGAGATGATAGTGTGGAGTTTAGAATTGTCGAAGATTATTGCGGTGTTAGACCGGGCCTTAAAACAGCAGTTCCACATGATTACTTGGATACAAGTCAAGGAAGTGGTTGGGATCAGTTTCTAAGGAATGCTGCTGACGAAGAGTTAAGACAACAATCTACTGAAGCTGGTGCATGATAATAAATTCTTGTTCGTGATAGCAAATAGAATAGTATGTTTACTTGTGTTTGAAACAATTCTACCCTATTGAGGCTGTTTTTGTCTTCTCACGTAAACTACTACTCGCCTCAGTCTAATATATGACATTGTTTCATGCCTTCAGTGTTATTTCTTCCCTCATGTTTTAGTGAAGGTGTTTTTTACAACATTTAATTACTGTCTTAAATGTGTGTATTATCGCATTAGAGTCTGTTTGGATGCTTATTTGAGTTTATTTACTGTCATAAGTAGTCTATTAGTTTATAAGCTTTTATCTACACTTTTTGCATTATAACAGTTTGGAAATATCTTTTGGTACATCTGATTGGTTAAATTTATCTTTTCATACACTTCTTAGAGTTAGAGTACAGTACTAAACTACCTATCTTTTCAACTTGTTCAACTTGTTCAATGTTGTCTAAAGTACTGGAAGTAAATAGAAGGTACTATGCTAATTATTGTTGTTATACATGTCTGCATAAATGATAAATTACCATTAACTTGATTAATATTCTGTTCAAAGTGAGAATATTTTGAATTAGCATAATTATATTGCAGAAACACTTTGGCCTATTTCAACGCTTAGAAATATTCTGTCTCTTGGTTAGAACTTATCAACATGTTGAATAGATTTGGAATTTCAAATATAGAATTGAAATACAATATTTTTTTTTTAAATTCAAAGAAGCATTATGCATAAAGTTATGTATTTGGGTAAAATGTCAAAAGTTGCTCTTTATAATGACTATACTTTGAAGATTTGTATTACTGTGTTTCTCTGGTCAAGTTTGTCAGCAAATGGATTCTTTTAATTATGTATTTAATCCCTATCTCTCACCAGTAGTCCAAAGAAAAACATGTTTATATAACTCTCGAGGGGTTATCCATTTGGCTAAGAAGAAAAGGTTCCTCAATGTAGAGCTTCTGATGAATCCATTTGTAGTTAGACTAGTAATCTAGTAGTCTTAATAGTTGAGCACATTTGACATCTTCATGTGGAGAATTGGAATATGAAATTTAATCATGTCTATTGGGAAACCAACAATGTTGCAAACTCTACCTAATTTTGGGTGTGATTAAGATGCTGGTAGTCCATGAGCAACCTCACTTTTTCTTGAGCATAGTTTGCTTGTTTATGTTTCTTCAGCTTTTTTTATGAACAAAATCATGTCTCAACTAGAATAAAAAGGTTAATGTTTTTTTTATGTGCGTCTCACTTAAGTCTTATATCCAAATATGTTAACAAATAACAAATGATAGAAGAAGAATTGTGGCAATTCACACCAAAAAAAAAGTGAAATGTGCATTGGATCTGGTGCATTGATCAAAACTCTGAGAATTGTGCTTCTTGAGTCGAGTAGGTTCACAGTAGAAAATAAAGCAAGGAAAAATCAGTCACCGGATGATACTCATACATAAAAGCGATTAAGCCACCACATGTGATATTCAAAAACAAAACAAAAACATGTATTTTGTTTTCAACCACCAAAATAAAATAAACTTAATTTTGTCTAGCAATTGTTGCAATCAGAAACAAAATCACATTATTAATTATCAAAATATTTCTATTAATCTTTTTACCGACAAAAGGAAAGTGCTAAACAACTCATGAATTCATATACTTTCCTATTAACACGGTTTGATGCCATTGTTGTATGTTTGCATAAACTAAACTATGTATGTCACATTTATAAGAAAAAACCAAATTTTAGGTACATTGAATAACTAATGTATCTGATCTATAAATGTGATCCAATATATAAGTTATTCAATGAACCTAAAAAATTGTTTTTTTTTTGCTTATAAATATGATTGGAAAAATATTTAATTTAATTTAATTTTTTTATATATCACAGTTTTTTAATTCCCATAGTGACAGTGAAGAGTCACCTTCTAATTAAAAAAAAAAAAAAAGGATTCACTTCCCATATGTAATTTGTAATTAATTTTTGGTGTAAAAAGAAATGCAATGAATCACTTCCAAAGATATCCTTACTCCAATTGAGCCAAATTCCACTTCATACGCAAAATATCTTATCATTATTTATCTATTTACGTGTTCCGAAAAGTTAATAAAATTATTCTTTTTAGGAAAAAATTAAATTGTTTTTTGATATTTTTTTGTTACAATTGTTTTTTCATATCTCAATCAATATAATTATACTGTTTGTAAACAAAAAATATTATGCTGTTAAAAAAAAATATCACTATACTTTGATTATGTCTAATTGTAGATTACCTATTGAAGACTCTTCAATCGGTAATCTATAATTTATAGGATTGATATTAATGAAAATTGGTTCAATTGATAATAAGTTTACTCATCCAAAAAATTATGAGTTCAACTCTCGCCGTTTATGTAAGAACTTTTTTATGAATGACCTATAACTTGGATGAGTCGTAAAACCCAACTCCTCAAAACTATTTTTTTATTATAAAAAACTAATTTATCGTTATTTTTATTATAAAAACTAATTTAGAGAATTGATTGAATTAATTCTCATGAGTTTGTTCAAGAAACAAAACTATTATATGAAGTTCCCTAAAAAAAACTATTATATGAAGTGAATTGGTCCTTAAAAAAAATGAAATGAATCGGTTATAATTTGACGAATTGTTGTGAAAAATTCAAGTTTCATTCTTGATGAAAATTAGAGTTTATTTACATTTTGGTTAAACTTTAAATTATTAAGGTCATATTCCCTCTAGAAACCGAAGGACCAACTCAATAAAATGTAGTAAATTGGTTAACAAATAATTTATCGTTTCTTCTTAAAAAAAAAGGGGGTTAAATATGTTTTTGGTCCCTATAAATATACCAACTTTTCGTTTTGGTCCCTCTAAAATTTTCCTTCAACTTTTAGTCACTCAAAAATTTTCTATCTTCACTTTTGATCCCTCTTTTAAAGTAAACTCATATGTAGAATACATATTTTTGAATAAAATTTTGCAGAAAAATTCATAATATTATAATAATCTCTCCCAAACAAAATTAGAATTTTTTAACAAAACATGAATTTAATATGAATTTTTATATGTTTGACGGTTAAAAATTCATAATTAATTTATGTTTCGTTAAAAAATTCTAATTTTTTAGGGGAATTTTTTTTACAATATTCTACACTTTTATGCACAATTTCATTAAAAAATACAAAAATTAACTTAAAAATAGAGACCAAAAGTAGTGATTGAAACTTTTATAGGGACTAAAAGTTGAAGAAAAATTTTAGAGGGACTAAAACGAAAAGTTGGTATATTTATAGGGACCAAAATCATATTTAACCCAAAAAAAATTATCATTTCATAGTTTAAAATGGTAAATTGTTTTACCTAATCAATCTCTTACTAAAATGTAAGGTCCGGATTTCGAACCTGACCACCACAAAAAAAAATCTCTTTAAAAAGGGCACTACTAAAATAAAAAACATAGCATATGGAGTATCTCTCAAAGTGAAATAGTGATTCAGTCCTCAGAAAATATACGCGTAAACATTATTTATATTTTCCTTCAAAAAATCACTATTTATTTACATGATTATTCGACCGTGGAAAACAAAATCTGAAACTAGACTTTTTCGTCCTTCTTCGTCTTCGTCCTCTCTCCCTCCTCTCCCTCTCTCTCCTCAACTACTACACATGCATTAGGTATGATCTATTTCGATACTCTTAATTTTCGAATTTAAATTTAAGCTATGCAACACTGTTAATCTGAGACAAATTTTAATCTAATGAAAAAAATTAGTGCTAATTAAGTTTGATTCATAACCCCATTTTAGTTTAACTAATTGGGCTGTGTTTATTTTGTCTTAAAAATTTCAACTTTCGAATGTTTTGGATCTTTGACTTCATTTCAATATTTTGTTAAAGTAGATTTGAACTTCTCTCTATTTTGTTAAAGTTTTTTTTTTTTATTTTTTTTATTATTGATGTTAGAGTTTGTAGATTTTGTGATCTGAGATTTTGTTACTTCTTTGGTTGAAGATCTGATGTAATTATTTGATCATTTAATCTATGAAGCACTAAACCTGGCACCGAACACAACACTGACACGGAGACTCTCGTAATAGTTTGAGAAAATTGAAGTGATTGAATGTAGATGATATGTGTCGGTGTCTTGTCAGAGTCAGACACCAAACACGTATTGATATGAAGTGTTGATGATTGTATCTTGCTTTCTATTATTACTTTATTTACCGGTAATAGTTTGAGAAAATCAAAGTGATTGAATGTAACTACATGTGCTTGTGTCTTTTCTGTGTTGGATACTGAACATGTCTTCAATCTATAGTGTCGGTGCTACATAGCATTTAATTAATGAGTTTTGTTTTTTATTTGCTTGTTGCTTCTTGTTATTACTTTATTTACCTTATTATTACTAGTAGTTTATTCCTTTACTAAAATAAGATTTGCCTTTTTTTCCATGTGAATAGTGAAGTTGGACCCTTGGCAAGCCTGAAGGGTTTCGTTAATGATTTACTTTGCTGAAGGGTTGTGTTGGTAACCTTGGAGGTCTTTGAATTTGTGGATGGCGAGTTATTGTCACTTTGCTTGGTTTTTTTGCCTATTTTCTTGAGGAGTTTGTTGGAATCTTCTTTAGCCAAATCTTGGTTGCTTTTGTTTGCGGCAAGACTTGAAGAATTCGGATTGTATGTTTGATTTTTATAATAACGGGGTATCGGTGCTTTTCCGAGAAGCAAAATCAAAGTAATTAATTTTTATGATTTGCGGTTCTGGCATTTGAGTGGCGTTGATTGCAAGCTGATACGGGAAATAGTTGTTGCACCACTCTTCAATGGATTCAATTCAAAATAAAGTTCATTATTGTTGTGTTTCTAAAGGGAGCCACACCCTGTATGCGTATAGTGGTGGAGATAAAGAAGTTGAGAATGTCACAGCCTTGTGCTTGGAGGCGGTTCCTTCTTTCCACAGGTGGTATTTCGAGACAATAGGTAAAAGGACTTACGGGTTTTTAGTGGAAGATGGATATGTTTACTTCACAATTGTAGATGAAGGTCTTGGTAACTTGGTAGTTCTTCAGTTTTTGGAACATGTCAGAGATGAATTCAGAAAGGTAGCTAGAAAAGGTTCAAGGGGATTTTCGCCAAACATGAATTCAGTTTACGTTCAAGAGAAACTGGTTCCTGTCATTCGTAATCTGATCACTTCATTAGAGAATGTTTCACATAGTGGTAGTAATTGGAGAGACGAAACTTCCTCGACATTTGGCATTGGTCCATCTCCATCACCAAGTAATTTGAATGGACAAATTGAAAATGTTGTTTCAACCAAAGCCCCTTTATTGGGAAAATCTAGTAAGCAAGAGAAGAAGAAAGTAAAGGATCATGTGATTGCAATGAGAGATGTTGAGTTAGAGGAGCATAAAAAATCTACAGATAGAGGATCAAGGCCTGATTCAGGAAATTTGGACGGTATTAGCCAAGGTGGTGCTGCTACATCTTCTTCTTTGCAAAAGGATATGGGTTCAATGAGGACGAGATCAGGCCCTCAAAACGTCCGTAAGAAATGGTGGCGCCAAGTACGCATTGTTCTAGCTATCGATGCAGCTGTATGTATAATATTATTTGTCATCTGGTTAGTAATATGCCGTGGTATATCATGCATTCGATAGAACTCAATCATCTATGTGACTCCGAATTTGATCGTTATCGTATTGGAAGTCTAGATTATCCGTGCCTGATCTGATCATTTACAGAAATTAGTTTCTTTAGTGGAGTATTTAGTTGGAAGTTACATATTTATGCTGTTATTTAAGATTTAATTTTAGGCATGTGCTTCTGGTTATTCATATATGAGCTTTTCAATTTTAGAAGTATATGTACAGTTTCATTACTTTTAAACATCCGTACTTGTATATGAATTTTGGAAAGATTTTAAAGGTTTGGTCTGTTTCTATATTTTTCTTTTATGTATACATACATACATGAGGCAGGTGTAAGCACTTGTTTTCCAAAATAAAGATTATTGTTATACTCCAGTTTTATCCGCAGAATAAGTCATCAAAATCCTTTAGGTTGGTTTTAGTTACCTTTTTGGGGTGAAAAATCATTTTCATCTTTAACAGTTAGCTGCAACTTACTGATCATTGAGGACATTTAGCTTGAATATCTAGCGTGATTTAGAATTTTCATGCTACTGCCTTTGACAAGGATCCTTAAAATTGCAGCATGTATATCAGGTGAGAATGTGTTTTGTAAATCTTTAATTTGAATTATCTTAGGGGAGTGAAAAATTAAATAAATTGGAGTCTAAGAAATTTTGCAGTTGATCTGTATGATAAAGCAAAAGAATGAACAAGTTATTGAGGTTGGAGAAGGGCTTATTAAGAATTGCATATCTAGCACCAAAACAATGCTAAAAACATTTTGTCTTGCAATATAGAGTTAAAAGGTTTGTGCTTTGATATGATTGGTGACACGACAATATGACGTGGTTTGATCTATGTAGTCGACTCTAAAAATAAAGTGGATCATTAGTCTGTTATTGCTGTTATGGGGATTCTTATGTGTGTTTTAGTTATATTATAACTTATAAACTTGCAAAACTTTTACCCTTTAACATGATATGGTCTCCCTGGAGTGTATCACCTGAGCTAAACCTTTTCTAATGATAGTTAACTTCGTTGTCTGCTGTCAACTTTTCTATTTGATTCACACATATTAGAGAGCATAGCTGGCATGTTTAGAATCACGGTAAGTTTGATGAAATCACGGGGATACCATGATTTTTTAAGATCCAAAATATAGTTTTTGTCGAAATGTTATATCAAACACTTTCGTTCTTTCAGAGTTTCATCAGAAGAAGTAAATATGCTGGGTCAAATACGCCAGCGAAAGCTTGCTCTAGTTATGTACTTTTCTTTTGATCAAGTTCTAGTTATGCTTGTGAAGTCATATTGCTAGTTTTTCTTTTTTAAAACATAATTTATTTTTTTTGACCAAGTAAAACATAACTTCTAATATGGTAGAAAAAACATTGACATTTTTATTAAAAGAAATTAAATTGTCTCATGAACGCTCAAGGATGGTATCAATGTCATCAATTGATTGAACCTAGAATAAATCATGTGCTCGATTCGTTTAACTATAAAAATAGTTGATCTCAGGTCTGGTGGTGAAGAACCAGTCAGATTATATAATTTAATCAAAAATATTTCTAAGCCGAACAAAGTTTAATGTCAACATAAAAATCTATGTAGTTTATTTTTTACGGGGTCATGTAGATTATTATTTAATAATGTTAAATTATTGAGTAGTCTAGCTCCCTACGAACGAAAAATCCTCTAAAATGAAATTCTTAATAAAAAAAAAAATGTATTGAGTAAAAACAAGGAATATCCTCAAATTCGCATAATAGTTTTTTTAAATGTTGATGATTTCAACTTTATGATTGTATTTTAGTTGTAATATTCTTATGCATACGTTTCAAATGTTAGGTGTTGATTGTGTATTTGGCAGCTCCCTATTCAGTGTTATACATGGCTCCTTGGTAACTTTTAGTTTATTATTTTGTTAATTTTGTGAGACCATGTATATTAACAAATAGCAATTACTCTATATGTGACAAGCTTATGAATAAAATATAAAAAATAAGTCGATCCAAACTAACCTAAGGTCTTCTTTGTTTTAGATTCTGTTAATTTTTTTCTTACATATATTTGTGTTCATATGCCCCATGTTTGTTCTTTTTTCTTCATTTCAATAAATTAATTGTTTGCTGCATGTAATTAGAGGAAGTGTCAACCTAGTTGGACTTGGACTCATTCTTTGTGTTGCATTCCACGTTTTTACTTAAAAAAATTCAGTTACTCATAACCGGACGCATAAAATGGGATAGAGGGAGTAGTTGAAAGATTTATTGTTGACTGATCCTCAAAAGACTAAGTCACATTGCTGAAATGAGAAAAACTAATGTTTTGTCCATTTAGCAAATTTAAATACAAGTCTTCCTACTTGAAACATGACATGTGTGTAGTGTGTCCTTGTTTGGTTTCACGTTGATGTCATCTCTAGATTTGCCTTTGCTTTCACTTGAATAATTCATAGAAAATTTATTCTATAAACATAATCTTCCGTTTGGTGGTCTCTATATTTGCCTTTGCCTTTGCAATAAAGGTATTCATACATGACATGAAGAAGGATTCATGTTCCCTATAAAAGCATGTATTGTGTAATTTCATCTTGCACAATGGTATTGACGATATCCAACCATTATGGAATTCCGTTGCTGTGATTAGAATTGGAATTTTCATTTATGTCTAAACTCAACGATGGTCGTTTGAACAATGCACATTTTGATTTAAAGCTGACCAATCTTTGAAATGGCATTTAACTGCCGTTTGGGGTAAAAGGATAATTTAGGGTGCATGAGAGCAAACCAAACTGCTTAAAAAGCAATTTTCAAAGTATTTTCACCCCTAAAAAAAACACAGCGATGCTATTCATCGCGAGGGAAATCATCCCGAGGCTCTCATGAAACTATTTCCTAGTTATAATTGTGCAACTGAGTAAAAGGCTGAAATAGTGGAATTCGGTTGGCAGTGGTGTTATATAGTACAATTACATGTATCGGGATAATTCGGGATAAATTTAAGTCGCTATACATAGCATTTTCAAAAAAAACATGGGACCAAGATTTGTAAATATAAACAAAAATCACGGGATCAAAATTTGTGATTGATAAATGTAAAAAAAAAAAACATGAGACCATAACTTGTGACTAATAAATATAAAAAACATGGAATCAATATCTATGACCGATAAATTTTAAAAAACATTGTAGATAAATAGAAAAAATGTGGGACCAATATATATTTAAATGATAATTATAAAATAAAAACACGAGATGGGGATTTGTGACTAATAAATACAAAAAAATCAAGAATCAAGTTTTTTTTATTAAAAAGAGGGTCTAAGCCCAAAGGAAAAAAAAAACTATAAAAAAATCAATCGAAGTATACCGACTCAGCAACATAATAACAAAAGACTAATTTGAGTCGGACATGACTCATAACAAATTAAAGTAGAAACCAAATTGCAACCTAATTTTACAAAAGCATCAACATACAAATTGGCTTCATGATAAGCCTAATTTTACAAAAGCATCAACATACAAATTGGCTTCATGATAGGTACGACAAACCTTCACCTCCCACTCCAGTAACGGTTACAACAAACGAGGAATCAGCTGACACAACAGACTCCACCCAGAAGGACAAAATAAAAAATTTAGCAAAACCAGTTTGTACTTTCATTATGAAGCGCCATATTTTCCCTGCAATGCAACCCAACCCAACCTTCCACTACTCATTTCTTTTCGTACAAATATTATTTTTTGCATTTGATTATAACACACAAGACAACTAAATACGTTCCTTCTTCACTTATCCATGTTAGAAAGTAGAATAGAATACCGTAAGTTCCAAATATTTTCTTTCCTTTTTTGTTGTAGAAGAATACCGAATGCTAAAATGGGCTGCTGGGTTTTAGGAACCGCAAATCACTCCCGTAATCGAGCTACCTGGCTCGTTGTCCACATAAAAACTGCAAAACTTCACAGAAGAAACCCTATTATATTCGACTCTCACCAGAAGAAACACAGGTAAGGTAATCTTCTTCTTCCATAACTTTTTCTTACTCTTCTATCCATTCCATTTCAACTTAGGCTTTTTTGTTTTTCTCAGTCGCAGCATATATATGGATAACCAGAAGGAATATGAATTTTTTGTGAACGATGGTCATGGGAAATCTTTCCCTGTTAAAGTGAAGGGTAACATGCCCATATATCAATTCCAAGCCAAGATTAATCAGGAATTCCACATCCCACCACAATATCAACTTTTCTCAGTTTCTCGTAAGAAACTTAAACAAATTATACTATTAAATAGATATCCTTTCTATTTAATTCTTATGTATAATGTATATTCTATTGATATATTTTAATATTAACATGACACTTGACTGCATCTTACAACAATCTTGGGAATGCATCATTTTTAGGTCATAGTGAGTAGAGTTTGAAAAAATGTTTGTTGGGGATGATTTTAAGAATTAAACTTTATGCTAATATATACCGGCGATTGGCATGTGGTTATAATGCTTCTTCTCAATTTCAGGCAAGCCAAAAGTAACAAATGTCAACATAATTGGTGATCTACTAGAGAACGCAAAAGTCAAGGTGACTGGTACTGTAAATAAAGGAGGAACTGATGGATCTAGCAGAGTTCAATGGTACAAATCAAATTCGTCAACATTGGATGAAAGAAATCTTGAAGCATTATGTACTCCTACCGTTGCTAAAGTGGGTGGTTTGTTTTGTTTCCCATTGAATTGCATAGTTATTTTTCCATCCTCTATGTACTAACTTCCATTTTATTGTTTCCTTTTGATCTATTTGGTTAGGCTTTCCGCATTCCTCTTGGAGCTGTTGGCTGTTACATTGTTGCAAAATTTACACCCATGTCTCCTGATGGTCTTTCTGGTGAACCAGCATTTGTTATATCTGATAGAACAATTGAGTGTAGGTTTACTCGTCTCTTCGCGCTGCCTTTTTCTCTTTTTATGTCATTTATATTACCAACGATATAAAGACATAATCTATTCATGTGTTTGAGATGGCGTTGGGAGAGATCAAACACTCTTTTTGAGTTCTCATAAATATTTGTTACATTGGCAATGGATGTGCTTTAGAGTGTTGGCCAATGCTAAACCAAACACACTATATATTGATTGATTCCTTGAAGTATCAAATTAGTTTCTTCTCGACAAAAATTAAAATCTATCAGGAGTTTGATATGAAATTTTTTTATCTCTTTTGCAGCTCTTCCTCCAAAAGTGAATTTCATAGAAATCATTGGAAATTACCACGAGGGTGAAATATTCACTGCTTCATATGGATATGTTGGAGGCCATGAAGGAAAAAGTATATTCGATTGGTATATTCATGAGGTATGCAATCACAACCTAGTTCCGCAAAAGTATGTTTAATTTATTTTTATAAATGTTATGGGAGCCTAATCCCTACCTTGTGTACTCAAATTTGCACCGGGAGAATCAAACCTAAGACCTTGAGGAGGAGCACACTCCTAGGTCCCATGCCAATACCACCAGACCAACCCAAGTGGGATTTGATTTTCACTTCTTGATACATTCTAGACTTCCGTGGAAAGATAGGCTCGTTTAGATTTTCAGTTTACCATGTTGTTGTGATTTGAGCATATTCACTTAGGTATGTTTTAGTTCTTGTAATGTGAGAGGAAAAACACAACGGCAGTCATAATGAAGCAAGGTGGAACACTTTGAAATTTTTTAAATTGATTATAAATTGCCATATATAAAAAACAGCATTCCTACCTATGAAAATTGTCCTTCAGAGAGAACTTATGCTCTAAAATATCTTCTGAATTTGCAGCATGAAGATGATTTTGGTTCTCCAATACTGGGGGTTTCTGGACTTCTGGAGTATCGCGCTACCAAAGAAGTTATTGGAAAATTCATCTCATTCCAGTGTACTCCAGTACGCGATGATGGCGTTGTGGGTGAAAAAAGAATTTTCATGGGCTTGGAGCGCATTCGCCCTGGTAATATCTTTATGAGTCATGTCATATGTGGCAAAATTTGAATAAAAGTTTGTTTTATTTCTCTATTGTTTTGTAAAAAAATTGGAATTTACAATAATAACATTTAAGCTAGAAATTTATGATTTGAGAATCAAGAAGCTTTAGAGTGTTGGCCAATGCTAAACCAAACACACTATATATTGATTGATTCCTTGAAGTATCAAATTAGTTTCTTCTCGACAGAAATTAAAATCTATCAGGAGTTTGATATGAAAAATCTTTATCTCTTTTGCAGCTCTTCCTCCAAAAGTGAATTTCATAGAAATCATTGGAAATTACCACGAGGGTGGAATATTCACTGCTTCATATGGATATGTTGGAGGCCACGAAGGAAAAAGTATATTCGATTGGTATATTCATGAGGTATGCAATAACATCCAAGTTCCGCAAAAATATGTTTAATTTATTTTTATAAATGTTATGGGAGCCTAATCCCTACCTTGTGTACTCAAATTTGCACCGGGAGAATCAAACCTAAGACCTTGAGGAGGAGCACACTCCTAGGTCCCATGCCAATACCACCAGACCAACCCAAGTGGGATTTGATTTTCACTTCTTGATACATTCTAGACTTCCGTGGAAAGATAGGCTCGTTTAGATTTTCAGTTTACCATGTTGTTGTGATTTGAGCATATTCACTTAGGTATGTTTTAGTTCTTGTAATGTGAGAGGAAAAACACAGCGGCAGTCATGATGAAGCAAGGTGGAACACTTTGAAATTTTTGAAATTGATTATAAATTGCCATACCTGTAGCAGATGTTGTAGTCTGCTACCTGGTGGACCGTGCGTTCCACTATGCCAAATTTAATATGGCAAACATTGGATTTGGCAGTGTGTGTTGGATATGTTTATTTGTATACTGCCTTTGACGGCTTTTTTATTTTGGTCAGGGCACTGTTATTCATGGCAAATAATTGAAATTTTTATAATTGAGTGAAAGCGTATTAATACATTAGGGAGATTTTTTGTTTTCTTCATTACTTTGGCCTACTTGAAACATATATAATAATCTCCCTATAAAATGTTTGAGAGATTAATCATTGAGTTGGAAAACAGGAGTACTTTGGCCTACTTGAAACATAAATAAAAAACAGCATTCCTACCTATGAAAATTGTCCTTCAGACAGAGAACTTATGCTCTAAAGTATCTTCTGAATTTGCAGCATGAAGATGATTTTGGTTCTCCAATATTGGGGGTTTCTGGACTTCTGGAGTATCGCGCTACCAAAGAAGTTATTGGAAAATTCATCTCATTCCAGTGTACTCCAGTACGCGATGATGGCGTTGTGGGTGAAAAAAAAATTTGCATGGGCTTGGAGCGCATTCTCCCTGGTAATATTTTTATGAGTCATGTCGTATGTGGCAAAATTTGAATAAAAGTTTGTTTTATTTCTCTATTGTTTTGTAAAAAAATTAGAATTTACAATAATAACATTTAAGCTAGAAATTTATGATTTGAGAATCAAGAAGCTTCCAAAAGATACAAAGAAAAAGGAATTCAATAAACTATCCAACTTTAAAAAGAAATTCAACACTATTAATTGCTATGCACTGTAGGGAGAAGTTTGATCAGCTGCTGCAGTTTAGTAGATGATCGCTTAGTAACTAATAAATATTTTACATGATATCATATACATTCTTGTGTTGACTGATTAATCGAAGTTCTTCCCCACACCTGCAAATTGTAAATAAGATACCAACAATTATACAATGTGAATGTGTTGTAAGTGATGTGTTCAGATGATCGGGTGAGGTAGTATACGTTGAGACAACACCTGTATTGCGAGGTGATTGCTTTTCAAATTAAGGAAGTTATAAAATGTTTCTAAAAATGAATTACGTGTGATTGAAATGTTATAATTGGTAAATAAGGGATTAGTCATATCATCGGTAAATAACTTCCCTTTTTATATTATGTATATATAATTATAACCATTTCTAATTCTTTTTTTTATTCATATGGCAGCTCGCCCTTCAGTCCGGAATGTCAGAATAGTTGGAGATGCTGTTGAAGGAATCACCATTAAAGGAGTTGGCGATTATTTTGGTGGATGGGAGGGACCTAGCAAGTTTGAATGGTTACGTAAGAACATGGATACTGGGTCAGTATTCTCTTCATCATGTTCTTGTCTTTGATTTGTGCTTTCACAAATTTGAAAGTGAATTGTTGCACTCATTTTGGTGCTTTAGGGATAGTCAACATCTTGTTTTTACCTAAATTTTCTCTCTTTTCATGTCTCCTTATTTTTTTTTCCTTAACTAAGCTCTTCTGTCTTTTATTGATTATGATAAATCTATGTAGAGACTTTCTGTTAGTGTCAGCTGGTACATCTGATTATACCTTGACCAAAGAAGATGTTGGTTGTTGTTTGACTTTTGTATACAAACCAATTAATCTTGAAGGTATGGTATCTGGACTAGACACAATCAATGTATCCTTTCTATTTAATCGTCATGTATTTACATAACATCATCATTGGTTTCTCTATCAGGTCGAGAAGGAAAATCATCGTCAGCGGTGTCTCCTGTTGTAAAACAAGGTGTCTCTCTTTTCTCAAAGGAAACATGCAATGGATTTACCATATGAAAATTGAAATTGATTTTTTCTGAATACACAAGTTAAAGGGTTTTAGAGGGGATGGTTATTTTTCTTTTCAAATTAAGGAAGTTATAAAATGTTTCTAAAAATAAATTAAGTGTGACTGAAATGAATGTAACAACTTGTCACAACTCATTAACCATCCACTAAACATATAATAAACATTCTTGAACGTTATTAACTATGATTATCAGGTGTAAGTTCGAACACAAATTGGTTAGTGGATATGATTTTTATTTGAAGATCTGAAAATTTGTGGTTAATGATTTACTTTCTACTC
The DNA here is from genome assembly GCF_051527215.1 of Medicago sativa. NCBI lineage: Eukaryota > Viridiplantae > Streptophyta > Magnoliopsida > Fabales > Fabaceae > Medicago > Medicago sativa. The sequence goes on along the minus strand of NC_140751.1, from coordinate 7,069,883 downwards.
TAAATTATATTGCTTTCTTTAGAGGAGTCAAGTGCAGGGCATTATGGCATATCGTTTACTAAGGAAACTTTTTTTTTTGTTGTGATATCAAGCTGTTATGCTATTGTTCGTAATTCACCTGATTTCAAACAAAAGTTTTAGTAAAACATGTCTGCCAACCGCTCTCCAGTTTAGTCCTTGCTATAGTTATCTAGTTAATAATAGTATGACAATCGGCCTCATATGCTTTGCATATCATTCAATATGGAATTTAGAGACTAGAGAGATGCTTGATTGCTAGGTATATGTGGATGACATAGTGCACACAGACAATGATTATAAATGTATCAATACTTTTAAAGTTTTGTTTTACCTTGGTGCTCTGAAGTACATTATAGGCATTCAAGTTGCACATTTAGGGAGGTGGTCTCTCTTTTCTCAAAGAAAGCACGCAATGGATTTACCATTTGAAAATTTAAATTGAATTTTTCCATAAAAAAAAAATGGAGCTCTTGTGCTATCTAATGCAAAAGTTGTTTTTTAACATTCATTATGAACATTTCTTATGCTATCTACTCGCACCTTTACTTTTTTTCCAGCTACAGAAATTCGTGGTAGTTATGCCCCTCCCTTTCATGTAAAGTTTGGGTGACATATGTAACGCATTTTCCTCATCAGCTATGTAATGTCATTGTCAGATTATTGTATCCTTGATTTACTTGTGTTTATCTTTGAATGTATCAGGTGGAGCAGCTTTTGAGAAATGATCAACACCGTCTAAAAATAGTAGTGGAGATGGTGAGAATGAATCTGACTTGATGGTGCAGTTCCGACACATTCGGGATGTTATTTTTCTTGTTATTAGAGGACTTTGCTCTACTTCCCTCAATTCCCTTTTCAAGATAGAGACATAATTTTTCTGATTGAAATAGTCGTATTTGATTTGGGAAACCAAGTTTCTGAAACTGTTATCTCAAGGTTTGCTTGTCTGCAAAGTATTGTTGTTTTGACATCACAGTTATTTTTTGAAGGGTTGACAACAGTTATTGATGCCATAAATTTCAGGCCATTAATAGAGTTGTGAGTAACATGAGATAATTACAAGTAATTTATATTTACAAGCTTCACATTAATAATTTCATGCGTATTTGGCTGTTTAAGAATGGTCTATAATTGAAACAAATTTTAGTGGATTCTCCCTTCCAAAGAGTCCCATTCCACTTCCCTCCAGAGAGTCTCCATTCCACTTGTTCAATGAAATGTTGGTTATTTGTTTTTTTTTTACAAAGCTAAACAAAACAAACAAACAAAACTAAAAAGGAAAAATAAATAGCACAAAAACTACTCTCTAGAAAAGAAAGTGTTGGCCACGTCGATCTTGAGGAGGCTCAAAAGATCTTATGGCGGAGAGTCATGGAGGAGGAGATCTATGTTTGATGAAGCTTTAAGATTATCCATAAAATGGACACATTGGTTTTACTCGCGAAGAGTGTGGTATTTTCTTCTTTTTTTTTTAAAAAAAGGCTAAAAATGAAATAAAAGAAAACTCAGGAGAGGCCTGAACCGCATGCAAACATTAGTCCAACAGAGCCCTAGAGAAAGGAAGACCTAACCTATCTATATTGTACAAGGAAGAAATAAAAGAGGGGGGTGCATCCCACCACTGTGAAGAGTACAAAGCAAGACCTTGACCATTTTTGGCCAAGGCATCAGCTAGCATGTTTCCTTCTCTAAGAACATGTGTACAAACAAAAGTAATAGTAAGCAATTATGCCATCTGATCTTCATTTTCCAAGGGATACCAAGACCAGTCTTGAAAGCTTTCACCACACTCAAAGAATCAGTTTCGAGCCATATGTTAGTAAGCTGCAATTCTATTGCTTTTTCCATGGCATACATGCAGGCACTAAATTCTGCTTCTAGAGAAGAGGCGTGACCAATATTTTGAGAGAAAGCACCCACAAACATAGATTGTGATGCTCTAAACACAACACCGATGGCTCCACAGGGAGGGTTACCAAAGGAGGATCCATCACAGTTTATTTTCACACATCCACTATCGGGAGGGACCCAGATGACCTCTTTGATTGGAACAACTCTTCGAGATTTTAGAGGGATGCCAAACAGTCTTGAACAACACTGCGAAGAGTGTGGTAAATTGTGACATTACTTTGTTCAATTAAATCATTGATGTCTTGTATCAAAACATCATGTTGGGACCTTTAATAAGATTGATACAATGTAAAATCCGAGTAATAAACTGACTCTGCAATATTCATCTTTTTGGCCAACATCAGATCCTTCTAAATAGCGAATAACTTGGCCTGGAGAATGTTAGAGGAATGCTGGATTTAGCCAGAGAAACATGATAAATAAGAACCTGCATTATTTCTTGAGACACCGTTATAGCCAGCTCTGATAGAATTACAGAGTCAGTTGATAACCCTTAAAAATCTTATGTTTGATAGCATATACAAATGTTAATAAGATTGTCGTTTGTAATTTGGTTTAGTGAAAAATACTTGCGAATATACATTTGAATTACACAATCAGTTGATAGCCCTTAATAAAAAAGGAAAAAGAAAATTTGACGGCTAAATCATTTTAAGACACATATTTATATGATATTGATTAAGGAAATAAGGTTGATACTAATAAAATCAATATTTATTTGGTCAGACTGTGTTTGTGTTTCTATTTTTAAGCACAATATGTCTTATTTAAGAGCATTTAAATAAGATGATAAAGATTCTATTACAATTCAATATATCTTGGGTTCAAATGTATAGCAATGTTAAATCTCTGACGGGAGAGTTCAAGTGATGGAAGTTATACCCTATACCCCGACACATGTGCTTTCACCTCTACAAATTTTTAAAAATTCCAATTTTACCCCTTTTATTATTTAATCTTTTATACATAAATTTTTCACCCTTAATTTCAACATCTCCTAATTCAGAATGAGTGCACCCCCACATGATATATTTCCATGTATTTCCATTTTTTTCTTCACTATAAAAACGTTTCCGGAAATATTTTGGAACACTCATATATACTTTTCCGAAAATAATTCGGAATACTCGTATGCAGCTTTCCGGTGCATGCTCAATAATTTCAATGTAGAAAATAAAGAACCGGAAACGTGTATCCTAGTTTTCCGGTGCATTTATTTTAATTTTTTTTATTTCCAACTTGCTTAATACTAGAGCTTATATTCTTGATTCTTGATATTACTTGCCTATATTACGTGTATACAGGAACACTAAGCACCTACCAAAACCACTCATAGCAAAGCTACAAACAGAAGCTATAAATTATAATATTGGTTGCTGCTAATAAAGGGAAAATACACAGGAGCAGCAACACAAATCCAAACAGCCTAACCAAAAAAGACACCCACTAGTACTAAATAACCCATCCCATCTAACAATGATGCTAGCATATCGCCCAAACACCAATGCCAAGCCATTAGTGCAATGCTTTATGACAATTAAAATGACACTTATTTGATCACAATCTCGTTCCTGCATTTATTTTATATATATATATATATATATATATAGGTTCCTGCATATATAAATATTGATCACAGGCATTGAAGCAACAACACGAGCACTCTATATCATATCACAATATTGCAAAGTCAATACTAGAATGTATAATCATGAACCAAAAGTCGATAATACAACATTTAAAATAAACCAGAAGTCGATATTACAATGTATAACATAAACCAAAAGTTGATAATACCAAATTTAACATAAAGTAGAAGTCGATAATGCAATACATAATAAATAAACTAAGATAACTAATATAAAGGTCCACCGCGAGTCAGGTCTAATGCTTGATACAAATGCTCAAATTGGGATTCCTCTTTTGTGGCCCCGACCGCATCCAAGTAACCCTGTAGCTTAGAAGCAATCAAAGACATCCTCGGGTCAGAAGGTCCTGCATCATCAGGGACTCTATACGTTGGAACAGGGACTGGTCTATGCGGGTCCTCATTAGGTCATATCAAACGAGGATGTGATACTCTGTAGTACCACTCCATGTATGTAATTGTGACTTCATATGGATGACTCCGGTTGATCACGAACCACCTCACGATGCCGTGGTTCGTTTTGCCCTATACGTATAATCTTGCCACCTCGTCCTATGCACCGAACCAATAAATAAAAAAAGACATAGAATTTATAGAAAGACAAAGAATTAATAGAAAAAGGGACACAAGAATTAATGAAAAAGAGACAAAAGAATTAACACAGAAGCATCAACACAGCCGAACCAAAAAAAAAGCACACAACTAGCACTAAACAACCCACAAAGTTCATAAGTTATATGTTAAGATGAGAAGCACCTACTAAATAACATCTTAAAAAATTATCATCCCACAAAGTTAGTATTTATATGTTAAGATGTGAAGAAAGTTAGATAGACCTTACATCTTAGGCATAAGTATAGTTAGAAATGAAGTGGACTGATAAAATTAATGAGGAGGTCAAGAACAATGCTCCTTCATAAGCTAATGACATAGATCAATGGAAGAAACATTCAATTTGTAAAGTACCCTCACAAGTCAGTGTTGAACAAAAAGGCATTGATTTACGGTAACAATGTCATTGATTTATGGGCAGCTTTCATTCATTAAAACAGTTTGAGTCCAAAAAAAAGTAAGAACTTAAAAATGAAAAAAATAAAATAAAAAAATAAGTGCTTGAACCGGAAATCATCATGCAACCATTCCGGAAGAAATTCGAAACGATGACCGGAAAGCTTTGCATGCGTTTTCCGGAAAATCAACCGGAACGCTTCGCATGCGTTTTCCAAAAATCAATGATTCGAAAATGGATTCTGGAAACAACTCATAACACGATTCCATGAAGGATTCCGGTAATCCACTACCCCGTAAAACCTTGACAAACCCACAAAACCTAAAACCTCAATCAATAATTCCGTTGAACCATTAAGAGAAAGAACAGAGGAAAAGGAAACGATTATGAGAACAATCAATAATTGATGATGATTTTGGCAAAGAAAGCTTACTGTTGTTTGCTGGGAGTGGAAGTTTACTTTTTTACTGTTGTTTGCTGGGAGTGGAAGTTTACTTTTTTCCAGCCCGTTTTTTCCAGAACAAAAGGGGTGAAGGTGGGGTGAACGTCAAAGGGTGAAATGTGTTTAATTTTATATAAAGGGTAAATTTGATAATTTATGTAAAATGTTGGAGTAAAGGTATAATAGTAGGGGTGTGAGGTATAACTTCCTCAAGTGATTAGTAATATATTTCGCCGTTTAAAAAAAAATATGTGTAGTTATGCGCAGAGGATTCCTGCTCTACACATGCAAAAAATTATATGCTTTTTTTTTTTTTGCTTATGGCGATACTTTTTGGAAGCAAGTTTGACTGAAAAAATATTAGCAATTAATGTGTTTAATTGTTATCGATTATATTAATATGACTAGATTGTATATGTGTTTCTATTTTTAAAAACACGTCCAAATTAAGCTGTATTAAATTGGATTAGATTGGATCTTTTAAATTAATCATTCAAAATCGAACCATGTTGATACATGTAAAAAAGACAATTGTTTTTGGATAAATTAATCATCCAAATAGTTTGTGGATTTTTTAAATTAGAAGATGATACGTTTGAAAAAAAAAATTGAAAAATAGTTTGGTCCATCTGATTTTTTTAAACATTTATAACCTATTTATTCATACTTTAAAAATCAAATTACTAACCACATCCCTTTGCTTACATGAGAATGAGTGTTGAAAAATTAATTGCAGAACTGAAGATATAATTTAATTTTTCAATGATGTTGCAAATCATATAAAATTTCATTTTGCAATCTCTTGGCTAATCAAGAAGCACATTATTTAGTTAAATTTGTGTTTTCTTCTTTGATTGATATTGTTTGGATTGAAGAAACTCCTCAATGTATTTCAAATGTAGTGGCTATGATTTATCGCCACTCTCTGATTATTATTTTGAATCACTTAAAAAAAAAAATACAAAAATAGTTGTCACAAACAAAGAGTTTACTTAAAAGACACCCTAACTATGAGCGACAAATCAATAATAGCACATTCAATATAATGTGTATATGCACCTTAGTCAGTACACCAATATCTCGTCCTAAATTTTATTCCTGCAGCAACAACTTTTTCTTCTCGAACCCAAAATAATCCTACATTGTTGATGTTCATTTGAGTTTGAAATGGTTAAACTATTTCCTTCATTTAAAGAAAAAAGAAAGAAATTTCAGGTTACTATTATGGTAAACTTATTGAGAATCATAATTCAGTACACGAATATTAGTCATGAATTGATTATTTTTTTGTTGTTGACAAAAGCATGTAAAATTGATAGGGGTGTAAGTGGTTCGGACAAAACCAACAAAACCGAAAGTCCAAACCGAATCAAACCGAAAAAATATCCGCCCTTATTTGGTTCGGTTTGAAACCGATCCGAACCGGTCAAAACCGATCTAGTTTGGTTTGGTTCATGGTTTTTCATTTCGAGATCCGTGAAACCGATGAACCAATCCGATGATAACCACACTCCTTATTTTACTAATATCATCATACCTCACACAAACTTATGGTTAGGCTCAAAATTAAACATAAAATACTTTTTAATCCGTTCACTTTCTCTCATCTTCATCTCATCTCATCTGTCAGACTCTTTCATTTCTACTAAAAAAGAAACCCTAGCCCGTCAACCACACCAAACCCATTGTTCATCGTCATCGGTCACCGCTCATTATATTTCATTGTTTTCCATGTTTATTTTCTATGCCATTGATTTATACACGTTACGTTATATGTCATTGTTTGGTGAAGATTAGAAAAAGCTATCCAAAAAAGAAAGTATTTGCGATTTGTGTAAAATTTTGATCGAGTGTGATGTCACTGATGTGTATTGATAAAAATTGAAATAAAACTATAAAATATATATACTACTCAATAAAAAGTGCATCCCTAGAAAATTTTCAATTTTGCTTGCATAACTTTTTATTTTGATCTGTTTATAAATTTTAAAGATTAACACTAGTCAATTCTAAACTTATTCACAAAGCATCTTCTTGTTCGGATCTATCAATATATGTAATATTATGTTTCAAAGTCCAAATGGTTGGAAACCAATGGAAGAATTAATACTTGCGAATAAGTTTTTTGAAGGTATATTATTTGCAGGGTTTTTTTAATTGTAAATTATTGGGTTCAGAAATAATTTTATAAGTTTTAGAGATTTAAAAATATTAGAGATTAACACTAGTCAATTCTAAATTGATTTTAATTTTGATCTGTTTTGCTTTGAAATATTGAGGAAAGTTAGTTATAAAAAGTTGTTTGAAAAATAGAGAACATGAAAGAACAAAATATGAAATACAATTATATAAAGTTCTATGAAATATTTTGTGAGAACATGAAATTTTTTTAATTGTATTTTTAAATAAACCGATCAACCGAACCAATCCAAACCGAACCAAACCGATTAGTTTGGTTCGGTTTCTTTTTTGAAAAATAGTGAAAACCGAACCAATCCAAACCGATGAAGGTTTCATCGGTTCGGACATTTTTTTGACTGAAAATCAATCCAAACCGAACCGTTACACCCCTAAAAATTGATCATGTTGAGTTCCAATGCTAAGTGCTAACCACACACGCGAAAACTAAAAGACAGTGACAGATAAAGTCTAAATGCGTCATAAATTGAGTATTGCGTTTGACAATGAGAATCAAACACAAATATACAAATCATACTTACTCTAAACGCTAATTAGGTCAAGCAATTGCTTAACCCTAATTGCTTTGTTAGTTTCCCTCCCAAGCACTAATCATAGGTGTGTGTTGCAAGCCATCAACACATCATTAAATGCTATTTTCAAAGTTTCAAATTTGAATTTCCCTCATTTCCCTCCAATACATCTCTCAATTACATCAATTAATGTCATCATAACTATGCCTTAAGCCCAAGGCCCCACCTTTAGACTACCATTGCAGTTTACTCTCATGGAAAGTTAAACTCTATAAATAGACCCAATACGTATGCATTATCTGCCATCCTCAAACAACTGTTTTCTCCTTGCCGTGCCATACTGCGTTGAGTACCAACCAGGAGAGGTTCATTTCCTTCATATTTATTTTTGAGTCTTCATCTGTTTGAATCTTATTTCAATACAAGCTTTTTTCACACGTTAGTTTTCAATCAGAAGAGCTTAATGTTATTTCTGCCAAAAAAAATCCAATCTAAACTTTTTAACATGTTAGCTTTCCTTTATTTTTTCCTTTGGTTGACCCTTGCTGCTATTTAAATGAGTTTTATCTGAGTTTTTTTTTTTGCGTTGTTTATGTGCCAGAGTTATATGCTGCTAGGAACTAACCTCACAAGAGAGATTGGCAGTCAACTTTACCGATACGTTACTTTGGTGGATCCATCATGCAAAGGACAGGGCATAAAGCTTGGAGCAAGGGCTAAAGGCCGGAATGGTGTGCTTTATGTATCTCTGGATAAATGAGTTCCAAGACTTCTTTGCAATTTTATCGTTATTTTATTCAAGGTTATTTTGATTGATATGTATAAGTCTACTTTAAGTTTTATGTGGTTAAAACTCAATGCCATGTTTACAATTTATTAGTAGCTGTCCAGGAAGATCATAAGGTTTTGGATGGTATAACATTTGATGCATATTATTAAGTTTTTTCCCCTTGATTAAGATCGTTATTTATACCCCCTATCCAATCTAGACTTGATTTTTTATATATACATGCAACACACCAGTGAAAGACGATATTGAATGTGGAATGGTTTGGTTTATATCTTTCATATTATAACAACCAGATAAAAAAAAAACCAGGAACAACAACGGATATATTGCTTAAGTTTTTTATTTTTTAACTCAATACATTTGAAGGATCCAACAAACAAAAATGGAACAGATAGCAATAGGAAAAATGCCATTGTTGTTCTATGAAAAGTAAAATCACGTTTGATAAACAATAAATAATGGGGCGGTTCCTTTTGATGCATTTTTTGTTGTTGAAGAATTTGAGTTTTTTGGTATGAAGATTGGCTTTTAGATTACATTCAATGTGCTTTGATATTTTCAATCTTGAAGGTTGTAAATAACGTTGCTCAAAAAAACAGAGTCAATTAAGCCTACAATCTACCATAGTTTAGTTGGACAAAATAGTAAGAGATGTCCTCAGCTAGCCTACACAAATTGTGTCACCCAAGAAGCATGTGTGCACTACTTTTGCATATACACGCGTGCAGTATTAATTGTTTTGTTTGCATAACTAATGTAAGATGAAGCCACACGTCTATACATATGCACCTAAATGTCTAACCAAATTACACAAACAAATTGCAAAGATATGAACAGAAATCTCTATTCGAAATGGAAAAGAACAAAAACGGTGATGCGATTGATGATGTTCACCCACCTAAATTCCTCAACACAATTGTTGCTTCTGATATCATAAATCATAATCTCAGATTAAAGGTTGGAGTACTGGTGATGTTGTTAAGGAATATAGATCAAAGAGCAGGCTTATGCAATGGTACAAGACTAATAATAACTAGAATGGGTAAATTTGTGCGTGAAGGTAGGGTCATATCTGGAAGTAATATTGGTGAGAAAGTATTTATACCAAGATTATCTCTTAAACCTTCTGACGTCAGGATTCTTTCAAGTTTCAGCGGAGACAGTTCCCGATAGTCGTTTCATTCGCAATGACTATTAACAAAAGTCAAGGACAATCTTTAAAGAATGTTGGTATATATTTGTTAAGTCCTGTTTTTCGCACGGTCGTCTTTATGTTGCAATTTCGAGAGTTACTTCCAGAAATGGGTTGAAGATACTTATTACATATTGTCTCAAGTAGCTACTAATTACGTACTTAATGTCACCGTCATTTGCTGAATTTATCCATTTTCTACGTATTATGATCAATGTTTTAGTTGTTTTAAAACGTAACACTATGACCTATTCATATACATGTATTATATAATGTTTTACTTATGTGCGTATGTTTCAACTGGTATGACCCGTGCGGAGCACGGGTCGATGGTCTAGTTCCTAAAGAACATTAAAAGAGGCTTAAACAACGATCAAATAGTAGTATTACTCCCTCCGTTTTAAAATATAAGTAAAATTCACTTTTTAGGTTCATTCATTTAATGATGTATGTGGTTCATAATATGAACCACATACATCATCAAATGAATGAACCTAAAAAAAGAATTTTGCTTATATTTTGAAACGGATGAAGTATTTCAAAAGAGTGTGACACGAGCCCTTTTCAATTTTAATATAATTCTTCACAATCAATTTAAAATTTAAAATGTGTAGTAGTATCTTCTATGTACATAAACAAAAAAAAAACGACCAATATATTATTCCATTAGTTATATCTTACATATACACATAAATAAAAAAAAGATGTACCAATATAGTAGACTCAACAAATCTACACACCTTTTGTTTTAAAAAAAAAAATATCTACACACCTTTTGGTACATTGCTACGTCCCAATATCTTCGATCCATGATATCTTTGTGCGATAAGCCATCATGATCATAACAAAAAGATATTATTATTATTATTATTATTATTATTATTATTATTATTATTATTATTATTATTATTATTATTATTATTATTATAGATCATAACAAAAAAAAATCACCACAATAACAAAAAATCGTATAACTATAGCTTATATCACAAAAGTAGCCATAAAATTCTTGTGGTTGTTAGAAAAAAATGACATAATCCCTAAAACGAGGACAATTATACATAAATCATATACATTTTTTCAAAATATGAATTTAACAAAATGATTATTTTTTAAATAATGGAGCAAATATGACTTTTTTTTTTTTAGAAAGCAAATATGACTAATGTTAAATAAATAAAAAATTAATGTGTTCAAAATCATAAATTAATCTTGTTATCCATTAAAATTTCATCACCAAAGAATAAGAAAGTTTGTCCTGTTCATGTTTGTCAAAAACCATAGGCGAACGATTTGAATCATGATATTCTAATTTTCTTTAAAATGTGATATATGAGAACATAATCACATTTGGTTGTACAGAGCAACAAACAACAAACAATAAAAAACAAAGCAGTGAAAAAAAAAATGGGATAGAAGTGTGTGATGTACAATGGTGTTGATCTGAGTGTCTAATTTATAGACATATTTTGCGGGGTAGTTTAGTCATTATTATTTTTATTTTATGCATATTAGATAATTCTCAACTAAAATTAAATTCTCTCTAAAAAGAAAACTAAAATCAAATTCATAGACAAACATTAAAATGTGTTTAAAGTGCAATATTATCTATTTGAGTGTATTGATGTGTTGACATACATTTTTTGCAGACACAATATAAAACTCATTTAACAGATTCTCACATAAAATACATAAAAAAACATTAACGTGTGTCCATAATTAAAACCGATTTTAAAACCTCTATTATTTGAAGAAAAAAATACATTAATGTGTACAATGTTAATAACTAAAATACTTTTTTTTTGTCAAAAAAAACTAAAATACTTTTTTTTGTGCAGACATACATTAAAATTCATTCTAAATGTAATTTATATTTGAACCTCTATTTTCGTTTGAAAAAAAAAATATTTGAAATTTAATTATTTTATTTTTTATTCCAATCTCTACTCTACTAATAACTTGGCTTTTGAAATTTGTCAAAAAAAGAAAAACTTGGCTTTTGAAATGTAAAGTGTTTGAAATTTAATCATATGAATTTGAATCTGAAATATTTAAATTTAAAAATGAAATTATTTTTTTGAATCTCTATTAATAATTAATCATTTTAAAAAAAAAATCATGAATTATTTCATGAAAAATTAAAATTTCATGATCTTTTAATTATATTTGCAAATATTCCTCTCAATGGTGAATATTATTTTGTGAAATTACCGAGTTGATTGGTACTAATTCACTAAAAAGTCATACATATGAAAAAATAAACATTACTTTTTTAAAAAGTCATACACTCCATTGGTTATGGATAAAATAAAAGTGAAAAAGTACACATTGTTTTTTTTTTAAGGAAGTACACATTAATTTTTAAAAAGTCATACATTTGAAGTTAGAAACAAAATCATATTAAATTAAATTGTATAAAAATTAATGGTTATTACGAAATTTAATTAAATTATTTTAATATCAATCACTTTAATCAAATCGCATTTTTATCATTTGATATATATCAATTATTTGATCTCTTTGACATTAAAATATTTAATTATTTGTTTTATTTTAATCTCTGAATTTAAATATTTTAATTTAATATAGTTGACATAAATTTGTATTATTTGAATTCAAAATGTTTGATTTTTAATTTGATTTAAAATATTAGAATTGAAATTGAATTTGAATTTGAAAAATTTTCTTTTATTCATAAACATAAAAATTAAATACAAATTTGTGAAGATAAATGTGATGAGAGTATTTGTAAAAAAACTTTCATAAATACATTTGAGAAAAACACTCTCAAATTTCATACACTTCAGAAAAACATTCTCTCTCATTTCTGGTGGAGACCGCTTGCTTCCTCCACCACTCTAGCCAACGCCGCCGTGCCTGCTGCTACCACCACTTTCTCTAGCCAACGCTCAACAGTATGCTTTCTCCTTCACTCTCTCGATTCCTTTCCCTGTCGAGTTTTGGTTTTTTGCACTTTCCTTTCTCTTAGGCATTCTTCAAATGATTACAGTAGAATCACTGTTCAGATCTCATTCTACAAACCCTAAGATATTGTTTTCTTTTGAATTTTCTGTTTACGATCAATCGAGTACTATTATTTAGGTGATTATTCTCGAATATGGAATTTTCTGTTTGCTAATTTTGGTGATTATTGAGAATGGATTATCATTCAGGCCTAATTGCACATTTTGCTAATATTCAATGTGTACCTATGAAGCACGGATACAGACACGGACACCGGACACGACACGGACACTAACATGTCGACACCGCTAATAATTTGAGAAAATCAGATAATTGAGTGTAACTACAAGTGTCGGTGTCGTGTCGGTGTCGGACACAACACGTGTCCGACACACCGGGACACGCCTAACCTGAGGAGTGTCCATGCTTCATAGATGTGTACTAATTTTGATGTGTATAGTCTGGTGTTAAACTCTGTTAGTTTTTGAGTATTACTTTTTGCTTATTGTGTATAATAGCACTGTTCAGCGTGTAAGTGTGGCGAAAATATAATGTAGTTGAGTCTAGTAAATGCTTGCTAATGTAATGACAAAACCACTGATTCATATTGAATTCTGGAATTGAACTATTTTTCTATAACATTAGACAAAAGATAGACTTACAGGTTATGAACATTGTGAAAATTAATGCAATGAACTTTGGAACTATATTTATGTAAAAAAATCTAGATCAGTTCTTTGTGCACTGTTTTTACTGTTATCTAATTACAATTCATCACATGGACCGTGTATCTTATAGCATAAACTGAATAGTTTTGGAAATGCAAGATACATTAGACTGATATATTATACTATAAATGAATAGCCAAAGCAACTAACATTAGACCGATATATTATACTATATATGGTTCTGTGTTTTAAATAATGCAAGATAGCGAAATTTACAATGTGTCTTGTTGTGAGCAGGAATGCCAAAAAGTCAAATCCCATAACAATAGTTTGCCATGACCACTGCAAATATAAGTTGTAAAAGATACTTTAGTCAACTTCGCAAGTATTTACACTAGCAGTAGCAGCACAAAATTTAAAAGTTGCCCATTATACTCTCTTCAAGGGAAAAAAAAAACTTTGGAATATGATTCCCTATTATAATTATAATACGAAAACAAAGCATGTATGAAAAAAATAGCCATCCTTCACTTAGCAATCATAGGGTGCAAGGGAAATGATAATCTATCTATATATTCCTATGAAAAGCTTGTGGTAGGAAGCATAAGAGAAAAATAGAATTTACTTAATTTAGAAATCAATTTGGAAAAAAGTAACTGTCACATGAACAAAGGTTCTATATATACTAACTTTTGGAACAAAGTATATATCACAAAGATAAGGATAAATGGATTAACTTGTCTTATTTGCAATTGATCAAGTGGAAATAATTTTCTATAGAACTGTCACTTGAACAAAGGTTGCTAGAATTTTGACCTTGAAATTGTCATGAACCATATTTTAAAAGGATAGCCTCATAGGATTTTAAAACACTAAGGATATGTTTGGTTGAGCCGTTGGTTTCCACGTTTATAATTGTTGAGCCATTGGATCCGGCTCAACAAGGTCAACCATATCTATGTATACATAACAAGAAAAAAATTGTAAACAAAAAACTCATTATAGTGTAAACAAATACATTTAAATACCAAGCAAATGTATAAACCAATGCATTAAAATAATAAACTGTGTTAAAAAAAGCATTATATAGTAAATGGGTATTGTACATAGTAGAGAATTTTTTGAAAGTCTGACCACATGTGCAGTAGAGTGTGGAGGTCCAAATTACTCATACTTACCTTGTTGTTTCATCTAAAGCCTTGGAAAAGAATAGTTTCAGCACATTCCCTTTCAACAGTTCAAACATTTAGACTGATTGATCCAAGACACAATATTAAAGTCTTTCATATAACAATGTGATTAACTAATTTAGCTTGTGTTTAGTTCGGTGTTTCTAACCTCAACAATTATAAACGTGGAAACCAACGGCTCAACCAAACATATCCTTAGTGTTTTAAAATCCTATGAGGCTATCCTTTTAAAATATGGTTCATGACAATTTCAAGGTCAAAATTCTAGCAACCTTTGTTCAAGTGACAGTTCTATAGAAAATTATTTCCACTTGATTAGTTGCAAATAAGACAAGTTAATCCATTTATCCCTATCTCTGTGATATATACTTTGTTCCAAAAGTTAGTATATATAGCAACCTTGTTCATGTGACTGTTACTTTTCTCCACCTTGTTCATACTGTTACTTTTGGTAGGGTGCACAAAATTTACAGAAATAAAAGGATCAAACTTTTCATTGAATATGACAGAACTCTAAAAAATTATCCAGAAACAAAATGAGAGAGGAAGAAGTAAGGTTTACCTTCTAAATGATTGCAATTGAGTGAAGATTGACGCTATTTGTTCTATTGATTGTGATGAAAACACACAAAAATTGGCCAAAAAACGCAAGGTATAGAACAATATTGAAGCTGAGTGCACAATAGAAAATAACTGCTAAAAAACTGCACTCTTTTATGTATAACAACGTGGAGTACGGTATGTATATACCGGAGGTGTAAAATAGAAATCTCAAAATGTTCCTCCGGAACATAACTACCGAATGTGCTTTGTCATGTGAATGTCGATTAGATGAATTATGCTTGGTTTGTGCATTGTGGTTTCTTTATACAATTCTGCTTACAAAGTCACTATTTTATTTTATAGGATCAACAAAAAATTTCCTTAGAATTGGGAATTGAAACTTTGTTATGATTGGATTTGGATTTGGAATTTTGTTTGTTATGAACTAGTTGTATTTATTTAGATTGGAATTAGAATTTTGCTATAAACACTTTTTTTGTTAGTTAGAATTGAAATTGGAATTTTGGAATGTTAGTTTTTAGTTACTGAATTGGAATGTATTAACTACATAGAATTGGAATGTTAATTACTAGAATTGAAATTGGAATTTTGGAATGTTAGTTCTTTGAAATTTTAGCCACACATAGACTGAGGATGTGTTTGGATTGTGGGTTTAGGAGGGGAAGGGAGGGGAGGGTTTACTTTTCTTTTCTAAACCCTACACGGGACCGTAACGTTTTCTTACTTTCTATTCTTCCATCCATTCCATTTGAACTCAGTTTTTTTTGGTTGTTTCTTTCTCAGTTGCATACATATGGATCAGGAGGAACATGAAATTGTTGTGAACAGAGGTGGGAAATCATTCCGTGTTAAAGTGAAGGGTAGCATGACCTTTGATCAATTGGAAGCAAAGATTAGTCGGGAATTCGACATCCCACTAGAAGATCAACATGTCGCAATTTTGAGTAAGAGACTTAAACAAATTCTACTATACTATTAAATAAATCTTATGCATGTATCCTTTCTGTTTAATTGTTAATTTGATGTTCCTTTGTAAAAAAAATTAAAACGAGTTTGGTTAACATTTATAGAATTTATTTGTATCATTAGTAATATGATTGCCACTCTTTGTTATTGTAATGGTGTTATGTTATTTTTCAAGCTATTTGAACTGTTTGTGTAAAAGCAAGTCCTTAAATGTCATTAAGTTTTTTAAACATGTTTTAAAACTAAACTTTGGGTTATCTTGGAATACGCCTGTTTCAATGGTTCACTGATCCCGCTCTATTTTGCCTATAAAAAAAAATGGTTCACTAATCTGAATTTTAGGAAGTGTCCTTTTTTTTTTTTTGTCAAGTACCCTAGTGGCTAGAAATTCACTTTTTAAAGAAAATGCTGACATTTTTGGATCAGAAATTCTGCGTGTTACAACAATCTTGGGGAATATGCATTAGTTTTAGGTCATAGTGAGCAAAGTTTAGTTAACATTTAAGTTTGACCAAAATGTTTGTTGGGGATAATTTTCGGTCATGTGTTTATAATGCTTCGTCTCAATTTCAGGCGAGCCAACAGTAACAAATGTCAACATAAATGGTGATCTACGAGTGAGGGCAAAAGTCTGGGTCACTGGTACTGTAATTGGAGGAACTGATGGATCTAGTAGAGTTCAGTGGTACAAATCACATTCGTCAACACTGGATGAAAGCAATCTTGAAGTATTAAGTACTTCTACAGCAGTTGCTAAAGTGGGTGGTTTGTTCTTTTGTCCATAGGAGTTATGCTTGTTTCCCATTGAATTGCACCATTATTTTTCCATGTATAGGCTCCTCTATGCACTAACTTCCATTTTATTGTTTCGTTTTGATCTGGTTAGGTTTTCCGCATTCCTCCTAAAGCTGTTGGCTGTTACATTGTTGCAAAATTTACACCAATGTCTCCTGATGGTCGTGCTGGTGAACCAACATTTGTAATATCTGATAGAACAATTGAGTGTAGGTTTACTCGTCTCTTTGCACTGCCCTTTTCTCTTTTTATGTCATATATATAACCAATGATATAAAGACATAATCTATTCATGTGTTTGAGATGGCGTTGGGAAACAATCTTTTTAAGTTCTCATAAATATTTGTTGCATTAGCAATGGATGTGCTTTAGAGTGTGGGCCAATGCTAAACCAAACACACCATATATTGACTGATTCCTTAAAGTATCAATATAATTTCTTCTCCAAATCAAAATCTGTGGGAGTTTGATATAAAAACTTTGTATCTCTTTTGCAGCTCTTCCCCCAAACTTGAATTTCTTAGAAATCACTGGAAATTACCGTGAGGGTGGAATAATTGTCGATGTATCATTTCTATTTAATTGTCATGTATTTCTATAACATCATCACTGGTTTCTCTTTCAGGTCGAGAATGAAAATCATTGTCAGCAGTGTCTCCTGTTGTAAAACAAGGTGTCTCTCTTTTCTTATAGCAAACATGCAATGGATTTACCATTTGAAAATTGAAATTGATTTTTTTCTGAAAAAATTGGAGTTCTTGTGCTATCTAATGCAAAAGCAGTGTTTTAACATTATGAACATTTCTTTTTCTTTTATGATTGATTCTATCCTGCATTTTTGTCATGATTTCTGCCTTGCCCTAAATATTATATGTGCATTCTTAGGGATTCCTAAAATACACAAGCTGGACGGGATGGTTATTTTTCTTATCAAATTAAGGAGGTTATAAAACGTTTCTAAAAATGAATTAAGTGTGATTGAAATGAAAATAACAACTTGTCACAACTCATTAACCATCCACTAAACATATAATAAACATTCTTGAACGTTATTAACTATGATTATCAGGTGTAAGTTCGAACACAATTTGATTAATGGATATGATGTTTATTTGAACAATTGAAAATCATGTATATTTGAACACTATTTGGATGGTTAATGGATTTAATGTATATTTAAACTTCTGAAAATTTGTGGTTAATGATTTGCTTTCTCCTCTAAATTAAATTGCTTTCTTTAGAGGAGTCAAGTGCAGGACATTATGGCATATCGTTTTCTAAGGAAACTTCTTTTTTGTTGTGATCAAGTTGTTATGCCATTGTTAGTAATTAACCTGATTTCAAACAAGATTTTAATAAACATGTCTGCCAGCTCTCCAGTTTAGTCCCTGCTATAGTTATTAAATTAATAACAGTATGACCATCGGCCTCAGTAGCTTTGCATATCATTTAATATGGAATTTGGAGACTAGAGAGATGCTTGATTGTTAAGTATATGTGGATGACAAAGTGATCAGTGGTTTTAAGTTCTTTTTACTTTGGTGCTCTAAAGTACTTTATAGCCATTCAAGTTGCAAATTTAGGGAGGTGTCTCTCTTATCTCAGAGGAAACACGCAATGGATTTACCATTTGAAAATTGAATTTTTCCGAAAAAATTGGGGTTCTTGTGCTATCTAATGCAAAAATTATTTTTTAACATTATTATGAAAATTTCTTATGCTATCTAGTTGCACCTTTACCTTTTTTCCAACTACAGAAATTCGTGGTAGTTATGCCCCTCCTTTTCATGTAAAGTTTGGGTGACATATGTAACACATTTTCCTCATCAGCTATGTAATGTCATTGCCAAATTACTGTATCCTTGCTTTACTTATGTTGTTATTTGAATGTATCAGGTGGACCAGCTTTTCAGAAATGATCAACACCGTCTAAAAATAGTAGTGGATAGTTAGAATGAATCTGACTTGATGGTGCAGTTCCGACACATTCGGGATGTTATTTTTTTGTTATTAGAGGACTTGCTCTACTTCCCTAATCCCCTTCTCAAGATAGAGACATAATTTTTCTAATTGGAACATTGTATAGTCTAATTTGATTTGGGAAACCAAGTTTCGGAAACTGTTATCTCAATGTTTGCTTGCCCGCCAAGTATTGTTTGACATCACGGTTTTTTTTTTTTTTAAGGGTTGACATCAGTTACCGATGCTATAAATAGAGTTGTGAGTAACATGAGATAATTACTACTTTGAAGTTTCACATTAAGAATTGCATGCATATTGAGTCGTTTAAGAATGGTATTATATAATTGAAATCAATTTCAGTGGATTCTCCCATCCACCAAGAGTTCCATTCCACATGTTCAATGAAATGTCGGTTAGTTATGGTTTTGCACATGACCAAATGAATATTCTTAAACTTTCTACTCAACTTAAGAAATAAGTGTGTACAAGAATCCGTTTGGACTCTATGGAGGGGAGAATCCACTAAAATTGGTTGGATTTTAGTTGGATTTGCACACGACCAAATGAATTTCTTAAATTTCTTAAACAAAGTATATAAATCGACTACCTTTGAATATTATAGCTTCACTACTGGTTAGCATGTCGCTTGTTTTTTTGACGAAGGTTGGCATGTGACTTCACGAGCCATAAAATAAAATGAATTATATAATTATTTAGCCTAAAATATGTGCTAAGGAGGGCTAACACAATGGTGGTTTTAGATAAATAAAAAACTAAAGATAAAAATTAGTAATTTAATTATAATTTTAGATGAATAAAAGCTTAAAAATATTCAACAGGGACTAAAACAAAATATTCAATGATTTAAATATAAAATATAGGGTTAAATATGTTTTTAGTCCCCACAAAATCACACATTTTCAAGTTCAATCTCTATAAAATTTTAATGATGGTTTTAGTCCTCTATAATATTGAAGTTTGTAAGAATAATCTTTACTTTAAAAACTTTTTACAAAAAATGGATACCTTTGGTCCTCCAAAATAGTTCCTATAAAATACAAAAAGGGACTAACAGTGGATAATTTTTTTAAAAAATTAAATTTAAAAGCTTATAATTTTGTAGGGACTAAAATTATATTTAACCCTAAAATCTGAGGTTAAATAATTTTTCATATAGAAACTAAATTTAAATTATTATGAACTTTTTTTTCATAGATTTTCTTTCTTTAAGATAACTTTATTCAAGACCCGTCAGTAGAGATCTGTTTGAGACGAAATTCGAATTTTAATCTATCATATTATAGTATACTAGCAAATTCAATTAGACCAAACTCTGGTTAATGATGATGAATTTATAAGACTACAAACATAATTTCTTTTCTAGAAAAATTATGCGTAGCTCTCATTCATTTCGTAGCCATCATCACAATATATTATGCTCCATGAATGATGGCCCCTTCTCAATAGCAAGCCTTTCCTTGTATTCTATTATTTGTCCTTTTTGAAAAAAAACTACACAAAGAAGGAAAAGAGAAAGGTTCTTTGTATCCTTCGGTTTGGTTTGTGTCTTTGGTCTTATTTACCAGCAATGCATCATTATTACTCACACAAGTAAAAGCATTGCCTTTCATTGTTTTGGCATCATGACATTAAGTTCTAAGCTTTCAAAATTCAACAAGTGCCAACCAAAGGTTACAAATTTTAGTTATTTCTCGTGTGTTTGAACCTTTATATCACATGTCATATGCCCTTTTCATTAATAAACTTTCAAAGGGTTTAATTAAATTGCAACACTTTCTTAGCGGGGTTCATGAATTTGGTAGTTCTGTTGTCAATGGCAATCCACGTGAAAGCTTCCATAATTTAGTGCATGAAACAAGTCCATTATTATCATTTTAATTCCATTGAATGTGATCACCACATTTGGGAAGGACATCCATTGAAATTTTGATGCAATTGTAGGATCACAAATGTGAATGATTGTTTCTTTGTTTGTCTTATTAACGAGTATTAAGGGTCTTATATAGATAAGACATGGATATGAATTCATATGTAAAAGAAGTCTTTACCATACAAACCGATTTTATAGTGTTGAGTTTTAGGCTCAGTCTATATTCTAATATGGTAATTCATCCAAAATTGAGGGGACCACCTGTTATCAAGTCACTATTATTGGATCACTCAATTCATACTCTAGATGTCCAATCTTAGATGTGAGCAGAGTGCGTTAAGAATCACACATTTGATAAAATAAGACATAACATGAGTTTACAAGTTTGGGCAATAGTCATCTTACAACCCAAAATTCTAAGCTAAAATTAACCCAAAATCCTCATCTTACAAGAGATAAGCCAAAATTCTAAAAACAAGTGTCATAAATATATTGCCCAAGAATTCAATACAAATAACTAAAGGAGGTTGAGTTTAGAAGAAGAGTTAAACTGTAATTTCAATTCTAAGAGAGATTCATATTTAGTATTCAACACACTTAGAGTAAGATTATTTATAGTGAAAAAAATCTATAAAAAAAAAAAAAAATCAATTAACATTAAACTTTACGTGAGAATACCATTTTTTTTTTAAAAGTGAGAGTCCAATTTAAACACTAGTCAATATAATAACTATATTATTTTCTCATACAAACTTAACTTTTTTATCCTTTAATCAAATATCCTAAAAACACCAAGTATTCTCACTTTTCTAATGATAAAAGTTAAGATGTGTTGGACTGACGGCTAACTTTACCTTATGTTTCAAAGATTGTTGACAATTATATTTAGAAAAATGCTCTTCTCCCAACAAAAAATGCTTACTCTCAATCAAATTTACCAAAATACCTCTGCGTGAGTTACCTCACGCAGGTGTTAAACATGAAAAAACATCCGTTTGAGTTAACTCACGCTGGGTATAACACACACTTGAGTTAACTCACGGAGGTGTTAAACATGAAAAAACACCCGCTTCACACTGGGTATAACACATGCATGAGTTAACTCATATAGGAGTATTTTTGGAACTTTAGTTGGAAGTGAGCAAAACTTGTTGGGAGAAGAGCATTTTTCTAATATTTATAGATTATCTCCTAACGATACATTTACAACTATAGTAATGAGATGTCTAACTAGCTTTCTTTAAAAATAAAATAAACAAAGATGACTAACTAAAAGAAAACTAATACAATTGCTCCCTAGTTTACAAACAATGTATACAACTTGAGTCTTTGAAGAGTGTTTTTTTCTTCAATGTCTCATATTTAATTCTTTTTAGTATCAATTTTAATAGGCTAGTTTAACTTCTTTAAAAGAAACGTATACCACCTATTTTTGTTAAATATGGTTTGCCTTTATAAAATATTGTCTAGTATCAAGTTAATCTCTACAACAAATCTAATCTATATTTAGTCCCTCATTTGATAATTTTGGTGAAAAAGCAATTGTTGAAAATATTCAAACCTAGAAAAAAGTTGTAGGAACTAAATTAAAAAAAGAAAGTATTTTATAAAAATTAACATATTTAACCATTCTCTTAAATGTGTAACGTATGAGACAAGCATAAGGACCATAAAGATCAAAATCTTTAGGTAAACTAGCATGGACAGAACTGAACAAACAAATGCAATACAAGATAGGTTATTGCTTTCCCCTAAAATTGTACAATAATTCTTCTTCACATAAAATCCAAGCCGACAAGGTCATTTTGCACATCAAAGATGAAGACGAGGACCACATTATTATTAAACACTACACCAAAGGATTTTTAAAAGCCACATTAATTCTCACCTAGCAAACTCACAACAACTTTATACATTCACAACCGTATTTTTTTTGTCAACCCGCAGTAGTTAGGGACTCATTCCTTGCAGTAAAATTATCATATAGTTACATGTGATAATCAATCTCGAATATCGATTTGAGACCGATAAGTTTAGATTATACAATAAGTGAATCAATTGTAAGTGATCTCAACGATATGAGAACAAACAATCGAGATATGTAAATGTGTTGCACATTTATAGTAGAGAATGCAAACCGTTAATTAGGGTTTTAAGATCCCTATTGAAACCTTAGATTACGCCCACAAACTTCTACACTTTCGGTTAGGATTAACCTACATTTTAGGTTTAGTATGTAACAATTGAAGTTTTTCATCCTATCCAAAAACAATTTTGGTTGAAATCACACATTGATCTTTCTACTCCAAGACTTGCACAAGGGTAAGACCACAAAAATACTTATTTTATGCATTACATAGAGAGACTCACGCTTAATATTTTGACATATATCTCATTATTTTATTAGGCCTCATCCAAAAGAGTTTTGTTATTGGAAGATAAGTTTATTGACACGATAGACAGACACTAACCAAAAAAGCAAAATATGGAAACCAAAGTATGGGTATCCCAACCGTATATTATACGGTGTTCGGTGTCCTTTTTGTGTTCGAAAATCATTTCTCCATTTAAAATGGGGTTCACATTTTTTTATTTATTTTGAGTTGGCTTTAAACTTTTAAGTATACTCTATCTACGGTAAATCTATACTTAAAAATTATTCAAAATCTAAAAATATAAAGGAGAATGCTAACTAGTGCATCATGGACATTGATTAAGCAATCAAAATAAGTAAGTTTTTATTAAAAATGAGTGCAATTCTTACTTGATCAAAAGTAACAACTTACATTTTCAAGACAGAGTTTCTATCTATGGATTCCTTAATCAATGTTTCTGAGACACTTGTTAACAAGATCCAAATACAAATTAGATTCTTTGCTTTTCTCTCTTAATTATATTTTTATTTTTTAATGAAGAGAGTAAGATTAAGAGATAGATAAATACAACTCTGGTCTTTATTATAACAAAAAGTTCAATTTTTATATTCATTTAAGGAAAATGCTACTTCTCAATAAAAATAGTTTCAAGAATTTTTCAAGAAATAGTTGGCAAATTTTAATTGGATGATTTATTTGTCCACTTCCTATTTTTCAGCCACACCTCCTTGAATTGTGGCAAATAGTGCATTGTGATTGGCTATTCTTTATTCTTGAAGAATTCTTGATGTTATTTTTCTAGAGATATAGCATTGCTCTTCATTTAAATAACTAGATCAAAATTTATTGAATAAAACCAAAAAATGAAATTTTTCTTTTAATAGAGTTCAAAAAGATAGTAAAAAAGTTGATGATTGAAAACCCATGTATTCCTAAAAAAAAAAAAAAAAACTCATCGACATAGATACACTTAGATGCCCCTCTGTGTGTCTGTCGTGTATGTGTGCCTCTGGAACACAACATCATGTCATGTGTTACATTAATGTTGGTGTAACAGTTTAGCTACACACACAACACAAACACTAATGAAAAACAAGAAAGAAAAATATAGAGTAGGTGTAGTGTAATGTGCTTGTAGCAACCGCAGTTACACTATTTTACTTGTACTTTGAGTTGACTGTGCCTCTCTCTCTCTCTCTCATTCTTCTTGTGATTTTCATTTCACACCTTTTATGTTTTTCTCTTTCCTCATTCACTATCCCTCCATCTCTCTCTGTCTTTTACACTCAAACTTCAAACTTCTAACCCTAGGAATACCCTCTTCAATATTTCAACCTTCCCCTCTAAGCTTATTATTTTCCATTTTCATATTTTCTATTTTTGGTTCTTTCAGTTTTCCCTCACATTCCTTTGGATTTTGTTTCAGGTAATGTTTTTCTTCAACCCCTTTTTTCCCTGCTTAATAATTAATTAACTTGTTTTGTATTTTCTTTTTATTTATTTATTTTGTTTTTGAGGTGTTTGCTGGGTTAATTCTTTTATTTTTTGGTTATATATTTCCAAGTTAATTGTAAAGCTAAAAGTCTTTTTTTTTTGTGTTTATAGCTACCCTTTTATAATTGATGGATTAAGTTTCAAGCTTGCTATTAATTATGATCCATGGTGACTATAATTATTCTCTAAAAGTATTTAATCTTTTAATTTTTTTTTTCCTATTTATTCAATCTGGATTTAAATTAATTCACTTGTAGCTATATAAAGTATATTTCAAATGTTTACTGAATAATATTCAAGATGAATTCATATAGACTATATAGATTCTACTGCATTAAATTATAACTATCTAACCTCTTCAGTTGGACTGAAATTCTTATCTTAACTAAATCTGAAATATTATTACTATTACTACAATTTCAGGTTTTGATGCTTGGTTTTACATTGTTAAAGGGATTCATGTCATTCACTCAATTCTGCTCAATCCGGAGGATGCTCCTTTGTGGATTTTGATTTCCTTGCAATTCTCTATGTGAGTCATCTTTATAATTGAGAAGATAGAGCTAAGTTATCGCTAGTTATTTTGCCGAATCATCAAATATGAATGCATCTAGCAATACATGTGAGATAGTGGAATACAGGGAAGAGATATTTCCCGAGTTCGAAACAGATGAAAAGCCTCAGAGTAGTTGTTCCTACAAATCAGGAAAAAGGTACTCGATTGAGGCTGATATTGATCGTCTTTTCAAGGCTATTGAGATTAAAAGTTCATCTAGAGGTCATAGTACTTCGCGGTCGCAACAGAGTTCTCTTAAAAGGCCGATTAAAGTTTGTCCGTCTCAGGCTTCTGGAATTGGCATCGCGGAGCCTGTTAGTTTAAAGCAGGCACTTAGAGGATTGTGCATCTCTCAGGCATCAGAAATGGCTGCATTGAAGAGAGTATCAAAGCAATGCAGCTCATCAAGAGTATCAGAGGTTGGCACGGTAAAGAAGTTGGTTGAAATCTCCCTAGTGCCAGAGATATCTACACTTTCCGGTAAATTTCCCGATGTAGCAATATCAAGTTCAAGTGCTAATCATTCTATTCCTGTGGTCAATGCAACAAGCTTAACAGAAATGACAACTAGGTTTGTGTCCCAAGATCAAATTGTTCCTCTTTCACCTGAGGTTGAAGCTGGCAAGCAAACGCTACGAACCGAGGAAGTGCTAGAGGTCAGAATGAATCCTGCTACGTCGAGTAAATCTTGTCTCAGTTCTTCAATGCCGGATAAGGACCGGGAGAAAAATTTTCATTGTGCATCTTGTCCACCTAGTTCTAGCAATGATAGTGGAGTGGGCAAAAACTCAAGCCTTAGCACATGTTTGGCAAAACCAATATTCAATAACATGAACTTCCTTAAGAAAAAGGTAAAGAAAGATCAATGTTCTGCCTCAAGCTGCGCTACTAGTAGTTTCAACAAGGAGAATGGAAATTCTGATCTTAAGCATGATATTAAAGAAAATGACGATAAACCATCTCCGTGCAGTTCAAATCATAGCATTGAAGTTAACTCAATTAATGTTAGTAGGGATTCAAGTAAACCTGGTTTTAGTTTGAATTTCAGTAAGAAAACTAAGTTTCTTGTTACAAAAGTTGACGAAAAATCAAGATCAAAGGAAAAGGGTGAGTTCTCTCAGAGCTCAAAAAGTAGCATGGGTGAGTATAGTACTAGTAGCACAAGTATCAGTGAAGAGAGCAATCTTAGTGGTTCGAGTCGCAGTGGCCAACGACCGCACATGTCAAAACACTCGAGATGGGAAGCTATTCGTGCGATTCAACAGCAGCATGGTAACCTAAATTTGAGGCACTTTAGGCTGATAAGGAAGCTTGGTAGTGGAGACATTGGAACCGTTTATCTTGCAGAACTAATTGGTACTAGTTGCCTTTTTGCACTGAAAGTTATGGACAATGAATTTTTGGCTAGCAGGAAGAAAACATTTAGAGTTCAAACTGAAAGAGAGATCCTTCAAATGTTGGATCATCCATTTCTTCCTACACTATATTCCCATATTACTACGACTAAGCTCTCTTGCTTGGTTATGGAGTATTGTCCAGGCGGTGATCTGCATGTGCTGCGACAGAAGCAAACGTACAAGAGCTTTTCGGAGCAAGCAGCTAGGTAGGGTTTATGGTATTTTCTAGTCTTGTTCATTACTTAAAGATATCTATTTGCTGTTTTGAAATTTAATCTTGCTTGGAAAGGGATGGAAGGTCATGGGAATCCCCAAGAGAATTAAATCACATAGAAAATTTCAAAATTGTATTGATTAATGTAGCCAAAATAATAGTCTTTATGTACCTACAACTCAGCAGGATGCTGATTAGGTATACTAGATTGATTTATATTATTTAAACATCTTATACATGATCATTAAACGTTGTAGAGTTCTTATTCAAGTATAAATGCTGGAGTAAATACCCAAATTAGTCCATAGAATTGAAGGACTGTATTGGCCTAGTTCTCCACGTTATCAGTATACCAAAATGATCTACAAAATTAGAAAACGTTAATCAAGTTTATCCCTCTGTTTGGATCTGTTAATACTTATATCCCTGACATTATTCCCGTAGTTTCAATTCACATTCGACATTACCAACTTAATGTCATTACAGTCCTTACAAATATTAAGGGACAACCCTGAATAACTTTTTGCAATATTAGAGATCATTTTGGAATATTGATAATGTGGAGGACTAAGTTGATACAATATTACAATTTCAAGGACCAAATTGGATATTTACCGATAAATGTTGTATTTTTCGATAAATGGTTTCCCTGGATGACAAACTAATGCAAGTCGATAACTTTCCAGTCATTTTCCTGACTAAAGTAATGTCATTGCATTTCCAGGTTTTATGTTGCTGAAGTTCTTCTTGCCCTTGAGTATTTGCACATGATGGGAGTTGTATATCGAGATCTAAAGCCGGAAAATATCCTAGTACGCGAAGATGGACATATTATGCTGACAGATTTTGACTTGTCACTCAGATGTTCTGTCAATCCAATGTTAGTCAAACCATCTTCACCCGATGCAGATGCCGCAAAGAAGACCTCCAATCCTTGCTCAGGGGATAGTTGCATACACCCTTTCTGTCTCCAACCGGATTGGCAAGTTTCCTGCTTTGCTCCTATTCTATTGTCTCCCGGGGCAAAATCTCGAAAGATGAAGGCTGACATAGCTGCTCAAGTTGGTCCACTTCCACAGCTTGTAGTTGAGCCTACCAATGCACGGTCTAACTCCTTCGTTGGAACATATGAATATCTTGCTCCGGAGATCATCAAAAGTGAGGGACATGGAAACGCTGTAGATTGGTGGACTTTCGGTATATTTTTGTTTGAGCTTTTATATGGAAAGACTCCCTTCAAAGGTCCATCAAATGATGATACATTATCAAATGTCGTGTCGGAGAGCCTGAAGTTTCCAGGTACTCCTATAGTCAGTTTTCATGCAAGAGATTTGATCAGGGGATTGTTGATAAAGGATCCTGAAAATCGATTAGGTTCGATAAAAGGTGCTGCAGAAATAAAACAGCATCCCTTCTTTGAAGGCCTCAACTGGGCTCTAATACGGTGTGCGGCACCACCGGAGCTCCCCAAGTTTCGCGATTTTGGAACTAGTGCTCCATCTATGGCTGCACAGAAGGAGAATGCAAATGATTTAGAGGATATAGATGATTGTGAAGAGTTTGAGCTTTTCTAGTTAAACTTTTGTTTGCTGCCCTTTTCAATCTGCTTCTTTTTCCCCTTTCTTCTTATGTTGGGAAGGGAATTAACTTGAAACTGACTTGGTTTCATAACCGGTTCTCATCCTTGTAACACTTAGAGTATAGCTTATAGCATAAATGTAATTTAAACAATGTGACAAACTTAAAGATTAGTATATGTTTATACTTAACTAGAAGTTGCAAATGGATTAAGGAAATACAACGATGACTTTGGCTTGTCTGTCAACCGTTTCAGCCAATTTTTCAAACAATGGACTGAACTAACTGATTAAACCAGCTGAATCGTGAACCTACCAGTTCACCGGTTGGTTTGATCTCATCAGTTGTATTATGGTCTGATTAAATCAGATTGAAGTGGTTGAACTGCAATTGGAACATGGTTGGTTCAATTGGTTTTTATTCTCTAGTACATTTTTACTTTTTACTTCTAAAATACCTTTTGTGTTTTTTATTATTTATTTGGCATCTGGTTCAACCATGGTTGAATCATTTGATCCATGACTGGGAGGCTGAAGGTCTCACCGGTTCAACTCTGGCCCGGATTTTAAAACATTGGTTTCAGCCTCTATGATAATAATGTCGATGGATATTTCTTTCTCTTTTTCGTTTCCATCTAGGGTCACGCTCCTTTTTTCTTTTTGTTGTTTGCAATAATATATTCTATTCATTTGTATACCTAATTGTCACAGTAACTATGCCAAATTTTATGTTTTTTAACATGAAAACAGGAAATGCAATTTACTTTTGTTTTGATAGTTATGTAATTCCTTGAGATAACCATTTCTAGGTCAATTTTAGCCACCTATTTTGATTCAACATGAACTAAATAGAGCTGGTTGTCTTATTCTGCCCTTACACCGCCATGATAAAGGTAACGTGATTTTTTTCAGCTGTTGTGACTTCAAATTTCTAAATAGACTAATGTAAATGCTGATGATACAGGTTAGTTGACATGCTCATGTTACAAGAAAAATGACCACACTGAAGTCCTTCATTGTTACCGATCACAATATGGTGCGGCAAGGATTTGTGAAGGTACTAAATTATAGGCTTAAATATGTTTTTCACCCTTGTAATATACTCATCTTTCGATTGGAATAATTGTGAAATGCTAACCAAGTTCTTTCCTTTGTCTGGATTTGTTATCAAATATATCTCTGATATTATTCACTTTGTTTCAAATTCATCCTTGATATTTCAAATTCATCCTTGATATTACCAACTGAATGTTGTTCTAGTCCTTAAAAATACCAAGGGCGGGAAAATTTGATTAAAATTTTGCAATTCCAGAAAACATTTTGGAATATCCATTATGTCAGGGACTAAATTGATACGGTCCTACAGTTTCATTGACCAAACTATGCAATTTCAGGGATTATTTTGGAATATCGATAATGTAACAGACTAGAGTGATAGAGTCCTACAATTTCAATGACCAATTAAGACTAGCAAATTTTATACTAATGTGACTGGTTGATAACATGTTCTAATTTGTTTGGTGATGCAGTTGTTCTACCAGATACTATTTCTTGTCATTCAAGCAACCTATCTTGAGAGGTAAAGAAAAGAATTGGACAAGGTTGAAAAATTTCTTGAGTCATTGTTCAACATCAGAAAGAATCTTAATCATGGAATGCAACTCAAGGGCATATAATATACATCAAAACACTTGCATTGGAGAGAAAAGTTTCTGTTCAACGCTTTATTTGTACAAATGGACCAATAAAAGTAAGTGCATGATTTGACCAATTGAATCAATGATGCACTATTTGTATACATGATTTTTGTGTCCTATCCATCATCACATTGGATGATGGAACTTCACAATTTATTTCAAAAAGCATCAGAGTAGCAGCTATTTTGTATCTTTTGAGGGGTTAACTGTGCATTGTTTGGCTTGTTGCCATTGAACATGTCTGTTCTATAATAACGAGTTTTATATACACCCTCCGGTCATTAATATAAGCAAAAATCCAATTTCTAGTCATTCAATTAATGATGTATGTAGTCTTTATTATAGGCTACATACATCATTCATTGAATGAATTTAGAAAGTGAATTTTTGCTTATATTAGTGACCGGAGGTTGTACTTTATACTTCATGTATTGTTTATTATATTTGTATAGTTTAGCCACTAAATAAGAGAGGGTGATACTTTTTGCTTAAAAATCCGTAAGGCCAAAAGGAATTAAGAGGTATACAGAAAGGAGCCTGAGAAAATAAATTAAACTACAATCCATGTATCAAAATTATTTACCTAATCCAAACAGGGTTTAATTTTTTTTAGTGGCAAACATGAATATATTTAAAAACTTAGAACTTAAACCACAAGTAAAGAATTATAAACGAAAAAGAAAAAAAAAAAAAAACAAGAGTAAACAAGATTTAAAAATTATAACTATTTTTTTCAAAGGCAATATGAATATCTTAAAAAAATCACACTCAAGCATGATGAAACATTACATGATCAAGTTCAAATAAGAAAGGCTAACTACGATCCCCTTGAACAACATGACGTTGTAGTGGGTTCGAACCCTAACTTTCTCACAGTGAATTTATAATCATCAAGCTAAGTATTAAATAAAAATTATTAATCACCGAAGCAACCACTCCATTCAATCCCGCAACACACATCTACACAACCTCCACAGTCGCAGTCGCAGTCACAGCCATCGCAACCACCGCAATCACAATCTACCCAATCATCTGAAAAGATTAATACTCCATCATTCTTATACTTCCTTTTTTTGCCATCACTTGTCTTTGTTTCTTGTTGGCAAAAACAAGCTCCCATTATTTTTTTAATTTTATCGCACCTAGATTTTGAGACTTTGGCTTTGACAGCATCATTCATATTCTTCTTTTTTTTGTCATCACTTGTCTTTCTTCCTTGTTTGGAACAAGAAGTTTCCATTATAACTTTGTACGGATCAGTGGAGGAAAGCAATAATATATAAGCGTGGCTGTAGTTCTTTTTCTTTTCCCCCTATTGTTTGTGTTAACAATGTCGAGAATTAGAGAATAAGAAAAGAGGTAACAAAAGCGATTAGGGTTTTCCTCTTAAAAAACAACTAGGGTTTTGTTGGAATATGAACTGAATTGCTTGCCAAAATAAGAGTAACAAGTGAATATATATATATACTAGATAGGTGACCCGTGCGCCGCACGGGTCTTATAAGCCATAGGTGAGATTAAAACATAATAAGCTTTAAATTTATGGAAAAGGTATAAAGCATGATATGTAATAGTATTTAAGAACATCATAGAATATAGTTACAGATTTATTGTAATGCAAGAGTATTATATATGAAACCTAGGTAAAAGTAAGGTATCATAGACATGACTTTTACATCAGACATTTCGAAATACTTCTTCATACACCACATTGGATATTGAGGATATCAAGCCAAAGAGAAAAGTAAATAAATAGGAATATATGATAATTGTATTAATCTGAGATATATGAGAAAAATATATGTTTCTGTACATAGAGAGGAATAACATCTTCTCTTTTTATATGGCCTAACTATAGAGCCGTTGGTAACAAGACACACCAGCTAATGACAATAACTATAATTAATTACATATTAAACTAGTTTGACCAAGTAACAATCAATTACATCAATTAGAATTAATTACACATTTGGTCAAGTAATATCAGTAGGTAAAACTCCCCCACAAGCTGGACTGTGAATGTCATGAAGGCCAAGCTTGGATATGAAAGTAAGAAATGAGGGACTATGTAAAGGTTTTGTAAGTACATCGGCTGTTTGCGCAGCAGAAGGTATGGGAAATAGTCGCAACAGGCCATTTTGAATCTTCTCTCTGATGATGTGACAATCTATTTCAATGTGTTTAGTGCGTTCATGGAAACTGGGGTTATGGGCGAGGTAGATTGCTGATTTATTGTCGCAGAAAACAGAAGCAGGAGAAGAGAAAGAGAGGTGCAGATCTTTAAAGAGGTACATTAGCCATTGCAGTTCACATGTAAGGCTTGCTAATGCGCGATATTCAGCTTCTGAGCTTGATTTGGAGACGGTAGACTGCTTCTTGGATTTCCATGAAATTAGAGAAGATCCAAGAAACACACAATAGCCCGTTACAGATTTTCTAGTTGTAGGACAAGTCGCCCAATCAGAATCTGCAAAACCAGAAAGTTTCAAATTAGAAGTTGCCGAATAGAATAATCCTTTGGCAGGGGCAGATTTCAGATATTGTAAAACTCTAATAGCAGCTTGATAGTGAACTTGCCGAGGTTTCGAAACAAATTGGCTTAACTGTTGAACAGCGAAGGATATATCAGGACGAGTAGTAGTTAAATAAATAAGTTTGCCTATGAGTCTTCTATATTGAGTTTCATCATTATAAAGGGGTGAATCAGAATTGTGGAGTTTTAAAGAAATATCATAAGGAGTAAGAGAGGATTTTACAGCAAGATTTCCACTATCCTCTAAAAGTTCAAGAGTATATTTTCTTTGATTAAGTAAAATACCTTGTTTGCTTCTAGCAACCTCAAGACCTAAAAAATATCGTAAGGAACCAAGGTCTTTGATTTTAAAACGATCATTAAGAAAAGATTTAACATGTTGGATTTCAGATATATCATTTCCAGCTAAAACAATGTCATCAACATACACTAACAATGCAGTAAATGAAGAATCTTTAAATTTCGTAAAAAGGGAAAAATCAGAAGAGGATTGCAGATAACCAAAGGAAATGAGAGATTCAGATAACTTAGAATACCATTGTCTACTTGCCTGCTTGAGGCCATATATAGATTTTTGAAGCTTACATACCTTGGTTGTTCTAGTATCAGAATTAGGGATTTTAATACCGGGAGGCAATGACATAAAAACTTCTTCATGGAGATCCCCATGTAAGAAAGCATTATTAACATCAAGTTGTTCAAGATACCAACCTTTAACGGAAGCTAAAGCAAGTAAAGTTCTGATAGTTGTTAGTTTAGCAACAGGAGAAAAAGTATCAAAATAATCAACTCCTTCTAATTGAGTATAACCTTTAGCTACTAATCTAGCCTTATACCTTTCAATAGAACCATCAGCATGGTGTTTAATCTTATAAAC
The DNA here is from genome assembly GCF_051527215.1 of Medicago sativa. NCBI lineage: Eukaryota > Viridiplantae > Streptophyta > Magnoliopsida > Fabales > Fabaceae > Medicago > Medicago sativa. Next base: position 7,036,439 of record NC_140751.1, on the reverse strand, counting down.
CCATTTACAACCAATGGGAATTTTACCTTCAGGGAGGTCAACTATAGACCAAGTATTAGTAGCATTGAGAGCATCTATTTCTTCCTGCATAGCGGTTATCCAACAATTATGCTTGCTGGCCTGAGTAAAAGTTTTAGGTTCAATAATAGAGGAAATGGATAGATAAAATTGTTTGTAAAGAGGGCTGCATTGTTCATAAGAGAGAACATTAGATAAAGGAAACACGGTTGACTGTTTTTGATGAATAAAGGGGTGAGAAGAAGTAAGAAGGTTGCAGTGGTAATCTTGTAGATAAGTAGGCTTATGTTTAATCCTGGTGGACTGTCTAATTGGAGCAGGATCAGGGGTGGGAGTAATATCATTTGGCACGTTGGTAACATTTGGAGTTGGAGAATTATTTGGTATAATATCAGTAGGTAATAAGGTGAGAGGTTCAAGATCTTGACCCTCTATATCAAAATTAGGAGTACAAGTAGAAGTAACAGAGATATTTTTCTTAGAAAAAGGAAAAATAGTTTCATAAAATATAACATTTCTAGAAACAAAGAATTCATGACTAATAATATCATATAAAAAGTATCCCTTTGTACCATCTCTATAGCCTAAAAATATGCATTTTCTAGCACGAGTGTCAAACTTAGTTCTATGATTTTGAATAGTAGAAGCATATGCTAAACAACCAAAAGATTTTAAATGCAGAAAAGTAGGAGGTTGTTGAAAAAGAAGATTATAAGGAGTAGTATTTTTTAGAAGAGGAGTAGGTATCCTATTTATTAGATGAACAGCATGTTGAATAGAAAAATGCCAAAAATTACTAGGTAAAGAAGCTTGAAAAGAAAGGGATCTAGCAACATTAAGAATGTGTTGATGTTTCCTCTCAACAATTCCATTTTCTTGAGGGGATTCAACACAAGATCTTTGATGAAGGATCCCTTTAGAAAGAAAAAATTCAGTCATAAGAAATTCACATCCATTATCGCTTCTTAAACACTTAAGTTTAGTATTGAATTGATTTTCAATGTAAGAAACAAAGTTAATAATGTGTTTTCTAGTTTCACTTTTAAGTTTCATGAGAATAATCCAAGTAAATCTACTATAATCATCAACAAGAGTGAGAAAATATCTATGTCCAGAAACAGAAGGAGTAGCATAAGGGCCCCATATATCAGCATGTAACAAATCAAAAATGTTATTAGAATGAGTAACACTATTAGGGTAAGGAAGAACTCTTTGTTTGGAAAAATGACAAACATCACAAGGAGTATTTTTATTATGATTCTTGTAAGAAATAAAAGGATGAATTGAAGCAATACATTTGTGAATAGCATCAGAGATATGACCTAATCTATAATGCCATAAAGAGACAGAATCCATGTTATTAGAAACAGAATTACAAGAAAGCATGGGAGAAAGTGAAGAAACTGAGGCATGGGCTTGTAAAGCATACAAATTTCCATGTCTCTCAGCTGTACCAATCATTTTCTTGGTGGAATTCTGCAAAATCAAACACTTATTAGGTTGAAAATTAGCATGACAATCCAAAGAATCAAGTAACTTAGTTACAGAAATTAAATTAACATTAAAAGATGGTATGTAATACACATTTGTTAAAGTAATAGCAGATGAAATTTTTACTGTTCCCGAGATAGTAGCATTTGTTTTGTAGCCATTAGGTAACCCCATGGTAAAAGGAGGTATATATTTATAACTAGTAAAATTTTGAAGAGAATGAGTAATATGATCGGTGGCACCTGTATCCATGATCCAAAGGACAGATTTCTTACCCATTTGTGGAGATGAAATGGAATGAATGGATGCAGATTGAGAAAGGACAGAGTTGGCAGCAGCTTGTTGTGGAGCAATGTTAGTAGTGGAAGAAGTCGTATTATTTTGAAGGAGATGAATAATTTGTTGGTATTGTTCCTGGATGGTATTTAAAGAAGGGGTATTTTCTGTCTTTTCTTGAGTTGAAGTTTGTTCAGAGGCAGAATTGGCAGCAAGATTGACATATGACTTATTGTTCTTTTGCTGGAAACCAGGAGGGTATCCATGCTTGAGAAAACAAGTCTCAATGGTATGGTTATTTCTCCAGCAAAAAGTACATATACGAGTACCACTACGACCTCCAGGACCACCACGACCCCTTCCTCTATTTTGAAATTGGCCTTTTCCACGACCTCCACCATTTGTAAAAGAAGATTGAATTTGCATAGCAAGAGGTTGTTTTTCAGCAGTAGGATCAGAAGGGATAGGGAGATTTAATTGTCGTTCTTGGCCTAACACCAAGGAAAAAGTCTTGGACAAAATTGGGAGGGGTTCAATTAACATGATTTGGGATCTAACATGAGAGTATTGCTCATTTAATCCTTTCAGAAATTTGATTACCTTGTCTTGTTCCTTGTATTTTTGAAAATCAGAAGCAGCACCACAAGTGCAAGGGATTGCACAAGTGCAATCTTTGGTAGGGCGGAAATTGTCGATTTCTTCCCACATCGCAGTTAATTGAGTATAGTAATTAGAGATATCGAGGGTACCTTGTTGAAATCGAGTTAGGTCGTCTTGAATATCAGCGATTCGGAAAATATCCCCCTGTGAAAAACGAAGTTCAAGATTCGTCCAAACAGAGGAGGCTTTATCGATCCATAAAATGGATTTAGAAATACTTTCAGAAATTGAGCGTTGAAGCCATGAGAGAACCATGTTGTTGCAGCGGATCCATTGCTCGTGCAAGACATTCGTAGATGAAGGACATTGAAAAGTGCCGTCGACAAATCGAAGCTTGTTCTTAGAAATTAAGGCTACCTTCATGGCCCGAGACCAAGAGGAGTAATTCTTGCTGTCAAGTAAAGGTGTGACAAGAATTAAAGAGGGGTTTTCATTGGGATGAAGGTAATAAGGATTTGAAGGGTTGGTGGCGAAATCTGCAAAGATGTCGACAGCCATGGCAAGAGAAAGGAAAAAAAAAAAAAACTAGGGTAAATCTGATACCATATTGAGGATATCAAGCCAAAGAGAAAAGTAAATAAATAGGAATATATGATAATTGTATTAATCTGAGATATATGAGAAAAATATATGTTTCTGTACATAGAGAGGAATAACATCTTCTCTTTTTATATGGCCTAACTATAGAGCCGTTGGTAACAAGACACACCAGCTAATGACAATAACTATAATTAATTACATATTAAACTAGTTTGACCAAGTAACAATCAATTACATCAATTAGAATTAATTACACATTTGGTCAAGTAATATCAGTAGGTAAAATTGGATGTCAGATTTGTGTCATCACCATCTTCATCGGTGATCAATATCTTCAAACCTCCTCTAGATGTAACCCTCGAAACAGCAACATACAATTGTCCGTGAGAAAAAACAGGCGCTGGGAGATATACTCCAACATTTTGTAGTGACTGTCCTTGACTCTTGTTGATTGTCATTGCAAATGATACAGCCAAAGGAAATTGTTTTCTTTGAAATTTAAAAGGGATTCTCACATCGGAGGGTGAGAGAGATAGCCTAGGTATAAAGACTTTGTCACCCACATTACTTCCGGAGATTACCTTGCCCTCTAGGACATATCTTCCCATTCTAGTTATAATAAGTCTGGTTCCATTGCATAAACCATTCTTTATGTCTAAATTCCTCAACAACATAACTGGCACTCCTTCCTTCAACCTTAACTTGTGGTTAGGAAGTCCCGAGGCAACAATTGTGTTAAGGAATTCGGGTGTATGAACATCGTCCATTGCATCACCACGAACGTTACGTTCGCTCGGTGAAACGTAGCTCAAATATACCTTTTCCTCTCCTGGCACCATATCCAACATGTATTCATTTATTTTCTCAACGATGGAATTTTTTGTTGTCAATATGGCTCTGTTTTGAAAGTACTCTATGTCACCCATGCTTGCCAATAGATCAGGATATGTGCTTCGAACAATTGAAGCAATAGGGCAGCCATCAACTTCAACCAACAAATCTGTTGGAATAGTAATTGTTTTGTCCACCAGATTGTCTTCCCCTATTGTACCGTCGCCAATACTTAAAACCCATTCTGAGAATTGTCTTCTGGCCTCGATGTCTGCTTCAGATGCACCATTCAAAAGTCTCATGTTCTTTGTTAATGAAAGAACCTCACAATGTCTCCAAAGATTCGACGAATTAATAGTGGCATGAATGATTTCTGGTCTTGTACCTCTAGGAATCACATGTAATATTTGCCTAAAATCTCCACCAAAAGGACCATAATTCAACACCTTCATTTTAAAGTCAACAACACAATCAGTAATTATGCTTGCAAATATAAAAGAGTCAAAAAATATTAAACAGACAACACCACATACCAAAAATCCCCTTGAAACATCATGGTCAGTTAAAATTTTCACCATTTGAACAGTGAAATTATTGTTGTGATGTCGGTATGATAGGCTAGACGTTAAAGGAAGCAGATTGTGGTTGAAGTCTGGAGTGACATTTGAACGGTCAACAGCAAAATGCATAGGAGGATCAAAAAGAGGAGGCTTGATAACCTTCCCAAACCTGTCTTTCAAAACCATAGCAAATGTGCCAGATTCAGCAAAAACCAGGGTTATCCATGCTCCAAATCTGATGTTATAAAAATCCCTCAGAGACTTCCATCCCTTGGAGAAAAAAACACCACCGTTCACTTTATCAACTAAGACTTCAAACTGGTTTTCTTTTGTGTCAACCAAGGTGGCAAAGCGAGTGATCTCATCCCCAAAGTCAGCAGCAAAGAGGTTAGGCAACCTAACAGCGCCCTACACGAAAGAAAAAATAAGTAAACGACATTCGTACAAACAAAAGCGAATTAACTGATTATGAATACAAAATATTAAAACCCACATCCTCAAAATCATATTCGACAATATAGGAGCGGTACTTCGTTCTGAGTTTGTTGACAGCTTTGCCCAATTCAGTAGCAGGGTTACTCACCAAAGATCCAACTAAAGAAACACGAAAAAGAAGAGTTAGAAAAAAATCATTATTTCCAGATCCAAACGTAATATATAATTGCTTTACCAGTCAGTGCATGGTAGGACAAAAGCGTTTCAGGGGCAGCTCTTAACATTTTTATTCCTCGATAATAGACAATTTACAGAGAAACAAAACAACCAGGATGAAATGAACACAAACACAACATGCATGTATATATAGGAAACAAACTGAATGTGGATACCATTCTGCATGCCTTGGAAACCGAAAAGTGAGGCTGAGTGGAGAGATTTGTGTTTTCCATACGGCAGAGCATTAGGTGCAAATAAATGCGGTTCATTGTATCAACAATTTATAAAAAAGGCACGTTAGATAATGCAAGGATTTTTGAAAGAATATTCGGTGGAATATTGAAAGAATTAGGGTTAACACTAACAACAATTAATACAACACTTTTAGAGGGAAAATTTTAGGGTAAAGTGATTGCTAACCTAATAACATTAAGGAGTAAGGGATATATATATATATATATATATATATATATATATATATATATATATATATATATATATATATATATATATATATATAATAAAATCTAAAAGTGTTAGACTTAACTTATGAATTTAAAAAGCCCAACAACATGAATCGAATAACTTATTATATTTTTTCTTTTACAAATAAATTTTTGTTTTGAAAGATCTTTTACAAATATTTATTAGATATGTTTTTTGTCCAAAAAAAACTTATTTTATATGTTTGTGGAATTAGGAGATATTGATCTCTATATCTATTCTATACTATGTGAAGAAAACAACTCCTTTCAGTTTTTTTCTAAAAAAAAAAAAAAAACTCCTTTCGGTTTTTTTGGGTTGACTTTTTCTTTCAAAAAATATCATATATTTTAAATACAAATAACACATGTAACAAATAGATAAGAATAAATTTAATTTAAATATTAAATAAAATGTAACAGATACGATATGAATATATATATATATATATATATATATATATATATATATATATATATATATATATGTCTGTTTTTTTTTTCCTTTACCATTTAAAAAGTGTAACAAACTAGATAAGTATATTTATACTTATAATAATAAATTTAATTTAAATATTAAATAAAATGTAACAAATACGATATGAATATATATATTTGTCTGTTTTTTTTCTTTTATCATTTAAAAAGTGTAACAAACTTGATAAGTATATTTATACTTACTTTTTTCATTATTCCAATTATGCCCTTAAACAACATTTTCTATATTAAAGATCGTTGTTGGTGTCATTAAAAAAATAGAATTTAGATTATATTTTTTTTGTTTTTCAATTATACCCTTAAACAACCTTTTCTATATTAAAGATCGTTGTTGATGTCATAAAAAAAAATTAGATTATATTTTTTTTGTTATATTGTTGGAGTTATTGAAATAAATAATCATGATTAGTTCGGTTTGTTATAACTTGAAAGTAACAAACATTTATATTTTTAGTTAAATTGTATTGTCCATTTGAGCTTAGCTTAGTTGGTAGAGACAATGCATAATATATGCAAGGCTCAGAGTTCAAACCTCAACCACCAAAAACAAATTGAGTTAAATTGCATTACAAAACATATTTCTAAAATCTTTTAAGAATATTTAGTAGCGTGAAGCTTGAAATTCAATAAAAATTAATGTGAGCACTCTTTTAACCACCAAAAACAAATTGAGTTAAATTGCATTACAAAACATATTTCTAAAATCTTTTAAGAATATTTAGTAGCGTGAAGCTTGAAATTCAATAAAAATTAATGTGAGCACTCTTTTAGGGAATTAATGCAAACTTGAAACTTGAATGTTTAGTAATTGCCTCGATAAAATCTCTTTTAAGAATATTTAGTAGCGTGAAGCTTGAAATTCAATAAAAATTAATGTGAATTTGTCACAAAAAAAAATTTAAAATTAATGTGAAGCACTCTTTAAGGGAATTAATGCAAAGCACTTGAAACTTGAATATTTAGTAATTGCCTCAATAAAATCTTTGAACAATAGTCCACTTAGACATAACTTGCGATGACGTTGCAATATACAGGGTTGGGGTTTAAGACTCAGAATCTACACTTATACATTTTAAGGTGAATTTCTCGTTGTTAGGCTACTTGACAAAAAAAAATCGTAATCTAAAAATAAAATAAAAATTGTGTCCAACAACAAGTCAACATATCATTAGACAACCCCTTAAAAAAAACATATCATTAAACAATGATATCCATATATTCAAAATAAATTGCTAGCCCTTTTTTTTTACCGCAAAATACTCCCTTTGTTCCTTTTCAAGTGTCTTTTTAGGGTAAATTTTTCGTTCCTATTTAACTGTCTTTTTAGTATTTTAAGGGTACGATTTGTCAATTATACCTTTTGTCAATTACTCTTTTTTTTGAACTAATTACTCTTATCTTTTTCAATAAAACTAATTAATGCTGTCTATTTGGAAAGTTTGTTTTTTTTTAAGCAAAGTTTGTTTCTTGTTATCTTCAAATTTAAAGAAAATTTTGTTACAAACAATGGTTCCAAGAAGAGTTAAAATTCTATAAATAAGATGAGTAGCAATTGTTAAAAATTTCAAGTGCAAAGTAAAATAACATATTTGTGAGAAGAAAAATAAAAGACTCCATAAATGTTCAAAAGGAAGAAAAAGTGGAAGACTTGTTGGAATTGCTGATGAGGGGTGAAAAGGGAGCAATAGTTGAAGACTCATTTGACAAATACAAGAACAAGAACAAGATGACAATGAAGAAGAAGAAGAAGTTTCATCAATATAATTTTTATATTGATTTAAAATAATTAAAAAGATGTGCACAATATTTAGAAGGGTAAATACAGACTTTGGTCCCTTAACTTATTTTTGCGTTTCATTTTGGTCCCTTAACTTTAAACTGTCTCAATTTGGTCCCATAAGTAACTCTCCGTTTACCAAAGTGGTCCCTTCCGTTAGTTTTTTTTAAAAAAACGTTAACTTTGTACAAAAATTATTAAAAAACATAAAAAAAAGGTTTTACCATCATTTATAAAAAAAAAAAATTAAAAAACAGAAAATTTTAAAAAACAAAAATCTCTTTTATAAATGAAATAGAAATAAAAAAAATCAAAATAAATGAAATAGAACCCGAATCAAAACCAGTCCTTCGTCGCCCTCCACCGCCGCGAGCTCCCCCTTCTGCTCCACCGCCTCACACAACTCACCGTCAATCTCGCCGTCGCGAATTTTGTCGTCGCCGTTTTGTTCTTCAAATCGCATATGTATTACCGATCTGAATCAATTTTGAGAAACTATCACGTATTTTGACCAATTCCTGTACAAAGCAAGAACCACCATGGATTTCAAGTAGAGTGATTCAGCACAACAATTTCACACAGAGAAACCCTCATTTTCAATCACTATTTTCCAGTCGCAACAACTTCAACAGTTTCGAACCAAACCCAAAAGCATCGATACAAAAATCCAACCCTGCCAATATCAGGAACCCATTTACGTAAACAATTCACAAAGCATCAATACCCAAAACCCCAATCGGCCAAATTCCAGCACCCTATCATAAAGCCAATCCAAATTCGGAAACAGACCAATAGGTATATGGATTCCTTTCTTTAGATTTTAGGTTACTGAGTTTTTTTTTCTTTCTTTCTTTTGTTGTTTTAGGCTAACAAAAAAAATCAAAAAAGAAGAAGAAGAATTAACGAGAGAAAGAGAAGGAAGAAGGGGAATTGTAACTTTTGTTTGAGAAAAAGAAGGGAAGAAGAAAGAGAAAAATTGGAAGAAAAATTGAAAAATTGTAACTTTTCATGTTTTTAATAATTTAAAATTATTTTTTAATAATAGAAAATACAAAGTTAACGTTTTTTTTAAAAAAACTAACGGAAGTGACCACTTTGGTAAACGGAGAGTTACTTATGGGACCAAATTGAGACAGTTTAAAGTTAAGAGACCAAAATGAAACGCAAAAATAAATTAAGGGACCAAAGTCTGTATTTACCCATATTTAGAAAATTGATAATTGTATGTTGTGAGAGAGTACGCAAAATAAATAGGAATTTATTGAAGAAAAAGATAATAACTGATAATTGTTTGTTACGAGAGAAATATAACATATTAAATTTATTGGAAAATAAAGTGTGTGCAAAAAAATAGAAATTTATTGGTGGATTAAAATGATGGTATAATATGAAGAAAATGTGCAAAAATACACATCGCTATTTTGGTGTTAATTTTCTAAAAAGACACTTAAAAAGGAACAGAGGGAGTAGTAAATTGCTAGCCTATTTGAGTGTGAGGAAAATTTAAGCGTGTCAATATATGAATAATTTGTTAATAAAAATTAGACTTAAATATGTCTTTAGTCCCTGCACTTTCATCAGATTTTGACATTGGTCCCTGCACTTTTTTTTGTTTGAAATTGGTCCCTGCACTTTGTAAAAATATTGGTATTGGTCCCTCTGTTAACTTTCTGTTAAAAAAAACACAAAACTATTGGTATTGGTCCCTGCACTTTGTAAAAATATTGGTATTGGTCCCTGCACTTTGTAAAAATATTGGTATTGGTGCCACGTGGCATGAAATGATTGGGCCACGTGGCATGAAATGATTGGGCCACGTGGCACTCCGTTAGTTTTCTGTTTTTTTTTTAACAGAAAGTTAACAGAGGGACCAATACCAATATTTTTACAAAGTGCAGGGACCAATGCCAAACAAAAAAAGTGCAGGGACCAATGCCAAAATTTGATGAAAGTGCAGGGACCTATGACACATTTAAACCTAAAAATTAATTTGTAAGAAAAAAAAATTGCTTCAAAAAAAATATTATAAATGTCAAGTTTTGAACTTGGATCTCCACTTATTTCTTTTACGGGGTAACATTCGGACAATTAGATAACTTGATAAAAAAAAATTAACATGTTCACAAAAAAGATACCACTTTTTCCTCCTTCTCAAACCCCATCACCATTTTTTTCTTCTTAATCAAAGAGGGATGATTTAGGGGCAATTTTGAATCCAAATCACCCTTCGAATATGTTTTGTTTTCTCCTTTAATTAAATAAGTGAATTTCACATATGGTATTTTTTCTTTTCTTTTGTGATTTCTTCGTTTTAGTATGATTGTGTTTGTTTTGGTTTCCAGTATTTATGCTGTGTGTTTTTTATTTCTCGTATTAGTGATGTGTTTATTTGATTCAAGTTAAAAGATTACCTTTGATCATTTGTAGTTCCAATCAATGACTTTGACGTCACCAATATTGCAGATCCGAAGACATGACATGAGTATTTCAAAGATTTGATATAGTCAAATTTGTAGGTATATGTAATGTGGCGTCGTTATATGTTATTAACATGGATATTGTGAGTTTGTTCGCAGATTTATCCTTTCTATTTTTAAATTTGCATTGTGTTGATGTACTCTATCAATTTAATTGAATAAATATATTTTTTTTGTCAAAAAGAACATATTAAAAATATTGTAGATGCCAGTGTTGTTTACAATTATGTTTGACACATTTGAATTGTTAAATCCTTGCATGAGTAAAAGTAGAGTTAAAATAAGTTTTTCCTAAGAGTGTTTAATCAAATCTTATATGAGATTGATTAAATACAAAACAAATATTACGAGTTTGCAAGAAGGTTTTGTCTTACATACATAAGTAAAATGGTCTTACAATATGGACAAGTGTCTTTTCTATCATTAGACCAAAAAGTCACATCATATTACAATTAATTTAATGGTGAGACTTATTATAATTCAATGATGAGAGCTAGCTTGTGTGTGATGCAGATTTGTCTCACTTGTGCACCATAAATTGACCTTGCAAGAAATAACATAGACATACATAGGTATATGGTTTCATTACATGTTTTGGTGGCATCCTTGTTTAAATTTATAACTACATTGTGGGTTTCAAATATTATTTAGGCTTAAATAGTTTTTTTTTTTGTACTTTCTTTTTTATAAAAAATATGTGTTTCATTCTTTATCTTATTTTTAACATATTTTGGTCTTCTATCTTTTTTTTATAGATGGTTCTATTTTTTAAAAATGGGTTTTTGTAGTTTGTTAGTCAGAGACATAACATAAATTAACAAAAGTTGAATATGTGGAAATGACGGTTAACATTAACCTACATGGCTTAGATGAGAGAAAACGACGTCGTTTGAAGAAAACGAGAAAGAAACATAGAAACCTGGGAAGGAATGCATAAAATGTAAACGAAAACATGAGAGTTTGAAGGAGAACGATTTGTCGTTGCACGCTTGATTAACAAATACAAATTTTACAACATATGTTGTTGTATTGAAATTTTATATCATATAAATCATCTATACATAATTTTACTAATATCTAAAACTATTTGATATGTTAATTTTACTCATCAAGATTAATGTCTTATGCGCTTTTATGAAACGTCGTTAATCTTGACGACTCTTTTTTTTTGAAGAGGCAAAAATGAAATTATATACCAGCCACGAACATGTTTCCTCGGCACAAGGTGTGCCTACAGAAACAGTCAAAGTTTACAAACTGATTACAAGATGATCACACAAACAAAAACAGCATTACATGCCCAGGCAGACAAGAGGGCTAACAAGCCAACTATGGACACCTAACACAAACACCGCATTAGCCGCCTTCATCCACAAATATGAGTGCATTTTTACTTTTTCTAATAATTGGTGAATACTAGAAGCTTTGTTTTTAAACAGTTTGTTGTTTCGTTCATTCCAAATCATCCAAACACATAATAACCATAAAAGCTGCATAAATGATCGCCTTTTCGGAGAACTGTCAGCCAAATAGATAAACTGCTGACAATGATCAGAAATATCAATGGGATCAGCCCCATAAACTCCAAGGCAATCACGGACATAACGCCACAATTCACTAAAAGTGGCGCAAGACATAAATAAGTGGTGGGCCGTTTCGACTTCACTGCAACCAGATACACACAACTGCGCCTCTTGAGAGATGATCCCACAAGCCACGAGATTAGATTTAGTAGGTAACCTGTTATGGAAAAGATGCCACGCAAGGAGAGACACCTTCAGAGGGACCTGTCTGTGCCATATGAGCTTCGAAGTCACAGCCAACTCCTGACTCTCATCAGTGGTAAGCAAATGATAAACAGAGTGGACAGAGTAGACACCGTTGGAGTCAAGGCGCCACCTCCATCTATCAGAGATTTGATCCTGCAAAATCACATCAGACATTAACAACCTACACTCTCGTAACAAGTTCTCCTCCCACACCCACAACCTCCTCTGCCACCGCCACGCACCCCCGCCTCCTCCACACCCAAAGCCAACATATCCCCCACCCTACTATTTTTAACGACACATAATTCAAAGAGACGACTAAACCTCACCGCCAAAGGAATACCTCCTATCCACGGATCAGTCCAAAAATATGTATCCATCCCATTTCCCACCTGTTTAATGACACTATATATCCTTAAACCAACCGCCTCCGACCCCACCACCGCCATCACGGATACTTGACGACTCTTAATAACATATCGCTTGATTTTAAATTTTAGTAAAATTTTAAAAAGATGATCTATAGAATATAAACTTTCAACTCAACGGTGGATTTGTTAAATTTGTATTCATTAAAATATTATTGAGTGGTGTAACATTCTCAAAATTTTATACTTGTGTAATATGATCTTTCCCATATATATATATATATATATGAGCAGTAACTCTGAGATGAGTTACTCTGCTCAATAATTCATTATGAATTTCACTAATATAATCGTTGATTTTTATAATAATATATTAAGGGTTTTGCTAACAAGTGCCCTAAGGGCATTGTTTATGGAACCCAAAAAAAGAAACTATGTCTTGAAAATACAAGTCAAACACTTTTTAAAGTCATAACCATACAATTTTCAATGCAAAAATTGCTACTTTTAGATGCTTAAACAATGCCCTTAGAACACTTGTTAGCATTTTGCATATATTAATGGTCAAACACACCAAATTTTATATAAATCTAAGTTTCTTAGCTAATGCAATCTAACCATCAGTATTTACTTATCAATTTACATTATTTATTATTATTATTATTATTATTATTATTATTATTATTATTATTATTATTATTATTATTATTATTATTATTATTAATTTTATTTTTTTAGATTATTAGTCTTAGACTCTCTCTCAAAAAATAATCTCAGACACCTCGTTAACTTAAATGTCACTACTATAAACTTGTATGTAAGAAAATATTGTGTAGTAGCTTATAAGTGTCAAAATGACGTTATATATATATATATATATATATATATATATATATATATATATATATATATATATATATATATATATATATATATATAGAGAGAGAGAGAGAGGATCCGTTGACACCAGGTGTCAACGGATTCGTTAACACCAAATCTCAACCGTTTATTTTATTTAATCAAAGGCTAATTTTAGTGCCATATTTCTCTTTATTGTGTATCCTTTCTTGTGATCACACACTATTATTGTATTCAATGATTATAAAACTCAAAATAGAAACATGATCATATCATGATCCTCCATATTCTCTTGTCTGCAAAATTAAAATACTCTTCTTTTCTCTTATTTTTTACAGCAAAATAACTTTTTGGAAATTTGCAATTTCACTTAGCGACTACAATCATTTTATGAACTGTTTGATCCACGTAAGAGATAAACAAGTTGATCCAATATTTGATCCCAATTTCGTATAACCCATGTTTCGTATTGGTCTTTGGATATAACTACTGTTCTTATATCCCATCTTGGGACAATAGTAATAATCCAATATCTTCATCTAAAAATGGTTCGTATATCCCAATGTAATAGTAATTGAATCGAATGTGTGCATAGACATTTGAAAGAGATGTAGTAGAAATTTGAACAGTTAACATATACAAAAATTGGGGATGATAGATTAATTAGGGGCGTGAATTACATAAACAAAATCTGGGGTTAATAGTTTAATTAGGGGCATGAATTACGGCAACTAGTCTGTGAGTCACCTCATGTTAGCAATTTAGGGAATAAACGTGTACCATTAGATTAATTAAAAGGACGGATTAGATTTGGTGTCAACGAATCCGTTGACACCAGGTGTCAACGGATCTTGACTCATATATATATATATATATATATATATATATATATATATATATATATATATATATATATATATATATTAGGGGATTTATTAACTTATTTTGCAAGAAACCATATAGAAAAAAATCCACCATTTCATATAGATAATAAATATTAGTAAGCTATTTGATAAGTGATATATTTCATATAGGAGTTTAGGCATTTTAGTGACTTGTTTTGCAAGATTCTTCATGGAAAACTCCAAATATTATGCAAATATGTCATATATGCTTTTGAGCCTTATTCTACCCTTTTTGTGCAGGAAAATACAAGCAAGGAGCAAGAAGCGTCAAAGTTCAAGTTCCTACGCCATTAGCGTGTCCTACGCTATTAGCGTGATGAAGAAATGCCCAAGGTCAGAGAGATACGCCAATGGCGCACCTGGGGCGTGGATCTGGAGCACTCTTGAAGAGTACGCTATTAGCGTATACTGAGCTATTAGCGTACAGGCTCCAGGGAGCTACGCCATTAGCGCACCTAGAGCGAAGCTGTCATGAAGAAACACGCTATTAGCGTGTGTTACGCTATTAGCGTAAAAGCTCCAGGGGGATACGCCATTAGCGTAGCTGGAGCGTAGAAGCAGGGCAAGGCCAACGTGGCACAAGCCCATTGGCCAGATTATAGGCCGACATACCACGCCATTAGCGTAATCTGCGCTATTAGCGTAGGTACAAAAACACATGCCCTTTAAATAGCATTTTTACCTCTCTTTTAGGTCATTCACTATTCCATTGATATTTTCATACATTCTAAGAGAGAGGTCAGAGCTATTTCCAAGAGAGAAACACAAAGCAAGGTGTGGTGGGAGGTACCTATTTATCACTTTGGACACGAAGGATCTTGACATAGAATCTTCATCTTTCCTTCATCCTTTGCATAGTATACATGTCTATGTGTAGCTATCATCTTCTTTGTAGTATTGAGGTAACAAACAAGCTATTATGTAATCTTTTGATCTTTTAATATATAAGGTTCTAGCTTAATGATTCAATATTGTTGTTATTCTTGTTTTTAATGCTTTCACAGAGATTCAAGATGATTTGGACACAAACTCTTGAATCTAGAACTAGAATAACAATCTATCTTATGTTATATCACTCTTGACAAGTTTGTAAACCTTTGATAATTACTTTTAATCAAGATTTTAATGCTTTCGGATACTTAATTAGGCTGGACACGGTCGATTAAGTTATCCGATCGACTTTGTTATCGTTTAAGGGATTTGGACACGAATGTTTAAACGCTAACTTAGAAATAACGATGTCGCTTTGGACACGAAGGATGTTGTAGAAATGATTGTAATAATATTGGTTATAAAGCTAGAGTCTGTTAATCGATCGAGAGATTGCTGCTGTTATGCTTGCTCGTTATCTTATACCGCAAGCGAAATAGTTCGATCTCCTCTCGTTTTTACTTTTATGTCATCTATGGATATAGTGTTACAAACAAACATTTTATAAAGGATACCTTAATGTGAAAGATTGTGAAAACGCTTATGATTTAACGCAACTCCCTGTGGAAAACGATCCTATATATACTCACGTGTACATAGTTATATGACATGTAGAAATTCTAAACCAAAATGGCGCCGTTGCCGGGGATATTGTCCTTGGTCATAAGATTTCTGCTAAGGGTATTGAGGTAGACCAAGCAAAGGTCGATGTTATTGGAAAGCTTCCACCACCGGTGAATGTCAAAGGTGTTCGGAGTTTTCTTGGTCATGCCGGATTTTACCGGAGATTCATTAAAGACTTCTCAAAGATAGCAAAGCCTATGAGCAACTTGCTCAACAAAGATAAGTCTTTTATTTTTGATAATGAATGTCTTTTAGCATTTGAAACTTTGAAAGAAAGATTGACCACTGCACCAATAATCATTGCTCCTAATTGGAATTTAAATTTTGAATTAATGTGCGATGCAAGTGATTATGCTGTTGGTGCGGTCTTGGGTCAACGTAAGGACAAAAATTTTCATGTTATTCACTATGCAAGTAAGGTTTTAAATGAGGCACAAATCAATTATGCCACAACTGAAAAAGAGTTACTTGCAATAGTTTATGCAATGGAGAAATTTTGTTCTTACCTTGTAGGTTCCAAAATTGTTGTTTATACTGACCATGCAGCTATCAAGTATCTCCTTACTAAGTCCGACTCAAAGCCAAGGCTCATCCGTTGGATGTTGTTGCTTCAAGAGTTTGACTTAGAGATCAAAGATAAGAAAGGCACGGAGAATCTTGTAGCTGATCACCTTTCAAGGTTGACAAACAATGAGGTAACAAAGAATGAACCGGAAGTTCGTGAAGAATTTCCCGATGAAAGGTTGCTTGCAATCAATGTGAGACCGTGGTTTGCCGACATGGTGAACTACAAAGCAACCGGGTTCATTCCGGAAGATTTTGAATGGCAACAACGCAAGAAGTTCCTCCATGATGCTAACCACTATGTGTGGGATGAGCCTTATTTGTTCAAAATTGGAGCGGACAATCTCTTGCGTAGGTGTGTGGATGATGAAGAGGCAAAGAAGATCCTATGGCAATGTCACAATTCACCCTATGGAGGTCACTTCAACGGGGAAAGAACCGCCACAAAGGTACTTCAATCCGGGTTCTATTGGCCAACTCTATTCAAAGATGCCAATACACATTGCAAGCATTGTGATGAATGCCAAAGAACCGGATCAATGTCAAAAAGAAATGAGATGCCTCTACAACTCATCCTTGAAGTGGAAGTGTTCGATTGTTGGGGTATAGATTTTGTTGGCCCCTTTCCTTCTTCATATTCCAATGAGTACATCTTGGTCGCTGTTGATTATGTTTCAAAGTGGGTGGAAGCCGTAGCATCGCCTAAAGCCGATAGCAAGACGGTAGTGAAGTTCCTAAAGAAGAATATTTTCACCCGGTTTGGTACACCAAGAGTTCTTATTAGTGATGGAGGGTCACACTTTTGCAATGCACAACTTGCCAAAGCCCTAGATCATTATGGAGTCAAGCACAAGGTAGCATCACCGTATCATCCGCAAACAAATGGACAAGCCGAAGTTTCCAACCGAGAGGTCAAACGAATACTTGAGAAGACGGTCTCTACATCTCGGAAGGATTGGTCGGCTAAACTTGATGAAGCTTTGTGGGCATATAGGACTGCATACAAGTCTCCTATAGGCCTCACTCCTTTCCAAATGGTCTATGGCAAATCTTGTCACTTACCGGTCGAGCTCGAACATAAAGCATTTTGGGCATTGAAGTTCCTAAACTTTGATCAAGAGAAGGCCGGTGAAAGAAGAAAAGTTCAAATGCATGAGCTTGAAGAATTGAGAAATCAAGCTTATGAATCTTCAAAGCTCTACAAAGAAAGGACCAAGAAGTATCATGATAAGAAGATCATTCTGAGACAATTCATGCCGGGGCAAATGGTGTTACTTTTCAATTCAAGACTAAGACTGTTTCCGGGCAAATTGAAGTCTAAGTGGTCCGGACCTTTCATGGTTAAAGAGGTCAAACCATATGGAGCTGTTGAACTTGAGGATCCAGTCACAAAAGCCAACTGGACGGTGAATGGGCAGAGACTTAAGCCCTACTTCGGTGGTGAAATTGATCGGTGTTTGTCGACGATTTCACTAATCGAACCATGATTTCTTCAAAATGCGTCGAGCTCATTACGTAAAACAAGCTCTTGCTGGGAGGCACACCCAGTTTTGTAAGTATTTTTATGTTTATTGCATATAGTAGTAGTACATAAGCATTGAAAGCAAAAATGAAACAACTTTGAAAAACTGATCCTGAAGCCTCACGCCATTAGCGTATTTTTCGCTATTAGCGTGGGAGCTCCAGAGAGCTACGCTAATAGCGTGGTTTTGGCGTGAGGGAAAAATTTTTGTGGGCCCAAGGGGAGTAACTCCCCTTAACTTCCCACAACCCACTCCTCTTATTCCTTTTACGGTTTCATTCTTCCCTTTTTCACTCTCACACACAAAAACTTCTCTCACTCACACACTAACCCTAAAAATCAAACCCATTTTCTTTTGGTTCAATTGGTTCCAAGCATTCATCTTTGCATCATTCATTCTTGCTTGCATCCAATCACTACACTAACAGGTTTGATTCTCCTTCCTTTCCTTGTTCTTGAATTGGAAAATACATGTTTTTACATGATTAGCAATGGTTAGGGTTAGGGTTAGAATTTTGATTTGTGATTAGAGATTGTTCTTCATTGATTATAGTTTGAAAAGGAACAAGAATCATAACCTACATGCAACAAACATTCTGTTTTGGATCTATGACCCATTTGTAAATTTTTCAATAAAACAAGGGTTTGAATGATTTGTTTGCAAATGTTGTGATTTTGATTCCTTTTCAAGATTATATTGTGTGTTAAAGACATAGGATGAAACCTATGGTTGAAAATTGCTGGTATGTGCTGTGAAATTGCAGGAACAAGAATTTTGAAAATTTGAAAATTGCAGGTACGAAGAAATACGCTAATAGCGAAATCTACGCTAATAGCGAAATTTTTTCTAGAAAATTTCGCTATTAGCGTGGTTCTTCATACTTGCCCAGATTTTCAAATTTTTTGATGTTTTTAAATGACCAATTCTAGTTTGTGCTAATATTTTCTATGCAATATGTTGGTTTTTCCTGGTTTTGTTGCAGATGGCACCTAAAAACGTTGAAAAAACTACCGGGACCAAACGTCCAAGAGGCAAAGCTGCCTCGACCTCAGCCACACCTGTGAACCCTAACCGTTTTCCCACCCCTGCCCACTCTGCCAGGTTCAAAAAGATGGCTCAATACAAAACCTGGCATGAGAAAACTTTTGACATTCACCCAGATGGTGAACACTCAGATCTCCTCCACATGTTCACTGATCGCAAATGGCACAAACTCCTTGTTCCCGCATCTGAAATTAACACTGACCTAGTCAAGGAGTTCTATTGCAATGCAGTTCCTGATGCCTCACCCACCACCCTTGCTGATGCTTTCTCCTGGACTTCTTATGTCCGAGGGAAGCAAATCCCATTTGATAGGGATTCAATTAATGAATTCCTTGGCAATCCCTTAGACCTTGAGCCCTCACCTGACCCAACTGTCCCTGCATTGTGCACATATGCTAGGAGAAATGCTCAAGGAAATTGGACTTATCAGCAAATTGAGAGGGACATCATGAACAAGGGTAGGTTTTTTGTGAAGAATGATAGGGGAGAGATAAGGCATGCACTCACCAAAGAAATGAATGCTAAGGCCTGCTTAGTGTTCCAATTTCTTGTCCATAATGCTTTACCTAGAGCCCATACATCCGATGCCCCAAAGGCTGTACTACCTCTCATCTGGTGTATTATGAAGAAAGTGAAAGTTGATATTGCTCGCATCATAGCCAATGAAATCAAAGCTGTGGCGTTAAAGGTTGCCACAGGTGCAAAGAAGGTGGCATTGTTCTACCCGAGACTCATCATGGCCTTGCTTAAGGCCCATGGAGTGGCTATTACTGGACCCTTTGATGAAGACATTGAGGGGACCATTACTGACGCTTCTATTCGTACTTGGGAGAAGAGAGAGCAAAGATGTGCCCAAAATCACTTTTCTGATGATGAGGGTGGCCCATCTGAGGGCGCTGGTTCCTTTGATTTTTTAGGTTTGCAGACTTTCATGCTGGAGCAGCAGATGCATAACCAGTACGTGAGGGACCAGAACAGCTTCTTAATGGATCAGAATGAGGCAATTTGGAGGAGCAACATGGGCATACACCAGGACCTCTACAATGCTCACATGTATCCGGGAAATGCTGATTACCCGGTCATGACACCTGACCAGTACCAGAGCTATGTTCACTGGCCTGAGGGCAGGCCAGGTCCTTATGTGGGGGTGGCAGATGCTGTTGATGATGAGGCTACACCTGAGCCTGAAAATGCTGGAGGTGAAGATGATGATGTGGAGGAGGATCTGGAGATGGATGATGTTGATGCTGATGATGATCAGTGATGTGATCATGAGTTTTTAGTGATGTTTTTATTTTTGCTTTTGAACTCTATGTTTTTATTTTATTGTTTGTTGAAACTTATGTTATTTGGTTGTATTTTGTACTCTTCAAGCACTGTGGTTTTTGGTGCTTGATTTGATACTTTGTTACTTTATATTTGGTTTAATAACTTATCTTGTGGATTTTAACTTATGTTTTGGATGAAATTTTTGTTTAAATCTTGCTTGTGTCTCTCAAAAGAAAATTGCTCATGAACAATAAATTTTAAAGTGCTCCATGGAGCCAATGTTTGAGCAAAAGCAGGTGAGTGATAATGATATTAATTGTGAGAAAGCGCAAAGCCAAGGTATTAGTTTTCCGTTATTCTAGGTTTTTACTAAGAATTTGAAACTTTTACTTTGCACAAAATGTATCTCATTTAATTCTTGTCATAAACATAAATATTTATGAACCACTTAGTACTTAACCTAAATGTGAGGTAACTTCAAACTGTTGTATATATATGCTGGAGACCGATAATCACCGTCTAACTTGTTTTAGTTATGTTAAATCTGATAATTATTTTGAATTGTTTGAAAGCATGGAAAGGATCAAGGCACTTTTTGAATTGAGAGTAACCTACTTGACCACATAAAGCCTACCTGTGAGAAGAGCGAGTATCTGATACCCCAATCTGAGCCAAATGAATCAAGTCCTCAAACATGAACTGTCAATATTCATAAGCACAATGCTTGTTGAATTTGCCTGAAATTTTTCAAAAATCCAGTTCATGGTTGAATCTTATAGGACTTTGATATTTTTACTTTGTTGAACCCTTAACCTTTTTGTACTTTGTCCCTTGCCTTAGAATAGGGGAACATTCAATTAGAGTTTTGTGGTATTCAAGTTGGGGAGAAAAAGGAGGCACTATATGTCAAGTTTGTGGTGAAATTGTTAGAATAACCTGACAACATAGAATCAAAGAAAAAGTTGTACATTTGATAAAGAAAAGAAAAGAAAAGAAAAAAAAAGAAAAATAAAGTACAAAATCAAAAATAGAATAAGTTGTCAAGGTTATTAGTTTGATTGTTAATCACCAAAGGTTGTATTTATTGGTAGGGAAGATATTGGATTTCAAGTTGTATTACAAAGAATGTTCCTCTTTGATTGGCTTTCTGATCAATTGCCCCACATATGACATTTCTTTTGTAGCCCGGCCAAGTTATAACCCTTGCAAGACCTTTTGATCCATGCTTTTATGCTTTTTGAGACGATATTTGGATGGACACCTAACTTAAATAGGATGTTAGCGTGATTGTTGGATGTGTGTTCATTACCTCACTTATTGTTATCATAGTATTGCATTTACTTTTAAAGAAGTGTGTTAGGTGTGGTTCATAGATAGTTATGTTTATGTTTTGAAGTTTATGATGTATAGTTTGTGCTTAGGACATATTTCGCATTCTTAGTTTGCACCTAGAGTAGCGGAGGACTTCATGCTTGCCAGCGCGATCATATTTGAATCACCATTTGTTTAAATTTTTGTTTTGAATTGTTTGACACCATGTTAAGAACCTTGTCCAAAGCCTTGTTAGTTTCCTTTTCAATTGATTTGTTTGAGGACAAACAAAAAGCCAAGTTGGGGAGAGTTTGATAAGTGTTTAAAAGTGATATATTTCATATAGGAGTTTAGGCATTTTAGTGACTTGTTTTGCAAGATTCTTCATGGAAAACTCCAAATATTATGCAAATATGTCATATATGCTTTTGAGCCTTATTCTACCCTTTTTGTGCAGGAAAATACAAGCAAGGAGCAAGAAGCGTCAAAGTTCAAGTTCCTACGCCATTAGCGTGTCCTACGCTATTAGCGTGATGAAGAAATGCCCAAGGTCAGAGAGATACGCCAATGGCGCACCTGGGGCGTGGATCTGGAGCACTCTTGAAGAGTACGCTATTAGCGTATACTGAGCTATTAGCGTACAGGCTCCAGGGAGCTACGCCATTAGCGCACCTGGAGCGAAGCTGTCATGAAGAAACACGCTATTAGCGTGTGTTACGCTATTAGCGTAAAAGCTCCAGGGGGATACGCCATTAGCGTAGCTGGAGCGTAGAAGCAGGGCAAGGCCAACGTGGCACAAGCCCATTGGCCAGATTATAGGCCGACATACCACGCCATTAGCGTAATCTGCGCTATTAGCGTAGGTACAAAAACACATGCCCTTTAAATAGCATTTTTACCTCTCTTTTAGGTCATTCACTATTCCATTGATATTTTCATACATTCTAAGAGAGAGGTCAGAGCTATTTCCAAGAGAGAAACACAAAGCAAGGTGTGGTGGGAGGTACCTATTTATCACTTTGGACACGAAGGATCTTGACATAGAATCTTCATCTTTCCTTCATCCTTTGCATAGTATACATGTCTATGTGTAGCTATCATCTTCTTTGTAGTATTGAGGTAACAAACAAGCTATTATGTAATCTTTTGATCTTTTAATATATAAGGTTCTAGCTTAATGATTCAATATTGTTGTTATTCTTGTTTTTAATGCTTTCACAGAGATTCAAGATGATTTGGACACAAACTCTTGAATCTAGAACTAGAATAACAATCTATCTTATGTTATATCACTCTTGACAAGTTTGTAAACCTTTGATAATTACTTTTAATCAAGATTTTAATGCTTTCGGATACTTAATTAGGCTGGACACGGTCGATTAAGTTATCCGATCGACTTTGTTATCGTTTAAGGGATTTGGACACGAATGTTTAAACGCTAACTTAGAAATAACGATGTCGCTTTGGACACGAAGGATGTTGTAGAAATGATTGTAATAATATTGGTTATAAAGCTAGAGTCTGTTAATCGATCGAGAGATTGCTGCTGTTATGCTTGCTCGTTATCTTATACCGCAAGCGAAATAGTTCGATCTCCTCTCGTTTTTACTTTTATGTCATCTATGGATATAGTGTTACAAACAAACATTTTATAAAGGATACCTTAATGTGAAAGATTGTGAAAACGCTTATGATTTAACGCAACTCCCTGTGGAAAACGATCCTATATATACTCACGTGTACATAGTTATATGACATGTAGAAATTCTAAACCAAAATGGCGCCGTTGCCGGGGATATTGTCCTTGGTCATAAGATTTCTGCTAAGGGTATTGAGGTAGACCAAGCAAAGGTCGATGTTATTGGAAAGCTTCCACCACCGGTGAATGTCAAAGGTGTTCGGAGTTTTCTTGGTCATGCCGGATTTTACCGGAGATTCATTAAAGACTTCTCAAAGATAGCAAAGCCTATGAGCAACTTGCTCAACAAAGATAAGTCTTTTATTTTTGATAATGAATGTCTTTTAGCATTTGAAACTTTGAAAGAAAGATTGACCACTGCACCAATAATCATTGCTCCTAATTGGAATTTAAATTTTGAATTAATGTGCGATGCAAGTGATTATGCTGTTGGTGCGGTCTTGGGTCAACGTAAGGACAAAAAATTTCATGTTATTCACTATGCAAGTAAGGTTTTAAATGAGGCACAAATCAATTATGCCACAACTGAAAAAGAGTTACTTGCAATAGTTTATGCAATGGAGAAATTTTGTTCTTACCTTGTAGGTTCCAAAATTGTTGTTTATACTGACCATGCAGCTATCAAGTATCTCCTTACTAAGTCCAACTCAAAGCCAAGGCTCATCCGTTGGATGTTGTTGCTTCAAGAGTTTGACTTAGAGATCAAAGATAAGAAAGGCACGGAGAATCTTGTAGCTGATCACCTTTCAAGGTTGACAAACAATGAGGTAACAAAGAATGAACCGGAAGTTCGTGAAGAATTTCCCGATGAAAGGTTGCTTGCAATCAATGTGAGACCGTGGTTTGCCGACATGGTGAACTACAAAGCAACCGGGTTCATTCCGGAAGATTTTGAATGGCAACAACGCAAGAAGTTCCTCCATGATGCTAACCACTATGTGTGGGATGAGCCTTATTTGTTCAAAATTGGAGCGGACAATCTCTTGCGTAGGTGTGTGGATGATGAAGAGGCAAAGAAGATCCTATGGCAATGTCACAATTCACCCTATGGAGGTCACTTCAACGGGGAAAGAACCGCCACAAAGGTACTTCAATCCGGGTTCTATTGGCCAACTCTATTCAAAGATGCCAATACACATTGCAAGCATTGTGATGAATGCCAAAGAACCGGATCAATGTCAAAAAGAAATGAGATGCCTCTACAACTCATCCTTGAAGTGGAAGTGTTCGATTGTTGGGGTATAGATTTTGTTGGCCCCTTTCCTTCTTCATATTCCAATGAGTACATCTTGGTCGCTGTTGATTATGTTTCAAAGTGGGTGGAAGCCGTAGCATCGCCTAAAGCCGATAGCAAGACGGTAGTGAAGTTCCTAAAGAAGAATATTTTCACCCGGTTTGGTACACCAAGAGTTCTTATTAGTGATGGAGGGTCACACTTTTGCAATGCACAACTTGCCAAAGCCCTAGATCATTATGGAGTCAAGCACAAGGTAGCATCACCGTATCATCCGCAAACAAATGGACAAGCCGAAGTTTCCAACCGAGAGGTCAAACGAATACTTGAGAAGACGGTCTCTACATCTCGGAAGGATTGGTCGGCTAAACTTGATGAAGCTTTGTGGGCATATAGGACTGCATACAAGTCTCCTATAGGCCTCACTCCTTTCCAAATGGTCTATGGCAAATCTTGTCACTTACCGGTCGAGCTCGAACATAAAGCATTTTGGGCATTGAAGTTCCTAAACTTTGATCAAGAGAAGGCCGGTGAAAGAAGAAAAGTTCAAATGCATGAGCTTGAAGAATTGAGAAATCAAGCTTATGAATCTTCAAAGCTCTACAAAGAAAGGACCAAGAAGTATCATGATAAGAAGATCATTCTGAGACAATTCATGCCGGGGCAAATGGTGTTACTTTTCAATTCAAGACTAAGACTGTTTCCGGGCAAATTGAAGTCTAAGTGGTCCGGACCTTTCATGGTTAAAGAGGTCAAACCATATGGAGCTGTTGAACTTGAGGATCCAGTCACAAAAGCCAACTGGACGGTGAATGGGCAGAGACTTAAGCCCTACTTCGGTGGTGAAATTGATCGGTGTTTGTCGACGATTTCACTAATCGAACCATGATTTCTTCAAAATGCGTCGAGCTCATTACGTAAAACAAGCTCTTGCTGGGAGGCACACCCAGTTTTGTAAGTATTTTTATGTTTATTGCATATAGTAGTAGTACATAAGCATTGAAAGCAAAAATGAAACAACTTTGAAAAACTGATCCTGAAGCCTCACGCCATTAGCGTATTTTTCGCTATTAGCGTGGGAGCTCCAGAGAGCTACGCTAATAGCGTGGTTTTGGCGTGAGGGAAAAATTTTTGTGGGCCCAAGGGGAGTAACTCCCCTTAACTTCCCACAACCCACTCCTCTTATTCCTTTTACGGTTTCATTCTTCCCTTTTTCACTCTCACACACAAAAACTTCTCTCACTCACACACTAACCCTAAAAATCAAACCCATTTTCTTTTGGTTCAATTGGTTCCAAGCATTCATCTTTGCATCATTCATTCTTGCTTGCATCCAATCACTACACTAACAGGTTTGATTCTCCTTCCTTTCCTTGTTCTTGAATTGGAAAATACATGTTTTTACATGATTAGCAATGGTTAGGGTTAGGGTTAGAATTTTGATTTGTGATTAGAGATTGTTCTTCATTGATTATAGTTTGAAAAGGAACAAGAATCATAACCTACATGCAACAAACATTCTGTTTTGGATCTATGACCCATTTGTAAATTTTTCAATAAAACAAGGGTTTGAATGATTTGTTTGCAAATGTTGTGATTTTGATTCCTTTTCAAGATTATATTGTGTGTTAAAGACATAGGATGAAACCTATGGTTGAAAATTGCTGGTATGTGCTGTGAAATTGCAGGAACAAGAATTTTGAAAATTTGAAAATTGCAGGTACGAAGAAATACGCTAATAGCGAAATCTACGCTAATAGCGAAATTTTTTCTAGAAAATTTCGCTATTAGCGTGGTTCTTCATACTTGCCCAGATTTTCAAATTTTTTGATGTTTTTAAATGACCAATTCTAGTTTGTGCTAATATTTTCTATGCAATATGTTGGTTTTTCCTGGTTTTGTTGCAGATGGCACCTAAAAACGTTGAAAAAACTACCGGGACCAAACGTCCAAGAGGCAAAGCTGCCTCGACCTCAGCCACACCTGTGAACCCTAACCGTTTTCCCACCCCTGCCCACTCTGCCAGGTTCAAAAAGATGGCTCAATACAAAACCTGGCATGAGAAAACTTTTGACATTCACCCAGATGGTGAACACTCAGATCTCCTCCACATGTTCACTGATCGCAAATGGCACAAACTCCTTGTTCCCGCATCTGAAATTAACACTGACCTAGTCAAGGAGTTCTATTGCAATGCAGTTCCTGATGCCTCACCCACCACCCTTGCTGATGCTTTCTCCTGGACTTCTTATGTCCGAGGGAAGCAAATCCCATTTGATAGGGATTCAATTAATGAATTCCTTGGCAATCCCTTAGACCTTGAGCCCTCACCTGACCCAACTGTCCCTGCATTGTGCACATATGCTAGGAGAAATGCTCAAGGAAATTGGACTTATCAGCAAATTGAGAGGGACATCATGAACAAGGGTAGGTTTTTTGTGAAGAATGATAGGGGAGAGATAAGGCATGCACTCACCAAAGAAATGAATGCTAAGGCCTGCTTAGTGTTCCAATTTCTTGTCCATAATGCTTTACCTAGAGCCCATACATCCGATGCCCCAAAGGCTGTACTACCTCTCATCTGGTGTATTATGAAGAAAGTGAAAGTTGATATTGCTCGCATCATAGCCAATGAAATCAAAGCTGTGGCGTTAAAGGTTGCCACAGGTGCAAAGAAGGTGGCATTGTTCTACCCGGGACTCATCATGGCCTTGCTTAAGGCCCATGGAGTGGCTATTACTGGACCCTTTGATGAAGACATTGAGGGGACCATTACTGACGCTTCTATTCGTACTTGGGAGAAGAGAGAGCAAAGATGTGCCCAAAATCACTTTTCTGATGATGAGGGTGGCCCATCTGAGGGCGCTGGTTCCTTTGATTTTTTAGGTTTGCAGACTTTCATGCTGGAGCAGCAGATGCATAACCAGTACGTGAGGGACCAGAACAGCTTCTTAATGGATCAGAATGAGGCAATTTGGAGGAGCAACATGGGCATACACCAGGACCTCTACAATGCTCACATGTATCCGGGAAATGCTGATTACCCGGTCATGACACCTGACCAGTACCAGAGCTATGTTCACTGGCCTGAGGGCAGGCCAGGTCCTTATGTGGGGGTGGCAGATGCTGTTGATGATGAGGCTACACCTGAGCCTGAAAATGCTGGAGGTGAAGATGATGATGTGGAGGAGGATCTGGAGATGGATGATGTTGATGCTGATGATGATCAGTGATGTGATCATGAGTTTTTAGTGATGTTTTTATTTTTGCTTTTGAACTCTATGTTTTTATTTTATTGTTTGTTGAAACTTATGTTATTTGGTTGTATTTTGTACTCTTCAAGCACTGTGGTTTTTGGTGCTTGATTTGATACTTTGTTACTTTATATTTGGTTTAATAACTTATCTTGTGGATTTTAACTTATGTTTTGGATGAAATTTTTGTTTAAATCTTGCTTGTGTCTCTCAAAAGAAAATTGCTCATGAACAATAAATTTTAAAGTGCTCCATGGAGCCAATGTTTGAGCAAAAGCAGGTGAGTGATAATGATATTAATTGTGAGAAAGCGCAAAGCCAAGGTATTAGTTTTCCGTTATTCTAGGTTTTTACTAAGAATTTGAAACTTTTACTTTGCACAAAATGTATCTCATTTAATTCTTGTCATAAACATAAATATTTATGAACCACTTAGTACTTAACCTAAATGTGAGGTAACTTCAAACTGTTGTATATATATGCTGGAGACCGATAATCACCGTCTAACTTGTTTTAGTTATGTTAAATCTGATAATTATTTTGAATTGTTTGAAAGCATGGAAAGGATCAAGGCACTTTTTGAATTGAGAGTAACCTACTTGACCACATAAAGCCTACCTGTGAGAAGAGCGGGTATCTGATACCCCAATCTGAGCCAAATGAATCAAGTCCTCAAACATGAACTGTCAATATTCATAAGCACAATGCTTGTTGAATTTGCCTGAAATTTTTCAAAAATCCAGTTCATGGTTGAATCTTATAGGACTTTGATATTTTTACTTTGTTGAACCCTTAACCTTTTTGTACTTTGTCCCTTGCCTTAGAATAGGGGAACATTCAATTAGAGTTTTGTGGTATTCAAGTTGGGGAGAAAAAGGAGGCACTATATGTCAAGTTTGTGGTGAAATTGTTAGAATAACCTGACAACATAGAATCAAAGAAAAAGTTGTACATTTGATAAAGAAAAGAAAAGAAAAGAAAAAAAAAGAAAAATAAAGTACAAAATCAAAAATAGAATAAGTTGTCAAGGTTATTAGTTTGATTGTTAATCACCAAAGGTTGTATTTATTGGTAGGGAAGATATTGGATTTCAAGTTGTATTACAAAGAATGTTCCTCTTTGATTGGCTTTCTGATCAATTGCCCCACATATGACATTTCTTTTGTAGCCCGGCCAAGTTATAACCCTTGCAAGACCTTTTGATCCATGCTTTTATGCTTTTTGAGACGATATTTGGATGGACACCTAACTTAAATAGGATGTTAGCGTGATTGTTGGATGTGTGTTCATTACCTCACTTATTGTTATCATAGTATTGCATTTACTTTTAAAGAAGTGTGTTAGGTGTGGTTCATAGATAGTTATGTTTATGTTTTGAAGTTTATGATGTATAGTTTGTGCTTAGGACATATTTCGCATTCTTAGTTTGCACCTAGAGTAGCGGAGGACTTCATGCTTGCCAGCGCGATCATATTTGAATCACCATTTGTTTAAATTTTTGTTTTGAATTGTTTGACACCATGTTAAGAACCTTGTCCAAAGCCTTGTTAGTTTCCTTTTCAATTGATTTGTTTGAGGACAAACAAAAAGCCAAGTTGGGGAGAGTTTGATAAGTGTTTAAAAGTGATATATTTCATATAGGAGTTTAGGCATTTTAGTGACTTGTTTTGCAAGATTCTTCATGGAAAACTCCAAATATTATGCAAATATGTCATATATGCTTTTGAGCCTTATTCTACCCTTTTTGTGCAGGAAAATACAAGCAAGGAGCAAGAAGCGTCAAAGTTCAAGTTCCTACGCCATTAGCGTGTCCTACGCTATTAGCGTGATGAAGAAATGCCCAAGGTCAGAGAGATACGCCAATGGCGCACCTGGGGCGTGGATCTGGAGCACTCTTGAAGAGTACGCTATTAGCGTATACTGAGCTATTAGCGTACAGGCTCCAGGGAGCTACGCCATTAGCGCACCTGGAGCGAAGCTGTCATGAAGAAACACGCTATTAGCGTGTGTTACGCTATTAGCGTAAAAGCTCCAGGGGGATACGCCATTAGCGTAGCTGGAGCGTAGAAGCAGGGCAAGGCCAACGTGGCACAAGCCCATTGGCCAGATTATAGGCCGACATACCACGCCATTAGCGTAATCTGCGCTATTAGCGTAGGTACAAAAACACATGCCCTTTAAATAGCATTTTTACCTCTCTTTTAGGTCATTCACTATTCCATTGATATTTTCATACATTCTAAGAGAGAGGTCAGAGCTATTTCCAAGAGAGAAACACAAAGCAAGGTGTTTAGGAGTAGATTCAACTCAAGATCACTTTGGACACGAAGGATCTTGACATAGAATCTTCATCTTTCCTTCATCCTTTGCATAGTATACATGTCTATGTGTAGCTATCATCTTCTTTGTAGTATTGAGGTAACAAACAAGCTATTATGTAATCTTTTGATCTTTTAATATATAAGGTTCTAGCTTAATGATTCAATATTGTTGTGATTCTTGCTTTTAATGCTTTCACAGAGATTCAAGATGATTTGGACACAAACTCTTGAATCTAGAACTACAATAACAATCTATCTTATGTTATATCACTCTTGACAAGTTTGTAAACCTTTGATAATTACTTTTAATCAAGATTTTAATGCTTTCGGATACTTAATTAGGCTGGACACGGTCGATTAAGTTATCTGATCGACTTTGTTATCGTTTAAGGGATTTGGACACGAATGTTTAAACGCTAACTTAGAAATAACAATGTCGCTTTGGACACGAAGGATGTTGTAGAAATGATTGTAATAATATTGGTTATAAAGCTAGAGTCTGTTAATCGATCGAGAGATTGCTGCTGTTATGCTTGCTCGTTATCTTATACCGCAAGCGAAATAGTTCGATCTCCTCTCGTTTTTACTTTTATGTCATCTATGGATATAGTGTTACAAACAAACATTTTATAAAGGATACCTTAATGTGAAAGATTGTGAAAACGCTTATGATTTAACGCAACTCCCTGTGGAAAACGATCCTATATATACTCACGTGTACATAGTTATATGACATGTAGAAATTCTAAACCAAAATGGCGCCGTTGCCGGGGATATTGTCCTTGGTCATAAGATTTCTGCTAAGGGTATTGAGGTAGACCAAGCAAAGGTCGATGTTATTGGAAAGCTTCCACCACCGGTGAATGTCAAAGGTGTTCGGAGTTTTCTTGGTCATGCCGGATTTTACCGGAGATTCATTAAAGACTTCTCAAAGATAGCAAAGCCTATGAGCAACTTGCTCAACAAAGATAAGTCTTTTATTTTTGATAATGAATGTCTTTTAGCATTTGAAACTTTGAAAGAAAGATTGACCACTGCACCAATAATCATTGCTCCTAATTGGAATTTAAATTTTGAATTAATGTGCGATGCAAGTGATTATGCTGTTGGTGCGGTCTTGGGTCAACGTAAGGACAAAAAATTTCATGTTATTCACTATGCAAGTAAGGTTTTAAATGAGGCACAAATCAATTATGCCACAACTGAAAAAGAGTTACTTGCAATAGTTTATGCAATGGAGAAATTTTGTTCTTACCTTGTAGGTTCCAAAATTGTTGTTTATACTGACCATGCAGCTATCAAGTATCTCCTTACTAAGTCCGACTCAAAGCCAAGGCTCATCCGTTGGATGTTGTTGCTTCAAGAGTTTGACTTAGAGATCAAAGATAAGAAAGGCACGGAGAATCTTGTAGCTGATCACCTTTCAAGGTTGACAAACAATGAGGTAACAAAGAATGAACCGGAAGTTCGTGAAGAATTTCCCGATGAAAGGTTGCTTGCAATCAATGTGAGACCGTGGTTTGCCGACATGGTGAACTACAAAGCAACCGGGTTCATTCCGGAAGATTTTGAATGGCAACAACGCAAGAAGTTCCTCCATGATGCTAACCACTATGTGTGGGATGAGCCTTATTTGTTCAAAATTGGAGCGGACAATCTCTTGCGTAGGTGTGTGGATGATGAAGAGGCAAAGAAGATCCTATGGCAATGTCACAATTCACCCTATGGAGGTCACTTCAACGGGGAAAGAACCGCCACAAAGGTACTTCAATCCGGGTTCTATTGGCCAACTCTATTCAAAGATGCCAATACACATTGCAAGCATTGTGATGAATGCCAAAGAACCGGATCAATGTCAAAAAGAAATGAGATGCCTCTACAACTCATCCTTGAAGTGGAAGTGTTCGATTGTTGGGGTATAGATTTTGTTGGCCCCTTTCCTTCTTCATATTCCAATGAGTACATCTTGGTCGCTGTTGATTATGTTTCAAAGTGGGTGGAAGCCGTAGCATCGCCTAAAGCCGATAGCAAGACGGTAGTGAAGTTCCTAAAGAAGAATATTTTCACCCGGTTTGGTACACCAAGAGTTCTTATTAGTGATGGAGGGTCACACTTTTGCAATGCACAACTTGCCAAAGCCCTAGATCATTATGGAGTCAAGCACAAGGTAGCATCACCGTATCATCCGCAAACAAATGGACAAGCCGAAGTTTCCAACCGAGAGGTCAAACGAATACTTGAGAAGACGGTCTCTACATCTCGGAAGGATTGGTCGGCTAAACTTGATGAAGCTTTGTGGGCATATAGGACTGCATACAAGTCTCCTATAGGCCTCACTCCTTTCCAAATGGTCTATGGCAAATCTTGTCACTTACCGGTCGAGCTCGAACATAAAGCATTTTGGGCATTGAAGTTCCTAAACTTTGATCAAGAGAAGGCCGGTGAAAGAAGAAAAGTTCAAATGCATGAGCTTGAAGAATTGAGAAATCAAGCTTATGAATCTTCAAAGCTCTACAAAGAAAGGACCAAGAAGTATCATGATAAGAAGATCATTCTGAGACAATTCATGCCGGGGCAAATGGTGTTACTTTTCAATTCAAGACTAAGACTGTTTCCGGGCAAATTGAAGTCTAAGTGGTCCGGACCTTTCATGGTTAAAGAGGTCAAACCATATGGAGCTGTTGAACTTGAGGATCCAGTCACAAAAGCCAACTGGACGGTGAATGGGCAGAGACTTAAGCCCTACTTCGGTGGTGAAATTGATCGGTGTTTGTCGACGATTTCACTAATCGAACCATGATTTCTTCAAAATGCGTCGAGCTCATTACGTAAAACAAGCTCTTGCTGGGAGGCACACCCAGTTTTGTAATTATTTTTATGTTTATTGCATATAGTAGTAGTACATAAGCATTGAAAGCAAAAATGAAACAACTTTGAAAAACTGATCCTGAAGCCTCACGCCATTAGCGTATTTTTCGCTATTAGCGTGGGAGCTCCAGAGAGCTACGCTAATAGCGTGGTTTTGGCGTGAGGGAAAAATTTTTGTGGGCCCAAGGGGAGTAACTCCCCTTAACTTCCCACAACCCACTCCTCTTATTCCTTTTACGGTTTCATTCTTCCCTTTTTCACTCTCACACACAAAAACTTCTCTCACTCACACACTAACCCTAAAAATCAAACCCCTTTTCTTTTGGTTCAATTGGTTCCAAGCATTCATCTTTGCATCATTCATTCTTGCTTGCATCCAATCACTACACTAACAGGTTTGATTCTCCTTCCTTTCCTTGTTCTTGAATTGGAAAATACATGTTTTTACATGATTAGCAATGGTTAGGGTTAGGGTTAGAATTTTGATTTGTGATTAGAGATTGTTCTTCATTGATTATAGTTTGAAAAGGAACAAGAATCATAACCTACATGCAACAAACATTCTGTTTTGGATCTATGACCCATTTGTAAATTTTTCAATAAAACAAGGGTTTGAATGATTTGTTTGCAAATGTTGTGATTTTGATTCCTTTTCAAGATTATATTGTGTGTTAAAGACATAGGATGAAACCTAGGGTTGAAAATTGCTGGTATGTGCTGTGAAATTGCAGGAACAAGAATTTTGAAAATTTGAAAATTGCAGGTACGAAGAAATATGCTAATAGCGAAATCTACGCTAATAGCGAAATTTTTTCTAGAAAATTTCGCTATTAGCGTGGTTCTTCATACTTGCCCAGATTTTCAAATTTTTTGATGTTTTTAAATGACCAATTCTAGTTTGTGCTAATATTTTCTATGCAATATGTTGGTTTTTCCTGGTTTTGTTGCAGATGGCACCTAAAAACGTTGAAAAAACTACCGGGACCAAACGTCCATGAGGCAAAGCTGCCTCGACCTCAGCCACACCTGTGAACCCTAACCGTTTTCCCACCCCTGCCCACTCTGCCAGGTTCAAAAAGATGGCTCAATACAAAACCTGGCATGAGAAAACTTTTGACATTCACCCAGATGGTGAACACTCAGATCTCCTCCACATGTTCACTGATCGCAAATGGCACAAACTCCTTGTTCCCGCATCTGAAATTAACACTGACCTAGTCAAGGAGTTCTATTGCAATGCAGTTCCTGATGCCTCACCCACCACCCTTGCTGATGCTTTCTCCTGGACTTCTTATGTCCGAGGGAAGCAAATCCCATTTGATAGGGATTCAATTAATGAATTCCTTGGCAATCCCTTAGACCTTGAGCCCTCACCTGACCCAACTGTCCCTGCATTGTGCACATATGCTAGGAGAAATGCTCAAGGAAATTGGACTTATCAGCAAATTGAGAGGGACATCATGAACAAGGGTAGGTTTTTTGTGAAGAATGATAGGGGAGAGATAAGGCATGCACTCACCAAAGAAATGAATGCTAAGGCCTGCTTAGTGTTCCAATTTCTTGTCCATAATGCTTTACCTAGAGCCCATACATCCGATGCCCCAAAGGCTGTACTACCTCTCATCTGGTGTATTATGAAGAAAGTGAAAGTTGATATTGCTCGCATCATAGCCAATGAAATCAAAGCTGTGGCGTTAAAGGTTGCCACAGGTGCAAAGAAGGTGGCATTGTTCTACCCGGGACTCATCATGGCCTTGCTTAAGGCCCATGGAGTGGCTATTACTGGACCCTTTGATGAAGACATTGAGGGGACCATTACTGACGCTTCTATTCGTACTTGGGAGAAGAGAGAGCAAAGATGTGCCCAAAATCACTTTTCTGATGATGAGGGTGGCCCATCTGAGGGCGCTGGTTCCTTTGATTTTTTAGGTTTGCAGACTTTCATGCTGGAGCAGCAGATGCATAACCAGTACGTGAGGGACCAGAACAGCTTCTTAATGGATCAGAATGAGGCAATTTGGAGGAGCAACATGGGCATACACCAGGACCTCTACAATGCTCACATGTATCCGGGAAATGCTGATTACCCGGTCATGACACCTGACCAGTACCAGAGCTATGTTCACTGGCCTGAGGGCAGGCCAGGTCCTTATGTGGGGGTGGCAGATGCTGTTGATGATGAGGCTACACCTGAGCCTGAAAATGCTGGAGGTGAAGATGATGATGTGGAGGAGGATCTGGAGATGGATGATGTTGATGCTGATGATGATCAGTGATGTGATCATGAGTTTTTAGTGATGTTTTTATTTTTGCTTTTGAACTCTATGTTTTTATTTTATTGTTTGTTGAAACTTATGTTATTTGGTTGTATTTTGTACTCTTCAAGCACTGTGGTTTTTGGTGCTTGATTTGATACTTTGTTACTTTATATTTGGTTTAATAACTTATCTTGTGGATTTTAACTTATGTTTTGGATGAAATTTTTGTTTAAATCTTGCTTGTGTCTCTCAAAAGAAAATTGCTCATGAACAATAAATTTTAAAGTGCTCCATGGAGCCAATGTTTGAGCAAAAGCAGGTGAGTGATAATGATATTAATTGTGAGAAAGCGCAAAGCCAAGGTATTAGTTTTCCGTTATTCTAGGTTTTTACTAAGAATTTGAAACTTTTACTTTGCACAAAATGTATCTCATTTAATTCTTGTCATAAACATAAATATTTATGAACCACTTAGTACTTAACCTAAATGTGAGGTAACTTCAAACTGTTGTATATATATGCTGGAGACCGATAATCACCGTCTAACTTGTTTTAGTTATGTTAAATCTGATAATTATTTTGAATTGTTTGAAAGCATGGAAAGGATCAAGGCACTTTTTGAATTGAGAGTAACCTACTTGACCACATAAAGCCTACCTGTGAGAAGAGCGAGTATCTGATACCCCAATCTGAGCCAAATGAATCAAGTCCTCAAACATGAACTGTCAATATTCATAAGCACAATGCTTGTTGAATTTGCCTGAAATTTTTCAAAAATCCAGTTCATGGTTGAATCTTATAGGACTTTGATATTTTTACTTTGTTGAACCCTTAACCTTTTTGTACTTTGTCCCTTGCCTTAGAATAGGGGAACATTCAATTAGAGTTTTGTGGTATTCAAGTTGGGGAGAAAAAGGAGGCACTATATGTCAAGTTTGTGGTGAAATTGTTAGAATAACCTGACAACATAGAATCAAAGAAAAAGTTGTACATTTGATAAAGAAAAGAAAAGAAAAGAAAAAAAAAAAGAAAAATAAAGTACAAAATCAAAAATAGAATAAGTTGTCAAGGTTATTAGTTTGATTGTTAATCACCAAAGGTTGTATTTATTGGTAGGGAAGATATTGGATTTCAAGTTGTATTACAAAGAATGTTCCTCTTTGATTGGCTTTCTGATCAATTGCCCCACATATGACATTTCTTTTGTAGCCCGGCCAAGTTATAACCCTTGCAAGACCTTTTGATCCATGCTTTTATGCTTTTTGAGACGATATTTGGATGGACACCTAACTTAAATAGGATGTTAGCGTGATTGTTGGATGTGTGTTCATTACCTCACTTATTGTTATCATAGTATTGCATTTACTTTTAAAGAAGTGTGTTAGGTGTGGTTCATAGATAGTTATGTTTATGTTTTGAAGTTTATGATGTATAGTTTGTGCTTAGGACATATTTCGCATTCTTAGTTTGCACCTAGAGTAGCGGAGGACTTCATGCTTGCCAGCGCGATCATATTTGAATCACCATTTGTTTAAATTTTTGTTTTGAATTGTTTGACACCATGTTAAGAACCTTGTCCAAAGCCTTGTTAGTTTCCTTTTCAATTGATTTGTTTGAGGACAAACAAAAAGCCAAGTTGGGGAGAGTTTGATAAGTGTTTAAAAGTGATATATTTCATATAGGAGTTTAGGCATTTTAGTGACTTGTTTTGCAAGATTCTTCATGGAAAACTCCAAATATTATGCAAATATGTCATATATGATTTTGAGCCTTATTCTACCCTTTTTGTGCAGGAAAATACAAGCAAGGAGCAAGAAGCGTCAAAGTTCAAGTTCCTACGCCATTAGCGTGTCTACGCTATTAGCGTGATGAAGAAATGCCCAAGGTCAGAGAGATACACCAATGGCGCACCTGGGGCGTGGATCTGGAGCACTCTTGAAGAGTACGCTATTAGCGTATACTGAGCTATTAGCGTACAGGCTCCAGGGAGCTACGCCATTAGCGCACCTGGAGCGAAGCTGTCATGAAGAAACACGCTATTAGCGTGTGTTACGCTATTAGCGTAAAAGCTCCAGGGGGATACGCTATTAGCGTAGCTGGAGCGTAGAAGCAGGGCAAGGCCAAGGTGGCACAAGCCCATTGGCCAGATTATAGGCCGACATACCACGCCATTAGCGTAATCTGCGCTATTAGCGTAGGTACAAAAACACATGCCCTTTAGCATTTTTACCTCTCTTTTAGGTCATTCACTATTCCATTGATATTTTCATACATTCTAAGAGAGAGGTCAGAGCTATTTCCAAGAGAGAAACACAAAGCAAGGTGTGGTGGGAGGTACCTATTTATCACTTTGGACACGAAGGATCTTGACATAGAATCTTCATCTTTCCTTCATCCTTTGCATAGTATACATGTCTATGTGTAGCTATCATCTTCTTTGTAGTATTGAGGTAACAAACAAGCTATTATGTAATCTTTTGATCTTTTAATATATAAGGTTCTAGCTTAATGATTCAATATTGTTGTTATTCTTGTTTTTAATGCTTTCACAGAGATTCAAGATGATTTGGACACAAACTCTTGAATCTAGAACTAGAATAACAATCTATCTTATGTTATATCACTCTTGACAAGTTTGTAAACCTTTGATAATTACTTTTAATCAAGATTTTAATGCTTTCGGATACTTAATTAGGCTGGACACGGTCGATAAGTTATCCGATCGACTTTGTTATCGTTTAAGGGATTTGGACACGAATGTTTAAACGCTAACTTAGAAATAACGATGTCGCTTTGGACACGAAGGATGTTGTAGAAATGATTGTAATAATATTGGTTATAAAGCTAGAGTCTGTTAATCGATCGAGAGATTGCTGCTGTTATGCTTGCTCGTTATCTTATACCGCAAGCGAAATAGTTCGATCTCCTCTCGTTTTTACTTTTATGTCATCTATGGATATAGTGTTACAAACAAACATTTTATAAAGGATACCTTAATGTGAAAGATTGTGAAAACGCTTATGATTTAACGCAACTCCCTGTGGAAAACGATCCTATATATACTCACGTGTACATAGTTATATGACATGTAGAAATTCTAAACCAAAATGGCGCCGTTGCCGGGGATATTGTCCTTGGTCATAAGATTTCTGCTAAGGGTATTGAGGTAGACCAAGCAAAGGTCGATGTTATTGGAAAGCTTCCACCACCGGTGAATGTCAAAGGTGTTCGGAGTTTTCTTGGTCATGCCGGATTTTACCGGAGATTCATTAAAGACTTCTCAAAGATAGCAAAGCCTATGAGCAACTTGCTCAACAAAGATAAGTCTTTTATTTTTGATAATGAATGTCTTTTAGCATTTGAAACTTTGAAAGAAAGATTGACCACTGCACCAATAATCATTGCTCCTAATTGGAATTTAAATTTTGAATTAATGTGCGATGCAAGTGATTATGCTGTTGGTGCGGTCTTGGGTCAACGTAAGGACAAAAAATTTCATGTTATTCACTATGCAAGTAAGGTTTTAAATGAGGCATAAATCAATTATGCCACAACTGAAAAAGAGTTACTTGCAATAGTTTATGCAATGGAGAAATTTTGTTCTTACCTTGTAGGTTCCAAAATTGTTGTTTATACTGACCATGCAGCTATCAAGTATCTCCTTACTAAGTCCGACTCAAAGCCAAGGCTCATCCGTTGGATGTTGTTGCTTCAAGAGTTTGACTTAGAGATCAAAGATAAGAAAGGCACGGAGAATCTTGTAGCTGATCACCTTTCAAGGTTGACAAACAATGAGGTAACAAAGAATGAACCGGAAGTTCGTGAAGAATTTCCCGATGAAAGGTTGCTTGCAATCAATGTGAGACCGTGGTTTGCCGACATGGTGAACTACAAAGCAACCGGGTTCATTCCGGAAGATTTTGAATGGCAACAACGCAAGAAGTTCCTCCATGATGCTAACCACTATGTGTGGGATGAGCCTTATTTGTTCAAAATTGGAGCGGACAATCTCTTGCGTAGGTGTGTGGATGATGAAGAGGCAAAGAAGATCCTATGGCAATGTCACAATTCACCCTATGGAGGTCACTTCAACGGGGAAAGAACCGCCACAAAGGTACTTCAATCCGGGTTCTATTGGCCAACTCTATTCAAAGATGCCAATACACATTGCAAGCATTGTGATGAATGCCAAAGAACCGGATCAATGTCAAAAAGAAATGAGATGCCTCTACAACTCATCCTTGAAGTGGAAGTGTTCGATTGTTGGGGTATAGATTTTGTTGGCCCCTTTCCTTCTTCATATTCCAATGAGTACATCTTGGTCGCTGTTGATTATGTTTCAAAGTGGGTGGAAGCCGTAGCATCGCCTAAAGCCGATAGCAAGACGGTAGTGAAGTTCCTAAAGAAGAATATTTTCACCCGGTTTGGTACACCAAGAGTTCTTATTAGTGATGGAGGGTCACACTTTTGCAATGCACAACTTGCCAAAGCCCTAGATCATTATGGAGTCAAGCACAAGGTAGCATCACCGTATCATCCGC
The DNA here is from genome assembly GCF_051527215.1 of Medicago sativa. Classification (NCBI taxonomy): domain Eukaryota; kingdom Viridiplantae; phylum Streptophyta; class Magnoliopsida; order Fabales; family Fabaceae; genus Medicago; species Medicago sativa. The sequence continues at coordinate 6,996,835 of NC_140751.1, read as the reverse complement.
AAACAAATGGACAAGCCGAAGTTTCCAACCGAGAGGTCAAACGAATACTTGAGAAGACGGTCTCTACATCTCGGAAGGATTGGTCGGCTAAACTTGATGAAGCTTTGTGGGCATATAGGACTGCATACAAGTCTCCTATAGGCCTCACTCCTTTCCAAATGGTCTATGGCAAATCTTGTCACTTACCGGTCGAGCTCGAACATAAAGCATTTTGGGCATTGAAGTTCCTAAACTTTGATCAAGAGAAGGCCGGTGAAAGAAGAAAAGTTCAAATGCATGAGCTTGAAGAATTGAGAAATCAAGCTTATGAATCTTCAAAGCTCTACAAAGAAAGGACCAAGAAGTATCATGATAAGAAGATCATTCTGAGACAATTCATGCCGGGGCAAATGGTGTTACTTTTCAATTCAAGACTAAGACTGTTTCCAGGCAAATTGAAGTCTAAGTGGTCCGGACCTTTCATGGTTAAAGAGGTCAAACCATATGGAGCTGTTGAACTTGAGGATCCAGTCACAAAAGCCAACTGGACGGTGAATGGGCAGAGACTTAAGCCCTACTTCGGTGGTGAAATTGATCGGTGTTTGTCGACGATTTCACTAATCGAACCATGATTTCTTCAAAATGCGTCGAGCTCATTACGTAAAACAAGCTCTTGCTGGGAGGCACACCCAGTTTTGTAATTATTTTTATGTTTATTGCATATAGTAGTAGTACATAAGCATTGAAAGCAAAAATGAAACAACTTTGAAAAACTGATCCTGAAGCCTCACGCCATTAGCGTATTTTTCGCTATTAGCGTGGGAGCTCCAGAGAGCTACGCTAATAGCGTGGTTTTGGCGTGAGGGAAAAATTTTTGTGGGCCCAAGGGGAGTAACTCCCCTTAACTTCCCACAACCCACTCCTCTTATTCCTTTTACGGTTTCATTCTTCCCTTTTTCACTCTCACACACAAAAACTTCTCTCACTCACACACTAACCCTAAAAATCAAACCCCTTTTCTTTTGGTTCAATTGGTTCCAAGCATTCATCTTTGCATCATTCATTCTTGCTTGCATCCAATCACTACACTAACAGGTTTGATTCTCCTTCCTTTCCTTGTTCTTGAATTGGAAAATACATGTTTTTACATGATTAGCAATGGTTAGGGTTAGGGTTAGAATTTTGATTTGTGATTAGAGATTGTTCTTCATTGATTATAGTTTGAAAAGGAACAAGAATCATAACCTACATGCAACAAACATTCTGTTTTGGATCTATGACCCATTTGTAAATTTTTCAATAAAACAAGGGTTTGAATGATTTGTTTGCAAATGTTGTGATTTTGATTCCTTTTCAAGATTATATTGTGTGTTAAAGACATAGGATGAAACCTAGGGTTGAAAATTGCTGGTATGTGCTGTGAAATTGCAGGAACAAGAATTTTGAAAATTTGAAAATTGCAGGTACGAAGAAATATGCTAATAGGGAAATCTACGCTAATAGCGAAATTTTTTCTAGAAAATTTCGCTATTAGCGTGGTTCTTCATACTTGCCCAGATTTTCAAATTTTTTGATGTTTTTAAATGACCAATTCTAGTTTGTGCTAATATTTTCTATGCAATATGTTGGTTTTTCCTGGTTTTGTTGCAGATGGCACCTAAAAACGTTGAAAAAACTACCGGGACCAAACGTCCATGAGGCAAAGCTGCCTCGACCTCAGCCACACCTGTGAACCCTAACCGTTTTCCCACCCCTGCCCACTCTGCCAGGTTCAAAAAGATGGCTCAATACAAAACCTGGCATGAGAAAACTTTTGACATTCACCCAGATGGTGAACACTCAGATCTCCTCCACATGTTCACTGATCGCAAATGGCACAAACTCCTTGTTCCCGCATCTGAAATTAACACTGACCTAGTCAAGGAGTTCTATTGCAATGCAGTTCCTGATGCCTCACCCACCACCCTTGCTGATGCTTTCTCCTGGACTTCTTATGTCCGAGGGAAGCAAATCCCATTTGATAGGGATTCAATTAATGAATTCCTTGGCAATCCCTTAGACCTTGAGCCCTCACCTGACCCAACTGTCCCTGCATTGTGCACATATGCTAGGAGAAATGCTCAAGGAAATTGGACTTATCAGCAAATTGAGAGGGACATCATGAACAAGGGTAGGTTTTTTGTGAAGAATGATAGGGGAGAGATAAGGCATGCACTCACCAAAGAAATGAATGCTAAGGCCTGCTTAGTGTTCCAATTTCTTGTCCATAATGCTTTACCTAGAGCCCATACATCCGATGCCCCAAAGGCTGTACTACCTCTCATCTGGTGTATTATGAAGAAAGTGAAAGTTGATATTGCTCGCATCATAGCCAATGAAATCAAAGCTGTGGCGTTAAAGGTTGCCACAGGTGCAAAGAAGGTGGCATTGTTCTACCCGGGACTCATCATGGCCTTGCTTAAGGCCCATGGAGTGGCTATTACTGGACCCTTTGATGAAGACATTGAGGGGACCATTACTGACGCTTCTATTCGTACTTGGGAGAAGAGAGAGCAAAGATGTGCCCAAAATCACTTTTTTGATGATGAGGGTGGCCCATCTGAGGGCGCTGGTTCCTTTGATTTTTCAGGTTTGCAGACTTTCATGCTGGAGCAGCAGATGCATAACCAGTACGTGAGGGACCAGAACAGCTTCTTAATGGATCAGAATGAGACAATTTGGAGGAGCAACATGGGCATACACCAGGACCTCTACAATGCTCACATGTATCCGGGAAATGCTGATTACCCGGTCATGACACCTGACCAGTACCAGAGCTATGTTCACTGGCCTGAGGGCAGGCCAGGTCCTTATGTGGGGGTGGCAGATGCTGTTGATGATGAGGCTACACCTGAGCCTGAAAATGCTGGAGGTGAAGATGATGATGTGGAGGAGGATCTGGAGATGGATGATGTTGATGCTGATGATGATCAGTGATGTGATCATGAGTTTTTAGTGATGTTTTTATTTTTGCTTTTGAACTCTATGTTTTTATTTTATTGTTTGTTGAAACTTATGTTATTTGGTTGTATTTTGTACTCTTCAAGCACTGTGGTTTTTGGTGCTTGATTTGATACTTTGTTACTTTATATTTGGTTTAATAACTTATCTTGTGGATTTTAACTTATGTTTTGGATGAAATTTTTGTTTAAATCTTGCTTGTGTCTCTCAAAAGAAAATTGCTCATGAACAATAAATTTTAAAGTGCTCCATGGAGCCAATGTTTGAGCAAAAGCAGGTGAGTGATAATGATATTAATTGTGAGAAAGCGCAAAGCCAAGGTATTAGTTTTCCGTTATTCTAGGTTTTTACTAAGAATTTGAAACTTTTACTTTGCACAAAATGTATCTCATTTAATTCTTGTCATAAACATAAATATTTATGAACCACTTAGTACTTAACCTAAATGTGAGGTAACTTCAAACTGTTGTATATATATGCTGGAGACCGATAATCACCGTCTAACTTGTTTTAGTTATGTTAAATCTGATAATTATTTTGAATTGTTTGAAAGCATGGAAAGGATCAAGGCACTTTTTGAATTGAGAGTAACCTACTTGACCACATAAAGCCTACCTGTAAGAAGAGCGAGTATCTGATACCCCAATCTGAGCCAAATGAATCAAGTCCTCAAACATGAACTGTCAATATTCATAAGCACAATGCTTGTTGAATTTGCCTGAAATTTTTCAAAAATCCAGTTCATGGTTGAATCTTATAGGACTTTGATATTTTTACTTTGTTGAACCCTTAACCTTTTTGTACTTTGTCCCTTGCCTTAGAATAGGGGAACATTCAATTAGAGTTTTGTGGTATTCAAGTTGGGGAGAAAAAGGAGGCACTATATGTCAAGTTTGTGGTGAAATTGTTAGAATAACCTGACAACATAGAATCAAAGAAAAAGTTGTACATTTGATAAAGAAAAGAAAAGAAAAGAAAAAAAAAAGAAAAATAAAGTACAAAATCAAAAATAGAATAAGTTGTCAAGGTTATTAGTTTGATTGTTAATCACCAAAGGTTGTATTTATTGGTAGGGAAGATATTGGATTTCAAGTTGTATTACAAAGAATGTTCCTCTTTGATTGGCTTTCTGATCAATTGCCCCACATATGACATTTCTTTTGTAGCCCGGCCAAGTTATAACCCTTGCAAGACCTTTTGATCCATGCTTTTATGCTTTTTGAGACGATATTTGGATGGACACCTAACTTAAATAGGATGTTAGCGTGATTGTTGGATGTGTGTTCATTACCTCACTTATTGTTATCATAGTATTGCATTTACTTTTAAAGAAGTGTGTTAGGTGTGGTTCATAGATAGTTATGTTTATGTTTTGAAGTTTATGATGTATAGTTTGTGCTTAGGACATATTTCGCATTCTTAGTTTGCACCTAGAGTAGCGGAGGACTTCATGCTTGCCAGCGCGATCATATTTGAATCACCATTTGTTTAAATTTTTGTTTTGAATTGTTTGACACCATGTTAAGAACCTTGTCCAAAGCCTTGTTAGTTTCCTTTTCAATTGATTTGTTTGAGGACAAACAAAAAGCCAAGTTGGGGAGAGTTTGATAAGTGTTTAAAAGTGATATATTTCATATAGGAGTTTAGGCATTTTAGTGACTTGTTTTGCAAGATTCTTCATGGAAAACTCCAAATATTATGCAAATATGTCATATATGCTTTTGAGCCTTATTCTACCCTTTTTGTGCAGGAAAATACAAGCAAGGAGCAAGAAGCGTCAAAGTTCAAGTTCCTACGCCATTAGCGTGTCCTACGCTATTAGCGTGATGAAGAAATGCCCAAGGTCAGAGAGATACGCCAATGGCGCACCTGGGGCGTGGATCTGGAGCACTCTTGAAGAGTACGCTATTAGCGTATACTGAGCTATTAGCGTACAGGCTCCAGGGAGCTACGCCATTAGCGCACCTGGAGCGAAGCTGTCATGAAGAAACACGCTATTAGCGTGTGTTACGCTATTAGCGTAAAAGCTCCAGGGGGATACGCCATTAGCGTAGCTGGAGCGTAGAAGCAGGGCAAGGCCAACGTGGCACAAGCCCATTGGCCAGATTATAGGCCGACATACCACGCCATTAGCGTAATCTGCGCTATTAGCGTAGGTACAAAAACACACACAGGCCCTTTAAATAGCATTTTTACCTCTCTTTTAGGTCATTCACTATTCCATTGATATTTTCATACATTCTAAGAGAGAGGTCAGAGCTATTTCCAAGAGAGAAACACAAAGCAAGGTGTTTAGGAGTAGATTCAACTCAAGATCACTTTGGACACGAAGGATCTTGACATAGAATCTTCATCTTTCCTTCATCCTTTGCATAGTATACATGTCTATGTGTAGCTATCATCTTCTTTGTAGTATTGAGGTAACAAACAAGCTATTATGTAATCTTTTGATCTTTTAATATATAAGGTTCTAGCTTAATGATTCAATATTGTTGTGATTCTTGCTTTTAATGCTTTCACAGAGATTCAAGATGATTTGGACACAAACTCTTGAATCTAGAACTACAATAACAATCTATCTTATGTTATATCACTCTTGACAAGTTTGTAAACCTTTGATAATTACTTTTAATCAAGATTTTAATGCTTTCGGATACTTAATTAGGCTGGACACGGTCGATTAAGTTATCTGATCGACTTTGTTATCGTTTAAGGGATTTGGACACGAATGTTTAAACGCTAACTTAGAAATAACAATGTCGCTTTGGACACGAAGGATGTTGTAGAAATGATTGTAATAATATTGGTTATAAAGCTAGAGTCTGTTAATCGATCGAGAGATTGCTGCTGTTATGCTTGCTCGTTATCTTATACCGCAAGCGAAATAGTTCGATCTCCTCTCGTTTTTACTTTTATGTCATCTATGGATATAGTGTTACAAACAAACATTTTATAAAGGATACCTTAATGTGAAAGATTGTGAAAACGCTTATGATTTAACGCAACTCCCTGTGGAAAACGATCCTATATATACTGACGTGTACATTTTATAAAGGATTATGGTCTTGAACAGTGCAATGATTAAGGAAACTATAAATAAAAAAATTGTCTTGAAAATTACACCACTTTTTATAAAAACTTACTTGTTTTAATTGCTTAATCAATGCCCTGAGGGCACTGTTTAACATTCTCTATTATATATAAATCATATTTTGTTATACTGATACTTCTATTCACGCACTTTATACTTTTTTCGACGTACAATCTGAAATTGATTATTTGATTTAGGGAGTGCTAAATATAGACATCTTATTTAAGGGGCATGGAATGTATGCATTTGTAGATGCTAGTTGCGAGACATCGAGCTAGATTTACAAACACACCACACTATCAAAATGCAATGTTATTCAATCAACAAATTGAGCGGCACATTGGAAATTAGAAGATAAAATAGATCTTCCGTTATCTATGGGACATCGAGATGTTCGGAAAGCAATATGTGAATGTCTAATTGAAATATAAGAAGTATATAATCGATCAAAATACATTAGAGTATTAACTAATGAAGATTAATCCCAACACAATTTTACATATTACTAGGTATATAACCCGTGCGTTGCACGGGTTCGATTGAAATAATTTTAATAATTTTTTTTAGTGAAAATAATAATTTTGGTAGGCTAGTTGAATTATTCTTTAACCTAAAAATATTAAAAAAAATCCTCTTCCAGTGAATAAAGAGATAGATAAAAATTACTCTTGACATAAATAATATGACAATCTTCTATATATAAAAATTAATAAATCAATAGAAGACCATTCAAAAATAAATAAATCAATAAATAAACAGAAGTGTGGTTGAATGGTCTGATTAGTATATTTTTCAATGTGGTTGAATTGTCTTTAGAATTTTGTTTTCATCAAAAAGTAATAATTTGGAATCAAGTAGGAATTTCATAAATGAATACTTGAATGTGAAACTTATATATTTAACTTTTGGTTTACATTCTTGGTGGCAAAACCCATTTGCTTGTCTTGGTTTTGTCACCAAGTTTATCTTGAATATTTTTTGTTGTTCTATTGTTTTTTAGTATCTGACTTTCTTGATTTTGAAGATGGCACCGCTAGGGTTATCGTAGCCGGAGCGGCGGATTGATTTTGTTCTCCATTCATTCACGTTAATCAAGCACACAGGTCACGTGATTGCTTCTGAATTCCAATCAACTAATATTGCCATCATTCTTATTGCCATATTCATGTAATTGATTAGTACATGCTAATTCAATTTCTTTGTTACGTGAAAGCTTCCCCCACCTTGCAATCGCAGAATTTTGTCTTTAAGCTTTTGATTGTTGCCACGGTTTGATTTGCCATACCTCCGGTGTGGCTTTGCCCGCCTCTGCCATGTTTGACTGGCAGGCAGAGCTAGCGCCTCCAGCCCTCAACTTTGGTGTCAAGGAATCATGACAGCTTTCAACGGTGGTCGCTCCCCCACCGGTTATGTCCACCGTCGTTCCTACGGTTCAGATGACATCTGCTGCACCCAAGCCCTCTTTTGCTCAGGCCCTTCGTGGTAATACGGTACTGTCTGACCCTCTCCCGGTGCCTTACTTTCGTGGTGATATGCTGTCGGTCAAAATTACGGATGATGTATATGTTCGTGGACTGGATGCTTGCAAAACCAATCTTCGAGGTCGGTTGGTTCTGAACAAAGGAGACAAGCCTTACTCCTCCAAAGATCTTGCTGCCAAATTACAGAAGCTCTGGAAAGTGCTGGGGCCATGGCATTTGACGTCCCTTGGACGGGGGTTTTATGAATTTTACTTTAATTCACAAGAGGACATGCGAACAGTTTGGGCAGCCGGTACTATTAGTTTGAAGCCAGGCTTACTGAGATTTTTTGAATGGACAAAAGACTTCAACATGCACACGCAACGACAAACCCACACTCAGATTTGGATTCGGTTATGGGAGTTGCCACATGAGTACTGGATGGAGAGGACCTTATATGAAATCGCAGGGGCTGTGGGAACTCCGTTACTCATTGATAATGTTCCTAGAAACAGACTTTATGGCCATTATGCCCGCATCCTGGTTGACATGGATCTCTCAAAAGATATTTTTTATGAGGTAATGGTAGAACGTGAAGGCTTCGCATTTCCTTTGGCAATAGAGTACGAGGGACTGCCTGATTTTTGTAAGCACTGTAAAAGCATTGGCCATGACGTTTCCAAGTGCCGTTGGTTGTACCCTAGAAAGGATGAGTCTATTCCTAAAGCTACGGGTGAGAAGGGAAGAAGCGATAAGGGAAAAGAACAGATACTGACAACAAAACTTGTTTGGAAACCTTCGAAAGACAACCCCTCGAGAACCGGCTCCTCTAGGGCCTTTGAAGCACCCCCCCCCCCCCCCCCCCCGCTATTACAAACACGGTTCCAAACACTTCAGCTCCGGCACAAGACCCTAAGGGTCCGAAGCAACATGACACTCAAACCACATCTTTTTCTTTTGAATTACAAAATGTTACAGACGACATTGTTCCAGGTACTCTCCCGACGAGTACGGTATTTGAAGTGGATCCACTAGTAGCGCATGATGGCGTGCATTTTGATGATGTGGAGCAGTCTATTCCCGTAAATCGGGAGGAGGAGTTAGTTCCCCAAATCACGGAGGTGACGACAACACTTTCATCCTCCGCGCAAGATGATGTGCAAATTTTTTCCGATGAATCGGCTTCCACCACTTCCACTAGGGAGGATTTACCGGCGCATCAAGAGGTAGCCCAAGATGGCGTGCAAGCAAACTCTCAATTTACTCTTGTCCGTTCAATCCCAGTCGAGACAGAATTGATAGCTGAGATGGAGAGACTAGACCAAGAAGATCCCCAGGCATTTAATGCATCCACTAATTCGCTTCAGGATGGTGAAAGAAAATCGGTTACTATGGAGGAAGATCAAATTAATCCCAAAATTCAGGATAGCTTGGATTTATGGCGGCGTATCCGTGCCTATGATAAAGAAAATGCAGCCAGCCAATTTATTCCGGTTTTATCAAAGAAACAAAAGCAACATGTCAAGCAACAACTTCAAATTGCAGATCAGACCTCAGAACATCCAGTCACGGTTCCTACAGACACTGCCGGCTCCGCAATGGCTACCTCTTCAGCAACGGTAGAAACTGATGTTAATTTGATAGGGAGCGCCCCCCATGGTGATGTTACTGTCCAACGAGTCCCTCCAAGACTTCAACAAGATCTGGACCTTTGGCATCGTATCAAGGAATATGATAAAAAAGCGGCTGAGGATCCTACAGTAATGGCTTTGACAAAGAAGCAACAACAAATAATGCGTAAAGAACTTCTTGATGGGAAGCCGCCTTATAGCACCCGTTCTAGGGGACCTTCTCCAAACCGCAAATGAATTTTATGCATCATAGGTTCAACATCTGTGATGATAATAATTGGAGAAAAAGTGCTACTGCCCATGCATATTGAAATGTCTGAGTTCAAAGTTTGTTTGGTTAGACAGGCTTTCAGCCGAGTTGCATATGGATTTCTTTCGAGACAGAATTGGCTTGCCCAATTATAGATTTTAGTCGTCGTTCTTTTATGTTTTCTTTTGTTTTTCTTTGAGGGTTTTGGCCTAGTCCCCCTCTCCTTGTATATTTTTCCCCCTTTTTTTAATAAAATTTTAGAGTTTGACGGGCATAGGACGGAGGCTTCCCGGGGTGCCAACCTAGTTGGGATGTCGGTGTGGCCTCCTGATGTCTGTCTTTCTCCCTGCTTAGAAAAAAAAAAATTTGTTTTTTAGTATCTTATATGTGAATAATTTTAGAAATCTCTTCGTGTCTATCTTATGCCGGTTACAATTGAATTGTTGGTTTTATTAATATATTTTACTTTGACTTCTTAAAAAAAAAGTAATAATAATTAAGCAAATGAAGTAATCCTTTGATTGAAATCAATTATGTATATTAGAGGTGGAGTCTATAATATTTTTTTTAAAAATCTAATGCACGTAAGTATTAACAAATTTAAGTAAAACAAATATAGTCAAGCATCTTCAAAAAAGACATCAAGATAGTTTTTTTTTTTAAAAAAAGTCAAAAACATAAATGTTAAATAATAGTTAAAAAAACTATTGATTTTAATTCACTTGTAATTTAATAATAAATATTAACTTTTTTTAAAAAAAAATAATGAATATTAACAAACGTTTTGAATATGAAGCTTAGTAAACTCCCCAAGAAATGAATCAGTAAATATATATGTACATAGATAAATTCAGATAATATCAAAGTGTAAATAACACTTAATATTTAACTGTTTAAAAATCAAAAGATCGCTTTTCTTTTTAGAACAAAAAATCACTATTTAGCAATGAGATGACTGTATTGACTCTCCAACTTTCTAGAAATTATAATTGTGAGAGCTAAATTAAGTTAAACCGTTGTGCATTAAGTAATTTAGAAAATGAGGTGTAAGAAAGAGTGTAAAATTTTCTAAAGAGGAGTAAGAAAATGTATGAAGCTTTCTAAGAATGATACATTATACATAAGTGTAGTTGATATATTTGTAGAGAAATTTCTAGAACTAAATATAAAATATTACGGCATGAGTGTATATCAAATAATTGTACAACACCCTTTGAAGAAGAAGAGAATCCATGTACTACCTACTTTTTTGTCAAATTGTCCAATCCACAGATATGTTTTGTTTTCTACGGCTTCATCAATGTGCATTTGATGTTTGTTTAGAAAATTATATACGACATCTTCTCTTTTTCCCTTCCACCTATGAAAAACACATACATAAAATATATACATACAATGAATTACATGTGGTAGGAGTGTGTTTTAATTACTTGTTGATATTATGGGGTGTTTAAAAAAAAATGAAGAATTAGTATTGCGAGAAGTTTTTGTAACTTAAGTTAAATATTAGTTTTGAATGAATAATGTTGTGGTAAGAGGAACTATGAGTACCTTTTTATATACATTATAGCACCATGTTTGTAGTGAAGAATTATTTCTTTCAACCTGAAAAAATAAGAAATATACAATCACTTTAGTACAAATGAAGAATAAAAAAACTTTTAGTACAAATGAATATGATGATAGTATCAATAGCACCATGATAGAAACACTCAAAGATTAAGTAGAACTATCAAATATGTAGAATGAGAAGAAATGAATGCAGGATAAGTGACAGTTATAAAAGTGAGAGTGAATATGAAAAATTATGGAGTAAACATTTTCATTTTATAGGTTATTTTGGAGGAATGTGAAAGAGATAAATTCAATTAAGATGGTTTAAGATGTGAATGGCCAAAGGAGTTACAAAAATAACTTTTATCGACAGTGGAGTTACAAAAAATTATAAAGTCATTTGGAGTTACATTTATATTGAGTATGTGGAATGAGAAGCATTTAGGTATATGATATATGTCACCAACCTCTAAGCTTAGAACATCAAGTCCATCCTTCATTTGTTATTTTTTATTTAGTTATAGTTTTATGGATGGATTTTTACATGTACTATAAGACAGTTATTAAATTTTATTATTTTTGTTTGTCAAAAATTTATTATTTTTGATAGACCTATTTATCTTAATTCTAAAATATCTTAAATAATTTATCTTATTTTTTCCATATAAAAAAAGATAAAAACATTTCAATATCCTATGACTACACATGCATCCAAAGCCCTTACGATTTATTCGTATACTTTTTTTTTTCTTTGTTCAAAACTCCAACACTATAGTGTCTTTTTTTTTTTTTTGACAAGTATAGTGTCTTTTTTTTTTTTTAGGAAACATTATAGTGTCTTATTGTCTCGCCCAATTGATGGTATTGAATATTCATGGTGATGCTCTTACGAACATTGGTGATGAAGCATATTACTCCCTCCGGTCCTTATTATAAGAAAAAGTTGACTTTTTAGGTTCATTGTGTAAGTGATGTATCTAGTCTATATTTATAACAAGATACATTAATTATTCTATGAACCAAAAAAGTCAATTGTTTCTTATAATAAGGACCGGAGGGAGTATTAATTAATCTATAAATCTTTGTAAAGAATTGAAAGGTATATAGATAACACTTTGTCACTGAAACAACCAATAGTTTATAACATTGTAACTTTAATAATCAAAATAGTTGAACGGTTCAATTACCAAATCTCTTATTAGTAAATAACACTTTTTTTTAGGGAAGTAAATAACACTTATTAGTAGCATCTTTTGTAAGGTAAAAAAAGGTAACTATTTTTGACAAAAAGAGGGGTAACTACTTCTAAAAAAATAAAAAGAAGGGTAAATATTGAATGATGCAAAAGGGTAGAAGTGTGTTGGTTTGGTTGAACTGGTATCACAAAAAATAATTCGACTGGTGTGGCTGTCTTGGAGGGACACTACGTCTCCTTTGGGACCTGTTTTATCTTGGTTTTTCGGGTGTCAAACATTGATTACGTTTGAACCTTTTTAACCGGTGATATCTTATTTTTTCTTGGGAAGGGAAAAAGTAAGCAAAACCCTTGAGAATCGAGGTCCGGGAGTTGTTTTCGCTACGGGAAGGTGTTAGGCACCCATAACGACTATAGTATCCTATAGGAACCGTCTTTAATTTCTACGCGCGCGCTTTATTTTTAAATGCTATTTTGAAAAGTGATATTAAGCCTAAAGGTTTTCTAAATGAAGAATTGGAGGGAGAAGAATGTTTGAAATTTTATTTTATTTGAATTGAAGGAATTTTGATTCCTTGCCTACGTACCCGTTTAAGGGATCAAATCCACCGTAGTTCTCTTCCAAAAATGTTTTTGTTTTTGTTGGTTGATTTTAAGTTTGAAAATTGGAGTTTGAAGAATAAGAGAGAGGCCTCAAGGGCATGAGATTGTAAAAAGGTGGGGTTTGATTAGTTATTTTGAGAAAGGAAGTCAAAGTTTGATTAAAGTTCATTAAGGTTTTTATTTAAGAAAATAAAGGGAAAATTCAATGGGATTTTGATCCCAAGGTTTCTTTGGAAAATTATTTGAGTGATGTTTGTTTAAGTTTTTTGGAAAGTTGATTTTTCTAAGTATGAATCCTAAGCATTCATCTAAACATGCAATCCTAAACATACATCTAAACATGCATATTCTATCCATACATCTAAAGTGAGGTGTGTGCATGTGTCGGTGCTTGTGTCGGTGTACATTATTAGAGTCCATTGTCCTTATTACATCATTGGCCTAGATACATTCTATGGTCTTGCAAGAAATTAAAAGGCATAAGCAAAAATATTACAAAATTCCTAAGTTTACATTCTAATTTTGCATGGAATTTAAAGTGTAAGAAATAAAAGGATGAGAATGTGAGACGGAGGATGAAATGCTCATGAATGAATGAAACATGAAAAGAGATAGTTAGTGACATAAGGAATAATAGGAATTGAAAGTTATAAGCAAGGGAAATGCTAAAACTTGGCAAAAGTTAATGAAATTCCTAACCTAAAAGTGGTAAGATATTCCTAAAACTTATCACAATGTTAAGACAAGTGCATGACCTATAATCCTCATATCATGTCAATTTTTCTAAAGGTCTTATCACACTAAATAATATGAGGACTAGAAGTACACACTCAAGTCAAGAATTATGATAGGTCTTGGGCATACTTAGCACTTTATTCATACACTAAAGTAATTACATAACTTGCAAAGCAAGAAATCCACAAACCATTTCACAAGACAGTAAAACAAACGCCAATTCAGGGGCATATCTACCACAAAGTCACATATTTAGTATCCATATCATGCACCAATGTATCATAATCAAAATCATAGCAAAGTTCCTCAAGAATTAACAAGAAAAGTGAACAAGTAACAAGAATTAATACTCATGTTTTTATCAAATTTTCTTATGCAAAAATATCATAAAAACATCAAGAAAAAATATCAAGAACTCATAGAAATTTATTTAGAATTTTTGCACAAAAATTTGACATGAGGGAGGTGTAAAAAGCAAGGTCCAGTGGTGCATATAGCAAGAAACCCAAAACGAACGAAGGAACTAAGCCCAACCCAAACCTGCATGGGTCCTGGGTTCTCAGGGGATTCAGGGGCCGTTGGATTGATCCAGATGGATCAACCCTAGATCCAACGGCCAAGAGACGAAAGGAAGCGAACCAAATGAACCAGACCGGTCCAATGGCTTATATAAATGCCTAGTGACCGGTCTAATTCATTTCTCACTTCTCAATCTCTCTCTTCACTCGTTCTTCTCTCTTCTCTCTCTAAACCTTAACCTTGCCTGAAACTGGAGAGGACGGCGGAGGACGGCGGTGGAAGATGAAGATTCATCGGAATCTTCATCTTCTCCGACGAACTGATGCTAACTTTTTAAATTGAACACCCAGAAATGTTCGTCTTCCCCTCCAGTTTACAGATCCAAGGTTATTTTTAAGAAATTGTGGCTGAAACAACGTAGATCGGATTTTGAACCTTCGGTTTCTAGGGTTTTCAAACTTTTTCCAATCTTTTTGAAACTAAACCCTAATCTAATCTATTTTCTATGCTGATTATGAATCTAAGCTCTGATTCGAAAAATAAACAGTGAATCTTCATGATTTTTGAAATTAGGGTTTCGACTTTGAAATTTTTCGAAAGCTTTTCAGGATCTTCACTTCGATCCACCGTTTATCTTTTACTACGAACCTTCGATGATGATTTAAAGTTAAAACGAGAAGGATTTGCGTGTTTACCTGAGTTTGATTTGGAGATTCGAACGAGATAGATCCTTACAAGCTTTTGGTTCTTCTGGTAAGCTTCGAAACCGAAAATAAATCGGTGTTCTTCGTCTTCTCCCTCACTGATGTGACTTTGCTTCGATCCTCTCTTCTTCTCACCCAATCTCAAACCCTCTGTGATCGTACCAGATGGATTGGTGCTGGAATTGCAGAGGTCGTAGTTCAATGATGAAGATTCATCTTCGAATCTCTGAGAACTACGAAGAAATTACTTCAATTTTGACTTGATTCTGATTCTGGAAAAACTAGGGTTTCGTTGAGTTCTTCATTGTTCTTGATGATTTCTGATTTTTGATCTAACTGCCAAGAGAGAGAAAATTTTGATTCTGTTTTTGTGATTTGATGAGTTGGCGTGTGATTATTGATTCTGGGCTTGTGCAATCAGTGATGTGGCCTTTATATAGGTGACATGTGTGTTTAATAACCAATGGAATGTTGACACCTGTACTGGACCTGTTTGATTCGAACTTGGACCAATTTTGGACTTGAGGACCTTCCTGCAATTTTTAAGACTTTGGGACGAATCTGCAATTTTTGGAAGTTAAGGACCATCCTGCAATTGACCCAAAAAAAGACTAAAACAAGAGTTTGACTTTAAAGGACTAAAATGTAAATTGAAAAAGAAAGAGAAAAAAAAATAAAAGGAAGAGAGAACCAAAGTGCAATTAAAAAAAGTTTAGGGACTAAAAATGAAAATAATAATAAAATTGGAATAAAATTGGTAAATTGGAACAAACGTAAAGTGAAACGATTAAAATTGACAAAACGGACTAAAACGAACCAATGGCTTAAATGAGGTACTTTAAAGTAACCTCTCTCTGCCGAAATTTTGTGTGAAATGACCGAAATGCCCCTGGGGACTAAAACGACTAAAAATGACTCAGATGCAAATTTTAAATGGATTTTTAACAAAGAATTGAAGCAAGAGTTTATACAAGCAATTTAAAAGACTCAGAGACAAATTTTAGGGGCTAAACATGGTTTTAACACTTGAAAAGACTAAAATGCCCCTAGGGCTAAACTGACTTAAAATGACTTCAAATGCAATTTTTAAAATGGGTTTTGACATGAGATTGAAGCAAGACTTATTCAAACCAATTGAAAAGACTCAAACAATTTTTCAAAGATTGAAAGAAATTTTAACACAGGAAATGACTAAAATACCCTTTTTCATGAATTTTGCAAGTAATATTGAAATAAAATGCAGAGAAAGATGTAATTGATCAGAGACAGTTCAAATGACTTGAAATGCAAGAAAAGAAGAATTGAGTTAGTATTTTTAGGTCCAAAATTAGGGTATAACAGGACCCATCGCCATAAACACTTTACAAGTTATTGTTACCATAAATGATTTTTTCATCTTAACTTCCATAAAATAAATTAAAATTACATAAAAAGAAAAAGCTTAAGGCTGGATGTTAGATCTAGCAGAATGAGTTATTCTCATAATGAATCAAATTCAAATCTCAAATCTCACTCAATTGAGACAAGTTCATATATTTTTTTTTTTTTGGCCGGGGTTCGAACCCCAAACCTTGTATCTTTTCTTTTATGCACTGTCCCTCCCAACTGAGTCAAACTCACGAGGACACACAAGTTCATATTTAAAATTACATATAACTTTTTGTTAAAATTCAATCATTTATATAACATCTTAAGAAGATCATTTGCAAAAATAAGGTGTTCCTTTGTGGAAGTTTTTAAGGTTCAGTTTTCTATGTCTTGAGTCTAAAAATTGTAAAAAAAAAATTGAAAACTTACTTGTTTACTTAAATAATATTTAAGATATTAGTTAAAAAAAATTAGGAAACTTTTTTTTTTCTGGTACAAAATTTTTAGGAAATTTATTTGTAATTTTTGCATAATTTTGATGTATTATGTAATATGTTACATTATACCTAGTTTTGTCAAATTTTGCAAAAACTCATTTTAAGTGATTCCATGAACTAAAAATTAGTTAGTTAGTGCTATGAAATTTTTCTTTCTTTTTTTTTTATGAAAAAATAAAAAAAAAACTAAACGGTTTAGTTTTTTGTACAACTGAATTGTTGAACTTGTCTTACTTTATTATGTTACTTTCTTTAATATATTCACAATTATTTACATAGTGAAATATTTAAATGCTTAAATGGAATTATTTACACAGTGAAATATAGCTATAACACAATATATACTTTTTCGACCAATTAAATAGATTTTAGGTTTATTTTAAAAATATAAACACTTTTTTAAAAGAAAATACAAAACTATATCAAGCATATTTTATGCATTGAAGTTTTTTTAATAGTAGTTTCTTCTTGATTAATCTCTAAATCACCATAACCTACTTGGGTTAACTTGGTGGTGTTAGCTTGGGATCGTGTTCATTTTAAAATATCATATTTGATTCTCTTTAATGTCAATTTTAATTGAATAGTTTAGTTTTTTCAACAAAAAGAAATATCTAAATCACAATTGTTGTTGTAGTCGTCATTTATTAATATGAAATCTATAAAAATAAACAAGCACTCATATTTTATTTTGGTAAAATTTAAACCCTCGGGCGAATGATGTTTATACATATTTATTTGGACATAATTTTTTTTTTTTGAAAGAATTTGGACATAGCTTTTACCACTAGTTTACTTTTTTTTTTTTAAATATAATCGATTTAACTATTTGCACATCATTTTTATTTTTTTAAAAAGATATTGTCTTCTTAGAAGATGAAACAATCATCAAAATTAAATAAACGATGAAAGTAAGTTTTGGTTGACGTTTGGGAAGCAAATTCACATCTTTACATAATAAGTTCTTAGTTTTATGTATGTTTGATGCTTCTTAACATGTGTGGATGTTGTTTCAGCCCATAGTAAGTAGAAAGAAATAGAGGAGAAATAGAAGAAATTTAATATTAGTTTTGAATAGAAAAATAAAATAATATACAAACTTATTTTGGACAGCGGAAGCTGGCGCTACAATGCAATTGAGGTTGTTGATGGTGATTGTTGATTATTCTTCACCAACGATGATTGTTGATTAAAGCAAAGACACTTCAACGACCGAGTTAGTGATGTCAAAAGGTGATTTGAGGAAAAAAATTTAAATGAGAAAGTTTATTTGTTTTTGCAGTGGGGCGTTTTATTTATAGACTCCCATGTGACACATGAGTGTACATGTTGTGGTGGTTATGCCCTTAAGGCGAAAATGTTGAGCGGCCATTTGATTGTTTAGAGGGCTCAAATATTCTCTAAGCGCCTTATTAAGTGCTTCGCGGCCCTCAGCTCACACACATAGTTTGTAGATGCCTTTGGGTGCTTTATTGGGTCTTGACTTGATTAGTGAACTTTGTATTCGAGAATTCGGCCTTGGTCCATTTTAGAATAGTGGCCCCCTAAGTCATAATCTCGGCGGTCCAAGTAGGAACTTAAGGTTTGCAGTCTTCCAAATTCTATGGCCATCCTTGAGGGATCACATTTGCCAGGTTCGAGTCTTGAGAAAAGATCGAGTTCAGGTGTAAGAGGACCTTCTTTCATTGTTTAACCATCTGAGGGGGGAGTTGTCGGGGCTGGCAAATCTTAGTGTTGCCAAAGGACGTATATCTTTGTTTTGATAGGAGGCTTGGACTTAGTGCACTGATTACGTTTGTTAGTCTATATTCATGTATAACTTTCCGAGCTTATGTCAGAAAAAATCGACTATTTTGTCGCTGTGTATTAGAAGTCAGTTGTTCTTTCGGATCCACGTCGTTAACCTTAGCATAAGACGTATGTTGAAGGAAGGATGGAGTTATATCTGAAGTATAAAAAGTATACAATTGATTAAGAGGAAACATACAAGGAATATTTATTAAAATTCAATCTCAGCCCAACTTTATCTATATTGATTAATTTTACATTGATTTGCAACACTCCAATACTTTATATAATACTTTATTCAGAAAATCTGTCAATACCAACCTAAATAAACTAAGTATGGTCTCTGTGGATATGATATTTTATTTGTTTGATAAAAATCGGCATACTTACCACTGTGTTGTGGATCGCCAAATCCTTTTCTATCACCTTGCAATAGTAGCTAAGCTAAACAAAAATATTATCTATTCAAATAAAGGAGTAAACATAAACATCATCAAAACTTAGTTGAACCAAGAAGCAAACTACATCACTCATTCAACAAGTCTCAATTAAGCCATTGTAAATTTTAACCTAGGTAAGTTTCTTTTTTGTTTTCAAAAATTGTAATTTCATTCTAATTAATGTTTATAACTAGTATTGATGTTTCCTTAAAGATTTCACCTTATGTTGTGTTAATGAATGAATTAAGAGCCTAATTAGTGCTCAAAATCAGCTTTTGTAGTTGTCCTATCTTCCACAGGTAAGGATTTGTTGGAAATATTGATAGATTTGTGATATTTTTTATGGTTAGCAACAAAATAGAAGGAACTTGTTATATCGTGGAAAAATTTATTGTCGTAAAGCTAAATATTTTGGTGCGACCCGATTGCGGTGTGATCCCCAAGGTTTAAACAAATGTGTGCCCAGAACATGTTGCGTTCAAGGCTAAAATACATTAGAGTATCAAAAACAATTCACATAAAAGTTAAGAGTGAAATATACACTACCAATTTTTATCTCAAGCACACACACAACCATATATCATTTTTCCTTTTTCTTTATGTTTTTTTTTCTTTTCTCTATATTGAGATTAAAGACATATTAGATGCTAATTCAATACTCTGTTGTAAAAGTAAAGATCATTCATTTATTAAAAAATCAAGGGAACTAACTGATCGATTTTTATCATAAATAAGATTTGTTGTGTTGTCTATTTTTACCTTTAATGTTGAGGTAATAAACTAAAGAAATTAATTCAATCATTTATATGATTTTAAGAAGAAAATAGAAGTAGGTGATTGTCATTCTATCCACAATCCTCCACTAATGGCAAGCAAAGAAAATAAATTAAAAGTTGAGCAAAGTATGTTCAAGAGAAAGACGAATTCCGAGCAAGGAGAACTTTTTTTATGCATAAGTAATACTTCCTCCAGTCCTATTTATAGGAGACATTTTGGTCAAAAAAAAATTAATTTATTTAGCCCAAATTTTTAACCAGATACAATAACTTTTGTTGATCTAAATTTGTCCTATAAATATGACCGGAGGAAGTAATATCTCGAGTATTGAACTAACACATAGTGAGGTGAGGCAACACCTTATATCCATTAATAGAATTACTCCTAAAATTAAAGGACTTGAGATGAG
This sequence comes from Medicago sativa, assembly GCF_051527215.1. Classification (NCBI taxonomy): domain Eukaryota; kingdom Viridiplantae; phylum Streptophyta; class Magnoliopsida; order Fabales; family Fabaceae; genus Medicago; species Medicago sativa. The sequence goes on along the minus strand of NC_140751.1, from coordinate 6,976,835 downwards.
ACACTCTTAACATATATTTTTACATTTAACATTGTGATGGCTTCGCCTTAAAAAATTCTCACAATTGCAGTGTAAAATATTTACCTTGAGTTGTTCATGAACTCTCTAAAAAGATTGTGTCTGTTTTAGAAGGTGGGCTATCCATCCATCCTCACATTAATCACTATCATATGTCATATAGATGAAAAATATAATGTATATAAGAGTATTTATATAGATTCATTTTACCGCTAATTAGGCATATCCACAATACTTTCCTCCACCTAAGGCTTTAATTACACCCCCTAGACATGTTCAAGAAAACATTCATGGATATTTCTTTGCAGAAAATGTTTTTTTCCTTAATTTTCATTTGCTTAAACGAGATAACAACATATGCAATTCTTTTTGCAAAAGGATCAAATTTTTCTCACTTTTAACATACTCAAACAAAAAAAATATCACTTTCAATAAGTGTTTTAACAACATTGCCTCATCATATGTGTCAAATCTTGAAAGCACTATTATCAGTTACAAAATTTGTTGCTTGTTTTCAAAGGTGTGCATTTTTCCAACAAAGGTGTATCATTTATGCTAAGTTTTCAACCATTAAACTTATTGACCTACAAACTAATTTTTCAAGAATTTTGATTTCATTTATATACTTGACTATTGATAACCGACAAATAAATTGGTTATCACATTGCACTTAGCCCTCATAATGGACAAGTAATTGAGTGATTGCAATGCCTTAAACATCTAATTAGTGCCTATTTTAGGATTTTAATATAGTTTTAATTGTTTTTAGTACTTTGGAACTAGTAGTGCTTGTTTATGATGTTTGATGATGTAGGTTAAGGAATGACTCTAAAGATGTGTGAAGTTGCAGCGTGGATTGAGGATTTATCGCTGGAGATTTACATTATAAAACTACTCTAAGTTGCTCAATCAAAAAAAATCTAATACTCAATCTATAATGCCCTTTAGATTAGAGCTGTCAAAATGGGCCGGGCCGTACGGGCCGGCCCGAAAGCCCGAATAAAATGTAGGGCCTGGGCCGAATAAACGCAGGCCCGAATTTTTCCAAGGCTTTTTAGCCCGGCCCGAAAAAGCCCGTAGCCCGTTAGGGCTGGCCCGTTCGGGCTCCGGGCGGCCCGCCAGCCCGGCAAAAATTCAAGTTTTTTTTTTTAAGTGTATTCAGTACACCAGCTTCTTGTTTCATTATTATTATTTCCAACTTCAGTAGGTCCAGATGGTTTGGTTGAAGGATTTTACGATCCAAATAATTACAATCCTGAAGAGGGAAAGTTTATTATGGGTCTTCAATTTCATCCAGAGAGAATGAGGAACCAAGACAGTGATGAATTTGATTATCCTGGATGCAATATGGCCTATCAGGTATACATTTTGTTCCTTATAGTTTTTGCAATGCATGTAAAATTGATAAAAGAAGTACAAATTAAGGATTTTTGTTGGTGGTTGTGAAATAGGAATTTGTGAAGGCTGTGATAGCTTATGAGAAAAAATCCAGCAGCTCAATACTGGTCCCAAACTCCACAAAGCTAAATGAGGAACTGGAGATGAAGCCAAAACTCATTCTGAAAAGCTTTTCAGTGGCTAGAAACATTTACAAGTCTGATTCTCATATGATCGCAAGTCGAAGTTCTGAACTTGAAGCAGGAGCAGAGTTTTTACAGGTTACTTAAAAGCTCTATTAATTATATCCTCAGTTTATAAATGTTAAACTCAATTCATCTTAATACCATATCTTTCTATGATAATGGTTGTAGGCAAATACAACACTTAGTTTGCAACAGGAGAATAGGCTAAAGCAGGTTGGTGCAACAATTAGAAACGGTTCAAGTTATGCACGGAAGATGAAAAGAAAACAAACACTACAGTAGGTCCTCCTTCTCTTATAGCATCAAATTCTTTTATTCATATTTGTAAATGAAGTATGTGTCCATATATCACCCATCATTACAATATTCTCATGCCTATAAAGCAGTCTATAGAAGAAAGAACTTTGGGAATACAAATGGACTTAAAAACAAAATGGACATATTTCTATACTACAAAATCTCCTTTCTTAATAAAATTATTTTTTGCTTTTTAAAAAAAAAAAAAAAAGATACGGGCCAGGGCCGGCCCGTTAGCCCGGGAGCCCGTATAGAGCCGGGCTCGGGCCTCATTTTTCCAGCCCATATTCAAACCGGGCTTTTTAGCCCGGCCCTAAAAAGCCCGTTACTCAACTGGGCCGGGCCTAAACGGGTCGGGCCGCCCGTTTTGACAGCTCTACTTTAGATGTTTTAAAAAATATTTTTGAAAATTCCATTGATCACCATTAAGATTATGAGTTTATATACTTTATATACTAGCATAATTCATAAAATACATAGCATTAGGGGTGGACAAACGGTCAGTTTCGGTTGATAAGTCAATCATAAGTGGTTTTTAAATGTTTACTTTAGTAGAATTTTGTTTGCTTTAGTTTGTTTTTAGAACTATTTTACTACAAGTTGTTTGTTTTAATCTCAGGATCACAAAGGATGTAAAATCAAGTCTTTGAGCATAAGAAAGATCAAGAAGCATGGTTTAAGCACAATAGAAGAATGATGAATGATTGAAGCTTGCTGGAGAGGAGAAGAAAGAATGGGAAATTTTGTCCATTTCATCGCGCACAGTCGTGCATGCCAATTGCACTAACCGTGCACCCCAATCTTCCAAACCGTGCCAAGTTTCATCTAGAATTATGAGAGCTACACATGGACCGTGCGTGTGAGATGCACAACCGTGCGCAATACCAGCTTCTAAAATGTGCTTCTATGTTCTGAACCAGGCACGATCGTGTGCCTTGCAAGCACGACCGTGTGAGCTGACCTGATGCAGATTTGGTGCATATTTATGTGCTGATTCGGTGCATATTTATGTGCTGGTTTAGTGCAAATTTATGTTCCGATTTGGTCTGTTTTTATGACCGATTTTAGTGCCTTATAATGTGGAACTATTTCCTTTTCTATTGGCTGGCTTCTACTATAAATAGAGGAGCCATCAGACTTGTTTATGCATCTTTGACCTTGAGAATTCTTTGTGACAATTATTTTCTTTGGAATCAAAGTTCTTTATTTTTCTTGTTCTTTATAATTCTTGCTCTTTACAATTCTGCACTTTTACTTTCAGCCGTTTACTTTTATGTCTTTCTTCTCCACCTCTTTAATCTCTTTGTTTACGATGAACATGTGTATATTTTAGATCTTGTGAGTATGTTTATTGTTTTTAGTGTTGAATTTCTTGCTTCATATTCAAGTTATTGTTGTTTGATTTGTAAAAAAAAAGTTATTGTTATTTGTTATGTGTATATTTTAGGTCTTGTGAGTATGTTTACTATTTTTATTGTTGAATTACTTGCTTTATATTCAAGTTGTTGTTTGTTATGTGTATATTTTAGGTCTTGTGAGTATGTTTACTATTTTTATTGTTCAATTACTTTGTTGCTGTTTGTGAATTCTTTTGTCACATAATGAGTTATTTTCTTGGATAACGAGCTTGTAAGTTAATGATATGAACACTTGAAGTTATCATTTAATTAATGCTTATAAGTCTCTCAATTTTAATGTTTTTAATTTCTAAAGAAATGTGTGTGAACTTTACCTTAAAGCATATGATTTGGATGTATTTTTCTTATTTCTTTTTGATTGAGAAGTTTTGGTACTATCTATTTTATGACATTGTTTCTTGTGCTTTGTGTATGAACCAATTTGGATTAGGAAATTGAACCCTTACATCAACATTTCAGGTATCAAAGAAGACATGATGTATGCTTTGGTGTTTTGCTTGAAGTGCGTATGGAACGAAATTGGGTTTTTTTAATTGGTGTTTTGCTTGAAGTGTGTGAGAGAAAAGGGAGAGAGATGCAGAAGAATCGTAGATAGAGAGAGAGTCTGAAAATGGGGTGACTTTCTCTGATTAAAAAAAAGAGGGCATGTGAGGGGAGAGAGAATAGGAGCGATTTAGGAGTGATTTGTTGCTTTTAGGGGTAATACAGTAATATTAAGCATTAAGGTTAGGTTAAAATTAGGGCAAAAGTTAGCTTTCGGGTTAACTTTAATAAATAATAAAATAGATACTAATAATATTTATATGGTAATTTGAAGTTGCCAAATTGGTATATTTTGTATGTTTATTATTTTGTTTATTGTTTTTCTTTTGTTTTAAGGATATTTACATTTTCTTAATTCATGTTTGATCAATATTTTGTTATTTATTGATTTACCAGACCATCGACCCGTGCTAACGCACGGGTCATATGGAAGGTAATATTTGACGGTAATAGTAACAAAATAGTTTAGATGAATGTCATGATTGTCATATAATATTTCATAATATTAAGAATCATAGACGTTGGTACTGTACCATAACATAATTTTTCATGACATCGTCCTTGATACCGTAACGTAACATCATATGTTAAGTACAGGGACGAAGCTAGGTACTAATGAAAAGGGGCAGCCGCCACTCATGAAATATATAGGACCCCTATAGGACTCATGTGCATATTAACCGTTCGCCACCCATGCTTTCATATCCACTTGGTTCACTTATACTAAATTTTATTTTTTTAATTAAAGGTCCACTCATGTTCTCTTTTTTCTTACCATCCAATCATATTATTTTATAATAATAAATATAGCATATTGAATTGATCAGTTTATTAAGTTTTATTCCTATTTCCAAGTAGAAGCCAACAACATTTGGGAAATTAGGAGTGATAGAGACACCCTAAATCATACATTCAAGAACAATTATATTCTTAAGTTGGAATTTCTAAAAATTTCAAGTACCGCCACACCTCAAGATTTAGTAGTATATATATTTGTTATTGTTTATCTTGCAAACAAAGTAGGAGCAGGGAAACAAAATAGGAGGAAAATGTTATAGGATGGACTCCGTTTAGTAAAAACAAAGTAGCAACGATGAGTTGAAAATAGGAGCAACGATTATAGGATGAAACATCTAGCGTCCGGGTTAACTTTAATAAATAAGAGATAAGAGATCTCTCCGTTTGAAAATAAGATTTTGATTAAATTGATTAAATTAACTAAATTAAATAGGTTTAATTAAACAGGGGTAATACAGTAAAAGTAAGCGTAGAATTTAGGTTAAAATTAGGGCAACAGTTAGCGTCTAGGTTAACTTTAATAAATAAGAGATAAGAGATCTCTCCATTTGAAAACAAGAATTTGATTAAATTAACTAAATTAAATAGGTTTAATTAAACAGGGGTAATACAGTAAAAGTAAGCATAAAATTTAGGTTAAAATTAGGGCAACAATTCGCGTCCGGGTTAACTTTAATAAATAAGAGATAAGAAGATAATAATAATAATAATAATAATAATAAGAGAAAGAGTAGGAAGCAAATAAGGTTAAACCAGAAAATAAGCCTTAGGGTCAAAACAGTAAATCTATGCAATAGGTTTAGGTTAAAATTAGGGCTAAAATATTCACCCGGGTTAACTTTTATATATAAGAAGATTATACATAAAGTATAGATGACAAGTACAAGTACGAGTAATTATATTTCTAATACTTACCTACAAATATGAACGTTACTACCCATGTAGGTATGAGTCAGAGTACGAGTATTTTTTTTTTTATCAATTATGAAAGTATATAAAAAGGAATACTAGTGTGTCATACGTAAACTCTTTTCATCTCCATTCATAAGTTGGAGTGGTATGTGTTGAAACAATTAGATAACCAAAGAAAGTTACGGAAAAAGAAAGAAAAAAAACACTCATATATGTGTTGCTTTTTTTTGCACATAAATGAATAAATGAAAAAGAGAGATGAACCATAAGGTTTTTCTCTTTAGTATTTCGTATATAATTCTAACGTGACACTCTTATTTCTTCTTTACCTCTCTTTTAATGGCGCTTCTTTATTCACAAAATCTGCGCAATCAAACTAACCATGCATGTGTATATTCATGCAGTGACACTCATTCCAACTTCCAATACACCTTAACTTAAAAGAAAGAATTAACATAGCGTAAGTGAACACGCTAAACATAGCAAGGATCGTCAATCACAATTCACAAAATGACATATCATATCGATAATATGAATCCAATTATCCCTCCAGCAAATGGAGTCGGTCCTAGTTTCTTCTATCCATATTTTTTTCATGTGATTTTGTTCTCTCAAAGCGGCATTGTTTTCTTCGTCGTCTTGGTGTGATGTTGCTTATTTTCTGTCTTAGTGTAGTATTTGTTTGGTTCATATTGACATATCAACTCCAATCAATTACAAATTAAATCAAATGACTAGATCTTCAACGTTGCAAATCCGAAGGCATGTATGTGCAACGACCTACTAATATATTTCTCTTTGTCTATGCGTGTAGCTTACCTCATATTCATTCAACTTAACTCACAACTTTGATTGTGTCAACAGAAACTCATAACTTTGATTTTTTACTTTGATATGCATTTAACTTACGTCATAACGCAACATCCATGAATATATTTCTCTTTGTCGGTGCAATGACGTACGTTCCAAGATATATCAATCTAGAATTCAAAAAAGTTACACTGATTGAATAAACACAATATATGCGGATGTCAAATTATAATTCATTTCACTTAATAAGTCAATTATAATTACCAACAATTTTATTGACTGCCAGATATATTTTTTCGGTCGTTATTTAGAAACTAATCCTTCAAAATACAATGATACATTTAAAGTACTCACATATCTTAATAGATACTCTTCTAAACACATCGATCATAAATTAAAACCATTACCACATGTGTTAAGAGTTGATTTCCTATCAATCACCCCACACTATGTTGTCCCTTTTCATATTAACAACTATCAAACCATCAACAAGAATTTAAGTATTAACAAGAGAAAAATAAAGGATATAAATACAAGTTATATATTTTAATTTTTATACATTGTCCATATAAAAAATTACCTTGTCACTGCATCACAATCAATTCACATGAAAAATAAAGGATATAAATACAAGTTATATATTTTAATTTTTATACATTGTCCATATAAAAAATTACCTTGTCACTGCATCACAATCAATTCACATGTGTGAGTTGTGACTTTAAATAAATTAGAATAATTTTTTTATACATGCATCTCTAAAAAAAAACACATGATATTAACTCCAATCAATTAGGAATTAAATCAAATGACTAAATCTTCAATGTTGCAAATCTGGAGGCATGTATGTGCAAAGACTACTAATATATTTCTCTTTGTCTATGCGTGTAGCTTACCTCATATTCATTCAACTTAACTCACAACTTTGATTGCGTCAACAGAAACTCATAGCTTTGATTTTTTTACTTTGATATGCATTTAACTTACGTCATAACGCAACGTCCATGAAAATATTTCTCTTTGTCGGTGCAATGACGTACGTTCCAAGATATATCAATCTAAAATTTTAAAAAGTTACACCGATTGAATAAACACAATAAATGCGGATGTGAAATTATAATTCATTTCACTTAATAATTCAATTATAATTACCAACTATTTTTTCGATTACCAATAATATCTTTTCGGTCGTAATTTAGAAACTAATCCCTCAAAATACAATGATACATTTAAAGTATTCACATATCTTAATAAATTCTCTTTTATACACATCGATCGTAAGTTAAAACCTTTACTACATGTGTTAAGAGTTGATTTCCTATCAATCGCCCACACTATGTTGTCACTTTTCATAATTAACAACTACTCAACCATCAACAAGAATTAAGTATTAATAAAAGAAAAATAAAGATTATAGATACAAATTAAAGACAAATGCTATATATATTTTAATTTTCAAAAATTGTCCCTATAAAAAAAAAAATTACCTTGTCACACTTCACAATCAATTAACACTTATGAGTTGTGACTTTAAAGATAGAGTTCAATTGATATACGTATAAAATACAATTTTTTTTTCACGTATACATCCAATCATATATTGTTACATATCTTATCAATTGTTGCGATAGCGTATAATTAAATGTTTGTGTAAAATTTATTTACACAGACGGTGTATATAAATTAAACTTTGATATACTGCTGGTAAAAATATTCATGCATAAAAAGGAATAAACCCAAGCATCCATATTTAAGACAACAAAACCTCACTCACTCACAATTCTCTCTTTCTCTCTCAAACACACACATACCAACCACACACACACACTCTCTCTCCCAAAGCCATCTCAGAGAGAGAGAGAGAGTGATCGATGATGTCTTCCTCCGGCGCCGGCAGGTACATGGCTTTCCCGCCGTCACCATCACAGTCACTCCCTCATCTCTCCGGTCTTCGTTCACCTGCTTCATCTGTCATCTCTGAACATGATCAGTATATATCTCTTCTCTCTCTGACCCTTTTCATATTTTTGTATGATCTATCTTACTCTATTTGTTATACTGAATTTTTTATGTTAAAGCTTATACCTTTGTTATTGTTAATTCTTAAATTTTTCTATGGTCAAATGGGTCATAGCTTCTTCATTTCTGTTGCTTGCTATAGTTGGATTTATATTTGATTGCTTCAATTATTGATTTTTATTACATGATCTGATTTTTTTTACTGATTTTATCAGATCCATCATCATATTGATGTGAATTATTCATTTTTATTTCATGATCTAAGTTTTGGTGAATAATGCCTTGTTCATGCCAATCATGATTCTGATTTCAGAGCTTATGAAATATCATGATGGATGAGCTGAATTTTACTTGATTCATGTAATTATGTCTATATTACAGTGGATTTTTTTTGTATAAATGGCTTGATCTTTGTGGAAAATTAGTTGATCTTGTTGAATTGAAGTGTTTTATTTTTTTTGGTTGAGAAATGAGTTTGTGGATGAATTGGATTAATTGCTAATTCATTATTTGTAAAAGCACTTCCCTTTTCTTTGCTGTAATTTCAGTTTATGATCGAGTTTATTTATAGAAAAAAAATCAATTTTTGTTGATTATTGAGAGTTAATTACGTGTACGTTTGATATTTGCGAATAACGGATGGCTGCGATGTGCTATTCTCATTGCATGGTTTTTTCCTTTTGTTTTGCAGATATCTAAGTGAGTTATTGGGAGAGCGTCAGAAGATCAGTCCCTTCATGGCCGTGCTTCCTCACTGCTATCGATTGTTAAACCAAGGTTAGGTTCACTGTCAAAGTAGTGGTGAAATTAGCGTTACCTCCCTTGTGTTTTTCTTGTTTGTATGCTAATCTAATACTGTTCATTGTTTTTAGATGCTCTTATTTTTTGTATGATTAAATTTTTTTGTTTGATTCAAGGAAGTTTATGGGATTCAACTCCTCTGCTCTATAAGCAAATTGAAACTACTTTTATCAATTAATTTGTTCAAGATTTTGTATTTCAAATGTTAAAGGATTGTTTTTTATTTAATTACGTAGTTCCATTGAACTGTATAATTATATTCAAAACTAAATAAGTAATAACAATGTATGATTCATTCGTTTATTGACCAAGGGATTATGGCTTGTGAGCATTGGTTTATCTGTTTTGTGAATTGGTTTATCTATTTCATGCTTGAGTAAGTCGAACTGAATTTTGGAGATCAAAATAATAAAAAATCGAGTTCCTATTTAGGATCGGGTGATGAGTAAAAGATTGTTAATGGCGTGATCACAACGCAGATCATACGGCCCTACTAAAAATATAGAAGTCTATTTTAGTAAAAAACTAAATGATGTAATCAACGTTACCTGGGTGCTAACCGAAAAAATAAAAAGGAAAAAAGGAAAGTAGATTAAAATCTACTCCTGTAAATGAACTACCCCCATTTTATCCGCAAGAAGTAAATGTCCTACCCCTGGTGGAGGAGAAAACATGCTAACCAGAGTTCCCTGTTTGCCAAGAAATCAGCGATCTGATTACTTTCTCAAAATGTATGGTGAAGCCTGACTCTCCGTAATAATTAATACATATAAGTATATCACTGAATTTCAAGTAAAAATTAAGATGTTTATTTTATAATTAATAATCTTTTCTTCATAACGGATTGGTCTATTATTATTATTATTATCATGACGATATTATATCGATGTGTATATGTAATAGTAATTATGAAATAAGAACACAAAAGGAAAAAAGAGAAAAACCAAAGACGGAGAAGTGAGATTAGGTTTCTAACAGAAACAATTCATCTTCTGAGATTAAAAAAGAAAAACACTTGGAATCTTTAGTTTCATTGGACAGAGAAACTAGAGAGTGGGAACAGAGGTTGAGCGGCAATGTCACTTTGAGGGCTGCGGATTACTGCTAGATGGAGGCATGTCAGAGCTCTGAAGGGCTCCTGTGAGTTTGTAACTGAACCAATGACAAACAAACTGACAGATCGCACCTGGATGAGGGCGGAACAACAGGATGAAGTGTGGATGAGTACAGTAGTAGCAAGAATCGTGTTCGATTTGATGTGAAAACTGCTTATATACACGCCTTTAAGAAAATCCGTTACAAACCTATTATCTTAATTCCTGATCATACCCCATTTAAGGCTCAATAGAATTTAATCACGATCAATCAGTGTTATCGATTGTGAATGGCCGAAAGCCCAAAATCCTCCATAAAACACCAGGGCACTGCCATCCTTCACAAATTGGCCATGACAGCTGTCACAAAATCTGCCACCGCAGTCCACCATAGACATGACAAACACTTTGGTTAATCAAGTTATGAAAGTCGCATGACTTTTTGATCGACCGAGTAAGATTGAGCGGCAGGTAGTTTAGAATATTATATGTATTACTCTCTTAATCGTAGTTAAAAGTCAGGTATTCATCTATGGACACATTAAATTAGAATAGAAGGATTTTAATTTTTTAAGCATCCAATACTTGATCCTTTATCCTCTTCCCTTTCCTTTCCGATCATTTTCTTCATTTCCTCCTCCCCCTCTCCCTCAACTTGCAAACTTAAACTGATTGGATCATATGGGTATGATATGTTCTATAAATTGAACACAAGTTTTTATTTTTCATTTTTAATTGAGTGATGTGTTTCTTCTGTTAATATCTTATATGTTAAGGAAATGAAAAAAAATTAGATGCCATCTTTTGCTTCATTGAGCAGTAGAGATTTTATCTGAAAACCATTTACTATATTATAATTGTTTTTCTTCCTTCTGAAAAAGTAATGGAATGATAATTTTCCTGCCGGCTGCCGGTTTATGTGATTGCTGCTTTTTGTTATTGTAATGGTGTGGTGTTATTGTTTGAGCTATTTGAACTGTTTGTGTAAAAGCAAGTCCTTAAATGTCAATAGGTTTTTTAAAGATGTTTTATAACTAAATTTTGGGTTATCTTGGAATACCCTGTTTCAATGGTTCACTGATCTGATTTCTTGGGTGTCTTTTATTTTTATGTATAATGTCTATTCTATTGATATATTTAAATATTAACGTGACCCTTGACTGCATGTATTTTTTCTTGCTGCCTCGAGTACTACCATAAAAAGCTTTAACTTATAGAGACAGCAATAATTCTTTACTGACTCAGCAAACATCCAAGCTGTCTATCGGTTTTGTAGTGACTGCTAACTTGTTAAGAAAATGCTGACATTTTTGGAGCAGAAATTTTGCGTGTTACGACAATCTTGGGGAATGCATCAGTTTTAGGTCAAAGTGGGCTTGAACATGGTAGCCCCCTGGCTGCAGGAGGAATGTTTTCGAAGGGAGGTCTTGATCCAAATGGATGGGTATCACGATTTCAATCAGAAGTACGGATACTAACCATTAACATAACTTCATTTCCATCTAATTCTGTACTTTAGAAATTATTCTGACATAATTTTACATCTTATACTAACTCATGAAATTAATTCGACTGGTTGTAGTTCTATATTTTTGTACAGGTAATGCAAAGCTAAGTTATTAGCTAAGTTTCCGAAATGAGTTAACTATCTTATACCATCATGGTTCAAAAGCATCTGTAGTGCAGATGTCAACCCATCATTTACTGACATCCTGATCCTTTCATTGACATAGTTAGGATATAACTTGCATTTTTGATGTTATGGCTGTTGATAGTTAGTTATTCTTCACATTTTATTTATTTATAATAATGAGTAGTTTTCTGAATTTTGATCAGCTAGTGCAAACCTTTTTGGTGGCCTCTGATACAGTAGTAAATTCATGTTCATCTGCATGCCGGTAAATAGACAATCATATCTGTCTTTGTAATTGACATTAGAATGAAAACATGCAGATGCCAAGTCTGATACAGTCCTCACCAACACCAAGCTGGCTGAGTCCACAAGGTAGCTCGTCTGGTCTTCTTGTTAAAAAGACAATCAGAGTGGATATACCCGTGGATTCATTTCCTAATGTATGGAGGATCACATCTCTTCCCTAATGAACACTAGATTTTTTTTCCGACATAAGAATCTAATAGATATTTGTTGATTGCAGTTTAACTTTGTTGGTCGCCTCCTAGGCCCGAGAGGAAACTCTCTAAAGCGTGTAGAAGCAAACACCGACTGCCGTGTCTTGATCAGGGGTCGCGGTAGCATTAAAGATGCAGCCAGGGTAAAAATTAACATATTATCTTTAGTTTTGTTATTTGTACCGAGATAAAATTACTTTACTGTGAACATGAGAAGATATTGTTATTGTGTTTCTTGTATAATATCAAATTAATGTGTTCTCTCCATCATCTGATGAATATTTTCCATTTATTTCACCTAGAGATCTATCACTTATAATTATTCTAAATGTATATAGATTTCATTTGGATAGTAAGACGGATATAGTAAACGAATTTTGATCATATTTGTAGGAGGAAATGATGAGAGGGAAGCCTGGGTATGAGCATTTGAATGAACCTCTCCATATTCTGGTTGAGGCAGAATTACCAGCTGAAATAATAGATGCTCGCCTGATGCAGGCGCGTGAAATACTCGAAGATTTGCTCAGGCCTGTGGTATGTTGTTGTGAATTCAGTATGAGATTAGACAACTTGATAGGGAAACTGTTTGATCTAATTGTTTGAATTATTGTCTTATCTTTCAGGAAGAATCCCATGATTTCTACAAGAAGCAGCAGCTTCGTGAACTTGCAATGATCAATGGCACTCTTCGCGAGGAGGGTTCCCCCATGTCTGGTTCTGTTTCGCCCTTCCACAACAGCCTTGGTATGAAAAGGGCCAAAACAAGGGGGTAAATTCCCTTTAAAGGGCGAGTGAGAAGATTTTGGAGATTGTGTTAATTTTCTACAAAAGCATTTACCATTGTCACAGGTGATGCTGTCAACAAATGCCCTAAACTGCGATCGAGGCACTGGCACCATAGGGTCAGTTTTATGTGCAGTGTGTTTACATTCAGGTTTAAAGATGGTAGCACATAGTACAGTATAATGGTCCGCTTGAGTTTGGTGAATTTGTTTTTTTTTTTGTTGGTTAGGCTGTTTGGTTACATGTTTCTGTCTATATTATTATGATTATTATCGTTATATATTTCAGTTTGCATTTGACAGTTTTGATATGGTTTTACAATATAATGTATGGTTTGTACCCGCGTTGTATATATTGTCTTCTGCATTGCATCTATGGGTGTGACATTTTGCATTATCAAATGTAGATTATTGATTTGTGACTTTATTTATTTACATAAAGTTAGCTTCTTATGCATTTCTCAGTACTTCGTTTCTTAGTTTTGAGGATCTTATGGAGTGTCCCTGATAGTAACCTAGAAGCCCCGACAGTAAAATTATTCTAGAAGGATGGCGGGGTTAGGGCAGGTAAGCAATCAGTTAGAAAAAATGACTAAAAAGTATATAGTTTTTTTAGCTGAATTGTTTGCATGAAATGTAAGTATATATAGGGTGTAGTACTGAGAATAAGCATTCAGAAACTTGATTACAAACTGTTTAACCAATGGAACAGGAATTCTTCCCTTGATAGAGCAAGACTCTTGGTGTTTTCTTTTATAGAGGTTCGGTCAATATGGAACCTAGGGTGGAATCACTTGAGCACTTCCAACATGACTTTTATGAAGAATATTGTTGTAGTGTGCCTTCAAGGAAACCCTAAGTTAGCTATTCCTTGAATTTGTGAAGATAAGTTTAGTAACATGAAGATATAGGTGTGTGTGTGTGGGTGGGTGTTGGGGGTGGCAAAAACTATTGGTTGACTTCTATGGTGTTTTCTCTATTCCAAAAGGGTTATCAGACACAATAGACGAGTAGATCACATTCCTCTCAAATGTGGCAACCATTCTATCAATACGAGACCCTACCATTACCCTCTTATCCAAAAGAATGGAATTGAGAAATAGCAGAATTGTTGAGTCAGAAATTTTTAACCAAGTTACAACCCTTTTTCTAATCCAGATATCTTGGTTAAGTAAAAGGATGGTAAGTCCATAATCCTTGACCAACACCCAATTCCAAATGTTCGGTGAGTTACAATGGAAAATTCTCTTTATCCAAAATTGGCCATTGATCTGGGTATATTATCAAATTCAAATGCATTAGGATGATATACTGAAAACTTCATAGTTATGGCTTTTGAGTTAACTAATGATCCAACCACTTTTTGATGTGCCATGAATTCGATTTTTCAACCTTATCTTTGCAAGTTTGTTCTAGTTTTTTTAAGGATATTCTCATCTTCAAAAAGTCTTAGGCAACACATTTGCAGCATTTAGAGGCGGTCCTTCTAACATCACAACAGTACCAATATTATGCTTATGGAAATAAATGTAGTTTTAACTTTAAGAGGATGATTTACTATTTGGGTCATATCATCTTTTAGGAAGGGTATCTATGTATCCACATAAAATTGCATAAACTTTACAATGATCAATTCCCAAGGATGTTAAAGAAGCAAGGGACTTCATGAGAATAATAACTGACTTTTATTGTCGATTTGTTAAAAACTAGGACTAGGATAAGAATGCTTAGGCATTGACTGTCTAGGTGTAAATTTATTTTTATTGGAGCTCAATTGTTGAAGAGGCCTTCAGAATGTTGTAGAAGGCACTCACAGCATCAACAATGTTGGCCTTGCCCTACTTTAACTTGCCTTTCTCCATGGAAAGTGATCCTTTAGAGCTTTAGACAAGGGTGTTTGATTGTAGCAAAGGAGACTACCAATTGCCTACTTTAGCTAGACAATAGCTCCAACTTAAATGGTTTTGGCCATTCAACACGGAAGACCATATCTGGTTGGTCGAAATGTACAATATTTTAGGATTAGAAGAGCCTAAAAATTCTACATGAATGAAGAATGATTGGCCAATACCAACAAAACGGTTGTGGCTTAGTTGATGGGGTATGACTTCAAGATTGTAGATACGGTGGGTGCTATAAGAGTGATAGATGCACTCTCAAGGAAAGGGACGAAGACATGAGGATACAAGTAATTTATAAGATATTTTGGCCGGATCATGTTGATATTGAGTTGAGCAAAACAACGACGACATGGAAAACGATCCCAATTCTCACTTGTATTATACACCGAGAGCATACTCACTTGTATTACAAGGGAAAACTGGTTCTTGCACTAAATTCTGCATGGATTCAAAAGTTCCCTCTGGAATTTAATACTACAAAATTGTGCAATCATTATTTATATGAGTAGAATGTTGCGATCGGTTGTCATGTGTGCCACTGCCAACACAAACAAATACTCCTAGGCAGCTTCACCTAAGTGTTTGCCGCAACCGATGCTTATATCAGTGGGGATTTTATTACAGGCTTACCTTATACTATTTAGGTGATTGTGGACAAATTGGGCAAATAATTCTCTCTTCATCTCTATCTAAGTCTAACGTCATTTTACTGCTCATTCCTTACCTGCAATTTTTGTAAAAGTAGTGCAATTGCATGGAATTCCATGTTGTGAGCAACAAATTTCGTGCATACACATGAGTAATTTATGCCAGAAAATCTTTAAATGACAATGGCCATACTGAAGTAACCAACTCTATTAGCAAGCTCCTGGACATTGGATATTTCTTGTTTCCCATTTCAAGAAGAAAACTTGACAAATGATGGAACATTTCTTACCACTAGAGTTATAGATAAGAGCAGAAGTTATTCCAAAGCAAGTGTTAGATAACCATTTTGTTGTGGGAAGTTTGATGCTCGAGTAGTCATATAGATGCAGCTTCCTCAATTCATTCATTGTAGTACAATTTTTTAATTTTGCAAATGTAACACACGTGTCTAATTAAGATAGTATTTATTTATTTATTGTATAAATTTAATCAACCATGCTCACGATGCAGTTTTGAGAAGAAAAATAAAATCTCATCCAAAGATTAAAACAAAATGTGGTTTGGTTTGGATGATTTTGTTTGAAATTTTGATCTAAATCCAATTAAATATGGTTTAGATCAAAATACTACTAATATAATATTTACTTGCTAACATTTGTTCTTAAAAAAATAAAAAATTATACAATATCTCATCATACTAAAAAAAAATGACACTATTAGAATTTATACATGCGGTTGACACTATTAGAATTTATACATGCGGTGTCGATCAATTTTACAAAATGAATATGGAATTTGATCCAAACAAGAAAATTTAAAACATCCAATTACTATTTAGGTTTAGTGCAGTTTTTTGTTTTTTCAAAGTCGGTTTACAATTTTGATTTGAATCAGTTTACAATTTAAATCAAGGATGATTAAGATTTAAGAAGGGATAGCTTAGTCATTTCAAATGATAAGGAAAAGGAAGGATATATTAGTCATTTCCACTACTAATATCAAAAAGGGGCAAAAAGGTGTGGAAAAAAAACCAGACCTTCTCTTCTCTCTCGCGCGTCTCTCTCTCTCTCTCTCTCACCTACAAAAACAAAAATCTTCCTTTGAAGTGGGTGCTCTTTGAGCTTTGGAATCAACCTTGAGGTGAGTTCATAATATCCTTCAATTCTAGTAGAAATTGTTGATGAATTGGGACTGTTTTAGTGTTGTATGTTGTTAATTATTATTATTGTAATTGGCTTAAGAACTAGGAATTACAAGTATTTTTTTTAGTCAAACGATTAGGAGTTAGTAAATATGTTAATTATGTTACAAAGATGAGGTCAAACGATTAAGAAACTGAAATTTTTTGATAGGATTAAGTGAATTTCCTAACTAAGTTTAATTCTCTTGATTAGGGGCTGTGGATTGAAGTGTTAGCTTTCTTGAATAATCTTCAAAGTTGTTAGTAGGACTATGACCTAAATTGTTAGTTAATGATAGGCAATTAAATAATAGTATTTTCCATTTACTAAAGGATGGAATTACCATCATAAAATTGTGCATAAAGATAATAGAAATTGATGAGTGCTGTATTATTAAATCAATTGGCAATCACAAGATGCTAGGATGATAATGTGGCCTATCTATAGGAACAAGATATAAATGAATTGTTGTACTCTGATCTCTTGTAGGATGTGTTATTCATTTGAGTAATGAGAATCATAAAGTTCTCTTAAAACGAACTGGATTTCTGATAGGACTGTAAAATGACCAACAGTTTAAACTCTTCAGTCACTATGATAATATGAATTTTAATATTATGAATTAAAATGATTTAGATTCTGGCAGATACCTGGTGATGTAATAGACAATATAAAATGTTTCAGTTATGAATACGATATTTATGATTTTATAAATGAAATGGACTGGCATTGACAAGTACATAATGATGTAATTGACGGTTTATATTGTTCAGATATTATGGCTATATATGACACTAGTGAAACTGATAAAACTTGTCAGATACGTTCTATGAAACTGACATAACTCGAGCCTTGGGCAGGTCGGCCGGGTCTTTCCCTGTTGTTCTGTTCGTCTGATATCTTCTATGAAACTAGCATATATTATCAGATATGTTTTATGAAACTGGTGTGAATAGTCAGGTATTTCAAATAAATTAAATTGTGAGGTCATGTAGCCGGTAAATGTATTGATTTATTATTTCCAACGCTTCGCTGGTGTTGAATATTGTTGGGAACACCCACACTCGACAATATTCACGTACGTGATTAAAATGAACTAGATTTATCGTTTTATCCACCTTTAAATATTTCAAGAATTACCCTTTATGTACATATACATTTTTTAAATTACCCTGTAATTCGACTCAATTATCTTAATTATCCTCTATAAAATTATAGAAAATTATATGGGGTGTTATACTTTCCCTTGAAGTTCTAGATGCAAGAACTTAAACATAGTCTTCACATCCTTTCTTGTCACAAGAGACGACGGGATTTAAATGATCAATCGAGTTGGAAGTATGAATTTTTACAAATGTGATAAAACAACCTAAAAAACTTTGTTCACTACTTGCAGGTTTCCCAGAGTCTTCAAATTGTCGTTTATCCATCTCTAATGGGAGATCTGATTATCTAGAAAATAAACACACGCGCGCTCGCACACACACACACGTAGGGATACAATTATATCATTATAGAAATTTGGAAAGGGATCTCGTATCTTTTGCACAATAACACAGATGAGAGTGGAAATTAGAAAATGTTGGAGAAAAAGTAGAGAACAAATTCTGTCAAAAATAAAAATGTAGAGAACCAATTCTTTATAATTTGGTATTTTATTCATAGGTATGTGTTGTTATTTGTTGTCAAATATATGTTATATATCATCATGTGTGTTGACAATTGTGTAATCATATTGGAGGTGTATTTTGCTTGTGTGATCATATTTGAAGTGTTTTTTGTATGTGATTTCCTATTCCTATTTAATATAATAGTCACTAGAAGCGCGTGAATTGGTTCAACCGATTTTATTTTATTTGTATTTTATTTTTTTGCAATTGCTGTTGGACCGATTGAACCACAAACCAAAGGCTTCACCGGTTTGATTTTCAGTTCAGTTTTTTAAACTTTGGCATAATGAAGCGTGCCTTCTTGCAGGAAGATGATTGTTCTCAAAGACATTGTGCCTGCAGCTCAAAACAATATAGACACTAAATTTATAATTTTGGAGAAAGGGAGGACAACACTTGAAGGGCAAAATAAAAAGTGTTTGGCACTTGTAGCTGATGAAACCGCTGCAATTCATTTACAACTTTGGGGAGATGAATGTGATTATTTTGATTCAGGTGACATCGTTTATATGACCAATGGTATCTTTTCCTACCTGCGTGGCAACCTTATACTAAGGGCAGGTAAGAGAGGAAAGCTTGAGAAGATAGGAGAATTTACTATGTCCTATGTTGAGACACCAAACATGAGTGAGATTCATTGGATTCCTGACCCAACAAATTCTAAGAAGTATATCCAAGAGTATGTCATATCTCCCCATTCCCGTGCCTTCTCTCCAATTTTGTAGATTTTGATGTGCATTCTCACTGCAAAAGATCTGTTTGTTAATAAGCCTATCTTTATTTAAGCATTTTTTTTTCTTTCTTTAACTATGCTAAAAGGAAGGGTATTTTTTATCTTTTCTTTTTCACTATTTGATTGTTGTGATGGAACACAATATCATATTGCGGAAATGAAAGATGGGATGTTAATGCTACTACTTTTGCTCATGTCTGAGAAAACCATTTTATATTATTCGATTTCTCAGTGGTTAACCCAAACCTATGGCTTGTTTTGGTATTTGTTGAACCAAGTACAAGCCTATACCAAATACAGCAGAACAGGGAGATTAATAGAGCAATGCGTAAATGCAATCTGATATGGTCAAGTTTGGGTCAGTGACAGTAAATAATTGCGAACTATTTTTGCCACGGTTGATGTTGTGGAATCCTAAAGTTTTACAGATATTATTTAATGATGAAGGACCTGACAGAGAGGCAGGGAGTGCTGATGGAAAGGACTGAGGTAGCATGGAGGGATAGAGCAGAAGATTTCAGTCCTTGTGGAGGATGTATGGTGTTGAGACGAAACTGAGTTCTGTACTGTGGGGGTAGACGCGGCAGACTGATAATGATGAATAGAGTTTTTGCTGGGTGCGAAACAATGTGGCTGGTGATGGAGAATTTCAAATTCAAGCATTTTGACAGATAGTGGTGTATACGTGATCAAAGCGGATAAATTAATGGACTGACAGGGCTGGGAGTATTGGTGAAGGAATGTGGTTCTAGGTGGTCTGAGGATTTCATTGATTCATGATGGGAAGTTCATCTGTTGGTGTTGTATAATGGATAAAAACAAACCACTTGCTGCATATAAGCGTTGAAATTGTAAATTCTGGGTAGTGGAATGTGTGCTAGTGAAAGACAGAAAGAATGAAAGACAGAAAGAATGCGTTTGCAATGTGGAGTAACATAGTGATTCCATAGCACAACATGTTGGTATTGGTGATCATAGAAGCACATGATTTTAGCTTTGAGTCATGCAATTTAGAGATGATAAATGGAGGGAGCATTGGAGACTGGAAATCCTTAACTATCGAATTACGAACAAAATGGTTGTCAATTACTGTGTGCTTCATTTGCGCATGGAAGACTCGATTTGTACACTAATAATGATCTGCAACGCCAGAAGATTCCATTGAGATCAGAGCAGGCAATGTATGTGCCCATGGTCTTCCTAAATCCTAATCCTATCATTTGGGTCACTACTTCAGTGAGCATCACATAGCAGGTGATGCTGAGAGTGGTGATTCGAGCTGAATGTAGCACATGATATAGTATATTTTGAAAATAGGAGTGTTATAAACATTCATTTTCTAACACACGCTCTAACACTTGCTTTCTTTTTGAGTGAAATTCATGAGTACTACACTTTAGAAATGGATCATATATAAAATATTGAGATCCGCATGAGTTTACCTAATATAAAAGTGAGAGTTAGAGAGTATCAGAAAGACACTGTTTCTAACATTTATCATTTATCATTTTGAGAATACACTTAGACACCTGCATGCAAGCGACAATTAAAACATTCTTGTACCCGTTCAATTTATTTATACCAAAGACAACATCGAGATGAATTATATTAAACATAAGGTTCCAACTCCGACTCTTCAATTTGCATGTGAATTTATAATAACTATTATGATTTCGTCTGTTAAAAAATACACATAAATGTAATGCGCGGGTGATGTAAGAGTATAAAAAATATAGTTTGTCAAAAAAAAATAGTTAAATAAAAACAGGGGGAGTATATATATTTTCTAGTGATATACATTTATTTTTATTGTATCTCGATTCACATAATAACACTGCTAATTATTGTTCTTTTAAAAAAAAACTAATAGTAATTATTATTGTATTAACAGAAATACTCTAATAAATTGAACTTATTTTATTATAAATATTTATATATTCAACGATCAGTGGCGGAGCCAGGATTTTTCTAGAGCCTGGGCAAAATCCTAGTATTACCTCACCTGGGAACCTAAATCCTTGGCAAAATCTGCAGAAAATGTGATTCCATAGGAAAAGCTCAGGAAAATCTGCAGGAATTAGCCCAAAAATCCGTAGGAAAAGCTCAAAATTGTAGTAATCTCAGGAAAATCTGCAGGAATTAGCCCAAAAATCCGCAGGAAAAGCTCAAAGTTGTAGTAATGGCTGGACTGGCTACAAAGGAAAGTTGGAGCTGAGCCTGGGCACTACCCAGCCTAGCTGGGGGTGGCTCTGCCCCTGTCAACGATTGTTTTAGGAAATATGCATAATATTTAACAATGCTTTATGACCAAAAAACAATGCTTTATATGAGATTGAAAAGTCGGTTGTTTTTTTTTTTTTTTGTCAAATAAAAACCAATTATTTTGAATAGTAATTGATCAACATGGCACGAGACTAAAAAGGAATGAAATAGGACACGTAATAGGAGCACAAATAGAAAGAAACGAAAAAGTGGACACATGTCACCCCACAAATATTTTCTTTTTTACAAGATCTACAAATAATCTGATAAAGTATAAATAGATTATTTTTTTGAAGAAAAGTATAAATAGATAAATTTACTAATTATTTATAGGAATTTGTTAGGATACACCCACTAGTTTTTATTAAGGTGTGTTTTAGCAAAGATATAACTAAAAAGTTGTTAAATACACCTTAAGGTGAATGTTGCTAAAACACACCTTCTAAAAAATAAGTGGGTGTACGTTAGCAACTCCTATAGGCATTTGCTAGGATACACCCACTTATTTTTTAGAAGGTGTGTTTTAGCAAGTTATAACTAAAAAGTAGTTAAATACACCCTAAGGTGTAGCTTGCTAAAACACTCCCACATAAAAACTAATGGGTGTGTTATAGCAAATCCCTTATTTATATTATATATTTATTTATCTATATAAATAAATAAATAGATATAAAGCAGCAAGCACAACACAAAGATGGCATGACACGAGTACTCGGTGGGGGATGCTTCATGTCATGCCAGATGCTCGAACCTTCAAAGTTCACATCAATAGACAAAATAATATCATACGATTTCTCATCTTTCAACTAACTTTTTACCATCTTTCATCCAATTTGAATTTCATCTTTATTCTCTAACAACTTTGTCAAGTTAATGTTTTCGTTTTTCTTTCAAAAAAATATTATTTTTATTTTATTAAGGTGATTCTAATGACAACCTTAACAAGACTTAAACCATGGTCAAACTACTCTAAGCCTGAGTGAGGCCTAGCCACACCAAAATTTTCTCGGTTTATTTTATATATATATGGAGGATGTCAATTAGATAAAATAAAAGATAAATATTTGTTCAAAGAAATAAGAAGAATAAAATATTAGAGGAGGTTAACGGCTCATTTTGTTCCAAATAGATTTTTTTTTTTTAAGAAACCAAAATGGAATTAAACTGAACAAGAGTGATTCATCTCGCACAAGGTGTGCCAAAGAGAACCACCTAAAAGGAAAACAAAGTTAAATGTATGTTGCCTTAGAGCACAACAAAAAAACTCAAAAAAAAGAACTAATTCCCAACACCCATACATACTAAAGGGTGCCGCCACCAGTCAGTGTAACTGAAAGCAGAAGTGAGAAACTTAGCCTTTAACCAAGAATAAGACATAAATTTGACTGTGTCTAATAAAAGAACCACATCCTGTATTTTATTGTTGAAAATTATGTCGTTTCTTTCCTTCCAAAGAACCTATACAGTAACGTGCCAAATGACTTTGAGAAAGATGTAAGTAAACCGCGACGAACCCGCAAGCTCACCGAATTGATGAAGGTGGTCCGCCACCGACCCTGGAAGAATGAAAGAGATACCAATCCACTGATAAATAAGGTGCCACAACCTGCCAAAAATGTCGCATCTAAAAAGAAAGTGAACCACAGTTTCCTGAGCGTCACACCCTCCAACACAAGTTGTATCTTCATGAAGAAGTACCCTCCTACGCAAGAGATTATCTTTAGTGTTGTTCCAAATAGATATAAGCTAATAAAACTAACACAAATAAAACAACTGTTTTTATAAATGAAATAGTAATAGTTTTTAATTTTATTGGACACATTTTGACTATATATATTTCTTTAAAAAAATAATATTTTTTTAACAAATTTAACTATATACTTTAAAATTACAATACTAAACTCTTATGACCGACCCTCAAGTATCTATATTATTGTTTTGGTTGTGCTATAGTAGTATAGCTCTAATTCAAAACTCTTGTTGGTTAGCTTAACTAACTAAACCAACAGTTGAGATAAAAATCCACGGAACAAAATAATTGAAATAATTCCTACAAAAAAATTGAAATAATTATATTACATACTTTATTTAAAAAATAAAATATGCTTTCATTAATTATGTTAATTTTAAAAATAATAAAATAATATACTTTTGAAAAAAAAAATTTAATACTATAATTATTTAAAATTTGTCAAAAAATTATTATTTTGAAACAAATAACTTAAAGTTTCTTAAAATAAAATTATTATTA
This sequence comes from Medicago sativa, assembly GCF_051527215.1. Taxonomy (NCBI): domain Eukaryota; kingdom Viridiplantae; phylum Streptophyta; class Magnoliopsida; order Fabales; family Fabaceae; genus Medicago; species Medicago sativa. The sequence continues at coordinate 6,952,981 of NC_140751.1, read as the reverse complement.
TGATTAGGTGATTATGACTTTTTTTGGTGTGAACCGAATATCTTATGTTCACAACTGTATAGATGAATTCCACAAATTAGATAGGGCCATTATGATTTTTTTAGCATAATGGTAAGTGAAAAGAGTAAGGATCCTCTCCATTTGTGTGCCTTGTCTTTTATACGATGTAATTATCAAATGAACATTTATATAAAGTAAATTCACTAGTTTATTGAGAAAAAAGAGTAGAAAAGATTAGAAAAGAAGAGAAATGAAGATTGCAACTTTTAAATGAACATTTACTTAAAGTAAGTTTACAAGACCTATCTCAAAATGAAAGTGTTAAAATTGTTAGACAGAATATTATTACAAAGATTTGTGTGAATTTTTAATGATTATTTTTATTTTCTCAATCTATGAAAAAATAAAAAGGAATAAAGGAAAGAGAAAAAAAAAGAATATTAGCTAAAGGAATCAGAGAAAGAGCATAGTGATCCATTGGGGTCTCTCTCTTCATTCTGTTCTCATATATCCCAAAAGGTAAGCAATAAGCATGCACTTTCTCATATTCATGCACACTATACAATTAACATTATTATTATTTTAGGGGAATTATTATTTTTCTTGAAGGAAGGGGAAGTATTATTATTATTTTTTGAGGAGATTATTATTATTATTATTATTTTTGAGGAGATTATTACTAATTTTATGATTAATTTGGTGTGGTAAAAATAATGAATGCAACCATATGTAATGAGATCCAAGGAAAATCAAATATTGTTGATAAATATGATTCTTCGTAGACGCAAGTTTAACTTCTGTTATTAACATTTTTTAGTGGACGATCTATAGTAACTGACTTATTAACATTCTTTAACTTCGTAGACGCAAGTTTAACTTCTAAAAGTGTAGAAAAAAAATTAAAAGTGATATAAATTTTTTTGACTGACTTATTAATTTTTTTTTTTTTTTTGAAGAAAGTAAAAAATTTGACTGGGTTTTAAGTTATGTTTTTTGGGAAAAGAAAGGAATAAATAAATGCAACCATGATCTAAAACCACATTAACATCAACATAAAAGGTTCCTCTCTCTCTTCTTCTTCATAATATTCATTTCATTTCATAATAACGCCTTTTTTTTTTCATTATAAACTTAAACTTGACATCTTTCTCTTGAGCTCACTTCAATTAGCATTTTCAACAAAAATTAAATAAATAAGTCTTAGCGTTTGAGAATGCTAAGTGGTACTTTAAACGACAACAATCTTCATCATCATCATCAAAGCTTGTAAAGTCTCAAACGGCAAGTCGTTTTTCAAATCTCACTTTCTCTCTCTTCCTTCAACATTTTCAAATTATTAGATTTCATTTTCACAAGATTCATCATCATCATACACCTTCACAAATGTTAGATTCATCAAATCAATAACTGAGATTTTTAAATTTTTTTTTTTTATGTATTTTTTAAGAATTCTTGTAGCATTAGTTCTAATTAATCAGCTTGATAATGATAATTCTAGTAGTTAGCTTATTTTTTTCATCATTAAGGAAAATGTAATTTATGTTACTGTTTTCTTCTAAATCAATTTAATTAATTACTTTATTTGTATATGTTAGTCTCTGGAGTAGTGATTTATGATCAATTTTCCTGTGAATTTTATTTATTTATTTATTTTTATGTATGTTGTAGAACTTGAAGCAGTGATTTATGAAGGATTTTTCTGTGAATTGTATATATTTATTAATTTATTTGTATGTTTGTAGAATTTGGAGAATTTATGAAGGAATTTGGTGTGAATTTGACTTATTTGTTTGTTTGTATGTTGCAGAATTTGGAGCAGCTACTAATGAAGGAGTATTTCTGTGAATTTGATTTCCTGATTCAGAAATTAGGATAAACTTGATTTGGTTTTCATTTGGACTGAAATGTCAGGTATTATTTGATATCTATCACTTTGGGATGTAATGATTTTTTTTATTGTATTTTATGGTTTATGATGTCCGTAAGACCTAGCTCAACTGGCAATGCCGATATTGCTAGGCTGGACACCTTCACCTGGGTTCGAGCCAGAATCTCGTTATTGTGGGTTGAGTTTCAGGCAGTGATTGGCATGATTTTGTCTGCAAACCAAAAAATAAAATAAAATGTGTGTTGTGATTGGCATGATTTTGTGCGTGTGTGTGGGTGGAAAAACTGATTTGTATTTAAAATGTGTTGAAAGGATTTGAAGGGCAATGTAGTAATGATGAAATTAGGGAGAGGAGATTGGATGTTGAGTATTCGGAAGAAGATAGGCGACAATATTCTAAAATCGGAACTCTTAGGAAGAAGGCAATGAATGCTTCTTCTAAATTCACTCATTCACTTAAGAAAAGAGGAAAAAGGAAAATTGACTATAGGGTTCCACCAGTGGCTATTGAGGATGTTAGAGATGCACGAGAGGAGACCGCAGTCCTTGAATTGCGCCAAAGACTTGTCGAAAGGGGATCTTTGCCTTCTAGGCATGATGATTATCATACATTGCTGAGGTACTTCCTCATTTTTTTTCAAACTATTTCGCGATTTTTAACTAAGCTACCTTGGAGAACTGTTTTTTGGATTAGCACTTTTGTTGTTTAAGGGCATACTCACTTGCATTTTAAGTGTGTTGTCATAAATAAAAAGTGTTAGGTTTTTATTCGCTCACATAACGTTGATTCTTGTTGATCTGTATTTCCCGGTAGGTTTCTTAAAGCTAGAGATTTTAATATTGAGAAAACAATTGAGATGTGGGAAGAAATGCTTACGTGGCGAAAGGAGTATGGAACTGATACCATTCTTGAGGTAATAATACTAATTTAAGTCATAGCCATAAAAAGGCAGATTTGCTTTAGGCCACAGAATCTTTCGGTGTAACAAGGATAATTAGGATTCCTTCATTTTTTTTTCTGATTTTGTCGATCGTAAATTCAATACATTTGTTATTTAATTTGAACAAAGCTGATATGTAATCATTCACTAGCCTCCACCTCCAAGTACATGAATGGGTTGTTGATACAGTATTAGGGATGTATGAGTGTATGACTAAGCAAGTGGTCAAGAGTTCCACCTCCAATTTTTTATAAAATTTAAATCTCTCCATATGCCAAATATAAGCATTGTCTATGCATCAAGCCAAAACAACTGTTGCTTGAGGTGTGTTAGATATAAAATCACTGACGAGTCTCCACCTTAACAGCCCAAGCTTATAAGAGAGTTATATTTGTCGTAGTACCGAAGTCTCTATAACTATAATCTAGTAGTTATGAGTTCAATGCTTGCTACTCCCATTTTGCACACCATCAAGCATAAATAGCTCTTGCGGGAGGCGGAATGTTAGATAAAAACCTCCAATAATTATTGATAGCATAAGCAAATAAGAGCAAAATATTTTACTTTTGTAATATTTGAAAATTTTGCTTTATACATGTTTCATTTTCTTCTAATTGGATAATTATCTATCCTTGAAGGATTTTGAATTTGAAGAGCTGGAAGAAGTATTGCAGTATTACCCTCAAGGTTACCATGGAGTTGATAAGGAAGGTAGGCCGGTTTACATTGAGAGGCTTGGGAAAGCTCATCCAAGTCGCTTGATGCACATCACCACAATAGATCGATATTTGAAATACCATGTACAAGAGTTTGAGAGAGCGTTGCAAGAGAAATTTCCAGCATGTTCCATTGCAGCGAAGAGACAGATTTTTTCGACAACAACAATACTGGATGTACAGGGCTTGGTATGTTGCATTACACTAATAATTTTTATAAAGTTAAGCACCTTATTACTAATATCAGGTTTGAAACCTGTTAATTATTCTCTGTGTCAGATAGTTTGCTAAGCTGCTTGTTGATAGTAGATTGTTTATGTGTTTAGGATTCTATGAAATATGGTATCTGCCTAAAAATCAATCTCTTTAGGGACTAGTGAGGGGGTTCTTTGGTGTTTCTCAATTTTAAGAATTTCCTTGTTTGCAAGTTGTTGAAACGTTTTTATGCTGAAATTTTAGCTGTAATTGAAATGTGTGATGCAGGGAATGAAAAATTTCTCGCGTACTGCAGCAAATCTCTTGGCTTCCATGGCTAAAATAGATAGCTGTTACTATCCTGAGGTTTTTATCCCGTCCGTTTCCAAACAAACTTTTTTGTTGCGTCCCTTTTCGTTTCTATGTGATGATTATCCGTTTGTATTTGCAGACATTACATCAAATGTACATTGTCAATGCTGGTACTGGCTTTAGGAAGATGCTTTGGCCTGCTGCACAGAAGTTCATAGATCCCCAAACTATTGCAAAGATACAGGTGAAGGATATAGCTATCATATCAGTCAGCAATATTTTACATGCTCTTCTCCTGCGAGGTTACTGATCTTATATTCATTTCCCTAATTTTCAGATTCTTGACTCGAAATCTCTATATAAATTACAGGAAGTAATTGACTCTAGGTACGCCTCTGTTCCTTCATTATACCGCATTCTAGTTTCTATTTAACTTACTGATTAGTTTGTAAATGAATCTGCACAGCCAGTTGCCCGATTTTCTTGGTGGTTCATGTAAATGTCCTGGTGACGGTGGATGTCTTAGGTCTAACAAGGGTCCATGGAATGATCCTGATATCATGAAGGTAATGTTTCTTTGTTATCTTGTTTCTTAGCCCTTACTTGCGCCAGCTTTTGAAAATATGTATGGTGTAGAAATACCTTGTCAAACTAGCATTTGGCCAACTAATGTAGATATTCTGATTTTAGCTATCAGGTAACGCGGAGGCAACTTTTGTGAGGCAAATCACCAGGGCGTCCAATGAACAGAACAATTTTGACTCCTTTCAGTTACACTCACTGAAGGCAAGTTTAAGTCTTTTGGTCATGAAAAAGTTGGGATTTTACGAGTGTTTACTATTTTATGGTAGGTAAACATTCCTTGCAAATGACAATCTTATTGTTTTTTAACTATTTTCTCATCTCCCAGGGGCGATGCAGCGACTCTTCAGCAGAATCAGGTTCTGATTTTAACGATTACTCATCTCCTACCAGACAAAGGAGATGTAGTTATCCTCGTTTAGCACCAGTTTGTGAAGAAGTAAGTTTTTCAGAATTCTAATTCTTATCTTAACACACGGCATGTGCATTTTGTGTGGTTGTCGCTTTTAATCATACCTAACCGCTGTCTTTTGCAGGTCAGGGTACCAGATGTGAATGGCTACTACAGCTGTGATGATAGTGCTCTATCAGCTCAGAATGTAATAGAAAATGATCATCATCGCCTTACTCGTGAGCAGTCATTGCAAACTAATGATATGGAGAATATTGCTTGTAGGACAAATTCAGAAGGTATTGTTATAAAATTGTTGAAGGCTTGAACCAATTATATTTGCGTTCCTTTCACATATCGTATATAGAGTCCAAATTGTACATATCCCCTTGTAATATTTGGACTTCGAAGTTGGAAATACTTGCCGGCTAATATTCATGCTAAGCTGTTTTATCTTTATCCACTTCCCACTAACTTTTTTTTTTTCCGTTCCAGGTACTGCGGTCAGCAATTTGCTTAGCATTATTAAGGAGAAATTAGAGAGAATAAATTTCTTATATGTACCACAAGTGCTGACATCCTTCATGGAAAGACTCGCTGCGTTCATCTGCAGTATAAGATTTGAATTTTGGAGAACACAGAACATTGTTCACCCATCAAATTCCACAGAACGCGTCATTATTAACCATTCCGCAGCTATTGAATCAACTTCTGAAAGAGATTATATTCTTCCTTGTGAACAACGTCTTCAGAGGCTAGAAAAGGTTTTTAATGAACTCAATAACAAACCTGATGGCATGCCTTTGGAGAAGGAGCAAATGCTTATGGAATCCTTGGATAGAATAAAGTCCGTTGAGTTTGACCTTGAGAAGACAAAGAGGGTATTTGTCTATGCTTTCATCACTCATCTATGATGTCTTTTGATTAAGTTTGATCTGATGGTGTGGTTTTTAAAATTTGTGTTTTTTCTGCAGGTGCTGCACGCTGCAGTGATGAAGCAGCTTGAAATTAATGATTTACTGGAGAACATGCGGCAGCCGAAGTGTCGAGTAAGTTGATCATTGTATGATATTTAAAATATTTATATATAAGGAACATACTTGAAGAGGATGATAAACTTCATGAATCTGTAATTAAACTAAAGAAGTAAACTTGAAGAGAAGGATAAACCTCAAAAGTAGAAACTTTTTTGACTGCTGTGATCATCTGTATTAATCTTTTAACCGCATATGTTTGTAAACCTATAAGTTGCAACATCATCAGTTAAGAATAAGTTGCTTGTGTGAGCTTTAAATTGGGCAAGCTTGTCATTAACTTTTGCATTATTATTCTTGCAGCAGAGAAGGCTATTCTGTTGAATCATCATTTTTAGTTACAGAAGTCCTTTAAAAGTCAGATATCAGGCAAGCTCGCACAGTCGAGCGTTGATCGGACCCAAGGAAGCCCGAGGCGAGGCATTCAAGTCTAATGGGTTGCTAACTAGAGCATACATACTTACTAGAGTGACATGAGAATTTGGTATAGTACACAGTTCAGTTCACTTTGTTTTTTTATATATATTATACTAATAAAACAATAAAACTATATATAATGACTTGAACAAAAAAAAAAAATTTAGATTTCTTCTTATACGCTTTTTTGTCGTGTTTTCACAATAAACAAGTGACAAAATTTGTACTGTAATATGTTATATTCAGTATTATACAGTGTATAGAATAGAGATATAATAGATAAGTTTCAGTGCTGAAAGTTTATAGAAATTAATGGTGTATTTTGCGTTAAGTTTTTAGAGCATTTGGTAGGCATGGGATATATAATATAATGTCTATTAATTAATATCGTGACAATGAAATTTCTTGTCACATTCCCATGTCCAATATAGTGGATTGCCTACTTTTCAATTATTTATTTTGGACAAAAAAAATTATTTATTTTGGACAAAACCTTTTTCACATAAAACGGGCAAAAATATACATAAGATTGCAATGCATTAAAATCAATTCCACTTGCAGCAATATTTTGAAATTCTTATTTCTTCTCGTTTAAGAGCAAATTCAATACGTTGAAAGTGAAATTTCTTGTCACAATCCAACATATAGTGGAGTGCCAACATTTTTTTCTTTCTCACGAAGTAGTTTACCTACTTTTTTACTAATAAAATTAGCATAAGTACGTTTGCGTGCATTAAAATTAATTTTAACACTACTTTGCAATTCTCTTCATGTCTTTAAACTTATATATTCAATATATTAAATACGTTTTTGGTATCTATAAAAATTGCGAATTTTTAAGTTTAATCCCTAAAAGAAAATTATTCGCTTTTAGTGCCTACTTTGTCTATTTTCATTTTAAAAGGACTATTCAAAGGACTGAAAATATATACTATTTGTAAAATGTTTTCAAAGGACTAAAAAAATATATATTTTGTAGAGTTTTCTAATATAGGACTAATGGGTCTATCTATGCATTCAAGCATATATTACGCCGGCTAAAGCGTCAAAAATCTCAAATTGATGTGTTTCAGGTTTTATGTATTGTAGATAGAATCTATTTATTTATATTTTCCTTATCTTTAAGTCTTTAACTAAAAAAAGTCTAAATCTTATAAAATAAATTAGTTATGGGGTCTTAGAACATGAAATGAAACCCATCAATTTGGTTGGTAGTTTTTTCTTTTTTACCTTATGAGTCTGTCTCCCTTAATTTATTTGTAGAAAAAAACTGGATTTTTTTACGTAATAAATTGGTAAATATAATTGAACATCATTATGTAAAATTTATTACTGAACTCTAAGGAAAGAAGGTAGAGGCGTTAAAATGGGCAGCTAATTAGGTCGACTTGGATATGACCGATGAAATAGAGTTTGGATCTGCTCCAGTGCATACCGCTCCAGTTCCCAGTTATTTTAATTGATTCATGACATGTGGCGAAACAACATTGAACGGTTGAGATTAAAAAGAATAAAATAAGCCTTTTACTGTTCCTCTTCTGCAAAAAGATATCCACATCGAGTCTGATAATCCTCCACCCAATTCTGCCTCTACGCCGAAGCTTCGATCTCTACTCGAATTCAAAAAAGCATAACCACAGATCCATAACAAAGCATAAACTCATGGAAACCTTCCATCAACAACGCAATGGGTAGGAATTTTTTGAGACGAACTCACTGGAAACGTCACCGGAACCGTAACTTTGAATTTTAGTAGTGTGTTGCTATCAAGAATAAAAAAGATTCTGAGAGGAGAGAACCACTGAGAAGTGAAAGATTTTTATTTTGATGCTGAGAATGAGGAGAGAGGTCTGAACAGACAAGACTGAGGGGTGGTCGGAGTGGGAGGGAGGTTTGAGGTGGTCGTGAGAGAGAATGGGCCAAAGTAATAGGATGGGAGGAGAAGAATTTTGTTTCATCAAAAGCAAAAATCCTATCGAGAAGAAGAGGAACAAGGAAAACAAATTTTCTTATTTAATCTTGACCATTGAAACTTATTATGCCATGTGTCGCTCATCAGTTAAACTAACTGGGAAACTGGAGCAGATCCAAACTAGATGAAATATGGGGTTTGAACTTTGATGAAATGCTAACAATATTCATTCCGACACAGTCTTTTTATCATTTATCTTTTTTCGACGTTCACTTTTTTATGGTCAAATAGTTTAGTGGCTAGATTCACACACATTATGTATGGATAAGTGGGGAATTCGGGATCCGAACCCCGGCCCCTGCATAAATTATCCATGGTAGGTACCAACTGAGCTACACTTACGGGACAAAAATACACAGTATTCTATTGGGTAAAATAGATGTGGATCCCACCACTTTGAGAATTGGTCAAACATAGAATAGTGAGACATAAATGTATTATAGAATAGTGAGACATAAATGTATTTTATTCAATAAGATAATGCATGTTAACAAAAGTGTGTTAACACGAGTGTTGCTAGTACGTTATTTTTTAACTTTTAAATTAGTTTGTAAATTAAAGAGGTGCTTTTATCATCCATATTTTCTTCAAAATTTACCTCATCAAGAAATATGTTTTAAATGAGCAAAAGATGATCTTTTTTTTTCACGCTGATGGGTGAATCAAGACAAAATTGTGTTTTTTTATCCCCAAAAACAACTCTCTGCAAATTATATTTGAGGTTTTTAGTCCATCTAGATAAAACCCATTTTAAATTCAGGTTTTTGGTCCATCCAAATTTAAAATTGACTTACTATTATCAATTTATAATAAGGTTAAATGTTTTTTTTTGTACATATAAATATTTAAACATTTCGTTTTAATTCTCTTAAAAAATTTCTTCAATTTTTAATCCTTAAATGATTCGTCTTATACTAGCATGCAACATTAAGCTCCCCGTATAAGTATGCTAGGGAAAAAGTCCTACAAGAGAAGTCGCAGACCATAACAAGGTCACTGAAAAAAAAAAAAAAAACTCCAAGTACGTCACATCAACATATGTGGCGCTCTTGCTTGAAAAGATGGTTGAGTCCATCAATAAACACAAACACACCTTGATGACACACTGTATGTGCAATTCTCTGCCCACTTCGTCACTTGCTGCTTAAGTAGCTCATGTCGAACCCACATGTCTTATGAACTCGTGTTTTAGAAAGTTGAACCGTCAAGAGCCCCTTTAATTTTTTTCAACTTTCTCTAGGTCAGATCCAATCAACTCCACCATAAGTGTATCCCCATCATGTGTGTCCAATGTTGTACGGTCCAACAGACGACCCTATATGAACAAATACAATAGATAAGACACATCATTCAGTGTCACTGTCATATCCTCAACCGGGAGATGGTTCACCTGTTTCAGTCATGTTCTACCCAATGCGACCTGCACATCTGTCCATACCTAAAACATTGGTAAAATCACTAGAGAAAAAACCAACAATTATGCAACTCTAAACACATGTCGGATTTTAGAATCGGAAACGATGAAGAACATATTTGAATTCCGAAATCCAAACTAGATCCGTACGAGAAAAATCGCTATTAAAAACACAAGATCTAAGCAGATTTGTATTAACATCTTGCTTAATAGTTGAAAACTTCATAAATAGGACGAATTCGAGCAAGTTTTGATGAAAAATGATATAATATAACAAGTTTTGAATTTGAGGGTGTTTGAGTATCTTTGAGTGCATAAAAACTAAAATGCATAAGTGAAGAAAAGATGAGAAACTCATTATATATCTTATATGATGTATGCATAAGTGAAGAAAAGATGAGAAACTCATTATATATCTTATATGATGTGTTTGAATTCTATAATTTTAAAATTCAAACACAAAAACATACTTCAAATTCTAAAATTCGGTTAGTAAGGATCATTTTAAGAATCAAGTGGGTATAATTCTCACCATTTGAAGAGGTGTGGTGTGGGGGTAAAAGAATTTAACCTAATCTAGAAGAGGCATTATTGAAATTGAAAAAGATAGTTGGAAAGGAAAGTAAGGACATTTTGAGTTGCCGCTAGTTCTGTTCTGTTAATTAGTTTGCGCGTATTCCTTCCTCATGCTGTGTGTGCTGTCATACATTAACCTGTTATCAATCCTGTCTGTCACTTATTTAATTAACATTTTCCAAATGTTAGTTAGTTTGTTCAACTCCAACACGTAAATGACCGCCACTACCTTTTCTCTTTCTTTTTTTTTTTTTTTTAAGGAAATTTTCTCTTTCTTTTTATTATTAAATCTAAACAATATTAGTTTTACAACAAAATAATTTATCAATATTGTAGACATAAGGTAGATAAATAAGTTTCTCAAATACACATTAAGATGTTCATTTTCAAATGTCTTTGGAATAACATATGTTGAGAAATCTTAACACTTTAAATAGATCTAATATCATGAAAAAATTTAAAAAATAATGAAATAAATTTTACATCAATAACTTTTTTTTTTGACCATAAACCATTAAAACTTAAAAGAAGTTTATAAAATAAGTGTTTTATTTTATTTATTTATTTTGAATCAAGTATCCAAATAACTAAAATTCCAATTTTCTAAAGTGGATAAACAAGAAATTGAGAGTTCAAACTTTAATCTATATATATAATGTAATATCCAAACAAGCTGAATTATGTTTACGGGTATTTTGCACTTTTTTTTATAAATAAGTTAAAATTTACTAATGTATATATTTATTCGTGATCTTTGAACTCAATGATAAAAATTGTAAAACGTCATTAATATGATTTTAATAAATAAAATATTCATTTAGAAAATGATTAACATACTATATTCCTCCTCCCGATGGGTGAATCAAGACAAAATTGTGTTTTTTTTTTTCCTTCCCGAAAACAACTACTCCCTCCTGTCCTATTTATAAAAAAAAATTGACTTTTTAGATTCATTGAGTAATTAATGTATATTGTCTAGAATATATACCAAATATATTATTTATGTAATGAATCAAAAAAGTCAAATGTTTCTTATAAATAGGACCGGAGTATAATTTTACACCAATTCAATAAGTGCTCATATATAATAACATAAACACAAACCATTTTTCAAAGACAAGAAAAAACAAAGATTCATCTCAACAAAACTCCTTCATAATTAATCATCCATATCCCTCAAAAGGAAACTTAGTTATATTTGACAATTGAGGAACACTTCAAAGAGAAAGAGAAAAATCTATAACTGGATCTATCTATCTACCACAAAACATCATAGAACAAACATCATGGCTTGTTCTATGAATCAACAAAGCTTCTTGCTTTGTTCTTCACTTCTTCTCATCATGGCTGTTTCTGTTTCATCTTTTCATCCAACTTTTCTTCCTAGTAACTCTCTTTTCATTTTTCACTTCACAACTTTTTTATATTCAATTTTGTTGAATTTGTAACTAATATTGAAAAAGTTCAAATTTTTATATCTGGGTTTTGCTGTTTCTGATTGCAGATACTATTTTTGATGCTAAGACACTTACTGGTCGCCATCTTCTTCAAGCTAAAAAAGGTTCTTCATTTTCTCTCTCTCTTTTTTCTTCTATGCTTTTGGATCTACCTACTTATTTGTTTTTTATTTTGTTTTTTTCTCAAATATATAATATTAAGTTCTATTTTTTATTTTTTGTGGGTTTATTTTGCATTTAGTTGTTGCTGTTATTAGTATTATTATTAGTATTTTTTAAAACATTATTATTTCTATTTATTATTATTGTTTGTAGTTGTGGATTTTCTGCTTATATAGTTTATCTTGATGTGATTGAAGAAAATTAAGTTTCTTAGCATTAATTTCTTGTCTAAAGATTCATGATGACAAATTAGTTTTTCAAATATACTAGTAACAAACCCGTGCTGACGCACGGGTACAGTAAACGTTTGTTATTTGTTAAAAATTATGAAATGTTTATAAGAGTTTTGATGCAATTTAATTATTAGTTTATGTAATTAATTTGGATGTGATGGCCAAATATTTGTGTATTATATTTTTGATTCAACAATAATATCCACTTATATTTTTTTTTTCTCCAAATAAAAAATATAATAACATATCTTGGAGTTTTTTCCTCAAAAAATATATAATTTTGGAGTAGGTTTGCTAAATTAAAATATATAATTCATAAGAGACATTGTCTTGATTTAATTTATAGAGCAATAATATATTTTTTTGGACCTCTTATCTATATAGATCTATAAAAGTATGTTTGTAAGATTTTTGTTTGACATAATAGATATATTTTATTTAGAAATAAAAGAATAAAAGATTAAATCTTTTGAATAAAATAAGAACTCTTTTGAATGTAGCACCGCAAACTAAAATCAAGGTAGTTTATTTCTGCATAATGTCTTTCTTTGTAGTTTGTTGCATAGAACCAAACCTTATCCATTGGTTTAAATCTTACAAACTTTTTTCTTTTATACTGCTATTTGTTGCCATGTGTATTTTATTTTTCTTTCTTTATTTCTTTCAATAAAAAGAAGGAAAAAGTAATAGAAAAGAAATACAAAACTATGAATGATGTTTTGTATACCTTGGATGTAGAACATGTCATGTTGAATCAGCTGAAAAAAAGTGTAGTTAGTTTTACATGATAATATGAAGAAGAAAAAAATGAAAATACTTTTTAGCTAAGAAAAAAAGTTTATTTTAAAAAGAACAATGAGTGAAATGGAGTATTGAATCTTAGATAATAGTGTGTTGAATCTTGTATAAAAAGTGTGTTGCTACAAAGTATTATTTCTGTTTTACTTTGATGTATTGTGACAAAGTTCATAGTTGTGCAAATATATATTTTGTAGTGAAAAAGATTAAAAATTTGTTAAAAATGTTGAAGATAATTATTGTAGCAAGGTGGAAAATTTTGTTTTGGTATGTTATATATTGAAGTTGTTTGTATTTGAAACAAATATGTTGCTTACCTTTTTTTCTCCTGTTTTCGGTGTTTATTGCAGATGTTGCTCATTTTGTATTTGAAGCTTGAAGATGATAGAATAGAAAAAATCTTCATGATTTCTTCTTTTTCTGTTACCACTTTTCTACTCATGTGTAGAACATTTTTTGAAATGTGTTGAATGAGAGAAGATGAAAATAAGAGAATGGTGAGAGAGATAGTATATGAGGATTCATTTGTATATATATTCAAACTAAATTTGATTGAATTTGAAATTTGAATTTGAAAACTTGCCCCCAAATTTGGTTGGTAAATGTGTAGAGTACACAAAATATATTTATTGATTTGAGACATGACTCAGTTTGCTTTTTCAAGTAAAAGCAAACTATCCTCAAAGTTGTTTTAGTCAGCTTGAAACCAGGAAAAGAAATTTGAAGAGCAATGAAACCAAAGAACATAACTTGGTACTTAGATGACATCATGTTAGTTAATTGTGGTGATTTGGTTGAATAAAGTAATTTATGGACAGACTTTACCCTTACTTTGATGATTTGTCAATAAACCAGGCTGGGGCAATAAGAGGTTTTCCACAACATCTTCTCTTCTTATATTAAGAGAGATGAAATGAGACTAAAATGGTTCTTCCATTAAGCTTTCCATGAGATCAACTTTGACCATTTTTTATGTTACTTCAAATCTTCGGATTCGGAAGACTAATTTGATGTTACAAAATTTTGAAGCACCAAATTGAGTTCTAAAGTATAGGATCAAAATGATAACTTAGGGCTTATTTGGGTTGACTTATTTGAGTTTATTTTACTTAAGAGATTGTTTGAGAGAGTTTATGGAAACAACTTATTACATGGCCATTAAGTTGTTTTCAGTTTATTTCCATAAGCTCTCTATAGGATAGCTTATGAAAACAAGTTCTAGTTTATATGAAAATAGTTTGACTTTATTTATCTTTTGTTATTGAATTAGCTTATGCATAAGCACTTATACGAGAAGCTATTAATTAAGTTGTTTATCGAAACACGGCCAGGTTACACACATACATTAGTATTGGGGAATGGGGATGGACTAATAGAGAAGTATGGCTCCAAATTCTGGAAAAATTGTTGTTGATAAAATATATTGTCTTTTTGATTCCATGTATCATGTTGAATTATCAAAAAAAAATGATTTTGTTGAGCATCCTTTACTAAGAACTAGCACTCCAACTTTGAACGTGATTAGATCTCCGTAATCTTGGCACCGTACTCTAGATAATAGCTGTTTGAGAAAGATCTGGTTTATATATGTACCACAAATACTATAGTGTGTAGAATTTGACTCTTTCATTATTAAAAAGAAAAAAGAATTTGGCTCTTTCTTTTTGGATACCAGTTGCATTGATTCAATGCAAGTTATTACTTATTTCAGTTATCTATGTTTAGGAAACTTGATTATATATTCATTACTGAACTCATGTAGAACTAGTTTATTAGTTAAATCAGTAATTGATCGATAGAATTATTGTTACATAGCCGCTGTGGCAGCACCATAGTTGTCAAAGCGGAAACGCGGCGCGACGCGGCCACCCCAAAAATTGACGCGGCGCGGTATGCGGGCGCGACGCGGGGGCTATTACATGACGCGGACCCTAAAACTAAAAATTATATTATTAATAAAGGACTACTAAAATATGGAAAAAAAATGTATTTAGTATTAGTATAAATGAAAAATTAAAGACTATTAATTGTTTTTAGTATTAAATACTATTATACTTAAATATTTTTAATTTTAAAATATCATATTGTTCAAAAAGAAATATTAAAATACCTTAAATAACATACTTAAACATTATAATTAAATACCATAATGCTAAAAAATATATACTAAAATACCTTAAACAGTATACTTAAGAAACAAATTAATTGTATATACTTATTAATTTAATAACTATATATCATACTATATTTTTTTGATAAAGACAAGAGTAATATATAATGCCATAGTTTAAAAACGATATAATACTATGTATTATTTATTATTCCTTCAAAAAAAGTATTATTACTATTAATTTAGTAAAACAAATTATTATTGTACCAAAAAAACAAATTATTGTACCAAAAAAAACAAATTATTATTATATGAGTGTGACTTTTTTAAATCACATTAGTAATTAAATTAATATTTAATAGGGAGTGGTGCCTTCTCAAAAGACAAGCAGGGAGTAAAGTAGTGGCTAGTGGGTTAAAGCTGTCCTTTGTCCAGCCACTCACATGCTAAAACACTCACATGCTAAAACGTGTGTATTTTCAAATATGGAGTCAAAAATAAAAAAAACGTGTCTTTTGAGAAAGAGACAAACAAAAGGTGGGTGACAGTTGTTCTCTTCAGCCATTCATGTGCCAAAACGTGTCTCTTTTCAAAATAATAAACAAAAAACTGCATCTTCTTCCCCTTGTCTCTCTCTCCTCCAACTCGCCGCAAAACAACCTCGAAAACACCAAAACTCGCCGGAAACATGCCGGAAACAACCTGCAAACACCAAAACTTGGAGAAAGCGGCCGCTTTGACCCGCTTTTGACCCGCTCCGCCTCACAGAAACGCGGCCGCGGAACCCGCATTTCACAAACGCGTGACTCGGTGGCGTTGTGATGCGGTACCTAGATTTTGGCCGCTCCGCGCCGCAATAGCGCCGGGAGCGGCCGCTATTGACAACAGAGGGCAGCACTGCAATGCTATAACATAGTGGAATTTGAACAAATCATTATTGTTCAGCGATACGCTCTTTAGTATACCATGTTGTCAAATAGAGGTTGTAGAGGGCTCTATGACACTGTTACATAGCGGAATTTGAACAAAGCGTTATTTTTCACGATCCGCGGTTGACGATACTGATCTATAGTAGAGTTTTGGTTGTGTGGCATGTGCTTTTATTGTATAATGTATAATACATGTACTGGTTTGTGTGTGTGTGTGTGTGTGTCTAAACACCAAAAGAGAAGAGTTTGCTGATGACATTATTTCACATTGCACCTGCAGGCTGTTCTGTGAATTTCGAGTTTCTAAACTATACAATAATCACAAGCAAATGCAAAGGACCTAAGTACCCTCCCAAGGAATGTTGTGGAGCATTTAAAGAGTTTGCTTGCCCTTATACTGACGTGATAAATGATTTAACAAACGATTGTGCCTCAACCATGTTTAGTTACATTAATCTTTATGGAAGATACCCTCCTGGCCTCTTTTCGAGCGAGTGTCGTGAAGGGAAGGAAGGTCTAGCATGTGATGCTTTGCCACCATCAGTGTCCGCCGATGATACTGCAAATCAAATCGTACATAGTCCATCTCTTCTGCTGGTGCTTACAGCCTGCATCTTCTTAATCTTATTATTCTGATATCTCAATATCTCAACTTCAATTCATTTGTTACAGTGCTTTGCATTGTTGTATTATCAATGAACATATTTATTTATATAACATGTTCGTTATTGTTGATGCGGGTTGATTGTACTAGAGCTGAAACTCGAGCTTGTACTTATATATAGTTACCATATAGTTACCTATGTTGTATTTGAGTGTTGTTTAGAGATTGCAAGTTTTGTTGGATCTTGTCTTCTCTGCAAATGAAGAGTAATATTTTATGTAGAATAGGCCTGTGTGAATTAATTTTTTAGAATCTGGATTCAAACTACTGCGGTCAATTGATTTAAGCCCTCGGATAGAGATCAGTTGACTCACATTGTGACCTCAACAAATTGAGTACTTTTTTTTTTTTCCGGATAGAAAAAATGTGAGCAAGTTTTGTAGTTAGCATCTTGGGAGCAAACCTCGAACCTCTGCTTCAAATTCTTTCGATGTCTCTTAGCTCACCAACCGTTCTGTTTACTTGAAAAATCTTGATGTTCGTTCTTCATCAACAGTTGGCATCATTGACTACTGATTGAATCAAATATATTTCCAAAATTTAAGCGTGTACTTGTGATTTAAAGAGATATCAACCTATAATTAACTTAAATTAGGGGTGTTCAAATCCAAACCGATCCAAAATAAAACCGCAAACCGATCCAAAAAAACCGAAAACCGCAAAAAACCGAATATATTTGGATGCGTTTGGATGTTGTTTTGTAAAAACCGCTAAGATCGGATCGGATTTCGGATCACTTTTTCAAAACCGAACCAAACCGAACCGAACCGCAAAAATAAATATTAATACTTATTTATTCTTTTATTAGTATTATATATTGCATTATTATAATCATTGTTAAATTGTAATCTTATATATTCCACTAATTTAATCTATATTATTATTACTTCATATGTTTCAAAAATAATTGATAATCTTCATACTCTAATTTTAATTTTTTAATTTATTTTGCATCAAACCTATTATTTTTACCATGTTTGTGTAATATTAATATTAATAAAAAAATAATATATTTAAAAAAAGAGTAAATAAAAAAATATATTTTGCATTTTGGATATCCAAAAACCGATCCAAATTAAACCGCATATATTTGGATCGGTTCGGTTCGGATTTTTTTAGAAAACTCATCCAAACCGAACCGAACCGCATGTGATTTTTATTTTGGATCGGTTGACATTTTGCCTCAAAACCGATCCAAACCGCACCGCGAACACCCCTAACTTAAATTATGCGTGCCAAATGAGCTTTGAGTAAATGAAATTACCACTCCATCTCATGCTTTGATATTCAGGTAAAGAAAATGCTTCATACACAACACTTGTGTACATGTCTTTTGTAGAATGTGGATAACAAGGACTCTGCATAATAAGGATTTGTACCTATGCAAACTATGAACGTGAAGGAAACATTTAGGTAGATTTCATATCTAAAAGAGGTTGACAATGAGTTCTTTTAAAGTTGACCATTTCTTCCTCTGTCACCTTCCAGAAATGTCTTCGATCAACAAGTAAATGACTCGCATTTATAAATATTTAAACAGCCTTAATTAGCTTTCATAAGATTTTGTTAGTTAAAGTAGCTTGGAAAAGTTGCAGAAATTCACCAGTTAAAAGGATACCCTTAACATTTTCTGAAAAAAGTAAAATGAAACTGCATATTACGTTAATAGTATTCTGTCACATCTTAATCTCTGCAAATGAGCGGGTATGGAAGCTTGTGAAGAAATGGAGGAAGATGAGTGACAGCAGAAATGGAAAAGGAGGAGAGGGAGCAGAGGAAAAATGATGGAGATTCTATTTTCAAGTTACAAGACAACAACCTTAGTGTTGCGTCAAGGCTTGCTCCCTCCAATAAAAGACTAAAGTCCTAAAGAAAATTTAGAATGAGTGGCAAAATTCGGAACAATTTGTGTATGAAGACAATAAATGCCATTTTTCGAGTACTTCAAATCCTTAAGCTTGAGGATATTTTCAATCATATTACAATTTCTTCAAACTTGCAACATTACATATTACATAAAGACAACTGTTTAAATTATTCTTAACAATCCCAATTATTATATGCTTCTGATCATATATATCATAATATCTATAATTATACAAAATGATGTTGAAAAACTGAGTCCTATTATTCCAGCCTCCCTAAAGTTGGAGGGTGCAGAGTAATTTACACTATTGAGGAAATATATTTTAGAACAAAATAATCACCATATGAGGCCGAGCCTAGGCTTCTGGCGGAACTTCTTTTTTTCCACACACCAAGAACCAGGAAATGTGCTCAACTGTACACAATTTACAAACAATTAGCCTTACTACAAACTCTACTGAGAATGAAAATCAAACTGACAAAAGTCATGAAAAGTCAAATGATTCTGTCTGTAAATCAATTCAGTTTTGCAATAAAGTTCAATATTTTCCGATACACTCATCATAAGATAGAATGTCCAGCAGCAAAGTAGATCGGTGGCTGTTTTGATTGACTTATTTGCGTTTACTTACGATACTGTTTGTGAGAACTTATAGAAATAGCTTATGACATGGTCATAAGTTGTTTTCAGCTTATTTCTATAAGCTCTCCGGAATAACTTATGAAAACAATTTATAGTTTATATGAAAACAATTTGATTTGATTTTATCTTTTGTTATAGAAACAGCATATACGTAAGTATTTACATGATAAGCGCGTATAATATAACATTTACTTAAGTTGTTTATCCAAAGAGAACCTAAAATATTTATCATCAAGGTAGTAGGGAACTTACATTGCCAATCATCTTTGCTCCGAACCATGGGGTATCGACACCGTATGGAGGAGGTATGACTCTAATTCCATTGGTCATGTATGGAGGAAGTAAGCCATGGAGTTCCTTCTCTAATCTTTCTGTACAAAATATGGACCCCAAAAGTAGTAGAATTAGGCCAAGTTTCTTCTCTTGCCAAAAATCATTGTAAGCTTATAGGTGTTTATTGCTAAGTTAAATGAGAGAGCTTCTGTCTGAATCCTTTCAAAGGCTCTCATTTAACTTCTACATAAACACGTAAATTTACAAGGATTTTTTTTTATCTTAACCTATGGGAGAAGTTATTATTTAAAAAATTCAGTTATTGCAAGGTTCTTTTAATATTTCTTTTTCTATACGTGTTTCTTGAGAATTATATCCAAAAAGACTCGTGGAATGGAACTATTAGAGATATCACATTACACCAGGAGTTTTCAGTACTATAGTTTTCTTTCATCAGTCTACTCTGTTGCAAACATGTGAAATATCATGTTACAAATAAAAAAGTACATTTAAACATTTACCTGCCAAACCAGGCAAACATGCAGTTCCTCCTGATAAAACTACAGTTTTGTACCAATCATTGTCGCCTGGTAATCCTGCAGAATGGCAATTCTCCATACAACGAGCTATGGCCTGGTGTAAACCCACGGCTTGCCTGTACAAAGAAGTGAAACATAAGCTTAAACAACCATTAAATGAAAATATAAAAACTAACAGAGGAAATAAATCTACATAGTAACCTTATACCGTCCAATCAACCATAGACAAAAAAAAAAAATTCATTACCTAAGCATTTACTAGTCTGACAGAGGCTGTATATACTAAGGCTTTGTTTGCGAGTTTGGAGGGGAAGGGAGGGGAGGGTTTTGGAAGAAAAAAGGAGCAAGTGGAACAAATAGAGGACATTGGGAGGGGAGGGCTTTGGGGGGTTGATTTTTCTTCGCAATACAAAACCCTCCTCATTTGGGCGAACTAAAAAATTGTATTGGAGGAGGGTTTATATGAATTCTTCAAATTTAATCTATGTTGTTATTATATTCTTAAGATTAAAAATATATGAATAATAAGCATTAGTTTATCATTCTCTAAAAAAATACTCTTAAAAAAATGTGAAAGATTTCTCCATTTCCCTCTATATTTCTCACCACCCAAAGCCCTCCCTCCCCCTCCCCTCCAAAAACCCAAACAAAGCCTAAAAGTAGTAGTTAATAGAATGAAAAAGGAGGAACTTCGAAGCTCGTTGGATCTAAGATTTAAAAAATTGATTTACTTTAGACATAAATCACTTTTGCAATCAGTCTATCCAGTTAGGTTAAGATATCAAAAACTAACTAATGAATCCGCCTGCCTTAATATTATGGTCAATCTGTCGCAACCACATTGCAAGAAATACAAAACTTACACTCCAGCAAGATGTGGCTTGAATAAAATCTCAGCTGTCTGAAACCGCTCTTTTGAAAGTGTAAACAATCCATCTCCTGTAGCTTGAAATGATGCTTGTGTGTTTTCTTTTAATAGCTCAGCTTCATAATCAAGAGCAACATAGCATAGGTTCTGTTGCCAAACAGAAAATTTGTAATTAACTGAACAGAAACATAAGATATTCTATTCTCCTTATTATTGATGTTTCAGACCTCGGAGGAGAATTATATTAATACCTCTTTCAAAGCGCGAACAGTGTACAACGATTGAAAATTTAGGTTGTTCTGTTGCATCTTCTCCTTAAGAAATCCTGTAACTTTCAGTGCTCCCAGTCCCACAACTTCCACACCAACCTTACGCATTACTTTACCATTAAAAACTGTAAAAGGACAAGGCATGTTACATTTACACCACCAACAAAGGTGGAAACAAATGAACAGTCATTTGCGTCTGATACTAGCACTGAAGAACTCGTGCAATGCACAGGGAGAAAACCATTCAAAGAATATACACGGTGTTTAGCAGTAAATCACAATATTGCATCATTAGGCATACATCAATGTTGTACCACACTTAGACAACATATTGAGATACCTTATGAATTATATTTATTATTATGCAAAAATTCAGAATTATATTGAAACAGAGAAAGAGAAAGAGCAAGAGAAAAGAAAACAGTAGGGCATACTTGGAACTATTGATGTCACTTGAAAACCTATATTAACAGCTATTCCAGAAGTTCGTTTTGCAGCATAGAGAGCTAGAGTTGCCTACATTTTTCAAAATATATAATAAGCAAATACAGAAATAACAACAAATAAAAGAAGCCGGCATATTTTATTCCAATTTGCAATAAAGACATGCAAAATCACATTCACCTCTCCAGGTAACAATTTGTAAATATGGAATTATTACATATCAAAGCGACATAAGTTTATACTTTTTGTTTTGTCGTAACCCTTCGGTTCCCAGGGAAAGGGGCCTGATAATCTAGAGTTTGGCCGGTAGGTAAGTGAAGTCTGACTAAGGATTGTTTTAAACAGATTCGAACTCACGATTTTATACCTTTATTAACCAAATTGTCATCAATTTTACCTGCAACGTGAAAGACTACAAAATCTAGATGCTAGAATCTATATTTATTTTTAGTTGCATATAAATCCTTGCAGAGGTAATAAATGTTTAAACAAAAGGATATGGTGCTATAATCATTAAACAGGTGCAAGTGCAAGAGCATCTTCTAATACAATTGTATAACCATAGTCACTAGTCAGTAAATAGGTAACTTATCAAGTTTTTATTTTTTTATTTTCCACCTTAAGATATATTACCTGGTTGACGGCACAAACAGCAGGAACATTCAAGTCGAACAGGGAAGCATAAATTGCTTCTTTAAGTTGCTGTCTCGATGCTCTGGCTGATTCAGTATCTGGAATCAGGCAATAATTTGTAAAGCCAAGGAATCATATATGTAACAAGACTACGTATTATTAACCAAAATTACATGCGGACAAGATGAGCATGGTACTGTTGAAAATGTGAACCGTTATATGTTCATCACCATGGCACAAATCACCATATACAATAACTGAAGTAAATCATAAAATGTAACTTACCATCATAATGGCATATTGGTATAGAAACAATAACCGGTTGATTTTTTGGTTTCACCTGCATCCTGCCGAGAAATCAACCAACATATTAAACATCAAGCAAGAACAACATAAAAATGATTAGGTAAACAACATAACACAATTATGCCTTTGTCCATGTTAAGCATGCATATTTCTTTAGTGACAAGTTAATTAGTATTAGATGATGAGTCTTGGCGCAACTGTTGGAATTGTTACCATGTGCTAAAAGGTCTCAGGCTTGAGTTGTGAAATCAGCTCTTACAAATGGAAGTTAAGCTTCCTATACTAGATCCGTAATGAATCTAACCCTTTCCATGACCCTGTATGGCAGGAGTTTTATAGCACTGAGATTCCCTTATTTAAAAATATTAGGGCTCGGTTACTCCTCATGTTTTTGTTTTCATTTTCACTTCATCTAATAAACATAAGATAATATAGATCCAATATTTCCCCCACTGTTTTCTTTTACAATATTTTGAACCAGATCTAGCATTTTTTCAGAAATTTTGAAAATGTCAAAACACTGTTTCCATTGTTTTTGAAAATGCACTTTTCCTAACTTGTCTTCCATCTTCTCTCTATCACAATTGTTCACAACTTGAGTCTTCAATCTCCATGTTAGCGATTTAAAATGAATACAAATTTTAGAAAGTAAAACAGAAAAATGTTTTTAGAAAATAAACGGGATATTAACTTAACTAGTATTTAAAAGTCCACTGCCTTTTCCAAAACTTGATTGTTTTGGTGATATTCACCTATATTTGTATGCATGTGCACATAGATCTAAAAGTACTCAATTGCACTGAGAGAGTTGATACGGGTTCATTTAACTGTGAGTAGTTAAGAAATGACATTATGACAATATTACCTGTTATAAATAGTTGCGAAAAAATGTCGAAGCCTAGTATACATTGGTGACTCAATGTTGCCAAATTCCTGCATATCAAAAAGGAGGCAAAGTTTTAGACGTTTCTGAGTATTGAAATAAGGCAGTTATGTTATATTTTAATTGGGAGGGAGGTTATATACTGTTTTAATTAGGACATTTATGGTTATATGAGGCAGTTATGTATTTGTGTTATAAATAGGGAAGTTATGAGACAAGGGAAAGGGGGGATTCGGTTAGTTGGTAAAGGATTGGGAGAGACCCAACTCTTGAACATTTGGAAGGGAGAGATCCAAGACTCTCAAATTTCTTTGGAATCTATTGTAATATTAATATTAATTTGTATTTTGGTACCAGTTTCTATCACAAAATTGCAACAGGAGTGGAAAGAAACTGAAAAAACTGAAACGGCAATGCCTATTATCTGCAGAAGTGTTTTCTGCAGTTTAAGTTTTTCATCGGTCGAAGTCAAAATGAGGATGTATGAGCACAACAAAACATGTCATCGTTTAGTGCTAGTTCCAACCAAAATCATTACCAAAAATGTTGCAGATCGCCCTGACGGACAAGCATATTTGCTCCAACCAAATTTGCAATAGCCAGAACCACCTTGAGCAAAAACAGATAAAAGAGAAATGTTTAAATGTAACCATCAGTAACAGAAACACAAGATAGTGGAATGAAAATTTGCAAGACTAACCATCAATAATAATAGCACCAGGAACCTGAGCTCTCTGACCATAAATATGTTTGAATGACAGCTGGGGCGTCTGGCCAAAGGATCTGCAATTCACGGACGGAATCTCAAAATCCGATTTCATGAAATACAAATCATCTCTAGACCCATCAAAACACAATACCAATCACTTGGACAACCACAACTCATCAAATTCACTCCAAAGCACAGAATAACAATCACTTGCACCATAACCCATCAAAGCACTGAACATCAATCTCCTCACATAATCCATCAAAGCTAAAAGGTAAAAATACCAATTCACTTGCATAGTTTAATGGGTGAATCACCGTTTTATTCCTTGAAGTTGTAGGGGTTGTGCGATTCAGTATCTGAAATTAACGAAGTTTTAAAATAATCCATGAAATTAAAAAATCCTTGATTACATTAGCCCTTTTGGATGAGTAAATTCAGTCTTAAAATTGTTTTGAATGGAAAAACGGGATTATAAAATTTCAAATTTAAATATGATTTTGAGATTTCGTTAATTTCACGACCAAGATAACAGATCCCTACAATTGGAAGGACTAAACTGGTGATTCAATCATTGTTCCCATCAAAGCACAAAAAACAATCACTTGCACCACAACCCATCAAATAAAAATCATTTACACTATAAACCATCAAAATACTTGCACAGTTGCACGATAATTGGATCACTGTTTTAGTTCATAAAGTTGTAGGGGTTGCACAATTCAATCCCTGAAATTAACAAATTTAAAAATGATCCATGAAATTAAAAATCTTATATCACACTATTCCTTTTGGATAAGTAAATTTAGTCCTAAAATTGTCTTCAACAAATTAATGTGAACGAAAATTTTAATTTCAAAGATCTTTAAGATACCGTTAATTTCACTGTGGAAGCGGACTGATCCCTACAATTTAAAGGACTAAACTGGTGGTTCTATCATTGCACCCATCAAAGCACACACAAAAATCACTTGGACAACCCATCAAATTCGCAACAAATCACAAAATAACAATCGTTTACACAACAATCCATCAAAGCACGAATTTGCAATCAATTTCAAATATGATCTTGAGATTTCTTAAACTTCATGATCAAGTTCACTGATCCCTACAAATTGAAGAACTAAATTGGCGATTATCTTGTTGCACGGCCCATCAAAGTACAAAACAACAATCACTTGCACCACAAACAATCAAAGCTAAAAAAAATTACCAATTCACTTGCACCAAAGCACAAATTTGCAAGATTTGTCCTTTTGGATCAGTCAATCTAATCCTAAAATTATCTCGAACAAAAAATTTCAATTTCAAAGATCATTTTGAGATTTAGTTAATTTCACTGCCAAAATTTCTAATCCATACAATTTGAAGGATTAAACTTACATGCACCCATCAAAGCACAAAACACAAAAATTTACTTGCACAAGCCATCAAATTCACAACAAATCACAAAATAAGAATCATTTACAACACAAACTATCAAAATTAATCACTTTGCATAAAAACAAAAAATTACAATCATACACACACAATGCATCAAAATCACTTAATTGCAATCACAAAATAACAATCATTAGCACAACCAATCAAAATTCACACCAAATCACAAAAATAAAAAGCATTTATTATTAACACCACAAATCATCAAAATCACTCACTCCCTCTGGTCACTATTATAATCAAATGTTCGTTTTTCATATTCATTGAATAATTGATGTATCTGATATATAATATAGTCTAGATACATTGGTTATTCAATGAATCTAAAAAGAGTATTTCCAATCACAATCACACACCTACAACCCATCAAATTAAATAGCAAGAACCATAATAAAAGAAGAAAATTTAGAATACTAACGGAAGAGGGTGACCAGAAATCAAATTAGTTTCAGCAAAAAACACAGAATCCCAAGATGGATCAGATTGATGAGTCTGAAGGAAGTGAAGCCATAAACGATTATCAGACACAGAAAATTTCAAAGACTTGCAAATCACACTCAGTTTTGCAACTTCTTTGGGACCCAAAAGTCTCAAAATTTGAACCAAGATGTCACTTGGTAGTTGATCTAATTCACCCATATCACCACACGGCAACGGCAACGGCAACACTTGTTGTTGTTGTTGTTGTTGTTGTTCATGTGAAGATGTTGGATTGCGTTTTAAGATTATTTCCCACAATTTTCTTAGTACTATTGACATGTTTTAAGTTTTGGTTTTGGTATGATTTGGAATGTTTCAACAGAACAGAACAGAACATAGCAGAGAGAAAGAGAGTGAAGAATAGTTGGTTAAGTTTGGCACATGATGAAAACGCGGGCATATTCTATCCACAAATATTTTTCCACATATTCCACATTTCCTATTTTACATTTTTATAGTTATTTTATGTATGCATCTATTAATTGAATTTAACTATGGTGGGTGTTTTTAAACCCCCTTTCTCATGTTTATGTATATGCTAACTTTTATTTTCTCTTTTATGATGTATTCGGTTACAATTACTAATTAAACACTTTCAATTATGATTTCTAGTTGAGCCTCTTTTGAATCATCGGATCCACGTGATCATAGTTATTCTTTTTATTAATACAATTGAATAATTAATATATCATGTTCTTAATGCTTTTGAATTTCTGATCAATTTTAAGTTGAACCTAGGTTCTAACAATAGAGTGTGGAATGAGGTAATTGATGCTCCAGTTTATGTTGTCGAGAGAGCAAAAGTTATGCTTCATGATTGGCAAGATGCACGTAGGATTTGTAATACATCTTGTTCACATCTACGACAAGAAGAAACTGTGAAATGGATCAAACCAGCTGAAGGAAGATTTAAGTGCAATATTGATGCTTCTTTCTCCCAACTTTCTAATAGAGTGGGAATAGGAGTTTGTATAAGGGATGATACAGGCACTTTTGTTTTGGCAAAAACTGAATGGTTTACTCCAGTCTGTGAGGTACACGTCGGCGAAGCTCTTGGACTATTATCAACTTTAGAATGGGTTCATCACTTACAATTAGGACCTATCGATTTTGAGCTTGATGCTAAAAAAGTGGTGGATAGTTTTTCATCTGCACATCAGGATGTTACAGAATTTGGGATGATTATTCACAATTGTAAAACTATCTTTGAACAGTACTATGTCAACTCTAGTGTTGAGTTTGTGAGGAGACAAGCAAATGAGGCAGCCCATAGATTAGCTAAGGCGGCCACATCCTCAGCTAGTTTCCAAATTTTGGTAGAAATACCAGATTGTATTGAACACATTTTAAGTAATGAAATGATATAAGTTTCTTTCCTTCAAAAAAAAAAAAAAAACTCTATTGGCTTTAGGTTTTTTAACTTGATACTTTTCTGAGAGATTAGGAGATGGCTTAACATGACTTTTTCTAACGTTTTTTTTAACGCTTTTGAGAATATAAATCCACTACTATCAATAGGGAGCAATATTTTAAGATGGGACCTTGAGTCGTAAACGTGATAGATCTACTTTCTATAGCCTCTTGAATATAAACCTTGAATTTTAGTTGAACTATGAACTTGATTTACCCAATGAAGAGAGAAATGAGATTCGAGAAATCCTAATCGCTTTCATCATTATGATTCAAATTTTTTTAATTTTCTTTGCAACAACATCTTTATGACCCCCACCCCCCTTCCCACACACAATTTACTTTTTTTTAAAAAAAAAAAATTAAGTTTTGTTTATTTGTCGAATCGAAAACAACAAGAGAAGATTAATTTGCTACTTTTAATACTTGTCAAATTTTTCATCACCATCAATCCCCATGTTCTGCATATCTATTTTAAATTCTAAAAAACTAAATCAAAGACAAGTGTATATGCGTCACATTCTTTAACTTGTTAACAACAATTTCTTCATTAGTTACCTTTTAAATTTGAATTTAGCCAAAACCAAAGGAAACAACTATATTTGGATGATAGACGACATATTCAATTGAATTGCAAGGAAATAAAGTAGTTATAGATCCATTAGTTGCTATTGTCCTTAGCACATTTCTTATTACAATTTGAATTGAGGAAAATCATTATTAATTAAGACAACACCTCATGGATCCCGGTTTGATTTGAACTCTTTCTAATTGAGACAACACCTCTTTCTATTGAAGAAACCATGCATTACAAAAATTACAAATCATAAGAATATGATGTCTATTTTTCTTGTGGTAGTCGATCAGCCAAATAGAAGTACATATGTCCCATAGCTCCGGTGAGAAACTCATTTTTATATCTAGATTCCATAGTCACAGTTTCTCCATCCTCAATCTTGATCGAACCTAGTTTTGGAGAGCAAACAGACATTCCGACAACGTAACCTTCTTCATTTCCAGCTTCCTTTCCCGTTCCCTATATTGGTGTTGTTGTGTACAATGTCCTTCCATCCTAATTAATTTATCAAAAACAAATAGTGAACTAATAAACATATAGATTATACATGCCCTAAAACAAAATAAATTTTACTATATTTGGAATCAAGAAAATTTATTATTGCTAAAGAAACAAATCAAGAAAGTATAAACTCGTTCAAAAATATTTAGTCAAACTAATATTAAACTATACTTATCCGTATAGTGTTGCATTAATAGCACCTGTATGCATATGAGCAGTTCCGCAAATAAGATAACCACCATTTTTCATAGGGATTCTTGCTTTTTGAACATGGACAGGGTCACCGCAATTGTTTCCTTGAATAGTATAGTCTGCCTGTAACAAATTTAAAAATCGTTGTGAATAACTTTCTATGAATTTGCAAATGATTTAAAACTGTTATCGTGTTAGAAGTGAACTTATTTTTCTTTTGCATGCAAATGAGAATATTATTTATAAAGTAGAGTTTCCTTGAACGTCCTTCTAATGTGTTCATGTTCATTCACTTAAGCTATGTCTTGATCATGAAATAATTTAGCTGATGATAAAATTGAAAATTTAAGTTAAATAAATTTTACCAGACAATCATGGACTGTTTCGAAACCATTTGTTTTGACAAGATAAGTGGAATCAAGTATATAAAATCTAATAGGGATTTGATGTTGGTCCCATTCAACCCACGTTATTTTGTATCTTAGAGCAAGTTTTCTACGTGGTGCTTGAAATCCCTTTCTCAACTTGCACTGAAAACCACTGTGGCAACAAAAGATTCCTCCCTTATAGTCGGGGGACAATGGTTTATCATGGGTATCATGTGTCACGTTATAAAAATCTTTTGGCAGATTAAATTGGTCACACCTACATTCGCTGCAACTTTTTCGATCTTCTATGCCACGTGTATCAATGATCATGATAAGAAATAACCATTTCTCTTTCCAGTCTTTTGTAATATTTACAGGATTACCTACTTCAAGTGCAAAAGGATCTGGAAGCTTTGAAATTGTTCCTCGTGATTCACTTCCCAAACCCCAATAATGTGGAAGAATATCTCCGTTGCAGGTTCCATTATTTCTTTTTATAACAGGACCCCCAAAAGGTTTGGTATGATCTTTGGGGTCGTGTGTCATATTCTTATCATCACTTTCATCATATTTTAAAGCAAACCAATGATGGATGTATGTTTCATACAATGGTATAGAATTCCCTTGTTCATCAACTAGATCAACATCAAAGCTCTTGACTCTAATATGACCTCTTGGAAATTCAATATTCATCAATGGTTTAGTCAGAACCTCACCGGGTCCCAATTCAAACTTTTCCGACAAATATGTTGCTTATTTGATAGGATTTTGATATTTCTTTTCTTTTGAGTAAGTTGTGCTTGATAGCATCATAATTATTGTTAATGAAAAAAATAAACACTTTGGAGATCAATCTCATGTTTACCTGTATGTGAATTATTAATGTTATATTATTATTAATGAACAATGCTTCTAATGTTATTCTTTTGTGTAAACTTATTTATAGATAAATATTATAATAAGTGCTTTTTTTTTTGAAGAAATTATAATAAGTGCTTGAAAATCAAGGAAACTAATGTAAAGGAAATGCGTACCACACTAGAAACCATTGCATAGGTTTGCACCTTGTCGAACTTCAAGGAAGTTTTGAAATTAAAAAGTGGTCTTGCATATTTTCTACTTTTATAGTAGAAATTTATAGGGTTGGCATAACTTTAAATAAACTTCCAAAACCCATATGTGTTTTTTTTAACAAATCCAATGCATACGTTGAATCCTTTTCTCTTGTTGTCTTATGAGTTTTCTATTTATAGTTAATTAGTTTCAACAAAAATAAAATAAAATTTGTTAAGCACTTATATGATATTTGGCAATGCAAGGAATTTGGCAAGATCTTTTTAGTTAGCGTTTTACGAGTATAATAGTTGATGTCTATTTTAGATTGCATGTCACCAAAATAATTCGCAAAACAAGCTTATTTTTAACGGTTAATTAGTTCGAGATTTTCTGTTATTTCTTAAAAAAAATTAGTTCGAGATTTTTTGTTATTATCTTTAACTTATTTTTGTTGAACAGTTTCACCAAATAAAAAACTTGTCAATCATACAAAGTAATATAAATGTTAATTCATATAGAAGTTAACTGTATCCACGTGAGCTTAGCTCAATTGGTAAGAACAATCTATAATATATGCAAGGTCCGGGGTTCGAACCCGAACCCACCAAAAAAAATATAGAAGTTAACTGTTGGACCAAATATCCTTTCCAAAAAAAATAATATTGTTGGACCAAATATGGTTTTCCTTTTTAAATATACAAAAATGTCTATCTCACGATGCTTTGTGGTGTCACATTTTTTTTTTTTTTGAAAGATTATGGTGTCACTTTTTATTAACTATCGTAAAAGATTTTTTTTTTTTTTTGAAAGAATCGTAAAAGATTTTTAAAAAGTTATATTATTGTATAGTTTTTATCTTTCTATAAAAAAAAAAACTAAAATTACATAATGAGATAGTTTTTATCTTTCTATAAAAAAAACTAAAATTACAAAAAAATGGGGCATTTTTTCTCTCACGAATATTAGAAGTTAATGAATAATATTTTTTTTCGGTTTCAAGTTAATGAATGATATTGAATGATATTAGTTCATTTTTTTTTGTTTTTTTCATAATAAAAACAAATATACCACTTGCAAACTTTTTATCCAATCATACTTAGACTATTTTAGGTTGATGTTTTCGCTCCTTTCTATAAATGTTTTGAGCCTTTGCTTTGCGAACTTTTTATCCAATCATACTTAGACTATTTTAGGTTGATGTTTTCGCTCCTTTCTATAAATGTTTTGAGCCTTTGCTTTGCGAACTTTTTATCCAATCATACTTCGACTATTTTAGGCTAATGTTTTCGCTCCTTGCCATTCAATTGTGATTTTCTATACTTAATCTCTCATGGAAGTAATGGAAGCAAGGAGAACAGGTACAATGAAGTTATTGAAGTCCAAACAACTTGTGGAATTTCTGTTCCATGCCCGAAGATCATAAGAATGAAAAGCACGTGAAGGGACATGCTTTAAACTATGTATACGTGTTATCACGTTGGGAATAGCGGGTAGGTCTATAGTCATGTTATCAAGCATGTCTCATCATCAAGGGGATGATGCTGAATATTTGGTGGACGAAAACAAAATGGAAGATGTAGAAAAAGATTATATGGATATTCAATATATTAATATAAAAGGAAAGAATGTTGATTTTTATGACGACGAATATGATTTCTCGGTTAGTAACATGTTTCTTAGTATGTTTTTAAAAAATAAGTGTTTGTCATGATAAGTGATTATGTATAAGCTATTTTGGTGAGCTCATAAACATATGTCATAAGTTCTTTTCATAATTTCTCAAATAGTCTCACAAGTGTTTATGGTTTATGCTAGTAGATCAGCTCATATAATCCAATACAGACAGACCCCAACTCATTTACAGTTATATTTCTATGAAAGACTAACATGGACACCGAAAACAACATTGACGCGTCCACACCAGTAATATTTTGAGAAAACGAAGTAATTGAATATATCCACATATGTCGGTATCGCGTCATACATCAACCACATCTTCAATATGAAGTTCTGGTGCTACCTAAATTATATGTTTATGTTTCTATGAGTAATATTGCACTTATGGTTGCAGCATAGAGACACTACAGCTGATCAAGCTAGAAGAGGAAAAGACATCCAGGGGATTCTTTGGGATAAACATAACGTCACTAGAGAAAGGTATCGGCAAAGTAGGCTTGAGCAATACAAGAATTATGAAAATATCCCTCTTTCAGGAGACAAGTCAGGGAAGGTAACAATTTGATGCCTTTTCTTTTTGATATTTCTGAGAAAAACTTCTTCAATCATGTCATTGATCGTAATTTATGACCAATATAACCATAAAACCATGCTAAGTTACTAACTTGTTTATATTATTACTATTATCCATTACAAACAGGATTTTAATAAAAGTACAAAAGAAGGAAACACATTTTATGAGTTCAGAAGAAATTCAAGATCAGTTAAACCAACAATTCTTCATTTTC
This sequence comes from Medicago sativa, assembly GCF_051527215.1. Taxonomy (NCBI): domain Eukaryota; kingdom Viridiplantae; phylum Streptophyta; class Magnoliopsida; order Fabales; family Fabaceae; genus Medicago; species Medicago sativa. The sequence goes on along the minus strand of NC_140751.1, from coordinate 6,920,268 downwards.
AGGTAAGCAATATTCTTTTTATCTCGTTTCTATAAAGATTTAAGGGTGCACTCTACTACACATTGGCTTTGTTAATTCGATGTTCGATTGACTTATTTGATTTTATCTACTGGCATAAATATTTACAAGACTGTTTGACATGGCTTATAGAAATAGTTTATGACATTATCTATAAGTTGTTTTTCAGCGTGCTTCCATAAGCTCTCCAGAATAGCTTATGAAAAGTGTTTAGATTTATTTTATCTGAAGTTACAGAAATTGCTTAAATATAAGTACTTAGACGATGAGCTATAAGTTCTTAAATAAGCTATTTATCCAAATAGGATCTGAGTGTGCTTTGTGTAGTCTGTTCATAGGTTGTGAATCTTGAGCAGTACCTTGCATGTCATAGTGATAAAGAACAAAAATGGTTGTAATTTTTGGTTTTGTATTTTTTGTGAATGTTGGATAAAATATGATAATAAAAAGTGAAGAATGGTGGAAATAGACAGAAATGGTAACCAAACAAATTCCCAATCCAAGGAAGATGTTTAATCTGGTAGAGGATCGCCACAAGAAACGTGGTTTCTTGATAAGATCAATGCATGGTTCAATCCAGAACCAAAAAGAAGCAAAACTTCACAACACACAAAGTGTATTTTTTTTAATCAAAATTCTCTATATCCTTTATTGAAATTTCGTGTGCCTATTATACAAAAAGGCTAACACTATTTTTACAATGAAAAACTTAATGGAAAATCATTAATTCAGCAAATAAATCTAACATAAATGCCTATGATGCTGAATTGTTACAAAAAGGTTACAAATTGATTGCATCATTTAAATATTGCATAATTCTCTTGATTGTGTAGATGAAACATCAGCTTTTTCTTTCCTTAATGCACCTCCACATCTTGCTCTTGACTGCTTGGATGTTGGTCTCTTTAATTTAATCACATCCTGAAACTTTTAGCTCATTTTCGACCATGATACAAGCCGATTTTCCTCCTGAGATAAACATATGAAATGTAGATAATTTTGTTACCTTTCCAATGCTTCAAAGAACACCTCAATCGGACATCCAGAACTCTAGATATGAGAAAAACGAGATAGATATATATTGACATACGAAAATAAAAACTTTGAACCAAAAAATAATTTGGTTCTCTTATTCAACGATGACTTTATTACTCTTGTCAAGGCATAGCATTTTAGGATCACATCACATAGGCTTAAGAGATACGACCTTGCTTGGTTTGACTAATATTTCATCCTTTTTTTATGCCAATGCAGTTGAGGAATTTGGTGTGGGCTACATCAAAGCACGATGCATACTTCATGTCGCGATTCTCAGTTATGCACTGGTCTTCTTTAACTTGCACAAGTTCTGAAGTACTCGGCGTTTCAGAACACGTTGCACCATTCGAGGTAAATGCCATTTTAAATAATATTTTTTAATTGAATAGCATTGACTTTTGATAAATGAATGGTAAAACTATGATGTTATCGATTTTCACTGTCAGAAACATCCTGGAAGTATACTGGAGGGATTCACACGAACTCAAGTTACTACACTTGCAGTTAAAGATAATCTTGTAGTTGTTGGAGGACTTCAGGGTGAACTCATTTGTAAGGTAAATGGTTAACATATAATCTTAATATTCTTGTTACTGAATAGAATCGTCAACTGATATATTTTCATCGCTTTCCTTGTTACTGAAACACAGCACCTAGATCGACCAAGTGTTAGCTTTTGCTCAAGGACTACTAATGATGATAATGCTATCACCAATGCCATTGAAATTTATGCCACTCCTAGGTATTAGTTTTATTTCTCCTTAATTGTATTGTTATAATATTGGATATACAGGTAACATGTTTGATGTAGTTGTTTCATAATTTTTAGTGGCGCAATTCATTTCACAGTAGCAAGTAATGATTGTGGAATCAGAAACTTTGATATGGAGAAGTTCCAATTTTCTAAACATTTTTGTTTTCCCTGGCCAGTGAATGTGAGTCTCTTTAAGATCGATAAATGGGAATCTTATTTATGTTTGTTCAGAAGTAATATTTCCATTTTTTTTGCTATGTTGTAGCATACTTCTATGAGTCCTGATGGAAAGCTACTTCTGATTGTTGGAGACAATCCTGAAAGTATATTGGTGGACTCTCAAGATGGAAAGGTAGCAGTACTCCTACTCTACACCCTTTCGGCCAAACAATAGATCAAAATTTCAATTAATTATATTTTAAGAGAGATTATGATGAAAAATCTTGCTAATCTAAACCTCTTTATTTTCCAGACTGTTGCTTCAGTATCCGGGCACTTAGATTTTTCATTTGCATCATCATGGAATCCTGACGGGGTGACCTTTGCTACCGGGAACCAAGACAAAACATGTCGGATTTGGGACATGCGCAATTTGTCCGAATCAGTGGCAGTGCTGAAGGGAAACCTTGCAGCTATTCGTTCAATCAGGTATACTTCTGATGGCCGGTATATGGCTACAGCAGAGGCTGCAGATTATGTACATATATATGATGTGAAAAGTGGATATGAGATGGAACAGGAAATTGATTTCTTTGGTGAGATAGCAGGTATATCTTATAGTCCAGACAGTGAATCGCTCTTTATTGGAGTTTGGGATCGTTCTTATGCCAGCCTTCTTGAATATGATCGCCGTCAGAATTACTCGTGTAAAATGTGAAGCAGATGGACTTGGTATGTGTTTGGATTGTTCTTTGTTCATGAGGTAACTTCAATGTTGGGGAGAAGCCATCTTTGGAGAGCTGTGTTACTCTACGTTGCGTTGGCATGCGATGTTTCGTGTTTCCAAACATGTTATTGGTGTGTAGCAAAGTAACATGTTAGCATAATTATGAAGTTTATTTCTTTTTCATTGTAACTACTTTAATTATAGAGTGTTGTTTATGTATTGTAATTTGGCATAACCTATATAAGGTGTAAGTATATATAATATACTTAGTAACCTATACTCTCTTCTTTGAAGACTTTGTTGGCCCCAAGGGAGGAGAATCAGTATGAAATGTCTATCAGTCTATAGTTCCATGCCAAGAGGCTAGGTAGGAGCAGAAGCTTTGTGTTTAGAAGGCAGATATCCAACCAAATTTCAAAGTAGTGAAAAATTCTCCTAAAATTTATTTTGCTTCTCAGATTGATTATAACTTTTTTTAAGAGGAGAATTTATAATAACTTGAAACTCGGATCTTTTGACTTCAAATATGATTTTTACACTCAAACTTTATTGATATCATTTTACAATTTCTTTTTTTCTCGTACAAAAATTATTTTACATTTAACTTAGTTTTAGCTAACATCACATTTATAAAATCAATTTATTCGAAATTAAATTTTATCACCGTTGAATCAAAGATATACTTTATGTTATCTTTTGATATAAAAAAGACAATTACACAATCTGTCCATTAACTTAGTTTCAGGAAACGCTTTCGTACTTTTATAAAATGTCAATATTGTATCATTTTTATGGGATTTTTTCAATGAAATCTTGGTTTCTATGTTTTCATAATGAAGATTTGGGTTTTCTTATGAGTTTGATGAGTTTTTTATTTTATTTTTTTGATAAAAAATGATATTAGTGTTGACATTTTATAACATAAATGATTAAATAGAAAGAAAAAATAAAACAAAGGAAGAAAGTGCTACCTGAAATTAAAATTATGTAATTTTGCCTTTCTTTGGCTGACTATACACCGGTACAAATGTCCTATTGAGAAAACAAAACATTCATACCTTAACAATCTTGACAATTAGTGGACTGTTGTGGCAACCTACGAAGTGGATTGGTCTGGCAACCTACTGAGAAGGATAAATGTATACACCTTAACAGACTTAACATTTGATGGACTCTGCAGGACTGGCATGACTGATCTACTATGAAGAAATAATGTCTATGCCTTAAAGAACTGTTCAGTTCAAAGCCGAGCTAACATGTGAGCAACCTTAAAGGTGAAACTATTGTCCCACCAGTTCGGGTCGCGAGGGGCCTGGGAGACCACCACATCTAGGCAAGAGCAACCGCACAAGTGAGAGAGACACCACACTTTTACCTAAAACCTTAAAGACAATGAGTTTATGTGTTCTACCTCCACTTTTCTATCCGACGTGGACATATAACTCACACTTGCACACATTAATTCATCATGCTCACACTTATACTTGTACCGTTGCCGCTTCCCTCACAACAAAACCCACCACCTGAACATCTTTTTCAAGAAGACATTTGACACAAGGAGCCGATCGAGCGAACCTCGGCTCTGATATCATTGTTGGAATATGAGAAGGTCAATGGGATCACTACATCGGCCCTTGAGCGATATTGGATTAAAACAAAACGAGTGGATATGATTTGGTGTTAAACTTTAATTTGAACCTGATCATTTGTTCCTACATATATTGCGATTATTCATTGCATTCCATATGGCAATGTCATTTATGTAGCTTTCTTACAGGAAATTGTGGATAAATTAGTTATTATCAATAAAATAGTGATAATACTCCACCCCTAATATGCTAGCTTATTTTTTTACGAACTACCACATGTTGTAAACGCTTATAAAACATTATTTTCATTAATACAAACAGAATGTTATGGTGAATCCCCCTATCTTTATCTTCACTTTAGTTGCTGCATCATTTTCAAACAGAAGTCGACACTTTTGCATCTTCATCTCATGACAGATCATCTTACGTAATTTTTAGCATATTTTTTAGTTAATTTCAGTAGGTTTTACCAGCAAAACATACGAGTATTAGATCAATTACCTATGATTTCGGGACATTTGTATTGTTTTCTATATTTGAGTCTATAATTCTATTCTTCCCGAAACATAACAATTTTAGGGTGTTCTTGATGTAATTCACGAAGAAATCATGCAAATTGGTAAAACAAGACATCTGAAGATTTATGTGGGCCTTGGGAAGATGAAGAATGAAGATTCAAGAGGCCTCAGAAGACTTTGCAAAGGGAGGAATTTTGTTCCTAAGTTCCAAGACATCTTGCTTTGAAGCAAACACTTAAACAAGCGAAGAAAACAGGCATTTCAGCTCAGAACGCACTCAGAAGCGCCCAGGCGCATAGAACGTGGCGCCCAAAAGGTTGTAGAAAGCACCCAGGCGCATACAGGGAGGCGTCAGGCGCCTGGAGTTGCCAGGCACATGCGTCTGGCGCATGGCTTAGGCGCCCAACACCTGGTTGCTTGCGGAAAAAGTTGCTTTTTGTGACTTTTTTGCCCTAGAAGCCCATGATTTTAGGCCAAGTCAGGTGGAAAATTTCCCTATAAATATCGTCTTCCTTGTTCATAGTTTCTCGTTCAGAACTGAAGAAGTTCAAGAGGAAGCGACTCTAGGAGCTTCAGGAGGAGTTCTATCTTCTCCTTATCTTTCTAGGGTATATTTTTATCTTTTTGTATTTTGTCTTTGGTTACCATGTCTAACTAGATATTTATAGGCTAGGGTTCTAAGATGAAGCTCTATTTATTATGTTGGATAATTATTTATTGTTCTCCATTCTTGCTTTCTTTTTATTGTGTTTTTTTTTTTTGTAAGATTGTCAAGTAAAGAGGAACTGAATTTATATCATTTTCAACAATTGAGATTGGTGTTTTGCTAGCTTATTGATTTTAGGTTTAAATGTGTAATTGGTCCCTGCATTTTCAACAGATTTTGGCATTGGTCCCTGCACTTTTTTTTGTTTGGCATTGGTCCCTGCACTTTGTAAAAATATTGGCATTGGTCCCTGCACTTTTTTTTGTTTGGCATTGGTCCCCGCACTTTGTAAAAATATTGGTATTGGTCCCTGCACTTTGGACAAATATTGGTATTGGTGCCACGTGGCATGAAATGATTGGGATCAATACCAAATTTTTTACAAAGTGCAGGGACCAATACCAGTATTTTTACAAAGTGCAGGGACCAATGTCAAACAACAAAAGGTAAAGGGACCAATGGCAATATTTTTACAAAGTGCAGGGACCAATGCCAAACAAAAAAAAGTGCAGGGACCAATGCCAAAATCTGTTGAAAGTGCAAGGACCAATTACACATTTAAACCTTGATTTTATTAGCTAGTCCACAAGAAATATTCCTAAATAACTTCATATTTTCAGTTTTCTTGTGAATTTAACTTAAGGATATCAGTGAATTTTATATTGTATTGCTTGTATGAAGAAGGGTTAGCAATAACATTGATGTTTACCAAGTTAAGTTACATGCTTCCTCAACTCCTCTACATTTAATGAAGTGGAGGGACCCACTGTGGGTCAGTAGTGGATTCTCATTCATTCATAAAAGTAAAAGTCAGTGTTGGAAAGAAGAGACTTTGTCAGTAAGAGACTAAATATATAGATATTTGTAGCAGTGTTAATCATTTCCTATTTCTGAGAATAAGTCCACACAGCTCTTCTTACAAACAAAGGTTAGCTGCATATATCTATCATGATTTTATTATATGCTTTTCCAATTCCTATAACTTGTTACTTGTAAAATTCAAATAAAGAACAATAGAATCACTATCTGATATCTAGAGTATGATATCTTGATGTTAATTGTTATGATAGGTTCTAATTGATCAAGCATGTCTCATCATCAAGGGGGTGATGCTGAATATTTGGTGGATGAAAACAAAATGGAAGATGTAGAAGAAGATGAAATGGATATTCAATCTATTAATAGAGAAGGAAATGATGTTGATTCTGATAACGACGAATATGATTTCTCGGTTAGTAACATGTTTCTTAGTGTGTTTTTTATTTTTTATTTTTTTATGTTTTATGACTATGATATAGATGAGTAATTTTCATTGTACGATAAGGCCCAGTTTTGAGCTTAATTTACAACGTATAACACAAGCATTCATCATGATAAGTGATTATGTATAAGCTATTTCTATAACAAAAGATAAAATAGCTAAATTGTTTGTGTATAAGTTATTTTGGAGTGCTTATGAAAATAAGCTGAAAACAGCTTATGAACATTTCATAAGTTGCTTTCATAATTTCTCTCGAATAGTTTCACAAGTGTTTATGCTAGTAGATCAGCTCAAATAAACCAATTCAAACAAGCTCTAACTCATTTTGTTTATATTTCTATCAAACACTAACACAGACATTGGAGATGACATTGATGGGTCCACACCAGTAACAATTTGAAAAAAATGAATTAATTGAACATAACCACATGTGTCAGTATCATGTCATACACCAAACACATCTTCAATCTGAAGTTTCGGTGCTACATACATGTATGTTTCTATGAGTAATATTGTAGTTATGATTGCAGATTACCAAATCGTTAGACACTACAGCTGATCAAGCAAGAAGAGGAAAAGACATCCAGGCGATTCCTTGGGATAAACTTAACATCACTAGAGAAAGGTATCGGCAAAGTAGGCTTGAGCAATACAAGAATTATGAAAATATCCCCCTTTCAGGAGAGAGGTCAGGGAAGGTAACAATTTGATGCCTTTTCTTTTTGATATTTCTGAGAAAAACTTCTTTAATCATGTCATTGATCATAACTTATGACCAATATAACCATAAAACCATGCTAACTTGTTTATATATTTACGTTTTTTTTTTATGAGGGATTGTTTATATTTTTACTATTATCCATTACAAACAGGATTTGAATAAAAGTACAAAAAAAGGAAACTCCTTTTATGAGTTCAGAAGAAATTCAAGATCAGTTAAACCAACAATTCTTCATTTTCAGGTAAGCGATATTCTTTTTTTATCGTTTCTATAAAGATTTCAGGGCTCACTCTACTACACATTGGCTTTGTTAATTCGATTTATATGAAATTGGATGTTCTATTGACTTATTTGAGTTTATTTACTAGCATAAATATTTACGAGACTGTTTGACAGAGCTTATAGAAATAGTTTATGACATTATATATAAGTTGTTTTCAGCTTGTTTCCATAAACTCTCCGTAATAGCTTATGAAAAATGTTTATATTTTTATCTTATGTTATAGAAATTTCTTATATATAATTACTTAAGATGATAAGCTATAAGTTTTTATCTTATGTGAGGCCTTCACTCTTCAGAGCTGCAACATGTGCTTTGTGTAGTCTGTCCATAGGTTGTGAATCCTGAGCCGTACCTTGCATGACAAAGGCTTAAGAGATATGATCTTTGCTTGGTTTGACTGATATTCCATCCTTTTTTTATGCTTATGCAGTTGAGGAATTTGGTGTGGGCTACATCAAAGCATGATGCATACTTCATGTCGCAATTCTCAGTTATGCACTGGTCTTATTTAACTTGCACAAGTTCTGAAGTACTCAATGTTTCAGGACACGTTGCACCATCCGAGGTAAATGCAATTTTAAATAATAAAGCATGGAATTTTGATAAATGAATGGTAAAATTATGATGTTATCAATTTTCATTATCAGAAACATCCTGGAACTGGAAGTATAGTGGAGGGATTCACTCAAACTCAAGTTAGTACGCTTGCAGTTAAAGATAATCTTCTAGTTATTGGAGGATTTCAGGGTGAACTCATTTGTAAGGTAAATGCTTAACATATAATCTTAATTTTCTTTTCTTGTTACCGAATAGAATTGTAAACTGATATACTTTCATCACTTTCCTTGTTACTGAAACGCAGCGCCTAGATCAACCAGGTGTTAGCTTTTGCTCAAGGACTACTAATGATGATAATGGTATCACCAATGCCATTGAAATTTACGCCACTCCTAGGTATTAGTTTTCCTTCACCTTAATTGTTTTGTTATTATAATAATGGATATCGAGTAACATGCTTAATGTACTTGTTTCATGATTTTTAGTGGCGCAGTACATTTCACAGTAGCAAGTAATGATTGTGCAATCAGAAACTTTGATATGGAGAAGTTCCAACTTTCTAAACATTTTTGTTTTCCCTGGCCAGTGAATGTGAGTCTCTTATTGATAAATGGGAATCTTATTTAAGTTTGTCGAGAAGTTATATTTCCAATTTCTCGTTAATTCTCAGAGAGTTGTGTTATTTTGACATAAAATGTCACAACAAAATTCGACAATAAATTATGTGGTTAACAGAATCTAGATATGTGGTTAATTACGTTTAGTAAATGGTTAATGAATATAAGAAAATAATCATCCATTGAACACAATTAACCACATTTTCAAATGCCATTAACCTCAATTTTCATGTGTGTATTTTACAAGGCAATAGTTATTTCGGTTGGATCGTAATCTTTGTTGTGATCCTTTGCTTTTTTTTTTTTTTTGCAATGTTGTAGCATACTTCTCTGAGTCCAGATGGTAAGCTACTTCTGATTGTTGGAGACAATCCTGAAAGTATATTGGTGGACTCTCAAGATGGAAAGGTAGCAGTAATTCTACTCTACGCCCTTTCGGCCAAACAATAGATCAAAATTTCAATTTGTTATATTGTAAGAGAGATTATGATGAAAAATCTTGCTAATCTAAACCTCTTTATTTTCCAGACTGTTGCTTCAGTATCCGGGCATATAGATTTTTCATTTGCATCGTCTTGGAATCCTGACGGGGTGACCTTTGCTACCGGGAACCAAGACAAAACATGTCGGATTTGGGACAGGCGTAATTTGTCCGAATCAGTGGCAGTGCTGAAGGGAAACCTTGCAGCTATTCGTTCAATCAGGTATACTTCTGATGGCCGGTATATGGCTACAGCAGAGGCTGCAGATTATGTACATATATATGATGTGAAAAGTGGATATGAGATGGAACAGGAAATTGATTTCTTTGGTGAGATAGCAGGTATATCTTATAGTCCAGACAGTGAATCGCTCTTTATTGGCGTTTGGGATCGTTCTTATGCCAGCCTTCTTGAATATGATCGCCGTTAGAATTAATCATGTAAAATGTGAAGCAGATAGACTTAGTATGTGTTTGGATTGTTCTTTGTTCATGATGTAACCTCAATGTTGGGGAGAAGCTATCTTTGGAGAGCTGTGTTTTCAAACATGCTATTGGTGTGTAGCAAAGTAAATATGTTAGCATAACTATGAAGTTTATTTCTTTTTCATTTTAACTACTTTAATTAGTGTTGTTAATGTATTGTTTATGTGTTGTTCATGATGTAACATCAATTTTATAAAATACAATTATTCAAAATTAAATTTTATCACCGTAGAATCAAAGATATACTTTATGTTATCTTTTGATACAAGAAAGGAAAAATTACACAATATGTCTTTTAACATAATTTCATGTAACACTTTCGTTCTTTATATTTTTTTTTCTCAGATTTAATCTTTTATGTTATAAAATTTCAATAATGTATGTTGGATTAAAACAAAATCAGTTCAAACCTGTTGAGCATATGAATTTGGGTTGAACTGAAATCTCTGAGGATTTGAGGTGCATTGAGGCTCATTCATTAGTTCCCAAGCAAAAATTGTTGGATCTTCCTTCCTTATAAGTGATATTTGTGAATGTGTTAACTCTATTGAGCAGTCCACACAACGATCAAGAAATAGTATAGGAAACAAATTAGTTTAAACGAAACAAAAAGAAAAAAATGAAGCATTAAGTTTTAGGTACTTAAGCCTTGACATGGTCCTTGTAGTAGCTTCTGAGAGTTGGATGTGAAAAAAAGTCATCATTAGAGGTCAAGTTAAGGCCAGCAGCATCGCCCCACTTGACATGCTGTGTTTTGCCACCATAAGCCTCCCAATGGTTAACCAATGATAATGAGTCTGATTCTTGAATACTTCTTCATCATAAAGTGATGAAGATTTCTGAAGGGCTCTCCATTGGCCATCATTGAAGGCCCGTGTCCTACAAAAGGTCATATACCAACTGAGAATGCATGTTTGCACACCTGAGTGTGATAGAGAGCTTGAACTACTTTACTGGAAATAAAAGAAAATAGTAGCAATAAACCAATAAAGAACAAAGAAAGATAAATTAACGAAAGAAAATAAAATAACATTTTGATTCATTTGATTGCCTTCCATGGTGTGTGAATGACACTACGTATAGGAGTGATAATGGGCAGTGAATTGCTCTTCTCTCATCTGTTTTTACTCATTCCCGCCCTACGTGAGTTCACACACGCTGAAAAATACACATGCGTAAGTTAACTCACGCTCGGCTGTTTGACTGGAATGAGCAAAAACAAATGGGAGAAAAACAATTATCTAATGGGTAATAACTCTAATGGACCTAAAGACTAAAAACTCAACTAAAAGGTCCAACTAGAAACAACTCAAAGAAAAGACAAACTAATATAATTTTACTCTTAAACTAAATATCTAAATTATTTATTTGATTCTAATTGCACTCTCTATCAGAGTGACCCTTCCTCTTGTGGACTCATCCATAGCAAATACCAATATCAACCAATAAGTGTTGAACCCATTTACATAGAAATCCTGCTCCCGCTGATTCACCATCCAACTAAGGTACATGGAGAACAGGGCCGTCCCGATAATTCGGAGACTCCGATATAATCTTGACAATTTTCATATAAAAGTAATTAAAAAAAAAATCAACACCACTTATAGTGACAGACAACTAAGTTGTAGTTAAATATATGAGTAATGGTCTAAATAGTGCTTTTACCTACAGACAAATAGGCATTTGTCTACGGATAATGCATACTTGACAACAAAATTGTTGTCTTTTAGACTTTTACCTACGAAAAAAGATATTTAGTGTCGGATTTTGACCGTAGAAACAAGTTTTTTTTGATTTTTTTTTTATATATAAATTTTGAGTCCCTTCTAAGTTTGAAGTGTTGTGTCGAGCGTCTTGTTGTACTTGAACAAGGCTGGTCCTTTGGAGAAGGGTAGTGTTAAAATAATAGAGTTAATAGTAATAGTGTATATTTTTTTTAAAAAAACATATAAATCAGTATAAATTTACAGTAAATCTAGTATAAATTATAGAGTTAATAGTAACAGTGTATATTTTTTTTTAAAATAATATATTGTATAGTTGTATTAAGACATTGTGCGTGTGCGCGTGTTTTGACAAAGTTAAAACCAAATCAACAAATTATACATACAATACGTGTTAAACGGTGGTTGATTAAGTTGATAAGGAGTCAACTGACTCGCAATGTCGTGAGTTCAACTCACACACTACCGATGTGATGACCTATTTGATGAATGATTGTAAGTACATTTGGAAGGGCTTTGGAAGCTCACCAATTCCTTTTGGAATTTCATCATTCAACATGTTATCCATGAGTCTCAGCTCTTCTAGGTCCTGTAACATTGTTATTTCTGAGGGAATTGGACCTGTGAGCACATTACTTATAAATCAATAGCTTTCAATGATTTCAATTTCCCAATTCTTGAAGGGATTCGGTCTCTTAAGCGATTCTTTAAAAGAAGCAATGTGTCAAGCCTGGTCAAGTTTGATAAATTAGGAATCACAAGAAATGTTGGTTGTTGATAGTCCGTTCTTGTAAGCATCAAAGACTTTTAAGAATCTTAACTTGGAAAGTCTAAGTGGGAAGGTCGAGTTAAAGTAGTTATAGCCGATGTTAATTGTTCTAAGTTCAATGAGTTTGAAAGTTTGGCGTGAAATTGTTCAGGATAGGTTGAGGCCAGAGAGGTCTAGCAAAGTTATTTGTCTGGTTTTGGGTGGCAATTGATGCCTCTCCATGCACACCATACTCTGTCTTGGTGGTTATTGGAATGGATTTTTCAATCATGTAGATGATTTGAAGGGTCAATAATAGTTGATTTTATTAGAGTAGTGATATATGTACAACTATATGTGACAACTTTGATGACAACTTTCATTTCTTCTCTTCTCATTGGTCCAAAACAATAGAGAGAAAAAGAAAGAGAGAGAATAAGAATATAATGTGAGTATGAGAGAGAAAGTTGTCAAAAGGTTGTAATAAAGTGGTTGTACAAATATCATTTCTCATTTTATTAAGATGAGGGTGGTGAATTGAAAGGGAAGAGTTGTTGCAGAGGGAAGAGTTATCAAGCACGATGAATTAACGTATTTATAAATGTATATTAAAAAGGAAAATGTTAAAGAGTGCCCTTAGGACATTGGTTAAGAAGACAAACACAGAAATGTTGTATTGGGATCTGGTGAAAAGTGATAAATTTGATTTTTTAAAAGTTAAAAAATTGTTGAATTCAATGCAAATTTACTATTTTTGGTTTTCTTAACTAGTGCCCTTACCCTAAGAGCACTAGTTAGCGAGACCCTATTAAAAAATATATTATTTTAAACTAAATCAAAAATGAATTTATAGTAAAAAAAATAATACATCTACGATCTCACACAAAAATAATGTATATTTATGTTTTTAAACATATTAATCAACATAAATTTAAAGTAAATTTAGTATAAATTATAGAGTTAATAGTAATATTGTATATATTTTTTAAAATAATATATTGCATAGTTGTATTAAGACATTGTGTGTATGGGTGCGCGTGTGCATGCGTGCGTGCGTGCGTGTTGACAAAGTTAAAAGCAAATCAACAAATTATACATGCAATACGTGTTAAAGGGTGGTTGATTGAGTTGACAAGGAGTGAACTGATTCACAATGTCGCGAGTTCAACTCACGCTACCGATGTGACGACATCGTAGATGAATGATTTGTAAATACCTCTGTAAGTACACTTTGAACCTTGACATCGTAGAGGAATGATTTGTAAATACCTCTGTAGTTTTTATATAAAAAATATTTATATTATATAATTGTATTAGTGTATGCCAATAAAATGACGACCTCTTCGATGGATGATTTATAAATACCTTCGTAAGTGCTCTTTTAGCCTTGAGGCGAATGTGTACGGTAAGATATGAGCAAACCTTCGGGAATTTCTATCTTGCTCTCACCATTTTCATCTGCATCGTCATCACCGTCTTCAATTGAAAGTACTCATTTGTCAAGCTCGTATTAACAATAAGCCTCAAAACAATACAATTTTCCCATAGAATGAATGAATTAATTGAAGAAACTGAAATATCACATACTTATTGCGAGAATATATTTTTTTCATGATGACATTGCATTGATCGATCAACTACTTCAAAACAATATGGGTTCATAACTAGTGCCTCATCTCTAATTAATTTTTCTTTACGAAGTACTTGTTTCCTAGGCCTATTCTTTTTCAAGGTTAATGTTGATAACTCGCTAATCTCAATAGAGATTGTAAGATTTAACCCTTGATTATATGTAAGTTCAGGTCATTAATATTTTGTTGGAAGAGACCAACTTGGCACATGATTTTTGCAACAACAAAAAAAAAAAGTTGACCAATGATCCTTCTTCTTTTACCTGCTTCTCCGATGATCCTTCTTCTTGTACCTGCTTCCCTCCACAACCACATGTGATTACGCAGCCGCCGCCTCCACCACCTGTGGTGGTTACGCCACCGCTGCCTCCACCACCATCATGTACCTGCCCTCCACCACCACCGCCGACTCCTCCACCATGCTCGGCAAACGACGACGCCGATTATTAGGCGCCGTCTATAGGTGTAGAGAGAGATATATAAGTACTAAATAAAAAACTCTCTGCATTATTTTATTTTAATTAATATATATGTGTGTTGTTTTTCTTTGCTGGTCTTTGTGTTATCATAATCATCAATCATATCATAATAATAATCATATGTGTGTTGTTTTTCTTTGCTGCCCAAGAGGTTTGATAATAATATGTGTGTGATTTGATGGAGTTTGCATGTATCATAAAAATAACGAGGTTCACATTTACTTGCATATTATTCTTTCTTTACAACAAATTTACACTCATGTTAAAGATTTCATTCTTATAATTCAAGTAAAACAAACAACAGATATGAAAAATTAGGACTCTTTTTGCAGTTTAGTTGATGTAATATACCTCAAAAAGGAACCATCCGTCATAGAAGTTACGTGCCTTTAAAAAAACAGATATGCACAACGTTACAACAGGTTATTTGAGGAGAGAATGGATACGAAAATGGATATATTTAGCATTTTTCAAAAAAGAAACATATCGTTTATATTTCATTTAGTTGTTGTGACAAGGGAAATCATTATCAGTACATACAAGTCCGGTGGTTCCCTAGGCCTATTGTAACATCCCAGACTGCCTACAGGATTGCCGACTGACCCCACAAACCAACACGAGTCTTTTCAGCATGCTTTGTCCTCACTCACATGCTTACCGGGAAACTTCCCGGTAGGTCACCCATCCTAGTACTACTCCAAGCCAAGCACGCTTAACTGTGGAGTTCCTATGGATTGAGCTCCCGAAAAGAAGATGCATCTTGTTGATATGGGTAGTACCTAACAATTCTTATAAGCCTTCCTTCAACCATGTAGTCCCATACCTACACGGCCTCCGGATCCCTCTCATTCCGATGTGTTTCGGTTCCTACTATTGTCGTGGGGGTCCCTTGCGGCTTAAACCGTTCCCCTTAGGTCGGGAACCTTTCGTATCCACCTAGCGGGATATCGAAAGCCACGACGTGGGTGTTACACTTGGTATCAGAGTAGTTCCCACCCTTGGGATTATGTGATTTAAGCTTGCAAGAAAATATATAATTATTTAGAGATATACATAGAAATTGTTATCCCTTTTCTTGTCATGCTCTCAATACATGTAAATACTTGTTCTAAGAATGTTTTGCAGGTTCTAAATGACACATAGAGTCATGGCATGCCTTAGGATACTTTGTTTTGAGGTTTTTGGATTAGAACATCAATTATGCAGGGCTGAACTGCATCAACTCGCCACGGCGAGCAAGGAGCTCGCCACTGCGAGCAAGAGCAGCAGGAGGTGGTGCTTGCTCGCCACTAGCTCGCCAGTGCGAGTGCTAGGCGAGTGAGCAATGGCTGCTGCCCTGTTCGCTCGTCTCGCCTTTTTGTCGTGCTCTGGTTCGGCTTGCACTCATGTAAGCTTTTATAAATATAAACCCCTCAAAACAAGACTCCAAGGCATAGGTTTTTAAATGTTTTATCGAAAGCAAAACAAGTATTTATTTATATTGGAAAGCATGACATATGAGAGAAATATTAGTTTCATGATCGGGTAGCAAATTATACTTCAAGTAAGGGAATGAATGTAGAGCCTCGACATAGTGTTGAGAACTAGAAAGATAGCATGAATGATAAGTATGGCAAGTATAGGACATGAATCCCTAGAATGATAAGACGTGAAGTGTATTCTCTTCGCATATGATCAAGTATGTATATGTTTAACTTACGTGAACGACAAGACCATGACTATTATAAGTGTAGGTGACATGTCTCTTGTTATCCACATCAAAGGGATACAAGGGGTTCTCATGATGAGAACGATTCAAGCCGTAAGGGACCCGCATGTCACTGAGTAAACAAGACGTAGGTGCTCGTGTCTCTTGTTATCCACGCCAGGGGGATACGGGAGGTTCTCGACCTAAGGGGAACGGTTCAAGCCTCAAGGGAACCGCACGACACCGAGGGAGTCCGATGTACGTACATCGGTCATGTATGGGATTGTACTCGGGGTTACTCCACCCGGGACTTTCCGTAAAATGAATCAAGATAATAATTGTTTGTTCAACGCTAACCTAATGAATGAACTTAGATACGTTTATGTACAATATGAATATGATTATGTTTCTCATGAATATGATTATGATATGTTCACGATCAAGCAAGAATGAATCCATGCACGTTTATGTTTAAGAACAAGAGCATTAGATGCTATATGACAAGTATAAGGCATGGAATAGAGTAAGTAAAGAACATGATACCGATGACGATCTTAGGTTTCCCCTAATCGTCCGGTTTAGAGTCGTTTCATGATTATGTTATGTTTAGGCCTCGATACATAGAGTGTATTCTTGGCAACGCGGTTCTAGGTTCCCCTCAACCGCCATGACACGTATAGGAAGTGAAGCCTATAACAAGTTAAGATATGATTATGACGGCTCTAGTATGCACTACCATCTAAGTATGCAAGTCCCCACACACGTATAATCAACCGTCAGGTTGTAATGTAGACACGTGGTGACCGTAGGTTTCCCTTGAGGTTGCCTATAGCCTAGGATTTAGGGGAACTCACTGAGACATTATGTCTCATCCCAATCCTTATTTGTTTCAGATAAGCAGGATGAGTATGCATGTTCGTAGCTGGATGGATATTACTTCAAGGGTTCGTTCGTACCGCTGCAGGACATTATGGATTTCAAGAATGTATTTTTATGTATGGATGAGTTGTATTGTATTATGATTTATACGAACGTGACTTGATGTAAATATTATTCATTCGGTAAAATTTTCTGTTGTATATTTTTAATGTTTCCAGTATCAATTTAACGCACATGCTAGGCTTTCTAGATACGTCTAGTATGGGTGTTACACCTATTCTTTTTCATAGTTAATGTTGATAACTCGCTAATCTCAATAGGGATTGTAAGAACAAAAAAAACATATTTAACCCCTGATTATATGTTAGTTCGGGTCATTAATATTTTTTTTGGAAGAGACCAACTTGGCACATGATTTTTGCAACCAAAAAAAAAAAATTAGTTGACGGATGATCCTTCTTTTTGTACCTGCTTCCCACCACAACCACCTGTTTGAGAATTGCTATTCTCTCATCAGTTTATGCTCATTTCCGCCCTATGTGAGTTAACTCATGCTGAAAAATACACCTGCGTGAGTTAACTCACGCTGAAAATACATTTGCGTGAGTTAACTAACGCTTGGCTATTTGACGGGAATGAGCATTAACATATAGGAGAAAAGCAATTATATATAGGTAATGACCCTAATGGGCCTAAAGACTAAAAACCCAACTAAAAGGTCCAACTATAAACAACTCAAAAAAAAGACAAACTAATATAATTTTACTCTTAAACTAAATATCTAAATTATTTATTTGAGTCTAATTGTACTCTCTCTTGTGGACTCATCTGTAGCAAATACCAATTTCAACCAATAAGTGTTGAATCCATTTACATAGAAATCTTACTCCTGCTCATTCACCATCCAACTAAGCTACATGGAGAACAGGGTTGTCCCGACAATTCGGAGGCCCAGTTTATAATCTTGACAAATTTCATATAAAAGTAATTAAAAGAAAAATCAACACCATTTATAGTGACTGACAACAAAGTTGTAGTTAAATACTCCATCCGTTTTAAAATGAGTGTCGTTTTAGCCAAAAAAATTGTTTCAAAATGAGTGTCACTTTCGGTTTCCAATGCAATAATAACTTTTTCTTTTCAATTGTAGCCTTCAATAAATACTATGTTACACTACTTCCAAAGGATTATTTTTTCTTTAATGAAAAACAAACCAATAGTTGATTAGGATAATTTCGTAAAATTGCTATGACATTTGACTACTTTATTCTATTCCTTAATCTGTGTGCAATTGGTTAAAGCGACACTCATTTTGAAACGGAGGGAGTATATGAGTAATGGTCTAAACCATACTTTTACCTACATACAAATAGACATTTGTCTACGGATAATGCATAATGGACAACAAAATTGCTGTCTTTTAGACTTTTACCTACCGAAAAATGACATTTAGTGATGGATTTTAACCGTAGATACAAGTTTTTTTTCGCTTTTTTTTATTTTTATTTATTTTGAGTCCCTTCTAAGTTTGAAGTGTTCTGTCTATGGACACTATTGTTTATGTTCAATCTTATGTTGGATTATCTTACTGCTCGATGAAATGATTTTTCTTAAATAAAATCAGTGGGGGATTGTTGGGGATTTTATTGAATATTAATGAAAAATAAAAATAGTTTATTTTTTACAATATATGATACCATTTTAAATACTATTATTACTCTG
The DNA here is from genome assembly GCF_051527215.1 of Medicago sativa. Classification (NCBI taxonomy): domain Eukaryota; kingdom Viridiplantae; phylum Streptophyta; class Magnoliopsida; order Fabales; family Fabaceae; genus Medicago; species Medicago sativa. The sequence continues at coordinate 6,901,482 of NC_140751.1, read as the reverse complement.
AAGATAATTTTGGATTGGTTCTCTGAATATAATGTATAGCATTATTACATTATTACTAGCTTGGAAACCCGTGCCATGCACGGGCTAGAATTACGACTATTTTTTTATTTTATAAAATCTAATTAAACAACAATTTCATTATTTTATACACAATATATTAATAGAACGCATCGTTATCGTATTTTCGATTGCATATTATATACAAATATCAACGCATATATAGTTATTTGAATTTTCGTATCGTTAAACATGAATGATTTAACGGATGTAACGTCGAAATATTAGTATTTAATGTCGGAATATTTTACACGGATGACTAAAATTAATCACGGAGACATGAGTCCTTTTTTTTATGTTCCTAAAATTAATCACGGAGACATGAGTCCTTTTTTTTTTATGTTCTACATATAACTGGGGGTGTTGAAGTCTCGAGGCCTACCACTGCATATACAATTAATTGTCCATACCCAACGAATCGTCTCTACCAGATGGCCATATATGTATCCCGGTAGGTCACCCATCCAAAGACTACTCCAAGCCCCACAAACCAACACGAGTCTTTTTCAGCGTGTTTTGTCCTCACTCGCACGCTTACCAGGAAACTTCCCGGTATAGGTCACCCATCCAAAGACTACTCCAAGTCAAGCACGCTTAACTGTGGAGTTCTTATGGATTGAGCTACCGAAAAGAAGATCCATCTTGTTGATATAGGTAGTACCTAACAATTCTTATAAGCCTTCCTTCAACCATGTAGTCTCATACCTACACGATCTCAGGATCCCTCTTATTCCGATGTGATTTGGTTCCTCTATAAACTGTAGGGAGCTGCTCATTGTCGTGCCTTGTGCACCGGCGATCACTCCCCTGCTCTCGTCAGCCGTGGGTGTTACAATATATATAGTTTCTTTCAAATTCCATGATTTTAATAGTGGATACCCTTATATATACCAAGTCAATATCGTGCATACGCTTGATTCATCTTAACATCCAACACGAATTTGTAATTATTCAATCGTGTAACAAATAAGTTTAACAAACAACAACAAAGACACCACAGAAAAGGCTTGAAAAAGGGACTACAAAACTGTCTTGTGCATGCACATAGACATAGGCGCTCCAAAGAACAAAGAAAAAAAAAGACGGAGAATCGGAGATATAGCAGATTTATAAGAAAATGAAGCAGAACATATAGTTGATAATATGTTCAGTGAAAGGGTACGGCTTACATTAGCAAAAAATGAGAAAGATCAGAAGAATACTGACATTATAAATAAAATTAAACTGAGTATGAGAATATTGGAGTTGCTCTATCAAATAATAGAAAAACTGACGTCTCAAGAGATAAACACTTTGTACCTCACTATTTTCGTCTGATTTGCAAACCAAATCAGAACTGATATATTCTTTTTCGTCTTCTGGAACCAATGATAGAAGGAATTCCTTTACGTGCTTAACTTCGTCTAGTGTGGGAGAAAGTATCCCCCGCTCTTGGAAAAAAATCCAAGACCTTCATGTTTTGCAAAAAAATCCAGATATACAATTTTTTTTCAAGGGACTGAAAAAAAATCTTAATATTATAAGGAACGTTTACTTAATTAACCATTTTTTACCGTAAAACTTTGTTTTTAGATGTCATTCACTTTCATTCTATTTTTATATTCAAACTCTATTTTTTCAAACTCCTTCGCATATGATATATGATGGGGTGTGACAATGGAAAATGTACATGTGTTATGATGAATTGACAAAATACATGTTTATTAGACATTTTAAAATGATACAACATTTTTTTAATTAAGTCGACTTTTTTTGGTATTAATTACCCAAAAATCTTCAACTCCTTCAGCAAAACCATATAATTACCGATAATTCAATCTATTTTTTATACTCTCACGGACAAAACACACACTGCATATTTTTCACCTTAATGTTTCTCCCATGTTCAATTTTCTTCTTCTTCATATTTGTTTTATTTTTCTATCTAGTTTCCTTGCTCTATTCTCATAGATGAAAGGAATATAAACTACCCTTCATGAAATCACCACCAATCAACGTTTTTGAACATGTTGCACCTATTTTTGACCTTATTTGACTACGTTACATAATTATGGACGCAGATAGTCACACAATTGATTAGGATATGTTAATGTGTCAAATGTGAGTTAACGTTATATATTGCATGGGAGAGTAGATTTTGAACAACATATAAGTGAGATGACCGAAATACATAGTGTCTTAAGGTTTTATGTAAAGAATAAAGATGTGGTGTCAATCTCACTTGTATGGTTGTTACTGACGTAGTACGATCATCCAACCCGGTGAAGACTCATCCGAAAATCCCAACATTATGATAATATATTTTGTTAGTTTTCAGTTGTCAATTGTTTATTTATTTTTAATCATAAACTTTAGTTATTGGATGTCATTCTCTTTCATGCTATATTTTTTTTTTGTTATTCAACCTCAACTACTTCAAACTCCTTCACTTTTATTCTTTGTGAAATTTGACAATCAAAAAAAACATATGTGTATTGTTGATTTTACAAAATAAATACTTATTAGAAATTTTAAAATAATGTGGCGCTTTTTTAGTTAGTCTAATATTTTGGTTAATAATTACTAAAAAATGTCCAACTCCTTAATCGAACCAGTAAAATTATCGACAATTCACTCTATTCCTTATACGCTCCCCTAAAAGCACACTCTTTTATTTCCTTATCATTTCTCTCATTTTCAAATTATTTTTTTTATTTTTTTTCATTTTCTAATTTATTTCGTAACTTCTCATGAAAGAAAGGAACATAAACCTCCCTCCATTAAATCACCACCAACTCACCATTTTTACCATTATATGTCATCATCTAATTTTATTTGGCTTTGTTACCAAATAACAAATGCGGATAGTCTCACACTTCAAGGGAGAGATGTTAACATGCGTTATAGGAGTTAAAGCTTCAGATTTGATGCAAGAGAATATAATGACAAACATATAAGTGAGATGACCCATAAATCCAATGCCTTTAAGATTTGGACGAAGATGTGATGTTAATCTCACTTGAGTAGTTGCTCTTAGTCTAATGTGATTATCCAACCTAGTTTACGCTCCCGCAAAAGTCCTAACATTATGATGAAATGTTATCTTCGATTTTGGATTCATTTGCTTAATCCTTTATTTATCATGAAAGAAAGGGATAAAAACTCTTTGTATAAAGCCACCATCAACCCACCTTTTTTAACATGTCATGCATCCGTCTAACTTTATTTTATTATGTCTCTATATCCCGGACGCAAAGAGTCTCAAACTTAACTGAGAGATGCAATGTGTCAAGTGTGAGTTAAAGTTCTATATTGGATGATAAAGTAGATGTTACATATAAGTTAGATGACCAATACACCTGATGACTTAAGGTTTTCAACTCCTTCAAAAAATCCACAAAATTATCAACAACTTTTGGATAATATATTTGACCGAGCAATCCTAATTAGCATGAACAATTAAACCAAAAACTCTTTTAGTAAAAAATCAAGATGAGAGATTTGTCATTATTAATTTGAAATAAAAATTTATTTTCTTGTTCATTGTGATTTTTCAGTAGAAGGACAAACTTTGAATTTCGAGATTATGAGTTTCGAACTCAGCTATTATCCTTGGAGATAAGTAAACATAAATATACTTGGGAGTGCTCTTTTATCTAAAAGACTATCCACAATGTGGGTGCTTCACCTATTTAACACCATAATAAATAAGCACCCCCGTTGTGGAGCAAATAAATAAGGTGCTTGTAGAGAAGGATGGCTATATAAGCACCCTATCTCTCCACGTTTGTGAGGGACCCCTAATTAAATTGTATAAAAAAATTGTTGAAAATTCGTAAAATTGAAATTGACAAAACCATTGAGATATTGCTAAAATTTAATTTTGGATATCATTCAATTCTCCTTTTAAATTGTGTTTATTATTATTATTATTTCTTTTTAAAAAAAAGTTCCTTTAGAATATGTCAAAGAGATTTTAGGGTGTGTTTATTTCAAGATTTGTAATATGATTCCGAGGAATGTGAGATTAGAAATGCTACATTCTCATGTTTGTTTTAAGTTTTGATAATTTGTTCCCATGCATATTATATTCTCTGGAATGTTATTTACACATCTTTTCTTCTATTGTTCTTCTATTGTTATTCTCACTACCATTAACATTTATTTCCATTTTTAATTTCTAAAATATTCCAGGAAATCTAAATTTTTACCAAACATGGGTATGAATGTCCTTTCAAGATATGTAATTTCTTGCCTTGAAACAAACACATCCTTAATTTTTCATAATATAAATTGAGGATTTTCAAAGACTACTATCATAATCTACAATTTACAATTTAAAAAAAAATTGTTTTTCTTATTGTAATTTTTTTAGGTGAGTTAGACTACTATCATAATCTACAATTTACAATTAAAAAAAAAAATTGTTTTTCTTATTGTAATCAAGATATGTCTCATGACTCAATGAGCACCTACAAAGTTACTCCCTATCAAAGAGATACTCAAGCTAATAGTGGGGATTGACTCCGCGCCCTTGAGGTTGAGTCAACTCATTATTAGCCGAGCCAACGTTGATCAGGAATGTTATTATTAGTATTAATAGCAAAAATAGTGATTCAAACCATGATATCATATAATGGTATCATTTAAACAACATTTTTTTTTCATCTCACCCAATAAATGAGACATTTAATAGAATCATTTTAATTTAAATGGCCACATTAATGACTCTTAATTTATTTTATCATGATTATACTTAATAACATGAAAAAAATCACAAAAAAAAGAAAAATATTAAATTATTCAAATTGAAGTATTCGAAATTTTAATGATATTTTTTTTAAAAATTTAGTGATAATTTTTCAAAGTACATGAGGTATTCCTTTTTAAAAAATGGATGTCAAACAATAATAAAAAACATAAAATATTTTTGTTTTTAGTTTATTTAGAAACAGTTTTTTCTAAGTAACCTCAATTATTTAAATTTCAACAGCACATCATTTTTTCTTTGAAATATAATTTCTTATTTTGTATTTCGTTTAATTAAGGGTTACAATTAAGGATCTTATTTAAAGAACGTTTTATTTTTTTGTCCGACCTATTAAACGACAAAGTTTAATATTTATAGAATCAACCCAATTAAAATGACACATAAAATTTAATTATTTTCAATTATAAAAATATAAAATTTCAAAATTTAATGACAGTTTTTTTTTAAACTTGTCAAAAACTTTTTTTTAAATTAAATATTCTCTTAAAAGAATTGAATATAAAACATTAATAAAAAATGTTAAAAGATTAAAATAATTCAGTTTTTTTTATACGGATAGAAAAATGAACTATTTGAATTTTAAATGTCTCCGATTTATTTGTTATAATATAATCCAATATTTGTTTGTTTCCATATATTTTTGGTTTAGTTGTTTCCTTTAATTAGGGTCTATAACTAACACTATCATTTTTTTTCCTTTTTCGGTCTAATCCATCGATCAAGACATTTTTCATTCTAAATAATTACATGACATATTTTAACCTTTATAAAATCATTTTAATTTAAGTGACATTAATTACTCTTAAATTGCTTATCAATATTCGAGAATCATATTAATTATTATTATTTATTTATTTTGCCTTAGATGATAAAATCATTTTAATTTAAGTGACATTAATTACTCTTAAATTGCTTATCAATATTCGAGAATCATATTAATTATTATTATTTATTTATTTTGCCTTAGATGAAGTGGTAATCTACTGAAAATAAACTCACACACAACTGTGAGGACCTGGGTTCGAACCAGGGTCATGACGTCCGGCCTTGCAATTTCGGCATTTGCCAGTTGAGCTATGACTTCTAGACAATTATTAAATTATTAATTATACAAATACTTGATATTTTTGTGTTAATATAATTCATTTTTCCTAGTTAAAAATACCAAATACGTGAAATTTAGAAAGACAAAAAAAAAAGACATGACATTGAGACAAAATATTAAAAAAAAATACAATTTTTGATTTAAATGGTGCGTGGAATTGCGTGCAAATGGAAATTATTTATAATAAACAGTAGATAACAAAATTAACAATATTATTTAATAGTCCCCCCAAAAAAATTATTTAATAGTAACTATCTCATTGAGAAATTAAAGTAGAAAAAGTCATATATTGATTGTCAATTAACTAAGATAAAATGACACTAAGGATTATGTTTTATCCGGTCAAAAGAAATAAAAAAGAAACCATGCATGATTTTTGTTTAATGGTTGATTGAAGGTTTTGATACATTCTATTGAAGAAACTATGATAAGTGAAAAGCAATCATAGTAAAACATGATGAAGTTAAGATGTCTTCTTATTAGAAAAGGTTTGTCCAACTCAGATGATGTGAACCAATTGTATGCAATCTTTAGGGTGATGTTTAACATGTACGGAGAATTCATCTTAATTGATGGGCTTTTGTTCATCAAGAGGAGAAAACATAACATGTAGCAAAGAATGGAAAAGAAACGTGGTCAGAGGGAAATAAAAGGAGAAACCACGCACAGGAACCAGAGACTTTTGGTGACTCATTCACGCAACACGAGAAGAAGAAATAAGCTTGTACATGCGGATGGAAAAGAACATCAACCGTGCTATTGAAAGAAAATTGAGGAGCAACGCCGACAACGACGAAACTCTATCGGTTTATTTTCTTTACTATGTTGTTTATGTATTTGATCATGTCTAGCTAATTTCCTTTGATTAGGTCTGAGATGATTTTAATTTGAGTTGTTTGAACCATGTGATTGTATAAACTCTTTTCAATACAATTATAATCCTAGTTTTATTCAGAATTGTTTGCTCTTAATGCTTTTTGTATACTGATCACATATAAACTGAATTCAAATATCAATTGACTACTGACCCTAGCTATTGAATTGGATCTAATAATTCTGGTTAATCTAACGGGTTAGTCTAGGGATATATGATTGTTAGGTTATGACATAAAAATTAACGTTCATAAAGCCTTCAACGGTTACGAACTCACCTAAGGGATTAGGGTGTTGTAGCTTTAGAAGAGTGTTCTGAGTCAAGGGATTGATCAAAATTATTTTTTTGTTAATTTGTCGTGAGTCTAGGAGAATAATTGTAGAGACTAGGTGCAATTTACCAAACAACGATAATTAATTGATTCGAAAGACCTGATCACTTTTTATCTCTATATTTTCCAAAACCATTTATTTTTATTTTTATTTTTATTTGCTGTTGAACTCAATCAAATATATGCTCTACATACCCGTTATTTCTTAAATCCTTTATTTTAACGCTTTTGCCGAGTAGAAATTGAAACAGTCCATGTGGATACGAACTTATAAATTTTATTACTTCGATATATTTTTAGTACACTTGCTAAAAGTCTATCTACAACATTAGAAAATAAAAGCAAATATAAAATAAAAAGGAATGAACAAAATTGAGGCATATAACAATATCTCATTTTATTAATAATTCATACAATACAATAATTCATACAATAATTTATTCAAATTCACTACTTATTTTCTCCTTCTTGGGGTAAAAAGTGACCAACCTTCTTGGGGTAAAATAGTGAGCAGCCTTCTTGGGGAAAATACATCATCAACCCTTGGGCTAAATTTAAATCTGGTTTTTTTTTACCCCAAGAAACTCTTTTTACCCACGATAAAAAGTCCCTGGGGTTAAAAAAAGCAGATTTAAACTTATCCCAAGGGTCGATCACTTTCCCAAGTCGGCTACTCAATATTTTACCCCGAAGAAGTTTGATCACTTTTGCCCCCAAAGAGAATATTGAAAGAAAAAAAAAGAAGAGAAATAGAGGGAGAGAGTGAGGAGGGGGAGAAAGTGATATGGTATGAGGAATTAGGGAAGTATGGAGGGGTATTTATAGGTGGGAATGGTAGAATATGTTGTAAACACCATTAATGTGGTCAAAAAACGTGTAAAATTTGGTAAAAAAACGTGTGGATTGAATGTTGAAAAACTGACCAAAGACCAAAAAACGTTTGTTCTTCAGTTCTGACCACCGGCCAACTAGCGTGAGTTAACTCGCGCTAAGGCTCAGTGGTGCGTGACTTAAGTCACGCAGAGCTAACACTAGCGTGCGTTAAGTCACGTTGTGTGACTTAAGAAACGTAAATTATACACTAGCGTGACTTAAATCACGTAAGGGCATTTTGGACATTTACTTTGGGAGTGAGCAAAACAGTTTGGGTAAAGCAGTATTCGAAAAAATGAATTTGGACCTTTGGCTAGGATCCGTGTGGCCTTGATTTTATTCCAGATTTTCATTTTTGTTTTTTTATTATTATTGTAAACTATTGTCAAATTTATTCAAGAGAAAAGTTGTACAATATGAGTTATTGTATATGTTTGATATCATAACCGTCTTCAAAGTTCTTCTTTGTTTTTAATTTTATGTCTATTAATTTTGGATTATTATGTAATCAACATGAGCAATTATAAGAAAGAGAGAATCATATATTTAGTTTTCTGTAGCAATAACATGATCAACTATAGAGATAGAATTTGCACAATGATGGGACTCTTCACATTGTGGGTGCCATCAGACCAAACAAGGGATGAGGAAAACACAGTTTGGTTTAATTTTCCTCCCCCAACAATAGTAACAATAAATGACTGTTTCTCGTTTAATGATGTGAATGAGAGAAGTTTTGGTTTCACAGTAATCTTGATTGTTGGATAATGATTGATGAGAATAGCCTTGTAGGTTGAGTTGGGAAAGCCAACATTTGTCACTGTTCTATGAATTTTGGCATGGAAGCTCTTATGATAAGGCTCAACAGGAATCACCATTGCAGGGTAGTTTATATCTTTGACCAAGGCTCTTTCGGAAGCTTCATGACAGCTTAAATTTTCTCCACTTATTTGTTTAATTTTGTTAGCATCATAACCATAATTACAAAGCATTTGCACATAATCTTGTTTTGTGATGTCATAAACAAGTCCAGGGTGAAGAGCTTGTTGTGGATTGATATTCCCAGACCCATAAGCAAACTCACCTGCTAAATCATCATAACTACCTTTCACCGGTTTAGCCGTTGTCATGATGGCAGATTTGATAGCTGCAGGTGACCAATCTGTATGAAAAGATTTAACGTATGCAACAACTCCAGCAACATGAGGACATGCCATAGAGGTTCCAGATAATATGGTGTATTTGGCCTTTCTTTTGTCAACATCATCTAAAGGTACTATAGGTGGATACGCGGCCAAAATATCCACTCCCGGGGCACTTATATCTGGTTTCAAAATTTCTAGAACTCTAGGATTTGGGCCACGAGAAGATTGCATGTCAACTATTGGAGCATCGTTGTCATGAAATATCCTACTCTTTAAAATTTCAGCTATAGGATGTTTAGTGGAATTTGTGTAAGACTGAACTTGAACAAAGTCATTTTGTTCTAAGTTAATTGAAGGCTTATCTCTGATAACAGAAATATCAAATATACCGTGTGAAACATTAACAATTGAACCAATTGTACCTTTTGCAGGAGAAAATAGTTCACCCATTGGTGATCCACACAAAACGAGCTTACCCTTCACCATATTCTCGTCAAAACAATCACATTGTTCTGGGGATGCATTTCCTCCAGTTGGGCACTTTAAAGCATTACGCACAGCTATTGGAAATTTGGTTCCATTTGAAGGGATGGTATTAATTGACTTACCAACAAGAGTCTTTCCGTTACCAAGAATGAGCTTAGTAATGAATTTACGATCTATGGTAGTTGCAGCAACACTAAATAACCAAGGTGCAACACTTGTAACAGAGCTTGGGTTAGGACCAAAGTTTCCTGCAGCCTGCACTGTGAGTATTCCCTTCTCCATGGCATGAAAGGAACCAATGGCAATAGGATCATTAAAAAATTCACCGGGAATCGGATGACCAAGAGAGATAGTGATAACGTCAACTCCATCAGCAATGGCATCATCAAACGCAGCTAAAATTATATCGCTACTACATAAACCACCTGCGATGCATATTTTGTATGCAGCAATCCTTGAAGATGGGACTGCACCTCTTGCAGTTCCTTCTGCAAGACCGAAAAAGCTCACACCCTCCACTTCACGTCCACCTGCTATTGATGATGTGTGGGTTCCATGACCAACATTGTCTCTTGCACTAAATTCCCTCACATCATAAAATCGTGCTCCGATAATTTTATTGTTGCAACTAAAGTTACCGCCTCCCATACAAACTCCCTTCCACTTTTTAGGAATGGGACCAAGACCTGATTTATCATAAAAAATAATTCAAATTAATAAAATCCGCATATATAGTTGGTTACTACAATCTTCTAATCATATTGCATTTTCTTCCTAATCTATAAACCATAATATTGCTCAATATTCTAAGATACTCATGACCAGCACCATTTATAAATAAATCTTTGCAAGAGAATTTATTAATCAAATATAACAATAATCATAAATTTGTACCATTATTTAACTATGTATCATTTTAAGCGGGGTGAATACTTCATACATATGACAATTATAAGAAAAACAATATTTATTATAATTATTGTAAGATATTTTGATTTAGATTAAAATTATATATACCTTTATCGTTAAAACTTTCAGATTCGGGCCAAATTCCACTATCTATGACTCCTATCACCAAATCACTTTCAACAGTTTGGCCTCTTTTGATTGATTTAGGTAAACCAAGGAAGTCCCACGATCTTGTTGTTTGAAGGTGATAATTTGAGCTTGGAAAAACTGAGACAACACCTGTCATGTTGGCTAGATTTTCCCTTTGTTGGTTGTTTAGTATGGCGGCAAAACCATTGAAACTCCTCTTGTAACTTCGAACTAAGCGATTTTCTATGTCGCTATCATCAATAACTTGTTGTAGCAAGGTATGATGGTGAGAGATTGGGGAATATGATCCTTCATTAGGAAGTGAGCCCATGTATACAATGTAAAGTTTAGTGGTTTCATCGTCACTTTCAGTGGCATCACACACCAAGGGTATTGATACCAAAACAAAACACATAAAGAAGAATAAAACAAGAGTATGATTGGCCATTGTTTGTATTTGCGAAATGGTGAATGTTTAGCTCAAACTAAAACAATTTATTTATAGTCAAAAGAAAGTTTAAGTAAATGGAAATGTTTTCAATTGATTTTAAAAAAATAGGTTAATCCTCTAAAAAAAAGTTTAATAACCATATGGCAATTGAATTTAAAAAAATATTTTTAAAAATTATTAATTAATGCTATTTTATAATAATCAAATTTGATTTAGTATATACATGTATCTATTTATTACTCTTTATATCTTTACCATCCATATCAAAGAAAAGTCATCACCTTCTCACTTTTTTCAATTCTAATCATAATACCTAATTTAAAATTTTAAACAAAGAATATGTTGAATTTTTTGAAATAAAAAAATAATAATCAAATTTGATTTAGTATATACATGTATCTATTTATTACTGTTTATATCTTTACCATCCATATCAAAGAAAAGTCATCACCTTCTCACTTTTTTCAATTCTAATCATAATACCTAATTTAAAATTTTAAACAAAGAATATATTGAATTTTTTGAAATAAAAAAATAATATATTGAATATTTTTTGAAAAAATAAGGATATACTTAATTTTTTTTTAAAGAAAAGAATATATTTAATTGAAACTATAAAAGTTATTCAAAATATAAAATTAGAATTAGAATTAGAATTTAATATATCTCCATATATAGTTTTCTTTTTTTGAGAAGTCATATATAGATAAATTTAAATAAAAATATTATTGATCTTAAAAAAAAAACAATGTGAACTAAACACTAAATTTAAAAAATTCTAAATAATACAAATTATTTTTGAATTAAAATTAAAAAAATATACATTTTTAATTAGGATTTAACTTTTAAGAAAATGGTATTAATGGTCATTTTACACGTATCCTCGAGGGTATTTGAAAATTTTGTACGTTGAGGTTACAATGCTAACATCAAACCATTGAACTAACACCTCGTGTTTAAGTTTTATTAGGATCACTGATGTAGGAGGGTTTCCACAGAATTTCATTAGTATTTTATTATTTCAGCCTGATTTTATTATTTGTTTGTTTTGTTTTCAGTTTGTTATTTTTCGGCCCATTAGGGTTTTGTTATTTTCCTATTTAAGTTTAACGGTTGTAGCCTAAGAGACAACTTTTATTCATTCAATAATATTTTATAGAGTTTTTTTTCAGTTTCTGATGGATTCCGAAACCCTGTTTTCACAAGTTTGTCGCTTGCAAACTTGTTACTTTTCTATCTAGGTTTAGTGCTTGCTATCCTACGCTTCCGACTGCGTCAGTTGGTATCAGAGCAGGTTTCTCCTGTTCTTTTCCTAACGTGATCAACCATGGAGATCAACTGGTGACGAATTTAACATCCTGTTTTTCGTTAGGATTATTTTATTTGTCTATTATATGTGTTAATTGCTTGTTTGTGTGTTTGACTTGGGATTAGTGGATTTTTAGGCGAGAAGGGTATTTTAGTCATTTTCAGGACTAAGCATATTTTGGTCATTTGTTGCGTAAGGGTAATTTAGTAATTTAAGAAGGTAGAATATTATAGTGTTTTAGTGTGAATAGTTATTTTGCTAAGTTAGTAGTAACTTGAGGTAATTATCAGATGTTTTAAGAGCTAAGTGAGTAGAAACTTTTCGTTGAATTATGCTCTTCTCCCAGCAAGTTTTGCTCCCACCCAACCAACTGACCAAAACACCCCTGCGTTAGTTAACTAACGCATGTGTAAAATGATGTGTTACTTAACTAACGCGGTGTGACTTAAGTCACGCAAGTGTAAAACTCTGCGTGAGTTAACTCACGCAGCGTGACTTAAGTCACGCAAGTGTAAAACAATCCGCGAGTTAACTCACGTTGTACTGATATATCAGTACAACATTAAATGGTGTACTGGTGTGCAATCACTACAAACAATGTCATTAATGATCCGTAATCTTTACACACTCATAATTGAACCGAATAACGCCAGTTTAACAACAAAATCACATAATCGTACATAAACGATGAAAATTACACAAAATCATCGTTTTTCTCACAAACACATAAGCACACATAAACGATCCAAACGGTCCAAATTACATAAATTCGTCGGTAATGACTCGTAATCATGTAATCACACTTAACGATACATAAACCATCCAAGTTACATGAATTTGTACTTAAATTCCCAAAATCACATAACGGTCCAAATAACCAAAATTCATCGTTTTTCTCAAAATCACATAATCACATATAAACAATCCAAATTACACAAATTCATCGTTAATGACGTGTAATCACTTAATCGCATATAATGACCATAAACGATCCAAATTACATCAATTTGTCCTTAATTCTCAAAATCACAAAGTCTCAGATAAACGATCCAAATTACACATAACAAAAATTCATTTAAATTCAACATTACGGACACAAATTTCAAAACATTAGACTATTACACGTTCATTAATATTACACTTCAATGGATCGGATATAAAGATGTAAAGTGTTATCCTCAATGATCGCTGTCGTGCACGATCAAAAATATGTATTTTAAAACAAGTAGTACAAGGTAGTTAACCTTGGTCGTCTCTCGAGGATTTCTGATTTAACAATTACCAATAACAAGAACAGCAACTATGAATTCAAAAATATAAATTGGGGGGTTTTTCTTTTGTTGTAAAAAATAGTAAATAGGATGATGAATTCAATTAATAGACAAGCAATCCACTAGTTTTAGGAAACTTTTTTTTTTATCATCTATCACAGTTTCTCAGAGAATATTTGTTTAAGAGTTTATGCTTTGGTTGATTATAAAACTCATTTAACAAGCGAAAATCAGTTTTATATAGAATTCGTTTGATTAAGCATCGTACGTGTTCAACTAACTATGGTGATGATCAAGCGTCACCAAGAACAAAGTTAATATCATAACAAGATTCGATCAACCCTTTTTGCAAGCGAAAAAAAAGCATATATAGTTTTCTATTCAAATTAATTTAAACAAGCGATGAATTAATTCGAACAATCTCAACGGTATGAATATGAAACAGAATAATTAAGCATCAATTGTACCAAATTCATACACATAAGAGAGACAAGAAAATTGATACATGATCAGCATAAACTTAACAAATTGCTATTAATACCGAACCTCAAGAGTAACAACAAAGTTCCTTCACCAATGGATCGAAAGAGAGATTAGTTCTCCATAGCAAGTGGCTGCCTTAGGGTTTCTATTTTCTGAATCGTGAATACAGAATGAGCAGCCCTAGCTGCGTTTTAAGTTTTTATATTACATGGAAAAAACGGGCCTTAAATGTATCGGGCCGAAAAACCAAAGTTGTCTCGAAATTATTTATTAAAATAATGTCTGGAACATAACGCAATTATTTGGCTCCTTTGCGCTCCGAACTGGGTTCTGGCCTCAACATGAAAGTTGTAGCACTTTCTCTTAGCTTTCCAACGCATGGTCGCGGGCCTCAAACCGATAAGCGCAGCTCCAGTTATGCCCTGAGCAATGAGAGGTGTCAAATTACTGTTTATTCAGAAAATAAGTAGCGAAAATAAAATAAATGCAAAACTAAACTAAACTTAGAAAACACATTAAAAACACTAAAAATAAAGGGAGAAATCATAGAATTGCCATAACATAAGATAGAAGAAAGTACATTAAAAATGCACTGATCAAATTCCCCCACACTTAAGTTTTTGCTCTCCGAGCAAAACTCAAGATTAAAGACTCACGGTAAAAAGAAAAGAAACGAGACACGACATGCTGCAAAGTTACAAGCAATTAGCACATTCCAGGATTCAAGGAGCATAGCAATCATGAATAACATCTTATAACAGGCACAATGAACAAGGTGGCTATTAGACTAAAAAAATGCATCAAGAATGATAGAACCTCACAGAATATATAAGTATAAAGTGCACTCAATCACTCGTGAGGTGTGTGCAATCTGTATAAAATGGACTGTCAGGGTTAGTATTTGCACTCAAAGCACATCATCAAAGCTAGCACTACCATAGGCTTGACAAGCCTCTTACGTCCCCAAAGATGGAGGACATCCACACAATGAAGCAAATACATGTATAGATCAAAAGGTCTTTATTCAGGTTGTAACGGGGCCAAGGTACAGGTGGTATAAACCTAAGGAATACTAAGGCATAAATCAAAGAGGATAAAGAAGCATGAATTCATTGAGTAGCAAGTATGAGTGGTGTTTGAAAGTAACAAAATACAGCAACATAATAGAACTCAACACCATAATTTCTTCATATCCTATGATAGCTTTTTCACACGCCTTCACATCAGAATTTGCCCACAATACAACTTTCAGCACAATTTTTTTTTCATTTCTATTTTTTATATATTTCCATTTTTTTCCTTCATTTTTCTTTTCTTTTCTTTTTCTTTCCATCTTACCAAACCAACATAATATTTCCCTTTCCCTTATCAAATAAAAATTAGAACCATAATGAGCACCCCCACACTTATTCAAAATTTAGAATTCAAGCTCCTTCATCCACTGAGATTGGGACATAAAAAGAATGGATAAAACAAATGCTTAATTGGCTTGTAATGAGGTAATAAACAAAGAATGGGATAAATAGCTCAAAGGGGCTCAACAAAGGAATAATATCATCAGGGTAGGCTTATTTGGCTGAAAGTAGGTTATGAAAGAAAGATGGCCTAGATCATTTCCGTACATGCATGTGAACAAGTGTTTCAAGAGTCAAGGCAAACCCTGGAAGTAACTAATGATAGATATTTGGCAAGTGAACCAAATTCAATCGAAGTAATAAAAATTTGTTTCCACGAGGACTGTATTTAACTTCTACTTAGCAATTTCATCATTAAAAAGGATGCGTAAAATTTATATTGTTGCCCGAGGCAGTTGAGTTGTTTTGTAACATAAACTGATTAAAAGTAAATAAAGATTGGTTTTAGAAAATTGAGAGAAGTATGGTTAATTCCTTCGAATCCTCTGAAGCTCTCCTATGGTAATTCGCATACCTAATTCATTCAATGATAATTGTAACACCCCGTTTTCCCAACATAAAAAAATTCACATATAAATCAGAGTCATTCAACATAAACGGAATGCTACATTTCTTAAAAATCATAAATGGAATAAATAACAATTCATCCTTCATAAATTGGTCAACATAAATATTCAAAAACTTCGTAGCGGATTTTAATTCAACAACATAATTAGTCTTGGCACGAAGGCCTCATCAAAACATCTCGTAATAATCCAAAAACTAAATCATAGTCATGTAAAATCATAAGCAGTACGTAAGGAATAGAAAATAGCCACAAAAGTTCACATCCCGTTACGTATCAGAGCACCTAAAGACACAGTAAGAGATAACCACTCACGACAACAATCAACAACTACTTATTCTCGATCACCTGCAAGTTACTCATACAAAGAGCAACATTTCCAAGCAGAAGGGGTGAGATTCACATTCAATAATAATAAGCATATAATTCATCAAAAGAGTTTAACAACACATAACAACATCAATTCATCATTAGCAAATACTAATAAACAATGAGTCAAGTAGAGAATTTAACAACATAAACAACAACAATTAAATAATGTTAATGCTTCACATAATTTCTCAATAACAACTCATTAATTATCTCGACAACTTGACAACACGACGACAACACCGACAACTCGACATCAATGAACAATGCAACGACAACAACTTCAACTTGACAACTTAATATCAATGACAATGCAACGACAACAACTTCAACTTGACAACTTAATACGCATGTGGTACCATTCTAGGGCATAAGCCCTCATCGCTTTTGAGCATAAATATACTCCTAGGGCATGAGCCCTCGTCGCTATTGAGCAAAAGCTCCTAGGGCATGAGCCCACGTCTTTATTGAGCAAAAGCTCCTTGGGCATAAGCCCTCGTCTTTAATGATGATGCATGGACTCAACAACAATACTTTGATGACCAACAACTTCAATGACATTGACAAACTACTTACAACTTTAAAGACATTGACGACAACTATGGTAACGACAACGACAACGACTTCACATCATAATTTCATATTCATCAATCATAAACATCGTCATATAACATCGTGTTTAAACATCAACAATTCATCATATAACATCGTATTCAAACATCAACAATTCATCATATAACATCGTATTTAAACATTAACAATTCATCGTATAATATCGTATTTATACATCAACAATTCATCATGCATCTTTGTAAAAACATAATAAATTATCCACAACATATTTTCATGTCAAACCAAGGCTACTGGAAAGATATCACAATTATCAACAACTTTCATGTTTATACCAAAGACCAATTTAAAACAGAAACGTGTGAAAAAGACGCAAAAACATGAAACAGAGAATGTTGTCACCGTACAATTTTGCTAAGACCTCCTTGGAGTATTTTCATCATAACTCAAAAACTAAAAGTCATTTTCACGTCAAACCAAAACCACTGGAAAGCTAGCAAAATTATCTAAAACTTTCATGTTTACACCAAAGGCCAATTCTGTACCGATCAATACCAGTTTTCATTTCAATTTCGAAAAAGTTGTGCAGAAAGTCCATACAAATTCACTGTGACCTACATGCAGTAATTTGACCATAACTCAAGTTCTATAAATCTTTTTGACGTCATACCAACGACATTAGAAAGCTAACATTCACAATCAACAACAACATAACATAAATCATCAATTGAGCATAATTCATCAAGTATCCAAATACATATACCAAGAGCATGCAATTTCATCATAATTAATTTGCAATTCAAAGCCTAACTTCTTTTCAAAACCCTAACTTCTCTAATCATCAAAATAAAACAACAACAACAAACATGTTAAACCCTATTTCATAAATATAAACCCATTATTAGAGAAGTGAATCCCACCTTTACCTTAGATTGATTGATTGCAAGGATTCTACAGACTTCTCTTCTCCGGTTCTTCTCTTTCTCCCAAAAACAGTTTGCACGTAATCCTTATTTTCTAACTCTGACTCTCCTCTTTATATATACCTTAAACTATTTATTTTCTCTTAATTCCAATTCTGCCCCAAAGCCTCGTTATTCTAAATAATATATTTTTCCACTAAAGGAGGGCATTACAATAATTCTACCCAATCTCTTGACCTAGAATTCTCCCCGCAAGTGACAACCCCTTAATCTCTTAAGTGAATTCGAAATCGTTGGAGGTATTAAAAGAACGTTAATCCATGAGTCATAACCTAATAATGATCTATCTCTAGCTTGATTACTTAGGTTAAACCTATTAACTAGTTCAGAGTTAAAAGTCAGGGTTAGTGGTCATTCAATCTCTATGATCAATTTGCATATTCATAAAGCTAGGGTTAGTAGTCAATGATAAACATACAAAAAGCATTAAACACAACATAATATGAATAAAGACTAAACTTTCATTGAAATTCAAAGGAGTTCAACAAATTAGGGTTCCCATAGGATTAAATCAGATTCATCTCAGGATTAACCACAAAAGAATTAGTTACTCATAGCTAAAGTATAAGCTAACTAACATAAGAAGAAGGATTCATACATGTAATGGATGATTGACTATTAGTTTTGATGGTTGCCCACCAGATCTCCAAAGTCTCTGCTCCAAAATATTCCTTTCGGTCTCAAAAATCGCGAACCCTTAATTTGAAAACGCACTTTTCAATTTATAAGCTGGTAAAAATCGGCCACCGTGCTCCAAAATCGGTGGCCGAACTCAAAATTTTGTGCTGCCATAGAAAGTAAAATCGGCGGTCGATTTATACCATTCCGGGGCCGATTTTTCCAGTAACAATATTGCTCAAACTGGCAGCAAATCGGTGGCCGAATTCAAGCATTCGGTGGCCGATTTCCAGTTTCAAAACTTCAATTTCCTGTTCTTTTGTGGCTTGCAGCTCCATGAATCATAATGAATGTCATCAAAATTTCATGAAAAATGTCTAATAAACTGGTAATGACAGAGTGTCATCACAACCCCAAACTTGCATCGTTACTTGTCCTCAAGGAACCAAATTAAAATGAAAAATAACAGTAAAGTAACACTTACCCCTCCAATGATCATGTCAAAAGTTCATCTCCCTTGTTAGCAAATGATGAGCTAACTTGCTTGGTAACACATCCATTCCACAACTTTTCGCAACAAAATTGAATATAACAGGGTTCACTCAGTCGACATGTAGAACTATTATATTACCAAAACTTGAAAAATTTCTAAGAATCAATCAAAGTCAATATTATGTACACACTTTTAAGGACTTTTCAGGTTATAACGGGGCTTAGGTTAGAGGTGGGAAAATTTTGAAAGTAGGTTTAACAAAAATAAAGGAGTTAGACATCATCCTACGGATCTAAAATACCCACACACCATAACACCATATCACAATTAAATTCGGGGACTAGAGAGAACTATTAATAACTTGAACAACTGATCACTTGTCTTGAAGCTTTTTTTTTTTTTTTGAGCTGCAAATTTGACAATTCAGCTTATTTTTATCATGCTTATTCTCTTTTTTCAGCAATGATCTTTTTCTTTCTCTAGTACTCCTACCCCAAACTTAGAATGTTGCAAGTTCCAAAAGCAACCCAAACTTGAACTTTTCAAATATAGCACACATAAACATGCCTAACTCCAACAAAATTTTGGGTACATTTCTAAGGTCTCTAGACTTGTAATGTGGTTAGTCACCGAAACAAGGGGTCTAAATCCTAATGGCTCAACTTGGTTTAAACAAAGGATAATTCAATATAAACAAAGGTGGGCTACAAAGGCTCAAGGTACAAGCAATTTGCCTTAGTGTGTACAATATATGACCAATCAATTACAAAGAAAATCGCAAATCTCAGAAATAGAACCTACATGAAAACACTCGTATTTGTAAAAATTGAAAAATAAATTTAGGTCATAACCTTACAAGCTGAGGTTTCTGGAAGTTGTGGCTACCTAAGCATCTTTCCTGCCGTACACTTCTCTTATAGAATCATGCAAGCACTACCTCCTTTGAACTTTTGACAGACCGTTGATGAAGTCTTTGTTACTGAAATGATAAATTTCAAGAAAAGTAAATTCATTAATAATAAACAAGTTCAGATGCATAAAAAAATAGGGGAATCATTAAATTACAAACCAGACACTTCTCAAGTTGACTCCATACAAAAGTTCATACCAAAGAAAATAACAGAAACAAATAACATAAGCAAAAACTGAAAGTGATAAAAATAGTAATATCTGGGATAGACAAGGTGCCCAAATCACTGTTGTGCTCCTGATGACCCTCCTTGTCCTGTAGGTGGGAACAGATAATACTGAGGATGTGCCCTATCACTAGCCTGCTGCTCTCCCTGAATCTGATAATATTCAGCTCTGATGCGTTCCTCTCTATGAACTCCTCTCTGTCTCTCCTCCGCAAAGTAGTTTTCCATGTCATGCGGGCTAGCAAACCTCTCATAAGCATTCATCCTTGCATGAGGACTCTGACGGTAAAGCTCAGCTGCCTCACATAAAGGTTGCGGGAATGCTGGTGGTGGCATCCGATCTCTAGAAGAGATATCTTGGGCCCATTTAGCCTGCAAGGATGTAAAGGTTTAGAGATAAGAGCTTTATACCTATCCTTTTGCTTGTTATCTTGAAGAGGATGCCATGATACTTTGCTGGTGCTTTCTTCTTTGCCTGAGGTCCTCCTGAAGATCTTGCTACTTCCTTTCCACTTCTCTTTGAAGCCATTTACCTTGACCTTGTTTTGACTTTGTGTGGTTTTGGTGAAGGTTAGGGTTTGGAAAGATATTTGGTGGAAAATGTTGGTTTAGTTATGGTGTTAAGGTTAAAGTAAGGTTTATGAGTTTAGTTGTGGAGATTGGTGAAGAATTTGTGGTTTTTGGGTTAGGTAATGAGGGTTACGAATTTGGTGATTTTTGGTTTGGGTGGATGAAAGTTGTTTTTGATTGGTGGGTTTTGTTTAGAATGATGTTTGGAATTGATTGGGTGAAGAAATTGTGTGATTTGGTGAAGATTTGATGGAGATATGAAGGTTGTTGGTTATGGAGGTTTTAGAGAGAAGTTTGAATGTAGAGAGATGTTTGTGTTGGAAAATGAAGGAAGAAAAGGAAAATTTTGATGTGTATTAGGGGCCAGGAATCGCACACGGCCGTGCCAACTGGGGGCATGGGTCGTGCCAACCTTCTGGTGTTTTGGCTCTTTGGTTTGGCATGATCAGGCACGGCCGTGCCAGTGGGAGCACGGGCCGTGCCAAGGTTCTGGACATAGGGGCTTCAAAAAATTTCATATTTCTTGAATCATACTTGGACAATTACCTACAAAACAACTTAAAACAACCAAAAACAAACAAAATAAAAGCAGATAAATGCGTGGGTTGCCTCCCATGAAGCGCTCTTTTAGAGTCATTAGCTTGACGGTTAGAAAGTGTCCTTAGAAAGGATCAAAGAGATCATATTGTGTAGATGACGCTATGAAACGTTCTTTCACATCGTGATCCTTAATCATGCAACAAGAATAAAGAGCGGGACCTTTCATAACATTTTCCAACTCAAATCCCACCATTTTATCACTCACTTGAAAAATAATCCTACCCTTTTTAACATCAATAATAGCTCCCGCAGTAGCGAGGAAGGGTCTTCCTAGGATTATAAGGACGTAATCGTCCTCTTCAATGTCAACTACTACAAAATCAGCCAGGATGTATATCCCTTCTATCTTAACAGGTATGTCCTCAACAAATCCGACTAGTTTTATAATAGAACGATCAGCTAACTTCGAGACCAACTTGGTAGGTTTCAATTCTCTTATCCATATCCTCTTAAAGAGGGACAAAGGCAACAAGCTAACACTAGCTCCTAAGTCACACAAGGCTTTGTCAAAGGTCTCACTCCCAATCATACAAGGGATGACAAAACTACCTGGATCTCTAAGCTTTGGAGGAGCCTTCTGAATGATTTCACTACTTTCCCTAGTCAAAGCTATTGTCTCATTATGCTCTATAGTCTTTTTCTTTGAAAAAATTTCCTTTAAAAACTTAGCATATAGAGGCATCCGAGACAAAGCTTCCGCAAAAGGAATTTTAATTCAAATGTTCCTAAGTATGTTGACAAATTTATTAAATTGAGCCTCCAAGTTAAGCTTGGCAAGTTTTAATGGGGAAGAAGCTTTGGTCTTATCAAGCGGGTTCTTAGTTTAT
Organism: Medicago sativa; assembly: GCF_051527215.1. Lineage (NCBI taxonomy): Eukaryota > Viridiplantae > Streptophyta > Magnoliopsida > Fabales > Fabaceae > Medicago > Medicago sativa. The sequence continues at coordinate 6,879,163 of NC_140751.1, read as the reverse complement.
GATGACACTAGGTCATATAGCATATTTTGTTATTGATTTCTATGTAATTTTAGTAGAGTTCAGGTGATTATGCATGAGTTTTTGAGCTACAGAAGGTGTATTTCACATGTACAAGCAAAGGAGACATCGTACTACGATTTCTGGGCATCATACTACGATTTTGGATGTTTTGGAGTCATTTTGGTACTGGAAAAATCGTACTACGATGCTTTCAATCGTACTACGATGTAAAAAGTCAATGAGCCATCATATTACGACGCTTTCCATCGTACTGCGATGTAAAAAGTCACTGAGCCATCGTACTACGACGCTTTCCATCGTACTACGATGTAAAAAGTCACTGAACCATCGTACTACGACGCTTTCCATCGTACTGCGATGTAAAAAGTCACAGCATTATTTACATAAAAGCCCAGCTGCACACGAGGGTGAAGGAGCGAAATTTTGGGGAAAGAAACAGACTTTTGGAGCAAGAACCATGGATAGAAGGTTGGAGACCATCAAAACTCACATCCGGTAACCAATTTCATGTAATGAATCCTTCTTTCATATTAGTTATTTATGCTTTAGCCATGAATAGCTAGATCCTTTGTGATTAGGTCAAGAGATGATTATGTTCTAGCTCATGTTTATGTAACCTGTAAATCTTAATTGTTATGAATGTTATTCTAGTTTATTCAGTATAAATTGTTCTTAATGCTTTTATGATTCTGACCCAATATAATTGATTCTAGAGTTTATATGACTACTGACACTAGCGTGTAACTCTGACATATTTATACTGTTCAATCTAACGGACAATCTAGGGATGGAGCGTTGTTAGGTTGTGATAATTGAATTAACGGACTTAAAACCTTTGATGATTATAGGTTCACCTAAGGGATTAGGGAATTATAATTATAAAAGAGGGCTTAGGATCAAGGGATTGACCTAAGCTATTTTGTTAATTTGTCTTGAACTGAATATTATTCGTAAAATTAAGAAACAGGTTGCTAAAATGAGTGATGAACAGATGAGTTGATTGACCTAGTCATCTCTCCATATTATTTCTTAAACCAATTTTTCCTTAACCATTTTATTTACATTTGCAAACCAAATCTATTGCCTCAGTGCACCCCCCCATTTTACATACATCCTTAATAATAATGTTACTACCGAGTAGAAGTTGAAACAGTCTCTGTGGATACGAATCTTATAAATTTTATTACTTCGATGCATTTTTAGTACACTTGATAAAAGTCTATCAAGTTTTTGGCGCCGTTGCCGGGGACTGTTGAATCATTTCAGCTTGGAAATTTCGTTATTGTTTAGGATTTCTGTCATTTTCATTTTTTGTGTATATAGTAAAAAAAAAATTGAAAAAAAAATATGTTCTGATTTATGCTCTTCATGTTTACATTATTGAACTCTGCTGCTAAAAAGTTTATCCGAGTTTTGCAGCTATGATAGACAGGTTAGTAGACAGGTTACGCCTTTATGACACAGAGGAGATTGTTACGTTGGAGTATGAAAATCATTTGCTTTCTTGGAAGATAGAACAACGGGACAATCAAATCTCAAGATTAAATGCGAGATGTGCTCATGAGGCGAATCTTCAGGGTACAAAATGGGAAGGGCTGAAAGAGCATATCAACATGGATTACAACACTCAGCTTCAAAATATTTTAGATGATTTCTTGGGATTAAATCAAGATTCATTTGAGAAATTTGAAGTTCAGTGTAGTGATCTTGTTGAGAAAGCATATGAGTCTCAGCAAAAGTGGGTTGAGATGGAGACTGACCATCAGGGTACTGTAGTGGACGACAGTCCACAAGTGATGAGTGTTGGTCTCTACCTGAAGTCTCAGCAAATGGGATCTGAGGAACTCACTCATGTGCAACTGAATCCATACCCTTCTTTAAGGTGGGAGAGCTTGATTTCCAAAGGATTCACTGTGAGCTCATGGGAGAATCTGTTGCTTTATATGAAGTTCATGAAATTCCTACCAAACAAGAGAAAGAAGAAGGGTGATATATTCTTTCTTTCATATTTGCCACCCTAACAGTGGTTGAGGCGTCAAGCTCAATGACGTAAAAGAAAGCGCTTGATGGGAGGCAACCCATAATATTTTCTACTTTCGTTTATTTGGCTGGTATTTCTTTTCAAAAAAAAAAAAATATGTGTGTGACTGCTGCTAGTGTTATGAATTCTGTATTCCCCTATGTTTTGTAATTGCATCTGCACTTGTTTATTATTAATGAATTTGCTTTTTTCTTGAATTTTACCAGTCTAGTAGCATGTGTTCTTCAATGGTTTATCAAAAGTTCAAGGAGGTAGAGCTTGCATGAGGTTCCTTTGTTGAAGTGTACGGCAGTGTGAATTTTGACAACTTCCATAAACCTCAGCTAGTAAGTTTCAAAGCCAAATCTTTGTTTTTCAATTTTCACAAAATATGAGTGATCCATGCTAATACTATTTCTGAGACTTGCGAATTTTCTTTATGTCAATGGGTTACGTTGCTTACACACTAAGGCAAAGTGCTTGTACCTTGAGCCTTTGAAGCCTACCTGTTGCATTGAATTTTTCCCATTTTTAAGCCAACTTTGAGCCAGTAGGTTAGACCCTGTTGTTTCGGTGACAAACCACATTTTAAGCCTAGAGACATTAGGATTTTAACCCAATTTTTGGAGTTAGGCATTTGTGATGTGGTTGTAAAAAGTCTAAGTTTGGGGTTGCTCATGGGATAGCAACATTTTAAGTTTGGGGTGAGGGATATAGAGAACATGAGTAAATAGATCACATTGTCTCAATTCAAAAAAAAAAAAAAATTTATAAAGAAAAAAAAATGTTTCAACAAGTTGATACTAGGGCTGGCAATAAACCAAACCAACTCGAATATAGTTCGGAATTCGACTCGACAATTCACTCGTTGAACTTGGTTCATGAACCAAATGAGCTGAACTTGAGCTGAAAATAAAGCTCGTTAAATAAGTGAGCCGAACTTGAGCTATATGTAGTTCGACTCGATTGGTTCATGAGCTGGCTCGATAATATATGTGTGTATATTAAATAATAAATTACACACCAACATAAAAAAGAAACATGCCCAACAACTAACAATAACAAAATAAGAGTAGTCTCTTTTAATAATAAAAAATGGTGAGAAAAAGTTCCACATTGAAAGTTAAGCATTGTCAATATGCTTTCCCAGAAGTTAAAATAGTCCCACATCGGTGGGTTTAAAATAATAGAGCTGAGCTTACCTATATAAAAAAGACGGAACTTCATTATACTAACATTCAACAGTAGCGTGTGGTACTTTACCTGTAAAGCGCTATTTTACCTTTGAGTACAAAGTAAATAATTTTTTGTTTTTGTATTCGGCACAAATTTATGTATTATAATTTGTGCTATTTTAATATTTACATTTTTAAAAAATTGAAAGCTCAAACTAAAAATGGGCATTGTAGTTATTATTTGATTTGACGAAGTGAACCTAACGAGTCGAGCCGAGCTGTTCGTGAACTTTAAACGAGCCGAACTCGAGCTTAACAAAAGGTTCGTATCGAACTCGAGTCGAGTTTCGAGCCGAACCAATCCTTATCGAGTCGAATCGAGCTCAGACAAGTTCGACTCGGCTCGACTCATTTCCAGCCCTAGTTGATACACAAAAATATAGATATCAACTCAAAAAAAAAATTGTGAAATAAACTGAGACATATCTTGTAAATTTAGTGATCTGAAATCTCTGTGGTGTTTTCTAACTCTCAGATTAGTGCATATAATGTCAAGTTGTGGGTGATCATTGTCAGAGTAAGTAGGAAATGCTTAACTCCAAATTGTCATGTTTAAGCCTATTTCCCAAATTGTCTCACCTTTAACCTTAGCCCCGTTACACCCGAAAAGTCCTTAAATGTGTGTATGGCAACGTAACTTTGATTGATGTTTAGAAGCTTTTCAAGTTTTGGTAATATAGTGATTAGTATGTCGACTGTGTGAACCTTTTCAATGATGTTGCGTGAAGTTGTGGAGTGAAGGTTTTGGCAAGCAAGTTAGTCCACTAATGCTAACTAGAAGATGAACTTTTGATTTACCATTGATGAGTAAGTGCTATTTTACTGTTAATTTTCATTTTAAAGTAAGTTTCTTGAGGACAAGTAACGATGTAAGTTTGGGGTTGTGATGACACTAGGTCATATAGCATATTTTGTTATTGATTTCTATGTAATTTTAGTAGAGTTCAGGTGATTATGCATGAGTTTTTGAGCTACAGAAGGTGTATTTCACATGTACAAGCAAAGGAGACATCGTACTACGATTTCTGGGCATCATACTACGATTTTGGATGTTTTGGAGTCATTTTGGTACTGGAAAAATCGTACTACGATGCTTTCAATCGTACTACGATGTAAAAAGTCAATGAGCCATCATATTACGACGCTTTCCATCGTACTGCGATGTAAAAAGTCACTGAGCCATCGTACTACGACGCTTTCCATCGTACTACGATGTAAAAAGTCACTGAACCATCGTACTACGACGCTTTCCATCGTACTGCGATGTAAAAAGTCACAGCATTATTTACATAAAAGCCCAGCTGCACACGAGGGTGAAGGAGCGAAATTTTGGGGAAAGAAACAGACTTTTGGAGCAAGAACCATGGATAGAAGGTTGGAGACCATCAAAACTCACATCCGGTAACCAATTTCATGTAATGAATCCTTCTTTCATATTAGTTATTTATGCTTTAGCCATGAATAGCTAGATCCTTTGTGATTAGGTCAAGAGATGATTATGTTATAGCTCATGTTTATGTAACCTGTAAATCTTAATTGTTATGAATGTTATTCTAGTTTATTTAGTATAAATTGTTCTTAATGCTTTTATGATTCTGACCCAATATAATTGATTCTAGAGTTTATATGACTACTGACACTAGCGTGTAACTCTGACATATTTATACTGTTCAATCTAACGGACAATCTAGGGATGGAGCGTTGTTAGGTTGTGATAATTGAATTAACGGACTTAAAACCTTTGATGATTATAGGTTCACCTAAGGGATTAGGGAATTATAATTATAAAAGAGGGCTTAGGATCAAGGGATTGACCTAAGCTATTTTGTTAATTTGTCTTGAACTGAATATTATTCGTAAAATTAAGAAACAGGTTGCTAAAATGAGTGATGAACAGATGAATTGATTGACCTAGTCATCTCTCCATATTATTTCTTAAACCAATTTTTCCTTAACCATTTTATTTACATTTGCAAACCAAATCTATTGCCTCAGTGCACCCCCCATTTTACATACATCCTTAATAATAACGTTACTACCGAGTAGAAGTTGAAACAGTCTCTGTGGATACGAATCTTATAAATTTTATTACTTCGATGCATTTTTAGTACACTTGCTAAAAGTCTATCAGTTTCTATCACAGTTTTCTCACATAAAAGCTTAACACTCTCTCCCTCAATGTTTCTAGCCTTAACAATGGTCTCTCCTAACTTACTACCCCCAAAAGAAATAACATTAACATGGGCTTTGGGGTTGGCTTCGGTTTGACCAGGAAAGACTCCCGGTGTTTGAGAAGAGGTCGCCAATTGTTGGGCCACTTGGGAGATTTGGGTCTCAAGCATTTTAGTGTGGGTAGCAATAGAATCTACTTTGGTATTGAGTTTGGAAAGAGAATCATTCAGAAAGCCGGTTTGGGTTTTGAGCTCTTAAAGCTGTTTAGATTGGTTCATGACATAGTTTTCCATTAAAATTTTCAAATTTGATTTCTGAACGACTCTCTGGTTGATTGCATAGCCAGGTGGTGCTACTTGTCCATAGGAATTTTGAGGATTTTTATAAAAGTTTTGGTTTTGCCTCATTCATTGGTTGTATTGAACATAGTTCATTTGCTCAACACCATTAGTAGCACTATCTAGTTGGCAATCAACACCAATATGACTAAATATACCACAAATTTCACAAGGAGGAGATACAGGCGCAGATGTGATAGCACTAACATTTAGTTTTTCAATTTTTTGGGTTAGTGCATCAATCTCAGCAGCAAGATGATCATAGTTAGAGACTTCGTACATACCTGCCTCTTTTTTAGAGGGTGAAGAATTGGTGATGGCCCTCTCATCGGTCCATTTGTAGTGATTTTAAGCCATGTCTTCAATCAAAGCATATGCTGCTGTATAATTCTTGTTCCTTAAAGCTCCGCCTACAGCTGCATCAACAATCATCTTAGTGGTATATGATAAGCCATTATAAAAAATGTGGACTATGAGCCACTTCTCTAAACCATGGTGGGGACAAAGTATAAGCATTTCTTTGAAACGCTCCCACGCATGATAAAGAGACTCCCCATCTTTTTGATTGAACCGTGTGATTTGGTTTCTTAGTTTAGCTGTTTTAGAGGGGGGAAAGAACCGGGCAAGGAATGCTTGCCTCATTTGATCCCATGAAGTGATGGAACCAACTTCTAGAGAATGGAACCAAGCGCTAGCTTTATCCCTTAAGGAAAAGGGAAAAAGATGAAGTCTTACGGCTTCTTGATTTTCTTTCAAGGTTCCGCTGATTCTTAGAAAAATAGAGATGTGTAGATTTGGATCCTCAGCGGGCGATCCAGAAAACTGATTTTGTTGCACCAAGTTAAGTAGGGCATGCTTGATTTCAAAGTTGTTACACTCAACCGTCGGGTACACAATAATATCTTGTGGCTCATCCGTAGATGGTGTTGCATACTCTTTGAGAGTGCGTTCAGCCATAGCGGTATTATTTCGTGCGTCTCTTTTTCTCTTATGTAAAAACCTTTCGATCTCGGGAACGAATTCAACAAGACTTCTAGTTTTTCGCATAAAAAATTGAGAACCCAAGAAGTTAACGGTAAAAGAAAGAAAGAAAGAAGTAGAAATAAAAGAGAAAAAGAAAAAGAAAAATTCTAATCATTAAGAAAAAGCTAATCAAATTAGTTAACTCCCCGGCAAGGGCGCCAAAAACTAGATGGGATAAAACCGCAAGTGCACGGTTCTACCGATGTAGTAATAAAAAGAGTATCGTTCCGACAGGGAGTTGTTCAATTCAATTAACTTTAGTTCATGATTAGAAGAGATTAAATTGCAAAGTTGGGCTTTTTAAACGATTGCAAGAAAATATAATAATAAAAGAGAGCCTTGGGATTATTGGTCCATCATGGTGACAAACCCTTCACAAACCAAACCTTTAAACTTATAACTTTATGTTAGACCTAATTTCTAAAGACAAGTTTCTCTTTGGCCTATCACATCTCCTTTCGGTCTTAGTGAGTGTGTTCCTCTAGCAACCACACCTATTTTCATGGTTGATTGCCTTTGGAATCCTTGAAGCTCGAAACTTTATGTGTCTCAAGGTTTGCTAGACTATTTTCATGTTTCGCAATCCTTGTATAAATTCACTTTCATTTTATGAATTGATAATTGAGATGATGAATTAACAATTATCAAACCCTTCACTTTCGCTTCTACAGTTTGATAATGGTTAGTTCATGTTAAAACAGTGAATTTAGATTGGAAATTAGGGTTACATAAAATTAAGGTTTATGGGCTTGGTTTGATTAGGATTATGTCATTAGACTTATCCAACAATCCCAAGACAAAATAAGTCTACTCACTCATGTTCATCGTAGACATGGAGCAGAATAGAAAAAGCATAAATAAAATAACAAGAAAGTAAAGAAATAAAGAAAGAACTTTTATTAAGAAAGACAATTGTCACTTATTGAATTCCAAGAACAAAAGATGCATTTGTTGTGATAGCTAGCTACTCTATTTATAGTCTTATGTCGACTTAAAACCTAAGCAACTATTCAGTAGAATGTTCCACAAGAAACCACGGGCTTTTAGGTCAAAACAGGCAGCTTGTACATGAAGCAAAAGAAGCAAAAGAGGCTCTGGGAGGTGGCACGGCCGTGCCAGTTGGTGGCACTGGCCGTGCCAAGCTTCTGACTTGGGGAGATGATATTTTCGTCTTAAATCTTCGTATTTTTCACCTGAATCATCTCCTAATCCTCTTTCTTTTGCTCCAAGACTCAATCTATCAAATATTCGTTCCTGAAATATAATAATATGCAATTGAAGTAAAATAGTTATAAAAGGAAATAATATTTAAATAAAATAAAGTTAAATCTAAATAAAACAAAACCAAATATTATATAAAAACTACTAATTAATGACTCATCACAAACCTACACTTAAGAAAAAAATCACTAATATAAGTAATTATACAACTTTGATATAGGTGATGAATTAAGCATCAAGTTAATCTATACTATGAAGGTGATTGAATCAATAAGCTCTTGAAAATAGGTTTAAGAATTTATTCATTCACAAAGCATGCAGCAATTAACCTAATTCACCATAATCATATACCTCAAATTAATTTGCAGAAATTTAAAGAGTAAGGGAAAAAAGAACACTGAGATTTATAGTGGTTCCCCTTTCTCGTCCCCACTAAGGTAATATCCACTCTTCGTAGAAGAAAACGCCTCTTTTATGGACTTCCACTATGTTGTTGAAAATCTTTACAAGTGTATGACTACAAAGATTCCTTCGATTTCTAATCTTTTATAGTAAGAAATCACAAAACGAATACAGTCTTCAAGCTCTCTTGAAATCAGACAATCCACAAGATCTTCGAACCTCAAGCTTGCATGCAATCCTTCGATCTTCTATTCTGAGAAGTATTCTTTTTTACGCCTCTACTTCGATCCCCTCGAACCTTGAATCTTTGAGAAACAACCCCCACAATAAATGAATCAAAACTTATGATCAGGACACCCGATACAGGAAATTAATCGAATCAATTGTTGCTCAACACAAATTTGAATTGAATCAAAAGACACAAAACTTGCGATCAGGACACTTGAGATATCAAATGAATCGAATCCAAGGTTTCTCAACATAACTTTGAATCGAATCAAAAGACATTAAATCATAAAATCTTGAGAAAACTTGAAACCCAAGGATCAACACAATTGTAGACGATTTTGAGATATTGATTAACTAAGGTGCTTTTACATACTAAGTAATTACTTGTAAGCCAATATAAACCAAATGTTGATGTTGTTAACTCAGCTCCTCCTAAAACTTAGCATACAAGCAAAAGAACCAGACAAACATTACATATCATACAAGCATACACATACACAACAACATATCAACATTAACACATCTCCCCTTTTGACAACTTCAAAAACCTGAATGAGAACCCCCCACTATTTCCACACCTCACCTTTGGAAGCTACAACTCGAGTAAGACATGCGCTGAAGTCTTAATTCAGGCAAGGGTAAAATTAAAATCTTTGGGTGCATTCTTGATGCTAAAATAGTTGTAAGAAAGAGGAAGGAAAGATTTACCGAAGAAGGGTTTCGCCAACACAACACTGGTAGACAAGCAAAGAGTAATGTTGTCACAAACTAGACGTAAGCACCACACAGTTTGTCCCTAAAGAACTATGACTTGAAGACGAAGATGCTATGGAAAGAGAGTATGGACTGACAAAATCAAGATTCTTCGGGTAACAAGTAAGAAAAAAAATGAGAAAGAGAGTCTTGGTTTTAGAATAATTAAAGAAACGATGATCTTATGATATGGAAGATAAACCACTTGATTAGTTGAAAAGATTGAGGTTACCGTTGGATTAAGTGGAGTCAGCAATAAGAAATAATGTGTGACCAATCGTAAGCCAAATAGGGTTTTAATGACTAATCTCTTACTTTACGACACAATGATGACACTATTCACGTGTAACCACATTATTTGCGCTACATCATCTCATTTCTCAGGAGTTAATCGTTGATACAATGCAAGGCACATTTGTTTACACGTAAAAATAATTATCCTATTCGCGACAAATAGAGATTAAACAATTAGGCGATAGGGCTCCACATCTAAGTGGAGGATAGGTAATGTTGGAGCAACTGAGCGAGGGAACCGATTCTTTCTCAAGGCTATTAACTAAGATGGTGGGTTGCCAAAGGCTTAGAACTAAGTCAAAGCATTATGGGACTGGACAATGACGCTACAAACCCACGATCCGTGCTCTCAACGTCAATAATTGCTTGAAGAATGTGAGAGGAGACACGATCACTAGTGGGGATGCGCACAAAAGAACATTTTCAACCTATCATGCCGAGGGAAGGAGACTGAAGCCGAAACTGGGCACCATGATCCCAATAATGAGGGAGTTATCACACAACACTCGCGAAAATTACCCAATGGAGGTTAAGCATTATCGGCCACGCCGTTAGGTTAATTGAATTACACACTATAAATATTTTGTTCATACATTGTAATTAGCACATTCGATCAATCAAACAAACTTATTTTCAACTTTCTATGCATTTACCTTTATGATATTAATGTATTTCTTAGCGGAGTTTAAACCTCAAAAACAACTATATCTAACATTCTATAAAAGTAATTAAAATAACTCACTAAAAAATCTATTTAGTGAATAGTTTTTTTTTTTGACAAGCATTTAGTGAATAGTTGAGTTATATCACCACATATGAAAAAGCTAGATAATTATAAGAGTTTGGGTATGCTCCATTTAGGTTAAACTCCATTTACTCCATTTAGGATTTGGATGCAAGACATGTGGCAAAAAAATTTCTAACGGTTGAGATTTTAAATTAAAAAACAAATATTTGTTTAATAAAAATACATAATAATAACAAACAAAATCATGTTCCTTTCTTCTCTCATATCACAACAACCTTTTATTGTTTTTTAATTTAAAATCTCAATCGTTAGAATTTTTTTTGCCACATGTCTTGCATCCAAACCCTAAATGGAGTAAATGAAGCTTAGCCTAAATGGAATAAACGAGGATATAAGGGCCACTCTGGAATTTTAGTTAATATAGTTTGCAATGCTTTGTGTGGTATAATTCAATTAATTTAAGGTAAGAGAACAAAAGAGTTAAAATTAGTCCAAATGTACTTTATCCATTTTGTTATGTAATGATGATGTTATTAGGTGTTTGTATTACTTATTTAGTTTTTTTTTTTTGTTGGTGATTACTTATTTAGTTTAATAATTAATTATATTTTCCAGAAAAGAAAATTGTATTTTAGAGGATAAAAAATTGTTATTTTTTGTAGGGAGAAAAGAAATTGTTTTTTTCTTTTGAAAGATGGGAGAAAAGAAATTGTTATTTTTGTTATTTTTTTACCGAAAATAAAATAAAATAATAATTAAAAAACAGTAATAATGATGATATTTATATTGATGTGTTAATTTCTGAGAATAGATCGAAGAAGCTCCTTTCCGACAAAACAAAGGTTCGCATCATATCCCAATTTTCCACTCTCTTTATTCATTTTATTTTCTTTTTTTTTTCTTTTCGTTTTCTTCTCTATTTTCCAGATCTATAAATTATTATCAAATTATTACAACTTGATCATTTTTGTGAAAATATCATGAAATTAAGGCCAAATTTTACATGAATTTGAGAAATTATAATTCTACAGGTTATTCTTTTGGAACCCTGATTTCTGGGTTGTATTTAGGTTATGAAATTGAAATTCTAGTTGAATTTGATAGAATTGATTGATTTTAATTTTTAATTTTAATTTAGATGCAATTGATTTCATTTGTGTTAATTTTGAGGATATTCTGTTTGAATCCTAAATTATGGGCTGTAATTTAGGTTATAAAATTGAAATTCATTTGACAAAATTGTATAATTTTAATTTTTTTTTAGATGCAATTGATTTCATTTGTGTTAATTTGGAAGATATTTTGTTAAAACCCTAATATCTCAGTTGTATTAAGTAATTATTTTCAATTTCCATATTTTATTTTCAAAGGGGAGATTTAACTCGCCAATCATGAATTTATTATTTTGGTTTTGCAATTACTGAAACATGTTAGATTATAATATTGTATGATGTTTATCTTGCTTGGATTTTCATCATTGCTTAATGCAGCGATCCTGTTGGTTAAAAACTTATCCGGATATTATTGGTTGTTAGGGTTGTTTCATCGTACTTGTGTTATATATGTATATGTATGTGTATATGAATAATGACACAAACACACACAAAACTATTGGACTCGATTATTGTTGCAGACAGTGGAATATTACATGCCTCTGATTTTCTATTTCTTTTCATCTTTTGATATGATAGGTTCTAATTGGTGAAAATGTCTCATCGCCAAGGTGGTGATGCTGAATATTTTGCGGATGAATATGAAATGGAGGATGTAGAGGATGAAATTGATATTGATGGTGAATCTATTAATAGAGAGGGGGGCGATGCCGAGTCTGATGTAGATGAATATGATTACTCGGTTCGTAAGATGCTGCTTCTTATGTTTTTACAATTTTTACTCTGTTAAGAATATGATGTACATGGTGTTTTATCCTCCTTCTAAGTAAATAATTCATCAAGCAAATGTAAATAGTTAAATTTATCTTCCTATGAGTAATATTGTAGTTATGGTGGCAGAGTAGTAAAGCTGTAGACACTACAGCTGCTCAAGCAAGAAGAGGACAAGACATCCAGGGGATTCCTTGGGATAGCCTTAGCATCACCAGAGAAAGGTATCGGCAAACTAGGCTCGATCAATACAAGAATTATGAAAATATCCCCCATTCAGGGGACAGGTCAGGGAAGGTAACAATTTGATGCCTTTTTTTTTTGATATTTCAGAGAAAAACTTCTTTAATCATGTCATTGGTCATAACTTATGACGATATAAATAAACCATCGTTACATAATTCACCACAATTCATAGAGAACCGTGGACCGGTTAGCGAGTGCTGGCTCGCGGCACTTTTGCAGATTGGTTCGCCCAATTTCATGAAAGGAATCTGCGTACCAGAGAGGCAAAACCATCTGTTTTAATTGAGCATAATAATATCAGTGAAATAAAAACAAGTTAAAGAAACTGACATTTAACTACTACACTTGCATTGGAAAGTGCTCCTTGCTTTAAAAAGTGAGATATCACTGGCCCACAAGTGTATTGCACCTCGCCGTACACCGGAGCTTTGTTCTACACTCCTCTAATTTAGTTTACTCACCTCTATGTTTTTCTTATCTACTGTAATGACCGAGTTCAAGCCTTGATTGCGACATTTTTTCCTAAGAAAATGCTAAAAATCGTTTCAATCAGACTCGAACTCAGAGCCCCTTAGTTGCAAACCAATCCTTAACCACTACGCCAGGAGATATACTTAGTATTATCTGTATGCAAAATATATAAATAAAAATATAATCGCTATGACATAGGGGTGGTCATGGAACCCCTGTCATAACCAAGATCCGCCATTGGGGTATACATAGTCAATACGTCTTTTTTTGGTGGAATGTTAATTACTCTACTAGCAAGCTAATTTAGTAGATTCAGTGCAATAGTATTTATTTATTATTTACATATTTGGCCCCCTCAAATATACCTACAAAGCTCCGCCACTAAATACTTTGAGGGTTGCGTACCACATACCCGAACCCATACCACACACTGAAAAGAATTGTGAACCAGATGACTATGATATAAACATAACCTATGCTTACCTGTTTATTATTATCTATATCAAACAGGATTGTAAAAGCACGGACAAAGGATACTCATTTTATGAGTTTAGGAGAAATTCAAGATCAGCAAAATCAACAATTCTTCATTTTCAGGTAAGCTGTAGCCTGTATCTACTCTGGTTTCTATAATGGATTAAGGATGCACTAGGACATTTAACTGCACAATGGCTCTGTTTAACTGTTCTATATAAAAGTTAGAAGTTTTGTTTTTTTACACAAATAAAGTTAGAAGTTAAATCAGCTTATTACTGTCAGAAAAATTTATCTTGTGGACAGTAAAATACTTGATTGCGGCTTCAAATCAACAGGTGCTATGTAACTGAAATTGTTAGCGAGAACTGTGAGGTCTTCACAGCTGAAATATGCGATTTATATATTATGTCAAAATTGTGCAGTCTGTTCATAGGATGTGAATCTTGAGTAGTACCTGGCATGTCATAGGCTTTGAAGAGATACGATCTTGCTTGCTTGACTGATATTCCCTCTTTTTTGTTTTTTTTATGCTTATGCAGTTGAGGAATTTGGTTTGGGCTACATCAAAGCATGATGTATACCTTATGTCACAGTTCTCAGTGACACACTGGTCTTCTTTGACCTGCACAAGTTCTGAAGTACTCAATGTTTCTGGACACGTTGCACCATCAGAGGTGAATAACCCTTTACCTAATGCTTTTACTTGCATAGCCCTTTAAATCATGTTGCACCACCACCATCACGTAGCACGAGGTCTAAATGATGGATTGATATTTAAATGTTCATTGCATAAATTTTAAGAAAAAAAATGATCAATCATCATCGTGATCTTACATGTTATCAATTTTTATTGTCAGAAACATCCTGGAAGTCTATTGGAGGGGTTCACACACACTCAAGTTAGCACACTTGCAGTAAAAGATAATCTTCTGGTTGCTGGAGGATTTCAGGGTGAACTTATTTGCAAGGTAAAAATGTTATTTTGTTTTTGTTTTGAGATAATCTCTACTTTGTTTTGTGGATAGAGCATTTTTTTAAATCTGTTGTGGACAGAGCATTAAGTATAACTTGTAATCATGTACATCCGCGAAACATTTGAACATAATGTAATGAATGCAAAGCACTGCTTGCATATGCAACATGTACATGCAGACATGTGACTTACATGTGGTAATGAGTAACTTTTTCAGGTAATATTGTAAAAGGCTAACATATCTTTTTCATCTATGTAAAGATACTGGTTTTCCCTTTAATCAACGTCAAAATCTTTTGTTTGTGATCCCTGTAAAGTCCTAAGTCTCTGCATTTGCTCCCTACCGCCAGCCTCTTTTACAAAAATGATGACTTAGCTAATAGATGTCCATATTGCCATGCCACATGATATTAACAGCCTCATATAGCATCGAAATTGGATGATGATGTGGCGTTGAGGTTTATTTTCGTCGTCCCATCCTCCATTGCCACCCCCACTTCACTTTGTTTGCTGTGGTGCTTGGTTCATCATTGTACTAATTGTAGTTTATAAATAAGATTTATGTTCTGGGAAGATTTGCTGAATTTTCTCATTTGTTGCTTCCTAAATATCTCACAATTTTAAGTTTTTTGAAATTGTATAGACCACATGGAACTATTTAATGAGCATTGCTTTAATAATTGGTGGAGTCCTAGAGCGTTGCTACAACTTTCTCCTTCAATTCGAGCCTTAGTTTTTAGCTACTTCTCAAGGAATGCTTGAATTATCTTTTTCATTCATGTTATCTATGGTTCAGCTAATTAGGCATTTGCAGTTCTGCATATGCATATTTTGGTTCATCATTCCCATTAGACTCTACCTGTTTTTTTATAGTTATATTTGCAGATGCTATACATGTGTCCCCCATAGGATTTGTTTTATGTTTTAGAACCATCCGCTGATATACTTCCATTACTTTCTTTGTTACTGAAATGCAGCACCTAGATCGACCTGGTGTCAGCTTTTGCTCAAGGACTACTTATGATGATAATGCTATCACCAATGCCATTGAGATTTATGACTCACCTAGGTATTTAGTTTTCCTTCTCTTTAATTATTTTGATATTTTTAATAATGGATATTGGTACCGTGATTATTGATTTAACACACCTTTCCTGGTTTGTAGTGGTGCAGTTCATTTCACAGCATCAAATAATGATTGTGGAATCAGAAACTTTGATATGGAGAAATTTCAACTTTCAAAGCATTTCCGTTTTCCCTGGCCAGTGAATGTGAGTCTCTTGGATTATGTTCTCATGTTTTAATTCCCTATCCCCTCTTAAATGAACAATTTTAGCATTAGGAAACATTGCTTACACTTAGGCTGTACTGTATGGATCAGTCGATTGACAATCCTCGTTATCTATTCCCACCCCACTGTGACTCCTTTGCTTTCTATTTATATTCTTATCTTTGCCTTTTTATGCTATGCTGCAGCATACTTCTCTCAGTCCAGATGGTAAGCTACTTCTGATTGTTGGAGACAATCCTGAAAGTATGTTGGTTGACTCTCAAAATGGAAAGGTAGTACTCTACGCCCTTTTCGGTCAAATAATCAATCACTTCTTCAATTATTTGCATCTGAAGAGTATATGATTGAAAATCGTCCTAATCTGATTTTTTTTATTTTTATTTTGCAGACTATTGCTCCATTATCTGGGCACTTAGATTATTCATTCGCATCATCATGGAATCCCGATGGGGTAACCTTTGCTACTGGAAACCAGGACAAAACCTGTCGGATTTGGGACATGCGGAATTTATCCAAGTCAGTGGCAGTGTTGAAGGGAAATCTCGGAGCCATCCGTTCAATCCGGCATTCTTCCGATGGCAAGTATATGGCTATAGCAGAGCCTGCAGATTTTGTGCATGTATATGACGTGAAAAGTGGGTATGAGAAAGAACAAGAAATTGATTTCTTTGGTGAGATATCAGGCATATCTTTCAGTCCAGATACCGAATCCCTTTTCATTGGGGTTTGGGATCGTACTTATGGTAGCCTTCTCGAATATGGCCTGCGCCATAATTACTCATACCTTGATTCAATGATTTAATTGCATGTTCAAGAAGAGAGATAAGTGACATGACAGTCAGTGCATTTGAACAACCTGCTTTACATATCCTTTAGGGGTAGGTTGATGTATGTATAAATCGAGTGTCCTGCAAATGTCCTCAATTTGTAGTTGTATTAGGGTGTGTTTATATCAGTGTGTGTGTGTGGGAAACGAGGTATAGTAAGTAGGCTAGAAGTTGATGGTGCAAACAGAGTTGGAAAGTTGTGTGACTATCTTGAGATGTTGAGTATCATCATCACTATGTAATGCAGTTATTTCTATCTTGGAAACTCATTTTGTCAAGAACATATAAATAATGTAATCTATTGGTCTTATTAGCTCATTGATTGTCTTGTTAATGTTTGAGTGGATCAAAGGCAGGGAATCATTCAAAGCAAAACAAAAAGTGGTTAATGTATGTCTTAAACTTTATTTTACCCTAAGACATACATTAAAAAAAAAAAATTCTAAAGAAAAATAGTAACAGATACCTAATTTTGTTCCTTCTAACAGTTAGAAATGTATGTCTTACACTTTGAAAATGAGTTGTACAAAAAGTTGAAAATAAAGTGTATTCTAGTACTATAATTGTAGTAACAATTTTGGACTTTGGTAGTCGATAAAAATTGAAAATTGTGGTTGATTTGCTGAATTTCTATTGTGAGTTGTCTGATGTTTATGTCATAACTTGAATTTGTTTGATTTGCTGAATTTCTATTGTGAGTTGTCTGATGTTTATGTCATAACTTGAATTTGTTGAGTGTAGTGACTCTTATTGTTTCTGATGTGGCAAGGTTGGTCCATAAACTTATCAACAAAATATTTTTTGATAACGAACTTATCATCAAATATCCATGATAATATTTGATGATATTAACAAAAAATCTTACTAATTTGAAAGTTAAAATCAGTTTTAATCTAACTTTATTTTAGAAACTCCCCCGTTTAACTTTAACCGTGGTGATTCTTTCAAAAAAAAAACTTTAACCGTGGTGATATTTAAACATCCACTAACTATCATTTAACATCCTTCATGCTCTTCATTTCTCTCGATGACTTGACTTACCTATAGTATAACAACATTTATCATTTCCCTTTCTTCTATCTCTAAAAAAATTCCTTTGATATTTAAACATGTTATTTGAACATACTCATACAAAAGTAAATATAATTTAATTATTTTAAAAATACACGTCATTTAATTTTTGTTTTGAGAAATGATATTTGAACAACCACCTTTTGACAACTTTTGTGATAACTTTCTTTCTCACACTCACATTATCCTTTTACTTTCTCTCTATTGCTTTAATTTTTGTGTCACTACCTAAATTTCTTTGTATAATTTAGTTGTCCAAAAGGTTGTCACGAGAAATGGTTGTTCAAATAACATTGTTTTTTTTTTTTTTTTTTTATCTTTCTACCTTTTTTCAAACAGTGTGTCCAAATAGAGTAATGATATTTTGACATCTATTTGATGACAATTTTGTTGACAACCTTGTTTTTCTCACTTCTTATTGGTCAAAAACTATGGAGATAGAAAAAGGAAGAGAGAGGATAACAACATCATGTGAGTAAGAGAGAGAAAGTTGTCTGAAAGTTGTCAAAAAATGGTTGTCAAAATATCATTTCTCGTCCAAATATATAAGTATAAAATGACATTTGGATGTCCAAGCAACATTTTCCTTTCTGTAAACAACTATTACAAACTTATTTATTATTGTTGTTGTTGTTATTATTATTATTATTTTTCATTTGCCAATAAAAGAAATCATAAAATTACTTAAAGTTCTCATAAATCAAAAGCAAATCCAAATTTATTAAGCCATGGGTTTAGTCACATATTTGTTAACATATAACATTAGAACAAGATATTCTACGTCCAAATTCATATCAACAATTAAACACCACAAAGTGAAAAGGTAAAAATATCTGTAATCCAAAACAAACCATTAGAAACAAGCCAAGTCACTAGCCAAAATCTTTATCCCATGGTTCACAATCATAATCACAAACCACCTTATCTTTCTTTTCCACCACATCTTTTCATACTATATGAATATGATCCTATTTCATATACCTACCTACTCTTCCATAAGTCACTCATCATAGTAATCTTTCTTCAAACCAAAAAAAAAATAAAAATGGCAGCTTCAGCCTCATCCATGATATCAACTCATGCATTAACAACCACCATTCAAAAACACAAAACTCACAATCTCAAGCCATCAAGCTTGTCCTTCCAAGGTTTCAACCCTCTCACAAGGTCAACAAAAGTCAACACATTCACACCAAGCAAAAAGAGATTTTCAAGTGTTGTTGTCAAAGCTGAACTTAACCCTTCACTTGTGATAAGCTTAAGCACTGGTCTTTCATTGTTTTTAGGAAGGTTTGTGTTTTTCAACTTCCAAAGAGAAAATGTAGCCAAACAAGGCTTACCTGAGCAAAATGGTGTGACACACTTTGAAGCTGGTGACAAACGTGCTAAGGAATATGTTAGCTTGCTTAAATCCAATGATCCTGTTGGTTTTAACCTTGTTGATGTTTTGGCTTGGGGTTCTTTAGGTCATATTGTTGCTTACTATATCTTGGCTACTTCTAGCAATGGTTATGATCCAAGTTTCTTTGGTTGATATTTTGTTATTGTTTGTTTCCTTTATGTTGTTTTAATTTCACTTTAATTTATCCTTATGTAATGTGATGATGTATAGTTTATTTGTATGGGAGAGATCCAACAAGTTTCACTACCTTGGATTGAATATGCTAATTTTATTAGTTATTGGAACTGTAATTTGATTTGGATGAAAACTTCTATGATCAATGGAAAATGAATCTTTTTTCTATATTAAATTCTGTGTAATTTTGTCCATTTTTTTTGCTTATTTCTTTTATGTTATATATAATAAAATAAATTTAGTTTGATTTATGTTCGGTGTGTATGAAAAAACACACATCGGGATATGTAAACCCTTAAATGAACTCGGTTATTTTAAGAGATTAATATTTGCCGTTGTGAACTATAGATATCTTAATCTGCCAAAAAAATTGTTGAGTAGTATTAGAGTATATTTAAATATTGGGTTAATCGGGTTATGTGATCTATGTACATATGCTTAGTGTGAGAGAAATTTCTAAAATATATTTGGAAAGTTGCAATGGTTAAATAGAGACATTATAGGGAAAAGGTGTATTGCTTGACAATTGAGCAATGTAGTCATTGGTTGAAAAATCACCACCCTGTGTTGCTAAAATCACAAGGCTTCAATGAAATAGTTAGCGACCGTGACGAGTGTGATGCTCAATCGATCCTTCCATGCTATAGAGACCGGGAACTCGACAACAAAGAGACTGGGACATAAACTCGACAACAAACACATCGGATTTGAGAAAAGTTGATTCTTCGCACGATTTTCATCCATATTCACAACTTTCACTTGTTTTCTTCTTTGTCGATGGAGAAACTATCTATCACGGGCTATGGTTTATCAAATTTTAGATACTTCAAGTTCTTCTTATCCAACTTAATAGACAGAAAATTAAAAAGAAAATTCTAGTCTAAATGGGATAGAAAAATAATTTAATATCAACAATTTTTCGGCAACGGCGCAAAAAACTTGATAACCTCACAAATGCGTTGTTTTATCATAAAATAAAAGTATTGATCTTATAGAGACTTGTTGAATATAAAATGTATTTGATATTTGAAGGTTTTATGATTTTGTTTTTAGAAAATAAGCAATAAAAGAAACACCTTGGAATTAAGGATTTCATCACAATAATAGAAAATCAAATCCCAATTCTCCATATTGTTATGGAAATCAAAATCTAAAGGTGAGGTAAACTAAGGTGACTGATTTCCTATTTTGAAGGTATAAAAGTGTATTTTAAACCAATATAGCCTCCTATTTTCATGGTTGTTATATTACTAAAATTCATTCCGTTCAATTACCCTATATCACCTCAAGACGTTTTAGACCATTTTCAAGTTTCAAAACTGTTGTTCAATCTTATAGTTCCAGCACCGAACTACACCTTGCGGTTTATCGGTTGATGCCTAAAATATTTCTTGAGCACAAGAAAATTGAATTAGATTAGTTTGAAGTTCCATAATAGAAAATTATTGTCAAAAAAAAAAAGTTCCATAATAGAAAAGAAAAAAAGAGATGGAATCATTGAAAAATTATCATTGGACTACTTTCCACAATTCCAAGACAAAAGATTGGAGAACTATTCACTCATTTCCGTGATGAGCAAAAATAGAATGAAAGGAAAGCAAGAAATAGAAAACTTAGCTTTATTGGATTTTCAAGAACAAGAACAAAATTTCAATGTTTCTACAAGAATTTATTTTTAAATAATTCACACGGTGTGGAGATTATTCAAATAATTCACACATGATATTATACAAGAATTTATGCATTATGCAATATATTGTCTTAAAAAAAGATAACAACATAATTAATAAGGCTACAAAAGAAGAAAATAATTAACATCAATATTTAAATATAAAAATCATATATAAACAATTCCTTGTGTTTTGGCCTACTATTTTTGAAAAAAATATTGTTTAAAATGATAGCAATTTTTATATGTAAGAAAATTATTTTGAAATCGTAAATCGATGACAACATTTAAATGTTCAATCTTTTCAGCGACAACTTATCTCGTGTAGGATAGTTCAATCTCATTAGCGATAACTTATTTCATGTATTATAGTTCATTCTAATCAATGATAAACTATCGCGTGTATGAAAGTTCAATTTTGTTGCAGATTTATATAACCTTCGGCGAGAAAACAAGATTCACAAAATATATTCATAAGAAAAATCACCTAAACAATACTAGCTTTAAATTATGCGTTGTTCTTAGATATAACTAGACCAAGACCAACAAGTAATTAAAAGGCAGCATTGCCGTGGTAACTTAAGAATATATTTGTAAATACCACTTTCTCAACAGAGGTTGTATCAACATACAACAAGTAAAGAATATTTAGAATAATTTTTTTTTTCTTGCGGGGTTTTACTTCCACCTAAACCGTTTGCAATCTCAAACTACAATATAATCCATAACGGTGAAGGGACCAGCCAAATCAAGCAACAGAAAAATAAAGAATATGTTATTCTAGACAAATCAAGCAACACAAAGGAGCAAAATCAAGCAAATTTAAACTTACATTTGACCAATGAAATTTGGAATAAAACAGAAGTCCTAAAAATATAATAAAATGTAAGCAAATACGAGATAACAAGTAAAAAGAAATAAGAGATCTAGAACATTCAGATCAGAACCAAATAAAATAGTAAAAAGAAAATAGTAGCAAACAAGTAAGCAAAAATGAAAGAGAGCAAAGAGAAAGATGGTGAAACAATGTATGTAGTGGTTTTTTTACAAAAGAAGAAGACCTTCCTCCCTTTTATAGGAGAGCAACATAGGATACCAAAAATCTGCTACTATGTTTTTTGTTTTATGTGGTCAATGTCCAGCTCTATTGTTTGCATAAGCATGTACTCCATTTTTGTTGTCTTTTTAGTTTGTTTTTCTTTTGACCAGTATTTTGTAATTGTAGTGAATGTAAATCGAAAAATGTTTAGGATAAACATACTCTTTATCACATATTTTTCTGGTACATTTCATTTACATTTTTAATCAACAGATAACAAAAATGATACAATAGAAGGCCAAAAATTAACTACAACACTAAAGAGCATTTTTGGGATATTTTCGTTGGAAATTTTGAAAACACCGGTTAAATTTGGATTCTTTTTAATAAATAAAAAATAAAATGATATTCATTCATTTAAATTGATATATTGCATTAAATATACAAGAGGTAACAAAAAAAAAATATTGCATTAAATATAACCACATATTCAACATCACAAAAAACACAAAGTATCAATTCGCGAACAAGCTAGCAACACTCAAGTTAATAACATACAACAACAAAAGGCTCACAAATAATAGAATATAATCTAAGTATCCGACCTTGTGCGTTCAGATCTACAATGTTGACGTCCAAATCATTGTTTGATTATATAATTGACTGAAATCGGCCTTTCAATAGAAATCAAAAGAACACCGCGAAAAGATGGACAATCAAACAACGCCGCGACGACGAACAACAAAACGCCGCACACTGACGAAAAAATCATGAAAAAAAACTAGATCAAAGTAAAAACCCCTTATTTAGATTAAAATAAAGAGAAAAAGGTGAAGATGATGTGATTTTGGGGAAAAAATTGACGCAAAATCACCTCATCAACGAAGAAAATGGAAGAGATAACATATTGAGAAAAAAAAAAACTAGAGCCAACTTGTTAAGTGTCAAATATTGTTGTCAAATAACACAATGAACTATTAAAATGGTTAAATTTTTCAATGTTGACATTGGATGTAAAACAAGATGAATTATTAGGACGGTTAAGAATGAAGAGCTTATTAACCAAGTAATTAGCTTGAAGTGGTTAATGAGCTCCACTGAAGAATAAATCATTTAGAAGAAATGAGTTTGAGTCCTAATGTTACCTCTCTAACAAACTCTAGATTACTAGGGGTCATTCCCCTAAAAATAAAATTTAGTATTCCAGATGGTTTAAAAAAAGAAAAAAAAATGTATATTTTACTAAATCAGTACTCTTAAAATGAATTAAAACTTTATTAACCCACAATAATTTTTAAGTAAAAAAAAAAAAAAAATCAACAATAATTTTTACACTGTAAAAAATATAGTCTTAAATTAAAATGAATATTTCTTTTGTCAAGCTTTAAAAATGAATCTCAACACCAGATGAGTTTGTTTTCTTGTTCGTTTTATTTTCATTTTCTTTGAGTTATATTTATGTCCCATCATTACTTTTTTTTTTTTTTTTTGAGAGGGCTCCCATCATTACTTGGCAAACATATTTGAGATATTTTACATCAAGCGCGAAATCTTTGGGATCAAACGCTGACAAATAAATACTTGTGTTGATAGTCATATTGTGCACACTCCCTTTAAACAAGGGGATTCTTGTACCTGGCGTGCTATAGCTAAAGAGGAGAAGATCCTTGGGACGAGTTTCATCTGTAAGGTTGGTAGAGGTCGTGTTTCTATATGGTATGGCAAATGTATTGATGATACTTATCTTTGCACTCAATGTTACCAATCTCCGTCTTTGTGATATTGTTGAGAATGAAGTTTTGAACTTCAACATTTTGTATACTCAACTCCATCCTTTCTATCAAGATTACATTCACAGTATAAATATTGGCCATGATATTGATGATAAGCTAATTTGGAGATGTTCCCCTAATGGTATATAATCAGTAACGGCTTGATTGTTTGTCCAATCAATAGACCATGCCAATTATTTGCTGGAAGTGGATTTGGAGTTTACCAATATTAGAGAACCTTAAGCGTTTTTTTGTTGTTGGTGATGAAAGGCTATCTTCCATCAAATGCTTTGAGAGGTTTGAGACATCTCACAAACAAAATGACATGTTAAAAATGTAGAGCCATTGTTGAGGATGACATGCATACTCTTTGAGACTGCTCTAGTACAATGTCTGTTTATATGCAATCAACAACAATTATTGTGAAATGTATATATGCAACCCTTCTCTTCTCTTCTCTTTTTTTTTTTCTTCACCTCACCATCACCATACTTGTATATATGCAATCAACAACAATTCACCACCACTTAACATATATACGATCACCAACAACATCCAAAAATCACGCAACATGTAGTTGTCACATAAATACATCACCAATCATCTTCACATAAAGTATAACGACTATCCATAAAGGATTCACAAGCAATTGGTTCTCAAAAATCATCTTTAATCAAGTTCGTCTCTCAAAATCACAACGTTAAAAATAATTGGGCATTGAAGCCAAAATCGAGTGAACAAGTTTCAATGCCTCAACTAAGCATACCCCTAGGTCACATATGAGTGCAGTAGAGGATGCCTTGGCGTTTCACCGGCCAAATGTGACGAAATCATGAAAAACCCAAAGTTCGTCTCACTTTATCACTTTTCACAAAATTTTCCATTTCCAAGCAAAACAAGTTCAAACTTGATGGAACCATTCACAACCATTTTTAGAAGTCATATAAACATCATAAATACTTAACCCTACTTCATTCTTTTGAGAAAACAAGTTTTCAGAAAATCAGCGTTCTTGAACATTCCTTGAACAATCAACAATAAGCTTGAATAAATCCAAGGAGTCAAGTTCAACTCAATTCTTTTGATGTTTCCATAGGTTTAGAAAGTCTAGAAAATAGTGAAAACATCGAAAGAATCGGTTTTGGAAGTCCGGAATTGGCCCCAAAGCACCCCAGCACAACACAACAAGGCAGGCACCCATGAGGGGCTGCCAAGCTGCGCTCAGGCATGGCTTCCTGCGCCTAGGCACAAATGCGTAGCAGCCAGTGTCCTGAGCTGCGGTTCTGTGCAGTCCCGGTTTTCCGGTTTCGCCATTTCGTTCCTAAAATCTCGACCGTTAACCCAAATTCAATTCCGTTTTCGCCTATATTCTCCTAACACCTAGCTCTATCATAATGTATAGAAAAATTCAAGTTTCAACCATGCCAAAAATCATTTTCCATAACCTCACATCACACTCATTTTTCAAAACGGTTAACGCTCAATTTCATATGAAAATCCCGATTTCTCCCAAACCATTCCTCATTACCAAACAACAACCCAAAAACAGAAAATCATTATACCATAACTCATCGTAATCAACTTGTTTCATTCATTAAAAATCATTGACACTACAATTCAACTTAATCTCATCAAAATTCACCAATTCATCAATTTCCACAACTTTCAACAACAACAACAACATATTCATCACCAATTCACCATTTCAATGATACCCATTGCATCAATCCAACAACAACATATGTCAAGATAACAACAACAACATTTGAACATAAATTCATGCACAATTCAACACTACAACTTCAATTCTCATCAAACTTGCTCAAGAACACAAAGCACCAACAACCTATGCATTTAAACATGTTAATTCACATACTAACATACAATTATCATGTAAATCACGTTCTCAAACATAACAACAACAATCATGCACAAATTTTACAACAATTAGATTCAATTCAACAATTTCACAAAAATGGGTAAGAAAGAAAAAGTTATGAATTATGGTTGAATTCTAACCCTCTTACCTCTAGCACCAAGAATCTCTAACACAAGCTTCAATTTAGCTCCTAGATGATGAATTCCTCTCCTAGCTCTAGCCTCCAACCCTTCTCTTGTTCTTCCTCTTGAACCCTTATCTTCTCTCTATCTCTATCTCAACGTGAAAATGAAATGAAATGTTGGTAAAGCCCAATTTCACTACTATCTAGTGTTTATATAAACTCTACTCAATTGAGCTCAACTTACAATGTCTTAATGGGTCTAACCCATTTCTATTCTAACCTCAAAATGTTACTACTCACTTAATGGTAAAAATATAACATTAACGGTCACTTAACGGTAACTAAATAATTACCCCACTCTCCAACACTTAGTAAAATAATAACACTCACTAAGTACTAAAAATAACCTTCAGCAAAAACTACAAAATTACCCCTGCTCTCAAAATGACCAAAATGCCCCTAAGTCCAAAATGACTAAAATACCCTTCTAACACCGAATTCTACAATTCCTAACCAAAAATATACACAGAGGCAAATAATCACATAGAAGCACATATAACACAATTAAGAATAATAAAAATAATCTAATCGAAAAATCGGGCTGTTACATATCCCACTTTTTTATTTCAATAAATAATTTGTTCAACTTGTTTCTAAACATTTTGATTTTTTTTTTAATAATTTAATTTTAATTTTAACAGTTGGAGAGAGAAATAGAAGAAGAAAAAGAAGAGAGAGAAGAGGTAGTGAGAAACATGGTCTTCTTCAATTTCCATTTTTTCCCTGAGATGAACTATGTTTTTCTTTCTCTCTACACGACGACGTTCTTTCTCTCCACGCCGGCGTTCGCCGCTCTCTTCACCGTCAGCTTCAATCGTGCTAGAAAGTGGATGAAACCTTCCGGAAAGTTAATTTGGGAATTTCCAGAAACGTTGATGATATTTTCTTGTTAGAATTACCATTTGTTGTTTGGTGTTTAACGAGAGCTGCTGTTGTTGTGTTTAGGAGGCTTTCTTTATATAAAAACTAAAATCAAATTACATTAGAGAG
The DNA here is from genome assembly GCF_051527215.1 of Medicago sativa. Classification (NCBI taxonomy): domain Eukaryota; kingdom Viridiplantae; phylum Streptophyta; class Magnoliopsida; order Fabales; family Fabaceae; genus Medicago; species Medicago sativa. Next base: position 6,852,360 of record NC_140751.1, on the reverse strand, counting down.
TTTCTTAAGAAATGAAACCCGTAGATTAACTTCTAAAAAATGAATGATGTTAATAATAATAATACATAACAACATGCTCATTCCTGATAGTTGAAATTGATATAAATTCCATCAAATTATTTGGATAATCTTTGGCCCTTTTTAAATTTTGGTCAATTACCATGTCTTCCTCCTTTTTCCCACAAATCCTAAACTCCATCACTGCTATTATCATTATTTTATTCAAAGCATGGTGATGAAAAAAAAATCGAGACTGAATATGAGAATTGGAATTTAAACCGCAAATTCGGGTTTTAGGAGAAAGAAACTCCAATCATTATACCCATTTGGATTGAAAGAGGAGAACGTTTTTTTCATAGGAGAACTTGTGAAAGAACATAAAAAGACCGTGTTGGGAGATTACGCAAAGGAGATGAAAAGTTAAAACATAATTTCTGATAATAAGTTAAAACATAATTTAATAATTAGAAATAAAATAAATGATTTTCAGCCCTAAATGATTTAACAGGTTTCAAGTTAGTTGAAATAAAAAAGTGGGACACATGACCAATTCTTATTTGGTATGTTAAAAGAGAGTGTTAGTGGATGTGATCCTAGCATTTCTCATAATTTAATATCAACAATTCCCCAACATCAGCGCAAAAAACATGATCATCCTACAAATATGTTGTTGTTTTATCGTAAAATAAAAGTATAAGTATTGATTCTATAGAGACTTGTTGAATATCAAATGTATTTTTCTAAGTTGTTTAGCTAGAAAAGAAGTGTAAAATAAAAGTATAAGTATTGATCCTATAAAGACTTGTTGAATATCAAATGTATTTTTCTAAGTTGTTTAGCTAGAAAATATGTGATATTTGGAGATTTTATGTTTTAGTTTTTAGAAAATAAGCAATAAAAGAAACACCTTGGAAACAACCAAAATACCACACCACAGGTGCGCAACACAAGTCTAGAAGAAGATCGTTGGAAGAAGCCGACACCTGGCAGGTATAAATGCAACATTGATGCATCCTTTTCCACTTCTCTTAACAGGGTTGGTCTGGGTATGTGCCTTAGAGACGATGATGGTGCATTTGTTCTTGCAAGAACGGAATGGTTTGCCCCTCTTTGTGATGTAGAGGTGGGAGAGGCGGTTGGTTTGCATACAGCCTTGGATTGGATCTCTAATCAACAATGTTGATTTTGTACTTGATTGTAAAAGAGTTGTTGATTGTGTCAATTCTAGTTTAGATGATAGCAGCGAATTTGGGTGTATTATAACTGCTTGTAAACAGCTGCTAGAGGATAGATTTCAGAACTCTCATGTTGAGTTCAACAGGAGGCAAGCAAATAGGGTAGCTCACGAGTTAGCTCAGGCAGCCCTGTCTAATCCTAGCCCCCATATTATTGATGATGTACCTACATGTATTTGGCATATTTTAGCTAATGAAATGCAATGAATTTATTCCTTCAAAAAAAAAACACCTTGGAATTAAGGATTTCATCACAATAATAGAAAATCAAATCCCAATTCTTCGTATTGTTATGGAAATCAAAATCTAAAGGTGAGGTAAACTAAGTTGACTGATTTCCTATTTTGAAGGTATAAATGTATTTTAAACCAATATAACCCCCCCTATTTTCAAGGTTGTTATATTACTAAAATCCATCTAGTTCAATTACCTTATATCACCTCAAAACTATTTAGATCATTTTCAAAACTCTTGTTCAATCTTATAGTTTAAACACACGTTGGCTCAGTTGGTAAGGAACGGGCAACTTCCTTGCAGAAGGTTGTGTGTTCGATTCCCTCTGCCGATGTGAGGGCAGTTGAGGGCAGTGTTGGTGGGTGATCTGTAAGTACCTCTATAAGTGCCATTTGGGCCCGGAGGCGTGCCCTGACCCTGGTGGTGACCGAAGCCGAACCCACCTAAACTTTTTGTAACCAAAAAAAAAACACCGAACTGCACCTTGCGGTTCATCAGTTGATGCCTAAAATATTTCTTGAGCACAATAAGAATGAATTGAATTAGATTAGTTTGAAGTTCCATAATAATAAATAAAGAGATGGATTCATTGAAAAATTATCATCAGACTACTTTCCATAATTCCAAAATTCTAAGACAAAAGATCGGAGAACTATTCACTTCTCACCATGATGAGCAAAAATAGAATGAAAGGAAAGCAAGAAATAGAAAACATAGCTTTGTTGAAATTTCGAGAACAAGAACAAAATTTCAATGTTTCTACAAGAATTTTTAAATAATTTACATGGTGTTGAGATTATTCAAATAATTCACACATGATATCATACAAGAATTTATGTATTATGCAATATATTTTCATAAAAAAATATAACAACATAATTAACAAGGCTACAAAAGAAGAAGAAAATTAACTTCAATATTCAAATATAAAAATCATATGTAAACAATTCATTGTGTTTTAGTCTACCATTTTTGGAAAAAAAAATATTGTTTAAAATGATAGTCATCCTTAATTATTAATTTTATTAGGTCTGCAGCAATTTAACCTAATATTTTCCCGCTCATTTGCTGTATTAGGTTAGCAGTAATTTAACCTAACAAATTCCATCTAAAATGCAGCGCACCAATTTAAACTAACAAATTCCCTCTAAAATGATGCAGCAATCCGTAATATTTCTCCTTTTCATTTCTATCATGTTGTGTCATCGTTTGTATATATCTATTGTTTCTATAGACTTTTTTTATCAAGTTGTTGTACACTTATTAGTGATATTTTTTTTTGTTACAATTATTAATGATATATTTGTACTATATTTATAAACAGTAGAGGATTTTCAGATTTTTGTTATTCAAACTATACCTTAAACAATTTTGTTTGTTACATTTGAAATTCATAAATATTTATGCCTATAATTTTAATCTATATAAACTTTTTTATATAAAATATCGTTCATAATCTATATGCGTTAGCGTAATAAAAAAACGAAAAAACGGCTATGTGAATGCCCGTCTTTCCACACGTTGACATAATGTAAATCAATATTTTTCTAAATTAAAAATAAATCAAATTATTACGTAGTATATCCCGTGAAAATAAAACTATCACATACCTCCCTAAAAACAAAAGAAACAAAAAACTATCACATGCTTGGAAAATTCTATAAAAAATTCTAACGACTCTTTTTCATTTTTATAAAGGAACGAAAATCTTAATATATATATATATATATATATATATATATATATATATATAAATGTTAGATAGTCTCCAATCAACCTTAATTAACCCTAATCCCGCCCTTTTTGGCGGGTCTAAATATATTTTTTTGAAAAATTGTTTACCACTAGACCACTAACATTTTTATTGAAATATAGTTTCTTCTAAAATGGATATGTAATCTTAAAGGCCTTTTTTTTAAGCCACTAACACTCATTTTTATTGTGTTTATTTTCATGTTTGATTAATTTCACATAATTTAATTTATGACTTTCATTCCATGTTCATTTTTGTTGATGCAAACTAATGTTATAATTTACTTTTTTGAGATTTTGCATGTCGATCACTCTCAAACATCACTTAGTTTCATTGTTTCTATTACTTTGAATGTAACTCTAAAATTAATAATATAGTCACTTTGATGCTTATATATGAAACTCTACAAAACCCGTACATCGTACGGGTTAGAGTCTAGTTTTATAACTTGTTTTTAACATGTTTTTTTAATGTGTTCTTCTTGAAGACTTGTCTCGTGTATGATGATAGATAAATCTAAACAATAACAACTTATCATATGTATGAAAGTTATTTTGAATTGGTAAATCGATGACAACTTATCTCATGAATGTTTAAATGTTCAATCTTATTAGCGACAACTTATCTTGTGTAAGATAGTTCAATCTCATTAGTGATAGCTTATTTCCTGTATTATAGTTCATTCTAATCAATGATAAATTATCACGCATATGAAAGTTCAGTTTCATTGTAGATTTATATAACTTCCAGCGAGAAAATAAGATTCACATAATATATTCATAAGAAAAATCTCCTAGACAATGTTAGCTTTCAATTATGTGTTGGTCTTAGATATAAACATACCAACACGTAATTAAAAACCAACTTTGCCCAAACGATTTTATTTAAGGATATATTTGTAAATACCACTTTCTTTATAAAGGTTGTATAAACATACAACAAATCAAGAATATTTAAAATCTTTTTTCTTATGGGGTTTTACTTCTACCTAAACAGCTTGTAATCTCAAACTAGAATATAATCCATAACGGTAAAAGGATTAGCGAAATATAAACAAAAGGTTCTAAACTTGTCTCTAAAAAATTGTTCAAAAATTTAAGAGTTTAAGGATAATTAGAGAAATTTTGTTTTAGTATACATGTAAATTACTTTATAGGGACTAAAAAAGCTATTAAAATTAAGTAAGACTAAACTTAGAAATTCCAAATTTTATAAGGACCAAAAATATATTTAACTCATACACAAACTAGCCAAATAAAAACAGGAACAGAAGACAAAACAAGCAACACAAAAATAAAGACAAATATATTCTAGAAAAATTAAAATAAAACACGCGATAAAAAATTAAAGAACAAAGGAATAAAATAGAAGTCCTAAAAATATAATAAAAAGGTAAGCAAATACGAGATAAGAAGTATAAATTTACAATTGAACAAAACAATTAAGAGATCTAGAACACTCAGATGAGAACCAAATAAAATAGTAAAAAGAAAATATTAGCAAACAAGTAAGCAACAATCAAAGAGATCAAAGTGAAAGATGGTGAAACAATGTATGTAGTGGTTTTTTACAAAAGAATAAGGCCATCCTCTCTTTTATAAGAGAGCAACATAGGATACCAAAATCTGCTACTATGTTTTTTGTTTTATGTGGTCAATGTCCAGCTCTATTGTTTGCATAAGCATGTACTCCATTTTGTTGTCTTTTTAGTTTGTTTTTCTTTTGACCAGTATTTTGTAATTGTAGTGAATGTAAATTGAAAAATGTTTAGGATATATAAACATACTCTTTATCACATATTTTCTGGGTACATTTCCTTTACATTTTTAATTAACAGATAACAAAAATGATACAAATAGAAGGCAAAAATTAACTACGACTAAAGCGTATTTTTGGGATATTTTCGTTGAAAATTTTAAAAAACAGGTTAAATTTGGATTCTTTATAACAAAAATAAAATGATATTCATTCATTCAAATTGATAGAGTGCATTAACATCACAAATAACCACATATTTAACATCACAAAAAATGTAAAGGATCAATTCGCAAACAAGCTAACAACACCCATGTTTATAGCTTACAACATAAAAATGCTCACAAATAGTACTCCCTCTGTCTCACAATAATGGTCTCTTTACCCATTTTTCTTTTTCTTAAAATAATTGTCACTTTAGAATACCAATGCAACATTTATTACTTTTTTCCATTATTATACCCTTATTTATTGAATTTTATCTAACTTAACTACTCAACTAACTACAATTAATAAGGGTGTTTTAGTAAATGATACTAATTTTACCATCAAAATCAACACAATTAATCATTTTCTTAGTAATCGTGCATAAATCTTAACGGACTATTATTTAGAGACGGAGGGAGTATAATATAATCTAAGTGTCCGACCTCATGCATTCATATATACAATGATGACGTCCAAATGATTGTTGAATATATAATTGACTGAAATCAGTCTTTTAATAGGAATCAAACGAACACCGCAACAAGATAGACAATCAAGCAACACCACAACCACGAACAACACAACACCACACACAGACGAAAAAATCATGAAGAAGGAAAAAAACTAGATCAATTTGAAATCCAATTATTTAAATTAAAATAAGGAGAAAAAGGTGGAGATAAGGTGATTTCAGGTAAAACAATTGATCGAAAACTACCTCATCAATGAAGAAAATGAAAGAGAGAACATATCGAGAAAGAAAACTAGAGCCGACTTGCTAAGTGTCACATATTGTTGTCAAATAACACGATAAATTATTAAAATGGTTAAAATTTGATGTTGATATTGGATGTAAAATTGGATAAATTATTAAGATGGTTAAGGATGAAGAGCTTATTAACCAAGTAATTAGCCTCAAGTGGTTAATGAGCTCCACCGAAGAATAAATCATTTAGAAGAAATGAGTTTGATTTCTAATGTTACCTCTCTGACAAACTCTTGATTTACTTCCCCTAAAAATAAAATGTAGTATTCTTGAGGGTTTAAAAAAACAAAAAAAAGGTATATTTTACTAAATTAGTACTCTTAAAATGAATCAAATCTTTATCAACCCACAATAATTTTGAAGTAAAAAAAATCAACAATAATTGTTACGTTGTAAAAAAGTTAGTCTTAAATTAAAATGAGTATTTCTTTGTCCTCGTGAGCTTAACTCAGTTGGTATGGACAATGCATAAAATATGCAAGGTTTGGAGTTCGAACCTTTTGGGGTTCGAACCTCGGCCACCAAAAAAAAAAAGAGTATTTCTTTTGTCAATTCTTAAAAATGAATCTCAACACCAGGTTATGAGTTTGCTTTCTTTTTCGTTTTATTTTCATTTTCTTTGAGTTATATTTATGTCCCATCATTATTTGACAAACATATTTGGGTGAGACATTTTACATCAAGCACAAAAGCTTTGGGCTCAAACGCTGACAATAAATACTTGTTTGATAGTCATATTTTGCACACTCCTTTTAAACAAGGAGATTATTGTATTTGGCGTGCTATAGCTAAAGTGGAGGAGATCCTTGGGACGAGTTTCATCTGAAGGTTGGTAGAGGTCATGTTTCTATATGGTATGACAAATGTATTAATGATACTCATCTTTGCAATATCGTGTCTTATATTCATATCAATGGTACCAATCTTCGTCTTTGTGATATTGTTGAGAATGAGGTTTGGAACTTCAACATTTTGTATACTCAACCCATCCTTTCTATCAAGATTACATCGACAATATAAATGTTGGCCATGATATTGATGATAAGCTTATTTGGAGAAGTCCCTCTAGTAGTATATATTCAGTCAGTTAGGGCTACATGTGAGTTGATTGCTTGTCCAATCAATAAAGTATGCCGATTATTTGTTGGAAGTGGATTTGGAATTTACCAATAACCTTAAGCATTTTTTTTGTTGGTGAAGCAAGGTAGTCTTCCTACAAATGCTTTAAGAGGTTTGAGACATCTCACAAACAATACGACACATTATATATAGATGCAAAGCCAGTGTTGAGGATGACATGCAAACTCTTTGATTTCTTCTCGAATGATTGTAATGTTTAGTTTAAGCATGCACCATGCTTTGGATAAGGCATGACCATTTTTCATAGTAATTCGGCAGGAGATTTGGAGGAGCATGACAGGAGAGATTTTTTAAAATATGAGGAAAGATACTTGGAATTCAGTTAATAGTTCTCTCTTCCATAGTTCACGCTCTTGGTTGCTCTAATAACCATCCTATCAATCTTCAAGTTCGTTGGTATCCCCATGGAGATGGTTACATCATAGTTATCACAAATGGCTCCTTTTTCGGGAACTCATGTAATGCTGGTTTTGGAGGTTTTTTGAGAAATAATAATGGCAGTTGGATTGAAGGATTTTCTGGCTCTCGTGGAAAAATGTCTAATATGTTTGTTGAACTCTCAGCAATTTGGTAGGGCCTTCAATTGACTTGGGAACTTGGCTATATATGTGATTATTTTGGAATCTAACTCACATACCCCTTTGGATTTGATTGATGATAATAAAAAATGATCTTTCATCCTCATCGAGTTTCTTTCTCTCATTGGATGCTCTTTATTCCTTGGTTGGTTTCCTTCTCTCCCACCTTACAGGAAGGAAATGAATGTGCTCATTGTATAGCCAAATTTGGTGCTCCAAATAATGACACTTTGAAAATATGAACTTCTCTTCCTCCATAATCAGATCTTATTATGTTGGCGGACCTTTTTCGAAGTTTATCTACGGAACTGACTAGTTTTTTCATAATCTTTTTCTTTTCCTTACATCCAAAAAAAAAAAGATTTATGTTTTTTGTTATTTTATTTTAATCTATTTTTAACTTATTAATCAAAGTTTTTTTCCAACAAGCTTCTCGAAGTAAAATCATATTTGAGGTGTGTCTGACACTAAATATAATTATATCTCTCAGCCGATATTTATTATGAGTGTCTAACCTCTTCAGCAAGACTCAATCTCAATGAATTAAAAATAGTACTGTATTTTCTTAACATTTATAAAATCAACGTAATAATATCATATTTTTTTCTCACATTAAATTATTTCAAAAATAAATAATACTATCATTCTTTTTCATGATTAATATCATATCGTATCGTATCATTATATATTTTCCGATAGATCATATCATATGAGATGCAGTATATAAAGTGTGTTTATAAGCAAACCATATGATATGATATGGTTTTAGATTAATTAATGTAAGAAATTGAATTTGAGTACTTTGTAGTGTGAATTTGAGCTAAGTTCAATTTGAATTTGAAATAAAAATGTCAAGTAATCAAAATCAAAATCAAAATCCAAATCAAAATCAGTGTGAGAGTGAATCAAAATCAAACACAAACACAAACCCTTATCCTCCTCCAACCGCACCTTACTCTGATCTTGTTCGTGATTCTAATCTCTTCCAACAAAAGCTTCAATCTTTTCACGATTCCCTTGGTACCAAATTAAAGTAAGTATGTTTCTCTTTGATTTTTTTTTTGTTTGTTTCAATTTCCAATTTTTAGTGTTTTTTCTGCAAATTCTTGGTTTTTTATTTTGTGGGTTAGATCAATTTTGTTTGTATGATGGGTAAATTTGTGTGCTTTTTGTGTTTTCTCATTTGCCCAGTTATCACTTAGTTGCTGCCTATGAAGCACACATACACGGACACGACACATTGACACTCATAATAATTTCTGAAAATGACATAACTGGATGTTATCATATGTGTTGGTGTTGTGTTGGTTTCGGACACGATACGTACACGCCTAATCCGAGAAGTATTTGTGCTTCATAGATTGCTGCTAGAGAGCATTTGCTTGTGTTGGTGAAATTTAAAAATTGAATTTTTTTGGACAAAACTTATATACAATGCTCTGTCCATAAGGCCTAGCTTAATTGACAATGCCGGTATTGCTAGGCTAGATACCTTGGATTCACCTGAGTTCCAACCCACCGAAATAAGAGCCCTTGGCACTTGATGAGTCCACTCGGGTATCCCACAGCTTCAGCCCTTTGAACCGGATAGGACTAATCCCTGATTCGGCGGTTTTGAATAGTTAACGTTAGGATTCATAAAGGGGCTTTTAATTGTCTTTTTATTTATTTTTAATGTTGAGTCAACTAAATAAGGGTGAGACAACATCACCTGCACACGTGACCGTTGCACAATTGTCAAATCCATGTCATGTCATAGTTATTTACTGACACGTGTAAATGAGGGATCGATATAAGTGAAATTTGATATTTTGTGGGTAGAATATGAAAAATTGTTTTTCAGAGGAACTAAAATTAAAATTCGCTTAAATGGCAGGGACGAAAAACATAAATATCATAAGAAATGCGGTATGTAAAGTGTGTGCGCATTTATAACCGTATGTATCGTTTTAGATTACTGTAAGAAAGGGAATTGAGTATTTGGTATTGTGGATTTGAGTTGAGTTCAAAATCCAGAAAAATGACAAGTAACCAGAATCAAAACCAAAATCCGCGTGAGACTGAACTCACAAACCTTTGTCCTCCTCCAACCGCTCTCTACTCTGACCTTGTTCGTGATGCTAACCTCTTCTGGGAAAAACTTCAATCTTTTCATGATTCGCTTGGTATCAAATTAGAGTAAGTGCGTTTGTTCATTTTTTCACTACAAAAAAAGCCCTTTTTGTACCACAGCTTGTTCATCGATCTAGTATACTTTTTGTTCAAAGTTACCATTTTTTAGTGTTTTTTCTGCTAATTCTTAGTTTTCGATTTTGTGGGTTAGGTCAATTTCATTTGTATGATGTGTAATCTTTTGTGCTTTTTGTGTTTTCTCGTGTGCTCAGTTATCACTTAGTTGCTGCTAGAGAGAATTTAATTGAGATGATGAATTGTAAAAATTGTATTTTATTGGATAGTATAATATGGTATTCCCATTCTTAACAAATCATGATTCAGATTTGATTCAGATTGTGAATCGGAAACCTATTTTTTGGACTGTGAATCGAGTTGTATTATAATTTGCAAGATACATGATCAATAAAATATGATATTTTTATGCACAAAAAAATATAGGTTGACATATCGTATATGAACCGAACAATAATTCAAGATTTTCAAGTGATAAATCATATGACAAAAGAAATATGATTGGCTACAAAAAGTTTAGGTTGCTGTTATCTGAATGAATTAGGATCCATCTTAATGAATCTGGATTCATGTCTTGTGAAACAGGATTTATCTTAATGAATTAGGATTCATCTTCATGAATCTGGATTCATGTCCAAAAATGCTACACACAGCGATTCATATTCGCTGAGTTCAGTTTTGTTTTAAATTGAGATGCAATTCAAATGTATGTATGATCCCTAATAATAATGTTTTGCCCTTTGTGTTTGTGTAGGATTCCTACTATAGGGGGTAAGCCACTAGACCTGCATCACCTCTTCGTTGAAGTAACATCTCGTGGTGGTATTGAAAAGGTATGCCTTGTATACTTCTCTACTAATTGCTAAAAACAGTCTCCTTGTCTCATGAAACATACATGTTTCCTTTACTTTCTTATGTGTTTTCAGCAGATTTGATTTTGATTAAAACAGCTTTTCAGTTTGGAATTTATGTATGATGCAGCTCAATGATCTTGAGATTTTTCTCTTCAATAAAACTTTTATATAATGACTCCTCTAATCTTTTTCTTAAATTTATGTAGGTAATTGTAGATCGTAAATGGAAGGAGGTAATAATGAGCTTCAACTTCCGAGATACCATAACAAGCGCATCATTCATGGTGCGCAAGACCTATCTATCGTTGCTTTATCACTTTGAACAAGCGTATTATTTTCGCAAGCAAGTCCCTCCCTCAACACCTGGTTAGTGAAGATACTACCTTTTCCCTCTAATTACGTTTTGAAAATTTCATCTTTTACCACTCAATAATTTCCTCTATCCAGATGCTTTGAGTGGAAACGTTGCCAATAGCTTCACAACCAATACGGACGGTGCTGCTATCAATGATTCACCTGTTCAGGGTAAGTCAATGAATCATTTAAATCTGATTAATTGCTTGATGCTTCAAACATTAGTTTGTATCTATATGTCTATTTACTTAAAGCAATGCCTCTAACTTCTTACAATAGTAGTAGCAGAGATAGGGGTATAATTTGTGTCTTGTTCCTCTGACATTTGTCATGGATCAATGATCATTTGTGATGGAATGGTTGGCTCTTTTTCTATGTTTTTATGTGGTGTTTGGTACTAATTGTACAAGCTGAAGCTCACCGACAATAAGACTATAACCCGAATGAGCTAACAGGTTACATGGCTTAAAAACTTGTAAACATACAATTGTCTGCAGCTTTGTTTTGCCAATAATACTGACTATACATCCATCATTCATGGTTTCACATAATAAGCATGCTTTTTGATTGATTTCTTTTTGTTTTTTTTTTTTTTTATTTTTTTTTTCTTTTTATCTCTTGTTACGGGAATAATATATTACTAAATATCTGCTTCTTTTATTTTGAAACTGGTAGTTGCGAAACAAATAACCATTCTTAGATGATTTGTTTCTTTAATTTAGGACTTGCCATTTTTTTTTAGCTTTGTGTACATCTAATCTATGGAGAAAGATTTACTATCAACACAAGTTATGATAGAACATTATGACCTCGTTTGATCTAAGTAGCTGGCCTCACCTAGTGTGATAAAGCTTTGGATTGACTTATTCAAGATTATTTACTGCCATAAGCACATAGGGGACTGTTTGGGAGAGCTTATGGAAATTGGAAACAACTTAAGACATGTTCACAAATTCTTTTCATCTTTTTTCCTTAAACTCTCCAAGATACCTAATGAAAACAGCTAATAGCTTATATGAAAACAGTTTGACTTTGTTTTATCTTTCATAATAGAAGTAGCTTATACATAAACACTTAAATAATAAGATCTTATGCTATAAGCGCTTAATTAAGTTGTTTATCCAAACAGAGTCCTAATCTATGTTGGTAAGTGGATATACTTTCCATTTATCTGTGGTAAAGGTTTGCTTTATTATATGCAGTTAGTCCAATTAGTCCAGCACAGACACTTGGTTCTTCAGTGCGTGGAACAATTGACATGAAATTTGATGGCGGATATATAGTTACGGTGGACCTGGGTTCTGAACAGCTGAAAGGTGTCCTGTATCATGTTTCAAGCAATGCATCTAAGGGTTCTTCTATTGAAGGTACGCTTATTTAAAACAGAAAGAAATCTAGATTGTCATTATGTGATTATATCGACCGAAATCAAATAGGAGTGGTTACAATTTCTTTTTTTGCTGAGAATTATGCCAGGCTAAAGCCCTCATTTTGCAGGCCACAAGGAGCAATTAGTAGGAAAATTGGGTTTGCGTGGAGGAATCTGACAGACCCAGAAAGACAGGTATAGACTTGCACTTTTTACCGTTGATGTAGTCAGAGTATTGTCTTTTGTTCTCCTGCAGATTCCTTTTTCTTTTTGTAACTGACATATTTTCCTCTGGCTTGTTTAATGACGATGAAATAGAGGAAAAGGAAAGGTTATTTGTATATCTGGAATAGTTTATTCAGGCACATAGGCATTTCTTTAATTTGTCTTACAAATCAGGCAAACATTACATTAAGATTCATAAAATTAGTAATATATGTATGGTATTGTTCTACTTTAAGTTTCTATAACTTGATGTGTTTATCTTGTAAAAATTACATTTCTTCTCAGATTTGCAAACTATGCTAGGAACAAAGTAGTGTTGTTAAATAGCTATTGCGCTGCTGCGTAGCGGAATTTGATCAAACTACCATTTTTTGCTATCCGCGGTTGGCAACACTGATTCCTAGTGATCTATTATTTGTAACAAAGCGAAATTTGACAAATCCTTAGCCTGTCATTTGCGAAACTGCCTTGATGTTCCTTGTCATTTGTGATCTAATGAATCCAAAAGTTGGATTCATTGAATTCCTTAAAACATTTATAGATTTGTTGTCAGAGTGTGTGAAAGGAAGGATGTTAAGGTCTATACAAGATTATAAAGTAGCAGGCCCTTTTCTAGTTGTCTTTTCAACATTTGAGATTGCTCCCACAGGCTTTACAGTGTATATAGACCTAACTATTTTTCTACTGGCTTCTTAAGAGGTTCCCCTGTAGAAATAGTCTACGACCTACGTCAAGAAATATTAGGAGGTTATTTATGATAAATAACCACTTTCAAATTCTACTTATGAAAAAATGGCTTCTTAGTTTTATATGAAAATAGGGCTGTAATAGTAAGGATACACTTGTAGTTATAATTTTTTCTTCGATTTAATTAGTATGTTGTGTCAGTGTAAAATTGTTCACATGTATCCATTCATATCTCATCATTATGCCACTTTGTGCGATGTTAGTTTCTAAAATGTCTTTATAATTATCTATGTGGTGAGATGTGATTGGATACATGTGTTTACATTTTTTAGACTCACAATGCATATAAATTAAACTCAATTTTTTAGAGAAAAAGTTGCATGCAAACTACAGAATCAAAATACATATTTGCATGTCAAAAACAGAACAAAGTCATGAAGCTGCTCTTATCTGTTAGAACTTATATTTTAGTATTATTTATCTTAGACTATTTTGTACCATTTTTTGTTAATTTAATGCAGGTTTATCAGGAGAAAAGGTTGAGAGGTAAAGAAAGATATAGGGTTGAAATGTTGAAGTACAAATCCAACGGTTCAGCTCCTCAATGGACTCTTATATGGAATCCTCAAACCTTTTGTTCTTTGATTTTATTTCATCTTTTTTATACAGAGAATTTCCCCATGAGAAAACTGATAGCTTAGAAGGGTAGCTTTTTGACATGTGGTGTAAATTATGGCGGCGAATGATTTTGCAATACATGTTGTAGTAGTTCACTTTGTTGTAGTTTTTCTTAGATCAGTGAATGGTTGTCTGTCTTAGCACATGATAAGCTATGGATTATAATTCAAGGTTTGTTAGTACTATCATTTCTTGTTAAAATTTTTAAGAACAACAACCAGCCTTTAGGGTCAACTACATTGATCAATAGACATCGCAATAATATGCCATATATATACATCCCAATCCAACTCATTAATATCTAGGTCGTTCTTAATAGTCTCTCACACTTTTTCTAGATCTTCCTTTGCCTCTTAGGATTTTACTACCCTTCATTTGATGTTTTTCTTTTTACTACAGAATTCACAGGTTCTCCCTAAGTCGAGTCTTACCAGATAGATGTTACCTCAACTCTCTAATACTGTCATTTTTTTTATCCTATTTTGTCTAGTATTACTAGACATTCAACACAATAATCTCATTCGTGCAATGCTTGTTTTATTCTAGGGTAAGTTTTTTTTTTTTTTTTTTTACCGATCAACGCTCTGTACCATAAAATATAGTCAGTGTTACAACGTACATAACATTTTCTCTTCAATTTGAGCGCTATTATCACATAAAACACCTCGGAGGATCCTCCATTTTAGCCACCCGAGACTGCCATTTTACACTTTAGACTCAAGATATTTAAGTTGTGTAAGCCGTGGAATGAGATTATCACAAACTTTCAAATCTAGGATGGAAATGTTGCCTTTTGCTAAGTTTTATTCAATATACCCTATCTTGCTTCTACGACGGAAGCCATACGCTTCTTAGACTTATCTCCAAACCTCTCATCTCCCATTTAATTTCTCTCTCGACTCTTCAAGTAGGACCATATCATCTACAAAAAGCATTCATCTCAATGTTGGCTTTTCAATGTGTTTCGTAGGTATGTTCAAAACTATTGTAAAAAGAAAGAGCTTAAAATTGACCTTTAGGGGTCCCACTATAGTGGAAAAATCTTTTGTGGCTCCAGTCTATGTCCTCACACTAGTTGAGGTCCCCTCGTACATAAGTTGCTTTGAATAGTTTATTACCTTGTAGATGACCAGAGTCGGCAAGACCAAATCAAAGCTTTATATCATTCATTTAGCTATTTAAAAAGGGCATATAATTTGGATTCTCTATGATCTTACGAAAAGGCTTTAGAGGCAGTAAATTCTTCTGGCTTGGGTTTATTACAAAAGCATAGCAGAAGATTAATATATGATAGATGTTGTAGGAATATACTAGGTATATAGTTTTTATCCACATATAACTCAATGGGTCAAATTAGATTGATTTATTTGAGCTTACCAACTAGCATAAGCACATGTGAAACTGTTTGTGAAGGTTTATGGAAACAACTTATGTTATGACATGTACATAAGCCTATTGAACTTATTTTCGTAAGCTCTCCAGGACTGGTTATGAAAATAGTTTGATTTTATTTTATCTTTTGCTGCTATCGAAATAACTTATACATAAGCACGAACATTATAACAGAAAATAATGTAAGCGCTTAATTTACTTGTTTATCAAGCAAGAGTTATATTAAAACATTGCACAAAGGTTCTAGGTGCTCCTAATTAATTCCACCACCTCTATGTGAAGGAGTAATGACATTTAGTAGAGGAATACTCTGCTCATTCCTGAAAAAGTTTTGGGGATCAAATTTTGTCTTAATTTGTGCCAATCGCTTAAAGTTTCCCTTAAAGTACTTGATGCCCCAAACACTTGCTTCTGAGTAGCTTGTGTTAAAATGCTTGTTCCTTCCTATATCAAGATCCCTATAGTTGTAATATGCAGCCCTTGGAGACTTTGAAACATAAGGAGTCATGTATTTATAAAGTTTTTTCATCCACTTTATATGTTTGTTGGACTCTTCAATGCTATTCACTTCCCACTTGACCATGTATTGTATGTTGTACAAGTTTCCTTTTCTGTGTGGAAAAGGGATTTCAGATTCTGAAATTTCACTCATTCTTCCACCATATGGTTCCATTATAAGTAATGCTAATGTGTCTTCTTTTAGAAGCATTTTCCAAATACCTTCTAAACCAGCTTCTGGTATAGGCTCTTTTACATAGTCAGATTTGGCTTTGAATGGGCTTTTGTAGGCTACAGTTCTGTTAAGCAAGAGTTCTATAGGATCATATTTGTTGAATCCTGCAAAATACAAAACTGATTGAATCCAACTCATTTCAATGCAGTCTTTGTCTTGCAACCCTAATTCAGGGAAACTCTCATTCATTATTCTGATTAAGTTTTCTTTTCTTCCAAGGAAGAGAGAATTAAACATGGTTTGTATTGTTATTGAATTTGCACCATTAGTTTGAGCAACTATTCTAATTAGAAGATCTTTATGCAATTTATCTGCTATGTGTTGCCATCTATGAATGAGTTTTGTGGCTCCTTCTTCCAGAATTTTATGAATGGTGAACACTGTAACAATAGGTGGAACTCTAACCAACCTTATCTTCCATGCAAGAATGACTCCAAAACTAGCAGCACTACCTCCTCTTATGGCCCAAAAAACATCTTCTCCCATTGATTTTCTATTAAGAATCCTTCCATTTACATCTATAAGGTAAGCATCAACAACATGGTCTGCTGCTAGACCATGTTTCCTAAACAAGGTACCAAATCCACCTCCACTGATGTGACCGCCTATTCCAACGCTCGGACACAACCCTGTTTGGAAAAACAACTTAATTAAGCGCTTATAAATAAGTAGTTTTTATAACAAGATAAAATAAAGTCTAGACTATTTTCACAAAAGTTATAAGCTTTTTTCACAAGCAATCTTAGAGAGCTTATATAATAAATAAGCGTAAAATAGCTTACGAACATGTCATAAGCTATTCTCACAAGCTCTCTCAGACCGTCTTATAATTTGCTTGTGCTAGTAGATAGTCTTAAAAAGTCAAACTAATTCACCTGAGGGGAATCCATGAACTTTACTTGCTTTGGAAATTTTGTAGTAAAGTTCACCTAATGTTGCACCAGCCTGAATCCAAGCAGATTCATTTGCAAGATTAATGTCAATCGAACGGATGTTGATGAGATCAATCATGATAAAGGGTGTCTTACAAAGATAAGATAGTCCTTCATAATCATGGCCACCACTAACCACTCTCATCTGTAAACCAATCTCTTTGCTGCATAGTATGGCTGCTTGAATTTCTGATTCATGGGAAGGTGTCATAATGAGAAGAGGTTTGCTTGATGAGTTCACCCATCTTGGATTTTGTTTCAATGATTCCAATACTTGTGGATACAAGGGTGAGTTGATAAACACTGTTTTTTGAGTGGATTCAGAATAGCTACTAACTATGTTTGACATGCACTGCATGAAACTCTCCTCAACTGAAGTTGAAGAAGCACAAGAGATTGAAAGATATAGAAACAGAAACACTACTAGATAATCCATCTGTGTTTTTCTTCCCTACCTTGAGGTGATTTGAGTCATGCATCATACTCTCTTTTGTCCTTTATATAATACTTTTTCCCTCTCAAATATTAAAAAAATGCAAATTTTAAGGTATAATTATTGCTCAACTAAATTTTGTACTCTTTTGTATTTAATAAAAATGCAATTAATGTATCAAAGAGTGCTTAAATGTGATTGTGCAGGTCTCTTCTAACTTAATTAAGGTTCTAGGTTCGAATCCAACCTTGAGCATGTAACATCGTTAAAACTTTTACGAAGAATTTGCCGCCATTTAGGTCCTACAAGACTCGAGGGATTAATCTCTGCAGTTGCGCGCGGAGGATATCTGGTTAACGAAAAAAATGCAATTAATGTTTATATTTGTGAATATGAAAACATTTAATGTGAAGGTTATTTTAGTACAAACTTTTTAAATGATTGTATTGAATAAGTCTTCTGGTCTTATTAAAAAAAAAAGTCTCTTTCGTTTTTATGATTTTTGTTGTTTCTTCTTGTATTAAGAACCAAATGGCAGGGTATAAGAACCACACCAATGATCCAAATAACCATTTTACTTCGGTTTTATTCAATGTTTGGGTTTAAATTGAAACAAACCAATCAAATCCGACCTCTATCGGTTTGAGCATCGATTTTACGTCATTCAAACCGATCACCTACAACCTAAACCGATCATCGACAACTTTAACTTCTTTTTTTTTTGACAAAAACAAAACGATTCATTCAAATCGATAGAGTACATCAGATACAAACATCGCTAAAAACGTAAATGATGAATCTGCGATCAAACTAACAACACCTAAGTTAATAGCACAAAACGGCAAAATGCCTACAAATAATATGATAAAACCAAGTCACCGAAATTCACATGTTTCCGGATCTGCAACGTTGATGCCCAAACCATTGGTTGAATTTGATATTGACTGATGTCGATCTTTCAATAGGAACTAAACGAACACCGCGACAAGACGCGAAACTTTCACTTAGGTCACTTATTATTATTATTTCTTTCATATTAAACTATATTCATAGTATTATCTTAAAAAATATGTTGTGTTCATATAATTTTTAAGCATTATATAATATATCTTTATTTTCACTTATTTACTTGAATAATAGTATACAACAACAACAATCAAGCCTTATCCCACTAAATGGAGTCAGTTATATGGACCAAATTACGTAATAATATTCTACACACATTTTTATACAATTAATTACTTGAATTAATAGTATAAAAAATCTATAATGTTTAATTAACAAATAAATTTTTTTATAGATTATTTAAAATAAGTTTCTTAAATTTTTAAAAATATCAACCCGGTTGAACAAAGTCAAACCATCTCATTCTTTATCAGCTTGATTTGGTTTGAATTTTGCAAGAAAAAATAACGAAACTCGGACCAAACCAACTATTTTTGATTAGTTTGGATTTATTTCTCTTAAAAACCAATCCAAAGCGACCCGTTACATTCCTACCAAATGAAACATAGTTGGTCACTTAAAAAGATAGAAATAACTTAGTTGAAATAACTTAAATTTTCTGATGGAAGGGTTCCACGAATGATAATAACCAACAATGATCTTACCACAAAACATGTCATCTCAAGAGCACATTACGGTCACATAGATACATCAAATTGTGAGAGTATTAGGAGGGCAAAGTTATGTCTGTGTAACAACGTTCGAAGTAGACAAAATACAAGAGTATGTATTTGAATCTGAGACTTTTCACTTCGCCACACAAAGAGTATGTCAATCTAATCACTAGACTACTAAAAAAAATTAAAATATAGAGATACTAGAGTGATTTTTTTTTTTTTTTTTGACAAAAGAGAGTGATTGTTATTAAGCTATTGTCTTTGTGTCCATAACACCACAAAAATTGAGAAAGGGTGGCAGTTATATTTCCAAAGCAGAGAAAAAATAACGGCTTTTTGTCCTTTAATTTGCATCCCATGCTTCGGCATCCCTAGCGAATCTCAGCCTTTGTTTTCATAAATTCGTTATGTTAGGTTCATATTATTATTCGGTTTAACACAATATTTGTGTGTTGTTGGCTATCTTGTTCATGAGTAAGACAAAAAATTGTGTCGATAACATGATTTTTTTCTTTTTTATCTTTTTGAACTAGCAAAGGTTGCAAGGTACACGTAATTGTTATGGGACATTTCCTGTTTTTATTTTATAATGGATTTGGATCTCTCAATTGTTAAAATATCTTGAGAGGTTATGTTGATGATCCATTGTTAGAATATGTGGATGATCCACGTAGTACTTATATGTGACTTTTTTTTTTTTTTTTGACATTAAAGACAATTTCATTAATGAAAGTCTGACAATAAATCAAATGCCGAGACTGCAGAAATACAAGGCGGAGTTTCATCAATCCATATGCAATCTAAATTCTTAAGAGCATATTTTGCTAAATAATGAGCACATTGGTTGGCTTCACGCCTAACATGCGAAAAATTTAAGTTACGAAAACTACCCTTAAAACTAATACAATCTCGAATAATTGATCCAACATAGTTTGGAGATTGTTGGTGAGCATTCAACGCTAAAACCACATTAGAAGCATCTGATTCTGCTATAAGATTCAGAAAAGACACGTCTTTTGCAAATTCCAAACCCTTCCGCATAGCTAAAACTTCTGCAACCTCTGAATCTGGTGATGAAAAGACTTGCCAGCAACTAGCACCAACGACAACACCTTCATTATCTCTCACCACAGCACCAATACCCCACTTATATGTGACTTTTTTCTTTATATTGTAGACTTTTTTATTTTATTTTTATAGAAATAATGAATATTGTAAGTTAAAATCAACAAATTGTATTAATTTTTTTTGTTGTTGCATTTTTTAAGCATTACAACGGTAAAACTTTTCAATAGAAAAAAGTTGAAGCTATAGACTTATGATAGTGCAACAACTTTATCTTTAGTAAGTATTAGGCAACCACATGTTGTACTTTTAGTCTCTGTATTTTGAAAGAAAAGAATGTTATATTTTGACCAAAATAAAATAAGAAGGTTATATTACTATTGGCAAATAAGAGTCTCTTAATTTTGTTGCATAATAATAGTGTACCTATTACTAATATTCAAATGTTTAAAAATAAATTGGGTTAATCAATTTTATAAATATAAAATAAATTTTATTAATGGGAGATTATTGTTTTTTTTGACAAAAATAAATGATATTCATTCATTCAAATTGATAAAGTACATCGATACAATGCAAATTCGCTAAAAACAAAAAGGATGAATATGCGAAACATCCATGTTAATAGCATAAAACGACAAAGTACAAAAGCCTACACATATGACTATATTCAAGTCTCCGGAATACCCATGTCTCCGGATTTGCAACGTGGACGACGCTAAAGTCATTGCCAATCTTCACTGGATCAAAACTCATGACAATCTGAACTAAACAAATACCTAAACGAAAAAAGAAAAACAAACAACGCCACACAATGACGACGAATAAACCAACGCCTTACTAAGACGACGAAATCCAAAAATCGAAAAATGAAATAGATGTGAAGATCACATATTTAAATAAAAGGAAAAGAGAAAAACGAGTTAGAGGAGTGATTTTGGGTAAAAAAAATTGACCATAAATCACCCTCTTTTATGGATGAAGGAGAAGAAACTAGGGTCACAAGAGAGAAAGGGAAAAGAAGCAAACAAATTAAAAATATTAATGGGAGATTATTATTACTTCATGAATTTTTTTAAATATATAAATTCAAAAATAATCTTGAAATAAATATACATTTATTTTTTTAGTTTTTTTTTTTTTTTTGTAGAATGACAAAGGAAAGGAAGACAAAAAATTAAGAACACTAACCTTGAAGAGCATCCGAACTTGCAAAGAAATTCATGCAACAATTGTCCTCTCTAAGCACAAGTTGGAAAGAAATGTTAGAAATATGCGCTATTAAACCAAAGATTTTCACCAATAAAAAAGTGAATATATATATATATATATATATATATATATATATATATATATATATATTGTTTTGAACAACGCCTTTTAATTTTTGTAAAGCACCTTTACAAATTAAAATTATGGTGATTCTAATCAATCTTCATTTGTAGATCAATAATTCGAGTCATTGTTCATATGTGCATCAAATCAATCTACATCGGTAGGTCAATGATTCGAGTCATTGTTCATGTGCATCATATCAAGATCAATCTACATCGTTACCAATATTTCAAATTTGCACTAATGATTCAAATTAAATCAATAAAACAATGAATCGAATCAAATGCGAGTTTTCTATTTATTGTTTGCTCAAACTTGTTGGTATCTCTCTCAACTATATATATACTTACCTATACTTGCCTTTTCATTTACTAAATCAATTTTATAAACACTCTCTCAAATCCCCTCTCTCTCTACAATCTCTTGCTTAAACACTTTTTCATGGATCATAGTAGGAATTTAGATATAATGTGATGGGGTGTCATTGATTTTTGTAACAACTGGTTTCGGTCAAGGATCTAAAGTAAAAGTAGAGTTTCTTTTCAACTTCAAAGGTAATTGTGGAGGTTGTCTCTCAGGACATCAAAGTTGAAGGGAATTGAAGCAACGTTCATAGCATTGAATAATTATTGTACAAGAACTTTGAAGCATTGCATGAAATTGCTTGAGATTCGTAGACTTTGAAAGAATCAATTTGAAGAAGATTTGAAGTTTGGAGGGTTTAGAGTAATTACCTAACATAAAAGGTTTTAGATCGGTTGATCTATAAAAGATTTTGTAATTGACTCTATTTCAACAAATGTCCCGTTAACATTGCCCACTTTGTCAATAATAGGGAAATGTTTGATTTAAAGCTTTTCACAGTTAAGTACTTTTGCTTCCAAACATCCTTCCAAAAAAAGATTACAATTGTACGTAATGACGCAATGAAAACTTTAGGACATATTTCAATAGATCAAATAAAAAAAATTAATCTAAAATTCACTCAAGAAAAGTCAAGAGAGCATAATGGACGGAAAAGAAAAAAAAAAGACATTTGGATATTACCCTAGTTCCAAACCTTAGAAGGCAAATATTAGTTTTAGTACCTCTTGTTCCAAACTTTTGATCACTGATGCAAGCCAATTTCGGAATGAAATTTTGTCATGCAAAATTCTCAAAATGTGATGAATGTGTAGTGGAATTGTTTTGATCTTCCATAAATTTTCCCACACTTCATGATCATTGTTTCTTTCTTACAGATATATTAGAAGCCAAATCACTATATCGGTTACTGAGAAACTACCATGCTTGCTTATCCACCCTCTAAAAATGTGATCTATCAATGATCTCTACTATTGCCTAAAGGATACTCCTCCAAGCATAGGTTGGATATTATATCAAATTGAGGCTCCAAGAAAATTTCTTTTTCGAAGTACCTACTTTTCAAGAGAAAGAGACCGATGAGATACATTTATATAGATAAGTGACTGTCATTTTTTTATTAAAACCCATCGCATTCATTACTACGGTAAGAGAATCTCATTCTATTTGGTCATTCGCTTTAGACATATCCAACTTTGACCCCACATTACACCCCTTTGTACCCTTCTTTTTTCTGATGTAATGGAAATATTCAAAAGCTAGAAGAGCATTATCGGTAATCAATCTTCCAGGAAGAAAAGCGCTTTGGAATTCACCAATCAGTCAGGGAGGACCTATTTGCAATTGTTTCTGTAATAATTTTAAAAATCACATTACACAATGAAATAGGTCGAAAATTACTTGCAACTATCTAGGTTTTTTCTTCTTAGGAATACGGGTCATTTACACCAAATAGATCACCATTGCCATTGAGAATATGCAATGCAAAACAACCTAAGTAAGATCCCCTTCCTATTATGCTATGGAACTGATGATATAATAGTGTTGGCATTCCATTCGATCCCGATGCTGCGTGGGGCTTCAATTGTTTAGCCTCCACCGCCTCCAAAATTATGTTTAGGTTACTTGTGGCAAAATGTGTAAGTTATTTCATAAAGAACAAAAGAAATAATTACTTAAACAGCGGAAACGTAAATTAAAGGATCAAGACATACCTCCAGCCATTGCTCTTGTTTGATGAAGTTGAGGCTCTTCTAAACCTTCCACAATCTCACTTTGATGGTGCAAGTCTTCTGAATAGAGATGTTAGGCTTAGGGAACCAAAACAAATGAAGTGCACTCCTTTATATAACTTCTGCCATCAAGAAGTTACTGAACATGCAAAACAAAAATGCTCCTCCACTCACTCATAATGGGCAGTTACTAAATTTAAGGGAAAGAATAAAGACCATTTTCTGATTAATGGGTAATTACCACTATGTGCACTTAGTGGGTAATTACCACTTATTTATTTAAATAAATAAATAACTTAATTAGGGAAAAACATTCTCCCACTTGGTCGACATATTCTTTCACTTACAATAATAAGAAACAAAAACACACGGATCATAGCGACAGGTCCTCTTTAATTGAGTATTATCTTCTATGCATCACAATGTATTATGTCTCTAACCAAATCATATAACTTAATGAATAAACTCATATCATTTATGTTTATTCTGGTTCCAAACTTAATTGATATTTCTCAAAATTAAATGTATACACTTTAGAGATCAAATATGAAAAAATATCATACATAGAGTTTCATAAACTAAAATCGTTCTTACAACGAAAATCAGATATGGGAACCAAGTCCCATACTTTCTACATGATCCTTAAATTTTGACGGCGGCATGCCTTTAGTCAACGGATCAGCAATCATCAATTCAGTGCTAATATGCTCAATAAAAATTGTTTGATCTTTAACGCGTTCTCTTATGGCTAAGTACTTAATGTCGATATGCTTACTTCGACTGCCTCTTTTATTATTCTTAGCCATAAAAACAGCAGCTGAATTGTCACAGTACATCTTTAGTGGTCTAGAAATTGAATCCATAATTTTCAACCCAGAAATGAAACTCTTCATCCATACACCATGTGATATAGCCTCAAAACAAGATACGAACTCAGCTTCCATTGTGGAAGTGGCGATCAAGGTTTGCTTTGCGCTTTTCCAAGAAACAGCCCCGCCGGCTAACATAAAAATGTAACCGGATGTTGATTTTCTTGAATCAACGCAACCAGCAAAGTCTGAATCAGAGTAACCTTTGACCTCTAAATCTTCAGTTCGCCTATACATAAGCATGTAGTCTTTGGTTCCTTTAAGGTACCTCATCACTTTCTTTGCAGCTTTCCAGTGTTCCATACCTGGATTACTCTGATATCTGCCTAACATTCCAATAGCAAATGCAATGTCAGGCCGTGTGCAAACCTGAGCATACATTAGGCTTCCAACAGCGGAAGCATATGGAATATTAAGCATTTGTTCCCTTTCAAAGTCGTTCTTCGGGCATTGTTCCAAATGGAACCTATCACCCTTCACAATAGGTGCTACACTTGGTGAACAATCTTTCATCTGAAACCTCTCTAAGACCTTATTGATATAAGCCTCTTGTGACAAGCCCAGAATTCTACGAACTCTGTGTCTTTGAATCTTAATGCCAATGACATAAGAAGCGTCACCCATATCCTTCATATCAAAACTCTTAGAGAGAAATTGTTTCACCTCATAAAGTAAACCTTTATCATTGGTAGCAAGTAAAATATCATCCACATACAAAATAAGGAAACAAATTTTACTCCCACTGACCTTCTGGTATATACATTGATCCATAATGTTCTCTACAAATCCAAAAGAAGAGATGACATCATGAAATTTTAAATACCATTGACGGGAAGCTTGTTTGAGTCCATAAATGGATTTCTTAAGCTTGCATACCAAATGCTCATCACCACTAGAAGAAAATCCTTCTGGTTGTTTCATGTAAACCTCTTTTTCTAGATCTCCATTCAAAAATGCAGTTTTCACATCCATTTGATGTAGTTCTAAGTCAAAATAAGCAACTAATGCTAAGATGATGCGAAGAGAATCCTTCTTAGATACAAGGGAAAAAGTCTCCTTGTAATCTATTCCTTCCTTTTGAGTGAATCCTTTGGCAACGAGTCTAGCTTTATATCTCTCAATGTTGCCTAATGAGTCTTTCTTTGTCTTAAAGACCCATTTACAACCAATGGCTTTTAAACCATTAGGCAACTCGACAAGATCCCATACTCCATTAGATGCCATTGAATTCATCTCATCTATCATAGCATCATACCATAAATTCGACTCTCTAGAACTCATGGCTTGTGAAAACGTTTCAGGATCATTTTCAGAACCAATATTATAGTCCGATTCTTGTAAATATACAACATAGTTACTAGGTATAGCTAACCTTTTCTCTCTAGTAGATTTCCTTAATGTTGGTTCAACATTTTCCGGAGGATCATGTTGCTCAACCATTTGTTCAACAATTTCTGGAAATTCTTGAACATCTTTATTTACTAGATTGTTATCGGCCGCTTGTGGAACTTCAACAACTGATTGTCTAATACCCATTTGATCTTGAGGGGCACTCTGAATGACAATCAATCTGTCACTTGAAGTGGACGGTTCAACATCAATTTGACTTTTATCAGAACCAGTGTCCTGAAATTGATTGCTCCCACTAATCAAGTCATTTTCAAGAAACTTTACATGTCTTGATTCCACAATCCTAGTGCTATGAGATGGACAATAGAACCTATACCCTTTAGAATTTTCGGCATATCCAATGAAATACCCACTTATAGTTCTAGGGTCTAGTTTCTTTTCTTGTGGATTGTAAACTCTTACTTCAGAAGGGCATCCCCAAACGCGTATATGGCGCAAACTCGGTTTCCAACCTTTAAATAACTCAAACGGTGTCTTTGGGACAGCCTTGGTTGGAACACGGTTCAATATATACAAAGAGCTTCAGTCCACAAGGACTTTGGAAGTTTTGAGTTGCTACGCATATGTTATACCCTAATTTTGGACCTAAAAATACTTGTTCAATTCTTCTCTTCTTGCATTATAAGTCATCTGAACAGTCTCTGATCAATTGCATCTTTCTCTGCATTTTATTTCAATGTTATTTGCAAAATTCACATAGAAGGGTATTTTAGTCATTTCCTGCATTCAACTCATTTTAATCCTTGGAAATTGTTTAAGTTTTTAAATTGGTTTGTATAAGTCCTTGTTTCAATCTCATGTCAAAATTCATTTCAAAAAATATCAGTTGAGTCATTTTTTTTAGTCAGTTTAGCCCCCAGGGGGCATTTTAGTCATTTCCTATGTTAAAATCCCTTTCAGTCCTTTAAAAAATTGTCTGAGTCTTTTCATTTGATTTGAATGAGTCTCTGTTTCATTCTATGTCAAAATCCATTTCAAAATTTGCATTTGAAGTCATTTTGAGTCAGTTTTGCCCCTAGGGGCATTTTAGTCTTTTCATGTGTTAAAACCCTGTTTAAATTCTAAAATTTGTCTCTGAGTCTTTTAATTTGTTTGAATAAGCTCTTGCTTTAATCCCTTGTTAAAAAAATCATTTTAAAATTGCATTTGAGTCGTTTTTAGTCGTTTTAGTCCCTAGGGGCGTTTTGGTCATTTCACATAATATTTCTGATTCGTTTTAATCTGCTTTGTTGTTTTTAATCGTCTCATTTTTACGTTAATTTTCAATTTACTTTTTCAATTCAATTTTAGTTTTAATTTTCATTTTAGTCCGCGCACTTTTGTCATTTACGTTTTAATCCCTTTTAAGTTTGTTAGGGTCCAAGTGCCATGTGTCCAAATGTTATTGGTCCTTAAGAGTTTGTTACAAGTCAAGTGCCACATGTCTCTATCCTATTGGTCCAAGGTCTATGACTTAGCCTATAAATTGGTCAAAGGGTCAATTCATTCATTCACCAATCATTTTTTTTTTTTTACACAAAAAAGTCACAAAAATTTCTTTCTTTTACCTCTTCTTCTTCTCTCACGTAACCACCTTTTCCTCCCTCTCTAACAACCTTTCACCACCACCTCAACCACCATAACTAACTCATCCTCCACCACTCCTCCTCCCTAACAAACTCCTCCTCCACCTTTAACCACCCTAACCACCTCCAATCACCACAAAATCACCAACAACCACCATCACCGTGATCATCCAACGGCCACTTCCATCATCATCTTCATCCTACCTCAATCATCATCATCATCATCCATCAACAACACCGTTCCAGTTCATACAATTTCATCAACAATCGGAACCAAAACGGCAATCTCGTCAAGCTACGAATAATCAACAGCAAGATATCGATAACACCGCAGTTTCGAGAATCGGCGGAGAAGAAAGGGATCGAAACAAATAGAGAAAGAAGAGGAATCATCCTGACCAAGCCGTTTCGAATTCGCATCTATCCATATCAACGAGAGAAGCTAGCTGAATCGGAATTCTTGCTGATTCCCGTCGAAAGTCCATCGTTCCTCCAATTTTAGCTCAGGTATCACCATTTTCCTTCGCCAATTCCGATTTGCTGCACTGAATGTTCTGCTAGCTTAAGATTTGTTTCCTTCGTGTTTAACGCGCCGAAGTCTTGCTTCACCATCGCTGATGTATGAATCCATGGGCGTTTGTTCTTGTCTTGTGTTGCGTGATAAGAAGTGATTAGGGAAAGATGAAAGAACGAATGTTTAAGGAGAAGAGGGATGATTTGGGAGATGAGTAGGCTTCTGCGAATCTGTTGGTGTTATTGGTATGAGAAGAAGCTTATTTTGTGTGAGGGAGGAAGGTAGTGTAAAGAGAGAGCTTTGAATGTGTTGATCCGTAAAAGAGGAGGAATGGGGAAGATGATGTTATGGGTAGCAGAACCGGGTTTTATGCCATATCCATGGTTTCAACCCGTTCCATACCGCTCCATACCCACAGCCCTGCCCATCTCTTTGGGCTTGGGCCTATTTCCCCTACAGTTTGTGTTTTACTCTAGTTCTTGCTGTTCCCACACCATTTCTTGCTATTTGCGCCATTGTTTTACCTAAAATCTTCAAAAATTCCTAAAAAAAAATGTTCAAATCGTTTCCTTGATTTTTTTTAATGAATCTTGATATGTTTGTATGTTAAGTATTCATTAAAAAATGAGGAAATAATTTGCTCTTTGTTAATTCATTTCTTTTTTCATTTGTGTTAAAAATCTTGCTAAAAACTTCCAAAAATTTGTGACTTCTCTTGCAATTATTTTTGACACTTGAAACTTTTTTTTTCTATGACATTTTGGCATGTTAAAAATGGGTAAAAAATGTATGGGGAATTTTCTTGTGATTTTGTGTTACTTTTTGCTAATTTTTTGTGAGACTTTTTGTATGATCTTGATTCTAATGCTTGGCACATGCTATTGTTTTGTGATATGTGAATTTGTGATGAGTTTATATCTACATTTAATGTGTTTTCTACTGAATGTTAATGTGTTGTGGATGGTTACTTGTTTTACAAGCCATATAAATAATTGTTGGTGGAAATAAAGTGCAAATAGGCCTAATTTCATATCATGATTCCTTGGCCTATAATTTTCTTGTAACTCTTATATTAGGGCTGACCCCAAAACTCTTTGAAAAATGTTATAATGTGAGGGTTATGGATCTTTTACCTGCTTAGGAATTTTGGTATTCTATTAAGTGCATTTTTGCCACTTTTTGTTGTTTTTCACCATGTTGATATGCTTCATTTTCTTGCCATTTTTTTTTCTACTATCCAATGCCTATTATTACTAACCCTTTGTTCATTGTTTCATAAGCATCTCATATCATATTTTCATCTTTTCTTGCACCTTTATTTCTTGCAATTTAATTTGTACCAAGGCTTAGAATGTAATACTTAGGAGCTTTTGTAATATTTTACTTCATGCAATTTTTAATTTCTTGGCAAAGAGGCCATAGAATGTATCTAGGGTATGATGTAAAGGACAATGGACTCTAATGATGTACACCGACACAAACACCGACACATGCACACACACACCACTTTAGGTATATAGCTAGAATATGCATGTTTAGATGTATGTTTAGGATTGTATGTTTAGATGAATGCCTAGGATTTATACTTAGAAAAATCATTTTCCAAAAAATATGAACAAGCATCATTCAAACTATTTTCCTAATAAACCTTGGGATCAAAATCCCATTGTATTTTCCTTTTCTTTTTCTTAATCAAATTTCAATGAACTTTAATCATGTTTAGACCACATTTTGCAAATGACTAATTCAACCTCACAATTTCCCAATCTCATGCCCTTGAGGCCTCTTTCTATTCTTCAAATTCAATTTTCAAACTTAAAATCAACCAACAAAAACAAAAACATTTTTTGGAAGAGAACTACGGTGGATTTGATCCCTTAATCGGGTACGTAGGCAAGGAACAAAATTCCTTCAATTCAACTAAAATAAAAATCCAAAAACATTCTTCTCCCTCCAATTCTTCACTTAGAAACTTTTAGGTCTAACAACATCTTTCAAAATAGCATTTAAAAATAAAGCGCGCGCGTAGAAATTAAAGACGGTTCCTATAGGATACTATAGTCGTTATGGGTGCCTAACACCTTCCCGTAGCGAAAACAACTCCCGGACCTCGATTCTCAAGGGTTTTGCTTACTCTTTCCCTTCCCAAGAAAAAATAAGATATCACCGGTTAAAAAGGTTCAAACGTAACCAATGTTTGGCACCCGAAAACCAAGATAAAACAGCTGGCGACTTCACTGGGGAGATTCGAGAGTAACGCCTAGTCTTTATTTCCACGCTTGCGCTATTTTTTACTTGTTTCTTTTACTTGCTTTCTTATGTGAATAAATGTTTAAATTCTTGCAAACGTGTGGGGTGAGAATATCAAAAGTCCTGCACCCGGGCTGAGTGAACTTAGGATTTAGGAGGGATATAATCGACAATTCATTCCGGGGGTTGCCTCGTGTTTTGGATTATGCGATCAATCCCACATAGCTGAGGCATTTTGGGGGTGATGTTGTCGGCGCGTGTTGTCGCGTTTAGGCACTTTGCCTCTAATTGTTCTATGACGCTATGAACCGTAGATAACCAAACCCATCCATGGCCATTTTCTAGGATGTAGTGCGGAGGCTAAACCGAGTGTTGTCTCGAGTTTTAGTCGTCACGCGATACTACACTCAAGTTAGACCTTCCGCGGATAATCATGGAGCGAGTGTTGTCTCGTGACACCGTGATATACGTCGGAGAGGTTGCAACTTGGGAACCTTTTTAGAACCCGGTTACTATTATCCTAAAGCCCTAGTTTTACCGAACACCGTGTCCACCCATGACTCCTCGACTTTGAACTTCAACCCACCATGTTTTCTCCGAACTTGAACATAATCATGCATTCATGCATACATGCATACATGCATAAACTTTTTTCATGCATTGTTATCGAAGGGCTTAGACAAGTTGAATTTGTAAACATTGTAGGGATGAAGATGACTAAGTCCTACAAGTTCAAGGAAGTGGATTTGGCTAGTTTGAGAGATTTGGCACTCAAGATTGAGGATCCGACTGGTTTCCGACGTCGTTACGGGGCTTTACTTCCTATTCTTCATACTAATGTGGATGAGAAGCTTGTGCACACTCTAGTGCAATTCTATGACCCGAAGTATCGGTGCTTTACTTTTCCAGACTTTCAGTTGGTGCCTACCCTAGAGGCTTATTCTTCCTTGATGGGTCTGTCTATTGCTAAGGGGGTACCTTTCTCAGGACTTGAGCCTCCTCTTACTCCACTGGTTATTGCTAAGGATCTCTATCTCAAGACCACCGATGTCTCCAAGAATCTTGTCACTAAGGCACGCATCCGAGGGTTCACTTCAGAGTATCTTCTTGGGAAAGCCAACCTCAATACCACTTGTCAGGACACTCTCGAGGCTATTCTTGCACTTCTCATCTATGGGCTTATTCTCTTTCCGAATCTTGATGGCTTCGTGGACATGAATGCTATTATGATCTTCCACTCCAAGAATCCGGTTCCTACTTTGCTAGCTGACACATACCATGCTATTCATGATCGATCCGGCAAGGGTCGTGGGTACATTCTTTGTTGTGTGCCCCTCCTCTATAGGTGGTTTATTTCGCACCTTCCGGAGTCTTTCCATGACAATCCGGAGAATTGGTCTATTTCACAAAGGATTATGGCTCTCACTCCTAATGAGGTGGTTTGGCTCACTCCCGCTTCTAGGGTTAAGGAAATTATCTTTGGTGGTGGTAAGTTTCTTAATGTACCTCTTCTTGGTACCCGGGGTGGAATCAACTATAACCCGGAGCTAGCTTTGCGACAATTTGGTTTTCCGATGAAAGATAAGCCCATCAATCTTGCTACAGCTCCTTACTTCTTTCACTACTCCAATGCTCCTACAGGCATAAGAGAGGATTTCATGGAAGCTTGGACTAAGCTTCGGAAGAAAGAGGTGAAGCATATGGGTGTAAGGTCCGGTGTTGCTCATGAGGCCTATACACAGTGGGTGATAAACCAAGCTGAGGAGATTGGTATGCCTTACCCCTCTATGAGATATGTGTCTGCATCTGTTCCTACCATGCCTTTGCCTCTACTCCCACCTACCCAGGAGATGTATCAGGAGCATCTAGCTATGGAGAGTCGGGAGAAACATCAGTGGAGGGCTAGATACTATGAGGCTGAGAACTTGATCATGACTTTGGATGGAAAGGATGAGCAGAAGACTCATGAGGTCTTGACACTGAAGAAAGAGTTAGCTAAGGCTAAGAGGGAGATTGAAGAGAAAGATAGGTTGCTTATGAGAGACTCCAAGAGGGCTAGGGGTGCCCGTGACTTCTATGCACGATACTGCAGCTATGAGTCTGAGTCTGAGGATGATGCTTCCACTTCCTATGCTTGAGGATCTCCATTTCCTGTTGTTGTTTCCATTTTGTGTTGATTTACATTTTAAAGTCTATCCCTTGGCTTAGCATTTCAAAGGGAATCGTCTTGTAAAAACTATATGTTGGTTATTTGTTTCCCGTTCATGTTAATCGTTGTTTAGTAATGTTTACAAGTGTCTAATTTGTCTAAAAACCCTTCGATAACACGTAAAAAGAATCTTTTTGCATATGCATTTACACATTTCATGCATCATATGCATTCATTGGTCACAAAAAGCTTCTCTCGTGCTTACTGCCTCCTGGTTTTGTCCGCCGCAGTCTGAAAAGTGGCTCGTGCTCGCAAAGTGTATCAACCAGATAGAATTCACCAAACAAGATTTCACAAGAGAAGGGTTATGGCTAACTTTGAAGAAGAAAACGCTCGGCTCCGTGCCGAATTGGCTGCTATGAAAGAAGACTTGGCTAAGGCTCATGACACTATGTCTGCTTTGCTGGCTGCACAAGAACAACCAGCCACATCTGTCCCAATTTCTACTGAAGCAATTCCGTCTATCCCACTATCTACTGTGGCCACTGATGCTCGTTTTGTTATGCCCAATGGGCGTCCTTATGGTCTCTCAGCTTACTATTCTCCTAATACTGCTGCTGGTGTCTCTGGTTTTGCTGGACAAGGACAGATTCCTGTGTCCACTGCTATGCCTCAGGTGACTACCGTTGTTACCGATCCTATTGTACACACTGTGCAACAGGTAATTGATGTCGATACTCCGCGCGGACAAGATCCCGCAATGGAAGCTATGAGAAGACAGTTGATGGAGTTGGCTGGAGAACTCCGTGAGGTCAAGGCTAGCCGAGGAAACAACGGTGCTCCTGCTAAAGCTCGTGATCTATGCTTGGTGTCCCGATTTGAGGTTCCTAAGAAATTCAAAGAGCCAGAATTTGACAAATACAATGGGACTTCTTGTCCGCACAACCATGTTATCCGGTATGTCCGAAAGATGGCTAACTACGCAGATAATGACACACTGATGATCCACTGCTTCCAAAGCAGCTTGACAGATGATGCAGCAGATTGGTACACTAGTTTGAGTAAGGACAACATCCATACTTTTGAGGATCTGGCTGCTGCTTTTGAGAGTCAATATGAATTCAATACCCGTCTGAGGCCAAATAGAGACTCTCTTAAAGCCTTGTCTCAGAAATCAGATGAAACCTTCCGAGAATATGCTCAGAGGTGGAGAGGGGCAGCTGCCCGTGTTTCTCCTCGACTTGATGAGGAAGAGTTAACACAGACATTCCTGAAGACTCTGAAGAAGGAATATAAGGAGAGAATGATAGTCTCTGCCCCAAACAACTTCTCTGATATGGTTACAATGGGAACGCGTCTAGAGGAGGCCGTCCGAGATGGTATTATTGTCCTAGAGAAAGGTGAATCTTCAAACAGTGCATCAAAGAAGTATGGTAATGGTCATCATAAGAAGAAAGAATCTGATGTGGGGATGGTGTCTGGTAACCCATCTGCAGCTGCCACACAATTACCTATGCCTTATCATTACATGCAGTACTCTCAGCATCCTTTCTTCCCGCCATTCTACCAGCAATATCCTCTGCCACCGGGCCAACCACCAGTGCCTGTCAATGCCATCGCCCAGCAAGTGCAACAACAGCCTCCTGCTCAACAGCAGCAACAACAGGGTCCCCGACCCAAACCTTCTTTTCCACCAATACCAATGAGGTATGGTGAGCTGCTCCCAACTCTACTGGCCAAGGGACACTGTGTCACTAGACCAGGAAGGCCTCCGCCTAATCCATTGCCTCCCAGGTTCCGACAGGATCTAACATGTGAATTTCATCAGGGTGCTCAAGGCCATGATGTTGAGGGTTGCCTTGCTCTGAAGTATATTGTGAAAGACCTAATAGAAAAGGGACGGTTGACTTTTGAGAATAATGCTCCTCATGTCCTCGGCAATCCACTTCCAAACCATGCTGCTGTCAATATGATTGAGGCTTTTGAAAGGATTCCCGCTCCTCAAGAGGATCCCATGTTGGATGTCCACAATGTTGTTACTCCCTTGGTGCCATTACATGTCAAACTTTGCCAGGCTTCTCTGTTCAAACATGACCATACTTCTTGTTCAGAATGTCTTCGGAATCCTATGGGCTGTTGTGTCGTGCAAGGTGATATCCAGGGTCTGATGGATGACAAATACTTGATCGTCAGTGATGTATGCGTGATTGTGCCAGTGTTCCATGATTCTCCTGTTGAAACTGCATCTCATACAAGGAATGTTGAACCTTTGGTGATCAGGTTACCTGGTCCGGTATCATATACTTCTACAAAAGCAATCCCTTACAAATACAATGCAACCATGGTCGAGAATGGAGTGGAAGTACCTCTGGTATCCCCAGCTGCAGTTGACAATGTTGCCGGTGAAATTACAACTCTGAGAAGCGGAAAGGTCCGTCCACCCTTGTTTCAAAAGAAGGTAGTTACACCCATTGCCACGGTAACTCCACCAGTTGTTCCTCCTGTTGACAAAAACACTGGCCCAGCAGGCCAATCTATTGAAGAGTCCAATCTGGACGAAATCCTGAGGCTTATCAAGAAAAGTGACTATAAGATTGTTGACCAACTGCTACAAACCCCATCAAAGATATCCATCTTGTCTCTGCTCATGAGCTCAGAAGCTCACAGGAAGGTGTTGATGAAGATACTTGAGCAAGCTTACGTTGATCATGAGGTCTCTGTGGATCAGTTTGACGGTATAGTGGGTAACATCACTGCCTGCAACAACTTGGGGTTTGGTGATGATGAGCTCCCCGAAGCAGGGAAACACCATAACCTGGCTCTACATATCTCGGTGCACTGTGGGTCTGATATGATATCCAACGTATTGGTGGACACTGGATCATCGTTGAATGTAATGCCTGAGTCCACACTAAGGCAATTGAGCCATCACGGAATTTCTCTGAGGGGTAGCAGTTATTTGGTTAAGGCTTTCGATGGATCCCGCAAGGATGTTCTTGGGGAAGTAGACTTGCCAATTACCATTGGTCCTGAGACATTTCAGATTACTTTCCAAGTCATGGACATCAATGCTTCTTACAGTTGTCTCCTCGGAAGACCATGGATTCATGACGCTGGAGCAGTCACTTCTACTTTGCATCAGAAGCTCAAGTTCATGAGGAATGGTAAGATTATCACTGTGCATGGTGAAGAGGCATTTCTAGTTAGCCAAGTATCATCCTTCTCTTGTGTTGAAGCAGGGTCCGCTGAAGGAACGTCGTTTCAAGGCTTGACCGTTGAGGGCGCAGAACCCCGGAGGGCTGGTACTGCTATGGCTTCGCTAAAAGATGCCCAGAAGGCTGTTCAAGAAGGGCAAGCTGCCGGCTGGGGCAAAGTGATTCAGATTCTGGAAAACAAGCGTAAAGAGGGCCTTGGATTCTCTCTGACATCTGCTGTTTCAAAGGGAACCTTCTACAGTGCTGGGTTCATCAATGCTATTGCTGAAGATGCTGCTGAAAGAAGCCATGTGCCTACATTTGTTATACCAGGAGGCACTGTGAGAAATTGGGAAGCCATTGATGTTCCTTTAGTCATGCATGCTTCCATGTAATGTGTCTTGTTGCTCATGTTTTTTTTGTTTTCAAAGTAACAATCCTTTCGCTCTGCCCAAGGCGAAAGTGATATCATTGTAAGGGCGTGTTTGTTTCGGCATTGCCGTTATCAATAAAAGTTGTCGTTTTTCTCACGACTCCTTGTTTTTTTTTACCTTTTAGTGCCTTTTTCTTGGAAATAATGGTAATGCCAGAAAAAACCAAAACATCTGTATTTTTCTTATTAATTTCAAAAATCTGCATGAAAAACTTTTTCTAAAATCATCCCAATCATATTATGCAGATTGAACCATAATAAACCCGTTGAACACAGTGACCCTATGGTTCCTCCAAATCTTGAATTCCCTGTATATGAAGCTGAAGATGAGGATGATGATGATGAAGAGATACCGTATGAGATCACTCGACTGCTTGAGCAAGAAAGAAGAGCCATTCAGCCTCACCAGGAAGAGATTGAACTCATCAACTTGGGTACTGAAGAAAACAAGCGAGAGATCAAGATTGGTGCTGCACTTGAGCCAGAAGTGAAGAGGAAGATTATTCAGCTTCTTCATGATTATCCAGATGTCTTTGCGTGGTCCTATGAAGATATGCCGGGCTTAGATCCCAAGATTGTGGAACATCGGATACCGACAAGACCTGAATGTCCTCCTGTCAAACAGAAATTGAGAAGGTCTCGTCCAGACATGGCTCTTAAGATCAAGGCTGAAGTACAAAAACAAATTGATGCGGGTTTCCTCATGACAGTTGAATACCCCGAGTGGATTGCCAACATCGTACCAGTACCAAAGAAAGATGGGAAAGTTCGAATGTGTGTTGATTACAGAGATCTGAACAAAGCCAGTCCAAAAGATAACTTCCCATTGCCTCATATTGATGTGCTTGTTGACAGTACTGCTCAATCCAAAGTGTTCTCCTTTATGGATGGTTTCTCTGGTTATAATCAAATACGAATGTCTCCTGAAGATAGAGAAAAGACGTCCTTCATCACTCCATGGGGAACGTTCTGTTATAAAGTAATGCTGTTTGGCTTGATAAATGCTGGTGCTACCTATCAAAGAGGTATGACAACTCTGTTTCATGATATGATTCACAAAGAAGTTGAAGTATATGTTGATGATATGATTGTAAAGTCAAGTGATGAAGAGCAACATGTTGTGTATTTGAAAAAGATGTTTGAAAGATTAAGAAAGTACAAGCTGCGGTTGAATCCTAATAAATGCACATTCGGTGTACGATCTGGAAAGTTGCTAGGCTTCATTGTCAGCCAGAGAGGCATTGAAGTTGATCCTGACAAAGTCTGAGCCATCAGAAAGATGCCGGCCCCTCAAACTGAGAAGCAAGTCAGAGGTTTCCTCAGGCGTCTGAACTATATTTCAAGATTTATATCTCACATGACTACTACCTGTGGACCAATTTTCAAATTGCTCAGAAAGAATCAGCCTGTTGTATGGAATGATGAATGTCAGAAAGCTTTTGATAGCATTAAAGAATACCTGTTGGAACCACCTATCCTTGTCCCGCCAGTGGAAGGAAGGCCTCTGATTATGTATCTGTCAGTGTTAGATGATTCAGTGGGCTGTGTTCTCGGTCAACAAGATGAGACTGGTAAGAAAGAGCATGTTATCTACTATCTGAGCAAGAAATTCACCGACTGTGAGACTCGGTATACAATGCTTGAAAAGACTTGTTGTGCTTTAGCTTGGGCTGCCAAACGCCTGCGTCATTACATGGTGAATCATACAACTTGGTTAATATCCCGAATGGATCCAATCAAGTACATCTTTGAAAAGCCTGCTGTTACTGGAAAGATTGCGCGTTGGCAAATGTTGTTGTCTGAATATGATATTGTGTACAAAGCTCAGAAAGCAATCAAAGGAAGTGTCCTTGCTGAGCATCTTGCTTGTCAACCTCTTGATGATTACCAGCCAATTAAGTTTGATTTCCCTGATGAAGAGATCATGTATCTGAAAGCAAAAGACTGTGAAGAGCCACTGATCAATGAAGGGCCAGATCCCAATAGCAAATGGGGATTGGTGTTTGATGGAGCTGTTAATGTTTATGGTAAAGGAATTGGAGCCATCATTGTAACTCCGCAGGGGCACCACATTCCTTTCACCGCTCGAATAACCTTTGACTGCAAAAACAACATAGCTGAATATGAAGCATGCATCTTGGGCATTGAAGAAGCCCTCGATCTGAGAATTAAGCACCTTGACATCTATGGAGATTCTGCACTTGTTATTAACCAGATAAAGGGTGAATGGGAGACTCATCATGAGAAGCTGATCCCATACCGTGACTATGCAAGACGTCTGTTGACATACTTTACCAAGGTTGAACTGCACCACATCCCTCGGGATGAAAACCAGATGGCTGATGCTCTCGCTACTTTGTCCTCCATGTTTCGTGTCAATCACTGGAATGATGTGCCTGTAATCAAAGTGCAGCGTCTTGATAGACCCGCTCATGTGTTTACTATTGAAAATATGCCAGATCAAGCTGATAGAGATGTGAATGATAAAAAGCCTTGGTATTACAACATCAAACAATTCTTGCAGAATCGTGAATATCCACCTGGTGCTTCCAACAGGGATAAAAAGACTTTGAGAAGATGGGCCAGTAAATTCCTTCTGGACGGAGAAATCCTATACAAGAGGAACTATGACATGGTCTTGTTAAGATGTGTTGACAAACAAGAAGCTGAGAAGTTGATGCATGATGTACATGACGGTACTTTTGGGACCCATGCTTCGGGTCACACTATGTCAAGAAAACTGTTAAGAGCCGGCTATTACTGGATAACTATGGAGCGTGACTGCCACAAACATGCTAAGAGATGCCATAAATGTCAAATTTATGCTGACAAGATTCATGTGCCTCCACATGCTCTCAATGTTATATCTTCCCCATGGCCTTTCTCTATGTGGGGCATTGATATGATCGGAAGGATTGAACCAAAGGCTTCCAATGGACATCGTTTCATTCTAGTGGCAATTGACTATTTCACCAAGTGGGTTGAAGCTGCTTCCTATGCAAATGTGACCAAGCAAGTGGTTGTCAAGTTTATCAAGAATAACATCATCTGTCGATATGGTGTTCCCAATAAGATCATCACTGACAATGGTTCCAATCTGAACAATAGCATGATGCAAGCTTTATGTGAAGAATTCAAAATTGAACATCACAACTCTTCTCCTTACAGACCTCAGATGAATGGTGCAGTTGAGGCCGCTAACAAGAACATCAAGAAAATTGTTCAGAAGATGGTCACTACTTACAAAGACTGGCATGAGATGCTACCTTTCGCCTTGCATGGTTACCGTACTACGGTACGCAGTTCAACCGGGGCAACTCCTTTCTCTCTTGTATATGGTATGGAAGCAGTTCTCCCTCTGGAAGTGGAGATTCCATCTCTTCGAGTGATCATGGAAGCAAAATTAACTGAGGCTGAATGGTGTCAAAGTCGGTATGATCAGTTGAATCTGATTGAAGAGAAACGTATGCATGCTATGACTCATGGACAGTTGTATCAAGTGCGAATGAAGAATGCTTTTGACAAGAAAGTCCGACCGCGAGAATTCAAGGAAGGCGAACTTGTATTGAAAAGAAGGATAAGTCAACAACCCGACCCAAGGGGCAAGTGGACACCTAACTATGAAGGTCCTTATGTTGTCAAGAAGGCTTTCTCTGGTGGTGCTTTGATTCTTACACACATGGATGGTGTTGAACTCCCAAATCCTGTTAATGCCGATATAGTCAAGAAATACTTTGTCTAAAAAGAAAAGAACAGCGTGGTAGGTCGAAAACCCGAAAGGGCGGCCTAGGCAAAAATGCGCTTCCCGGTGGATCGAAAACCCGAAAGGGCGATCCAGGCAAAAGTTAGGGACAAAAAAAAATGAATATGAAAGAGCTCGCTGAGATTGTACGCAACTCAGGCAAGAATGAGCGCCTCGATGAGCCGAAAACCCGAAAGGGCGGTTCATGCAAAAATGAGGTCAATAAAAGACAAGTAACTATATCTGGCAAATCACCATCACCCCTTGGGGCATCTGCAACTGTCAATGGTCATCTTCATCAGAGGCTTCTGTACTTGTGAATTCAAAATTTCTATGAAATGTAGCGGTCATCGTGTTCAATGTATCACCAACCAATAAAATTACCATTTTCCAAGCTTTGTAAATCCGTGAAGTCATGCCTTTGGCTGACTTTCACTCTTCTACATCAATTTGAGCCTTTCTATTGTTTGAAACTCTATTTCATTTCTACTTTCAATGCTATATACAAAACATTTTCTTTCCATTTGATAATGTCAATGTCTGAAACAAACATCTTTGAAAATTGAAAAAATCTTTTTCTGTCTATTTTGAAAGCAAACCTGAGCAACAGGGTACATTTCCATGAAACATGTGATAGATGTTTGGCAAGTGCACCAATAACTATCGAAGTAGTAAAAATATCGTTCCCACGAGGACTGTTTTTAACTTCAATTATTCAATTTCGTTATAAAAGTAGGATGTATAAAAGTTTATTTTGTTTTGCCACTAGGCAGTAGATTTGGTTTGATTTTAAGAAATCAAATAAAAAAGTAAAGATTTGATTAAGAAAATAGGAGAGAGATGAGATCAGGTCTTCGAATCCTCTATGTTTCCCCTAATTGGTTACTGCACCTATTATTACTAATGATTCTCTAGTTTCACGATAGTTAACAAATTAGCCCTAATCAATCCCATGAGTTAGGACCCTCTTTTTAAACTACAGCCCCTAATTCCTTAGGTGGTCTAATAATCATCAAAGGTTTAAGCACGTTAACCTAATATCACTAACAAACGATTATCCATTCCTAGACTAACCATGTTTATTAGAACAATTCAATTAGGTCTAAGTCGAAAGCTATGGTCAGTAGTCATTCGATCTCACAAAATCATGTTTATATTTGATCAGGATATAAAAAGCAGTAAGAACAATTGAATTGAATGAAAACTAGAATATCATTAATAAGTAATAGAGTTTCACAGCAACATATGATCAATTAGGGTTACATAGGTTCATCTCCGACCTAATCTCTAAGAGATTTAGCTACTCATAATTGAGTTTACAAATAGCATAATCAATGAAAGAATTAAAACATACATAAACTGGGTTAGAGATGATGAAATCCTCTCCGCTGCAGCCTTCTGGGTGTTAAAATCGCACTTTCGTTCTCCAAAATCGTAACCCTTGTTCTTCAGATTGAGTGCAGTATTTATAGAAGTCATGGGCCTGACCCATCAAAATCGCGCCGCGCCTTGTTAATTGGCGTGCCGCGATTTCCCCTTTACAGGAAGTGTGTATTTTTGCTTCAAAAATCGCAGCACGGCTTGAAATTGGCGTGGCGCGATTTCCTTCGAACAGACTTCAAATTTTAAGCTTTTTGCACTCCAGAACAGTAAAAATTGCATGAGAACTCTATCAAAATGTCACAATAAGTCCCTAATATTACGTAATGACAGAATGTCATCACAACCCCAAACTTAAACCATTCCTTGTCCTCAAGGAATTTGCTTGCAACAGTGACAAACGACAGTAAAATAACAGTTACCTGACAAAACGATAGTACCCAAAAGTTCATTCTCCTTCTAGCTAAAGATGAGCTAGTTTGACTTGTTCGCATCCACCAATTCACAACTCCACGCAACAATTTGAAATAGGGTTCTACCAGTCGACATGCAGGTCTACATATTACCATATGCTTGAAAAGTTTCTAAACATCAATCAAAGTCAATATCATTACACACTTTTGAGGTCTTTAGGGTTATAACGGGGCTTAGGTGAAAGGTGGGATATATTTGGATAAGTAGGCTACACAAAATTTGAGTTAGGCATTCCTACGGAAGTTAAAGCACAAAATTCAATCCTTCAATCATTCACCTTGTGGAATAACAATCAATGCAAAGGTACTAGAGAATATTTTTAACATTTAAGGACAATCGAGTTTGAAGTTACTCGGATTTTCAATGTTTTGTCCCTTTTTCATCATTCAATTTCTCTTTTTTTTTTTGATACACCATTTTTGTGTGTATTTTGCATGACAATTTCCTATTTCTTTCATTTTTGTTCTCTAGTACCCCCACCCCAAACTTAGTTGGTTGCAAATTCCAATAGCAACCCCAAACTTAATCTTTAGCAACATTCTACAATGCCTTAACTCAGAAAATACATTAAGGGACAAGTCCTAAAAGTCTCTAGGCTTGTAATGTAGTTTGTCACCGAACAAAAAGTTCTAATCCTACCGGCTCACAATTGGTTAAGAAAGGATAAATTCAACGAATTAAAACAGGGTAGGCTTCAAAAAGGCTCACAGGACCAAGCACTTTTGCCTCAGTGTGTAATTGACAAAGACCAATCAATAATAGAGAAACAATGCAAGTTCTAGAAATGTAGTTGCATGGAAAACTAATCTAAATATAAGTAAATTGAAAAACAAGATTTGGCAATGAACCTTATGGCTGAGATTTCTGGGAGTATGTGACTACCTAGCAACGCCGTACACTTCGCCTTTGAATCAAGTCACCCCTCCTTTAGAACTTTTGGAATACCGTTTCATCAAACAACTGTTACTAAACTGGAATAGGTCACAAG
Organism: Medicago sativa; assembly: GCF_051527215.1. Taxonomy (NCBI): domain Eukaryota; kingdom Viridiplantae; phylum Streptophyta; class Magnoliopsida; order Fabales; family Fabaceae; genus Medicago; species Medicago sativa. The sequence continues at coordinate 6,809,762 of NC_140751.1, read as the reverse complement.
AAACAAAACAAATTCATTAATAAAACAAGTGCAGGAGCAATTACAATAGGGAAATAGTTCAATGGACTTCAACATTAAAAAGAAAATAAAGAAAATACATCAAAAGAAAAATGACTGAAGATAAAATACAAAGCAGAAAATGCTAATCCATCAGTAGATCAGCCCATGTTCACATCATCATGGTAACATCTCAGCATAGGTAAGCATCCGAGACTTTTTCCAAGTCGACCCAGGCCTACACATCGTGGTAATGATGTCATCAAACGTATCCTCTGTCATACCAAATCTCTCCCTCCTCAGTTTCTCAACCTAACACTCCTCCGGTGGTTGAACATTCAGCCATTCATTAAGCGCTTCAGGGCTGAAATCAATGGTCTTGCCCCAAACAAAAGATTGAAAGGGTGTATCGGAAACCCTTGCATTTGCAAAGAATTCGACGATCACAGTTTTGTTGTTTGCTTCGTCGATCATATCATTCAACCTCGTCCACCCTCTCCTTCGTAATTCAGCCTCAAAGAACGGATACTTAACAAGCCTTGTGAAGTCAAACTTTCTCTCCCCCACAACTTCAAAACTTTCCATGGATTGGTGGAACTCTTGGGCTTGGTCATTGATGAAATGAATGGCGTTTTCGGGTGGTTCGGATGCGGCACGAGGGCGTTTGGATTTGCTTGTGGATGGTTTTGGGTTGGTGGTTTGGTGGTGGTTTGGATTGATGAATTGATGATAGGATTGTGGGTAGATGATGTTTAGGAAGTGAAAAAGGAGATGAAGATGAGAAAAATTTGTGAATGGAAGTTTAGGGAAGTTTTGGTAGAGAAAGGTAGGAAGAATGGAATGGGAAAAATGGTGGAAAAGCTGGGTTTTTATAGACTGGTAGGCAAAATCGCGGCACGCCATATAACAAGGCGCGGCGCGATTTTGATCAAACAGGGAGCATGCTTTGCTTCCTCAGGCCAAAAATTTTGTTTTCTTGAAAAATGCCTGAGTTCATTGAATTTTTGAAAAACTTTTGAGGAAAGAATCATGCAAGACATCAGTACCTTGCATGATTTTCTTTGCAGGAGGTATACTTGAACAAATTTTTTTAAAACTTTCCTGCCTCGTATTAAAAAGAAAAGAAAAATATTTTTGTATTTTTGTATTTGAAAGCAATAAAATCATACCTGAAAAATAAATAGTGGGTTGCCTCCCACCAAGCGCTTTCTTTTACGTCATTGAGCTTGACGCTTCAACCACTATTAGGGTGGCAAATATGTCAGAAAGAACACATCATCCTTCTTCTTCCTCTTGTTTGGTAGGAATTCCATGAATTTGTAGCAAAGAAGTAGATGCTCCCATGCTCTCACTGTTAAACCTTTAGAGTTTAAGCTCTCCCACCGTAAAGAAGGACGTGCTTCCATCTGCACACGAGTGATTTCCTCAACCTCCGTTGGTTCAGACTTCGGGAAAATGTCAACACTCCTTACTTTGGGATTTTCTTCCACAACAACCTTGTGACATTCAGTCTCCATCTGAACTAGATTCCTCTGAGACTCATGTGCTTTCTCAACAAGATCACCACACTGAACATCAAACTTCTCAAATGAAACTTGATTTGACACCAAGAAATCATCTAAAATATTCTGAAGTTGAGTATTGTAATCGATGTTGATCACCTCTTTCTTCCCTTCACCATCACTACCTGGTTGATTCGCCTCATAACGACCACAACTCGAGATTTTGTTGTCCAAAATTTTGATCTTAAAAGATAGCATATATTTTTCATACTGCAACTTAGCAATCTCTTCTGTGTCATAGAGGAGTAACCTGTCTATCATAGCTGCAAAACTTGGATAAACTTTTCAGTAGCACAGTACAATGAGAAGAAAACAAAGAGCATAATATATTTTTTTTTTTATAAATATATATACAGAAATATAAATGACAGAAATCCTAAATAATAACGTAATTGCCTTGTTGAAATAATTCAACAGTCCCTGGCAACGGCGCCAAAAACTTGATAGATGTTTGGCAAGTGCACCAATAACTATCGAAGTAGTAAAAATATCGTTCCCACGAGGACTGTTTTTAACTTCAATTATTCAATTTCGTTATAAAAGTAGGATGTATAAAAGTTTATTTTGTTTTGCCACTAGGCAGTAGATTTGGTTTGATTTTAAGAAATCAAATAAAAAAGTAAAGATTTGATTAAGAAAATAGGAGAGAGATGAGATCAGGTCTTCGAATCCTCTATGTTTCCCCTAATTGGTTACTGCACCTATTATTACTAATGATTCTCTAGTTTCACGATAGTTAACAAATTAGCCCTAATCAATCCCTTGAGTTAGGACCCTCTTTTTAAACTACAGCCCCTAATTCCTTAGGTGGTCTAATAATCATCAAAGGTTTAAGCACGTTAACCTAATATCACTAACAAACGATTATCCATTCCTAGACTAACCATGTTTATTAGAACAATTCAATTAGGTCTAAGTCGAAAGCTATGGTCAGTAGTCATTCGATCTCACAAAATCATGTTTATATTTGATCAGGATATAAAAAGCAGTAAGAACAATTGAATTGAATGAAAACTAGAATATCATTAATAAGTAATAGAGTTTCACAGCAACATATGATCAATTAGGGTTACATAGGTTCATCTCCGACCTAATCTCTAAGAGATTTAGCTACTCATAATTGAGTTTACAAATAGCATAATCAATGAAAGAATTAAAACATACATAAACTGGGTTAGAGATGATGAAATCCTCTCCGCTGCAGCCTTCTGGGTGTTAAAATCGCACTTTCGTTCTCCAAAATCGTAACCCTTGTTCTTCAGATTGAGTGCAGTATTTATAGAAGTCATGGGCCTGACCCATCAAAATCGCGCCGCGCCTTGTTAATTGGCGTGCCGCGATTTCCCCTTTACAGGAAGTGTGTATTTTTGCTTCAAAAATCGCAGCACGGCTTGAAATTGGCGTGGCGCGATTTCCTTCGAACAGACTTCAAATTTTAAGCTTTTTGCACTCCAGAACAGTAAAAATTGCATGAGAACTCTATCAAAATGTCACAATAAGTCCCTAATATTACGTAATGACAGAATGTCATCAACATGCATGAATGAATGAATGAATGTCAATGTCTATTTCAATACATGTTACAAGCAGATTACTCCCCAGGATGATCTGTGGTCAATGGCAAGAATGAAAAAAAACAGAATGAAAATGACAGTGAAAAAATGAAAAAAATACAAATGAAAAGCTCGCTAAGTTGAAAACCCGAAAGGGCGGCTTAGGCAAAAATGAGCACCCCGCTGATTGACAACCTATGAAGGCAATTCAGGCAAAAATGGGGCAATGAAAAGAATCTATTCCCCGGTGAATCGAAAACCCGAAAGGGCGGTTCAGGCAAAAATGGGGTTTGAGAATGAAAAATGAAAAATGAAATATTGAAAAGCATTGACCACAGATGCGAACATCCAATGTTTACCCAGCACTGACACGCCTAGCAACGGCGACCTGTACCCAAGAACCTTCCAAAGGTCCTCCTTTACAAGTCTTATTGCCCTCACCCATGGTTTTGATACGTCTCTCAAACGACGGTCTCTCCAAAGAGGTTTTCCCCTGTGAATATGTCGCAGCACGAGCCACTACGTGCCCAATCTTCCAATGTCTTGTCTGCCTTTGTGAAATTTCTCTGCCAAATTGTCAGCCAATCATGCATTTTAAGCATTCATACATGCATAATCATGCATTTTATGTGCTCATACATCCAATAATCTTGCTATACCATGCATACATGTTGCATATCCAACTGTCAAATGTCAATATCCAATGTCAATGTCAATGTTAATGTCAAATGCCAATGTCAATGTCAATGTCAATGTTAATGTCAAATGCCAATGTCAATGTTAATGTCAAATGCCAATGTCAATGTCAATGTCAATATTAATGTCAAATGCCAATGTCAATGTTAATGTCAAATGCCAATGTCAATGTTAATGTCAAATGCCAATGTCAATGTTAATGTCAATGTTAATGTCAAATGCCAATGTCAATGTCAATGTCAATGTTAATGTCAAATGCCAATGTCAATGTCAATGTCAATGTCAATATCCAATGTCAATATTAATGCCGATACCAATGTCAATGTCAATGTCAATGCCAATCCAATGCCAATGTCAATGTCAAATTCAACTTTCAATTCAATTCAAATCAATGTCAATTTACTTTTGGGCCAACAAAAATGGTCATGTCTATTTTCAAATCAAGTCAATGACAATTTACCCTCAATTGGTATCTTGTTAAACCAGACTTTCAATTTGTATCTTGTTACTGGTCAAGTGCAAGGTTCAATCCAAAAAGAACCACGTACCTGCTTATATGTCTATGTTTCCGGTCAAACGGCAAGTTCGATCCAAAGAACAGTTTGTACCCTTTGCTTATGTTTTGTTATCGGTCAAACGGCAAGTTCGATCCAAAGAACAGTTTGCACCAACTTACATGTTGTGATATCGGTCAAGTGGCAAGTTCGATCCAAAGAACAGCTTGTACCCGTTTCTTGTTTGTATTTCCTCGGTCAAGTGGCAAGTTCGATCCAAAGAACAACTTGTACCCGTCTCTTGTTTGTATCTCTCGGTCAAGTGGCAAGTTCGATCCAAAGAACAGCTTGTACCTGTTTCTTGTTTGTATCTCCTCGGTCAAGTGGCAAGTTCGATCCAAAGAACAGCTTGTACCCGTCTCTTGTTTGTATCTCTCGGTCAAGTGGCAAGTTCGATCCAAAGAACAGCTTGTACCCGTCTCTTGTTTGTATCTCTCGGTCAAGTGGCAAGTTCGATCCAAAGAACAGCTTGTACCTGTCTATTTGTTGCCCGTTCTTTCTACCTTGATGTCTATAAATCCCTTGGTGGTGTGACACAGCCTGTAGATTCCGGTTCGGTTGTCTTGCATTCATAAATGAAATGTTGCATGGCATTCATGTTTTTGAAAATCTGAAAACGTATTTTTATGTCCAAAAGCAGTGCAAATGTTAATATTTAAGTATCTTCGTCCCGTCAACTCAAAGACTCCGTCTCTTGACCCTCCGGACAAAGAAACTTAAATAGGGGCAGCTGTTATACCCTAATTTTGGACCTAAAAATACTTGTTCAATTCTTCTCTTCTTGCATTATAAGTCATCTGAACAGTCTCTGATCAATTGCATCTTTCTCTGCATTTTATTTCAATGTTATTTGCAAAATTCACATAGAAGGGTATTTTAGTCATTTCCTGCATTCAACTCATTTTAATCCTTGGAAATTGTTTAAGTTTTTAAATTGGTTTGTATAAGTCCTTGTTTCAATCTCATGTCAAAATTCATTTCAAAAAATATCAGTTGAGTCGTTTTTTTTAGTCAGTTTAGCCCCTAGGGGACATTTTAGTCATTTCCTATGTTAAAATCCCTTTCAGTCCTTTAAAAAATTGTCTGAGTCTTTTCATTTGATTTGAATGAGTCTCTGTTTCATTCTATGTCAAAATCCATTTCAAAATTTGCATTTGAAGTCATTTTGAGTCAGTTTTGCCCCTAGGGGCATTTTAGTCTTTTCATGTGTTAAAACCCTGTTTAAATTCTAAAATTTGTCTCTGAGTCTTTTAATTTGTTTGAATAAGCTCTTGCTTTAATCCCTTGTTAAAAAAATCATTTTAAAATTGCATTTGAGTCGTTTTTAGTCGTTTTAGTCCCTAGGGGCGTTTTGGTCATTTCACATAATATTTCTGATTCGTTTTAATCTGCTTTGTTGTTTTTAATCGTCTCATTTTTACGTTAATTTTCAATTTACTTTTTCAATTCAATTTTAGTTTTAATTTTCATTTTAGTCCGCGCACTTTTGTCATTTACGTTTTAATCCCTTTTAAGTTTGTTAGGGTCCAAGTGCCATGTGTCCAAATGTTATTGGTCCTTAAGAGTTTGTTACAAGTCAAGTGCCACATGTCTCTATCCTATTGGTCCAAGGTCTATGACTTAGCCTATAAATTGGTCAAAGGGTCAATTCATTCATTCACCAATCATTTTTTTTTTTTACACAAAAAAGTCACAAAAATTTCTTTCTTTTACCTCTTCTTCTTCTCTCACGTAACCACCTTTTCCTCCCTCTCTAACAACCTTTCACCACCACCTCAACCACCATAACTAACTCATCCTCCACCACTCCTCCTCCCTAACAAACTCCTCCTCCACCTTTAACCACCCTAACCACCTCCAATCACCACAAAATCACCAACAACCACCATCACCGTGATCATCCAACGGCCACTTCCATCATCATCTTCATCCTACCTCAATCATCATCATCATCATCCATCAACAACACCGTTCCAGTTCATACAATTTCATCAACAATCGGAACCAAAACGGCAATCTCGTCAAGCTACGAATAATCAACAGCAAGATATCGATAACACCGCAGTTTCGAGAATCGGCGGAGAAGAAAGGGATCGAAACAAATAGAGAAAGAAGAGGAATCATCCTGACCAAGCCGTTTCGAATTCGCATCTATCCATATCAACGAGAGAAGCTAGCTGAATCGGAATTCTTGCTGATTCCCGTCGAAAGTCCATCGTTCCTCCAATTTTAGCTCAGGTATCACCATTTTCCTTCGCCAATTCCGATTTGCTGCACTGAATGTTCTGCTAGCTTAAGATTTGTTTCCTTCGTGTTTAACGCGCCGAAATCTTGCTTCACCATCGCTGATGTATGAATCCATGGGCGTTTGTTCTTGTCTTGTGTTGCGTGATAAGAAGTGATTAGGGAAAGATGAAAGAACGAATGTTTAAGGAGAAGAGGGATGATTTGGGAGATGAGTAGGCTTCTGCGAATCTGTTGGTGTTATTGGTATGAGAAGAAGCTTATTTTGTGTGAGGGAGGAAGGTAGTGTAAAGAGAGAGCTTTGAATGTGTTGATCCGTAAAAGAGGAGGAATGGGGAAGATGATGTTATGGGTAGCAGAACCGGGTTTTATGCCATATCCATGGTTTCAACCCGTTCCATACCGCTCCATACCCACAGCCCTGCCCATCTCTTTGGGCTTGGGCCTATTTCCCCTACAGTTTGTGTTTTACTCTAGTTCTTGCTGTTCCCACACCATTTCTTGCTATTTGCGCCATTGTTTTACCTAAAATCTTCAAAAATTCCTAAAAAAAAATGTTCAAATCGTTTCCTTGATTTTTTTTAATGAATCTTGATATGTTTGTATGTTAAGTATTCATTAAAAAATGAGGAAATAATTTGCTCTTTGTTAATTCATTTCTTTTTTCATTTGTGTTAAAAATCTTGCTAAAAACTTCCAAAAATTTGTGACTTCTCTTGCAATTATTTTTGACACTTGAAACTTTTTTTTTCTATGACATTTTGGCATGTTAAAAATGGGTAAAAAATGTATGGGGAATTTTCTTGTGATTTTGTGTTACTTTTTGCTAATTTTTTGTGAGACTTTTTGTATGATCTTGATTCTAATGCTTGGCACATGCTATTGTTTTGTGATATGTGAATTTGTGATGAGTTTATATCTACATTTAATGTGTTTTCTACTGAATGTTAATGTGTTGTGGATGGTTACTTGTTTTACAAGCCATATAAATAATTGTTGGTGGAAATAAAGTGCAAATAGGCCTAATTTCATATCATGATTCCTGGCCTATAATTTTCTTGTAACTCTTATATTAGGGCTGACCCCAAAACTCTTTGAAAAATGTTATAATGTGAGGGTTATGGATCTTTTACTTGCTTAGGAATTTTGGTATTCTATTAAGTGCATTTTTGCCACTTTTTGTTGTTTTTCACCATGTTGATATGCTTCATTTTCTTGCCATTTTTTTTTCTACTATCCAATGCCTATTATTACTAACCCTTTGTTCATTGTTTCATAAGCATCTCATATCATATTTTCATCTTTTCTTGCACCTTTATTTCTTGCAATTTAATTTGTACCAAGGCTTAGAATGTAATACTTAGGAGCTTTTGTAATATTTTACTTCATGCAATTTTTAATTTCTTGGCAAAGAGGCCATAGAATGTATCTAGGGTATGATGTAAAGGACAATGGACTCTAATGATGTACACCGACACAAACACCGACACATGCACACACACCACTTTAGGTATATAGCTAGAATATGCATGTTTAGATGTATGTTTAGGATTGTATGTTTAGATGAATGCCTAGGATTTATACTTAGAAAAATCATTTTCCAAAAAATATGAACAAGCATCATTCAAACTATTTTCCTAATAAACCTTGGGATCAAAATCCCATTGTATTTTCCTTTTCTTTTTCTTAATCAAATTTCAATGAACTTTAATCATGTTTAGACCACATTTTGCAAATGACTAATTCAACCTCACAATTTCCCAATCTCATGCCCTTGAGGCCTCTTTCTATTCTTCAAATTCAATTTTCAAACTTAAAATCAACCAACAAAAACAAAAACATTTTTTGGAAGAGAACTACGGTGGATTTGATCCCTTAATCGGGTACGTAGGCAAGGAACAAAATTCCTTCAATTCAACTAAAATAAAAATCCAAAAACATTCTTCTCCCTCCAATTCTTCACTTAGAAACTTTTAGGTCTAACAACATCTTTCAAAATAGCATTTAAAAATAAAGCGCGCGCGTAGAAATTAAAGACGGTTCCTATAGGATACTATAGTCGTTATGGGTGCCTAACACCTTCCCGTAGCGAAAACAACTCCCGGACCTCGATTCTCAAGGGTTTTGCTTACTCTTTCCCTTCCCAAGAAAAAATAAGATATCACCGGTTAAAAAGGTTCAAACGTAACCAATGTTTGGCACCCGAAAACCAAGATAAAACAGCATACTCCTAACCATGTCCATTAAAGTTTGGTTTCTTCTTTCTGACACCCCATTCTGGTCCGGAGAACCAGGCATGGTATATTGGGCAACAATCCCATTATCTTGAAGAAACTTCGCAAATGGACCCATGGCTTGTCCATCCTCAGTATATCTACCATAATATTCTCCACCTCTATCAGTTCTCACGATTTTAATTTGCTTTTTGCATTGTTTTTCTACTTCAGCCTTAAAAACTTTAAAGGCATCCAATGCTTCGTACTTATTATGAAGCAAGTAGACATGCATATATCGTGAGTAATCATCAATGAAAGAGATAAAGTATTTCGGACCTGGTATGTCCATATCTGGACAACATATATCTGAATGTATGATTTCTAATATTTCAGAACTCCTCTTTGCACCTTTCTTATACTTGTTAGTCTGCTTTCCCTTAATGCAGTTTACACAAGTTTCAAAATCAGTGAAATCTAAAGTACCAAGTACTCCATCATTCACTAGTCTTTTGATTCTCTGAATGGAAATATGTCCTAATCTCCGGTGCCACAAAATAGAGGATTCCTCATTTATAACACAACGTTTAGTTCCAACTTGAACATGCATAACATTATTAGTGGCATTATTTTGCAAATTAATTGAGAAAAGACCATCGGATAATACACCATTTCCAACAAAATTAGATTTATAAAACAAATTGAAAGATGTTTCATAAAAATTGAAAGAGTATCCCAAAGGTACAAGTCTTGAAATGGAAATTAAATTTCAAGAAAAACTAGGAACATAAAAAGTCTTTTCCAAATTTAAAACAAAGCCACTACTTAAAACTAAATTGCATGTTCAAACAGCCTCCACATGAGAACGCATCTTGCTTCCTGAATAGATTCCTTGCTCACTTGGAAGTGGTTTCCGTAGGCTTGTGATGTAATATTTTTACTGCATCAAGCTATGTAAGTATTTATTAATCGTCTCCTCAGGGACTAGTGTGATATCATGGACAATACAACATCAAATATCATTTTAAGTTTTAAGAGTATTTGTTTGTTTCATTTGTAACTATGTTAACTATTTAAGTAAAATTATAAGATGGAGATTAATAGGACTTGTGATTTGTTAGGATGAGAGTTCCTTGATTAAACATCACAAGTAACCTAATGATCATATATGGGTTCTAGCTTTCCTTTGATATTATCACAAATCCCTCAACAATATCATTCTTGTCCAAACAATATTGTGAAATCTATTGTATCGTTCAATCGTCGATGTCTCGCACTATTAAATGATTCAAAAGTCGTTCTTATCATCCAATAGATGATTTCTCACTCTATTGCATGATAAGAAAGCATTAGGTTTAGATACAAAAAGTGAATATCAAAACATTTGTTCTATGTCTAGAATCTATGTTTTGATAGATGAATATTCTAGATCTAGGTTTAGAAGTATTTTTCAATCACTAATAAATCAAGCATAAAGATTTAAATACAAGAATAACATCAATATCAAATTAAATACTAGAACCATATATTTATAGATCCAAAAGATTACATAGTGCTTAGATCAAGTACCTCTACTCCCAACAAAGGAGAGTTAGCCACTCATTTTCATGGAAGCCTTGCAAGAATGAATGGAAAGGAAGGATTCAATACAACTTGTGATTTCTCAACAAAGCAAGAAGAATCAACCCTCTATCACTCTCACTCTATAAGATCTAGTCCTATTTCTCCTTCAAAAGTAGAAAAAGTATAAACTATGAACACTTAGAATGAAACCCTAGAACCAAAAGAACATCTCTAAAAAGAAGGGAAAGTAGCTATTTATATACAACCAAAAATTTGGCTACTCGCATCGCGAGTTAATGTGCTCGCCACTGCGAGCAACATTTTCTTCACCACTAAGTATGTGCCACGTCACCAGCAGAGGACGAAACCGCCCTAACTCGCAGCTGCGAGTTGATGTGCTCGCTGCTGCGAGCAAAACATAGCTCCTGCCCCTGGCAGCTTCTTTGCTACTCGCCACTGCGAGCAAACACTTGCTTCTGCCATTATTGCCTTTTTTCTTGATTTTCTTCTTTGCTTGGTGTCTTGAGTTCAAATCCTGCATAATTGGATAGAGTAAGATATATAAAGCTTAATAGGGTAATTAGCAATTATCTCCTGGCTTTTCCCTCAATATCTTGCAAAACAAGTAACAAAAGTGCCTAAAATAAGACATGAAATAAACACTTCCTAGCACTTATCAAACTCTCCCCAACTTACTTTTTGTTTGTCCTCAAACAAAAGATTGAAAACCAAACAAGTTAATAGAACAAGACACAAATACAACAAGGCTTTTGAAAACTGCTTCAGATGAATGATTCAAAGTGAATGTGCAGGCAAGTCTAAGTTTCCAACTAGTCTAGAATTCTACTACTACTATGAGATGAGTCCTATGTACAAAGTTCATATCAAATCTTTCAAATCAATAATATATTTATTCATGAACCACACCTAACACACATCTTTGAAAGTAAATAAACAATTGAAATCAAATAAATGAGGGTTATGAACACACATCCATCAATCAAGTTAACATACCAATCAAGTTATATGTCCATCCAAATATCATTCCAAAAGGCACAAAAAACATGGATCATAAGGTCTTTGAGGGTTGTAACTTGGCTTGGCTTCAAAAGAAAGGACATTTGTGGGTCAATTGAATTCAAAAGGCCAAGCATAAGGGAACATTCCTTCTATTTACAAACAAAAACAAAATTACGTGAATCCCCTTAATTATACACTAACCCTTGGTGTTTACACATGATAAGCCTTGATCTTGACAACTTATTCTATTTTTTTGAATTTTTCTTTCTTTTTCTCTTTTTCTTTTTCTTTTGAATTTATAACACCATGTTGTCTTGATCAAAAATATAATATTATTCCACTTTACTTGACAAATAAATTACATCTACCTTTTCTCCCCAACTTGAATACAAACATACCCTATTTGAATGTTCCCCTATCTTATGGCAAAAGGGACAATACAACAATAAAAGTTTAGGGTTCAACAATTAAAACATATCAGAGTCCTAAAGTGCGTCAAGAATGAACTGGATTTTGACAAAAATTAAGGACAAGTTCATCAAGCAGTGTGCTTATGAATTGACAGTTCATAATTGAGGACTCCGATTCATTTGGCTCAAGTGGGTTAGCAAGTACTCGCTCTTCTCACAAGGTAGGCTCTTTGTGGTCAAGTATATTTCACTCTTTAACAAAAATTGTGCCTTGATCACTTCCATGCCTTCATACCATTCAAATCAATTATTGGATTTAACATAAAGCGACTGAGTTAAACAATGACTGCCGGTCTCCTTGCATATAGTACAAACAATTGGAGGTTTCCTCACCTTTAGGCTAGAACTAAGTGGTTCACAAACAAATATATTATTGCGAAGAACTAGATGACATGAAATTTATACAAAGTACTCGTGTCATATTCGAGTAAAAGCCTAGAAAAACTGGAAACTTATACCTTGGTTGTGCACCTTACCACAATTAAATATCATTATCAATCCTCTATTGTATGATAAGAAAGCATTAGGTTTAGATACAAAAAGTGAATATCAAAACATTTGTTCTATGTCTAGAATCTATGTTTTGATAGATGAATATTCTAGATCTAGGTTTAGAAGTATTTTTCAATCACTAATAAATCAAGCATAAAGATTTAAATACAAGAATAACATCAATATCAAATTAAATACTAGAACCATATATTTATAGATCCAAAAGATTACATAGTGCTTAGATCAAGTACCTCTACTCCCAACAAAGGAGAGTTAGCCACTCATTTTCATGGAAGCCTTGCAAGAATGAATGGAAAGGAAGGATTCAATACAACTTGTGATTTCTCAACAAAGCAAGAAGAATCAACCCTCTATCACTCTCACTCTATAAGATCTAGTCCTATTTCTCCTTCAAAAGTAGAAAAAGTATAAACTATGAACACTTAGAATGAAACCCTAGAACCAAAAGAACATCTCTAAAAAGAAGGGAAAGTAGCTATTTATATACAACCAAAAATTTGGCTACTCGCATCGCGAGTTAATGTGCTCGCCACTGCGAGCAACATTTTCTTCACCACTAAGTCTGTGCCACGTCACCAGCAGAGGACGAAACCGCCCTAACTCGCAGCTGAGAGTTGATGTGCTCGCTGCTGCGGGCAAAACATAGCTCCTGCCCCTGGCAGCTTCTTTGCTACTCGCCACTGCGAGTTAGTGTGCTCGCCACTGCGAGCAAACACTAACTTCTGCCATTATTGTCTTTTTTCTTGATTTTCTTCTTTGCTTGGTGTCTTGAGTTCAAATCATGCATAATTGGATAGAGTAAGATATATAAAGCTTAATAGGGTAATTAGCAATTATCTCCTGGCTTTTCCCTCAATATCTTGCAAAACAAGTAACAAAAGTGCCTAAAATAAGACATGAAATAAACACTTCCTAGCACTTATCAGCTTGTCATACCCTGCAAGGTATTCGAAACATGGATTGTAGAACCAGAATCAATCCACCATGTGTTATAAATAACATTAACCATATTAGACTCATAACAGACAAGTGAGATTGATTTACCTTTGTTTTCAAGCCATTTCTGAAACTTAGGGCAATCCTTCTTCATGTGTCCCTTCTTTTTACAAAAGAAACACTTGGATTCTTTCTTAATTCCACCTTGAGGTGGTATTTTTCCTTTCCCCTTATGTTTCGCTTGATTCATGTTCTTTCTTTCAGTTGCAACAAAAACATTCTCACTTTTTTCCATAGTCAACCTTCCTTCTTTTTGAACACACATGGTCAGGAGTTCATTAATTGACCATTTGTCCTTATGTGTGTTATAAGATATCTTGAAAGGTCCATATTCAGGTGGAAGAGAGTTCAGAATGTAGTGCACAAGAAAAGAATCAGACATATCAACCTCAAGAGTCTTTAGCTGTGCTGCTAAGTCCCTCATTTGCATGATGTGCTCACGCACACCTTTCACAGTGATAAGCTTCATGGATGAAAACTTCATTATAAGGGTGCTAGCAAGTGTCTTATCTGATGTTTTGAATTGTTCATCAATAGCTTTAAGAAATGCTTGGACATTATCATGCTGATCGACACAACCACGGATACTAGCTGAGATGTTGGTCTTTATGAACATCACACTGAGACGGTTAGACCGCTCCCACATTTCATAAAGATCAACATCTTTCTGAAGGCTAGTTTCAGTAACTGCAGGTGGTTCATCTTTCCGAATAGCATAATCGATATTCATCCACCGTAAGTGAAGAAGAATTATCTCCTTCCACACCTTATAGTTTTCACCCCTTAGTTCGGGAATTTCACACTTAAAATCAAAAAAATTCATAGGCTGCATAGCTGCAAAAATTAAACATACATGCTTATAATTAAAATTTAGACTACTAAACAAATATCATGTTTTACCAACGTAAATCATGTTTCAAACTATGAACCTAGTGACATAAAATTTACCTGTGGGCTAAAATTTTATTCAATTAGATTCATATAACCGAATGACCAAACTTTCAATTTATGTTCCTTTTTCTAATTCCTGAGGGTAAGTTAGAAAATATAAATTGATATTTCATCCTAATTAATTATACAAAACATAACAAAAATTCCTGTGGGATAAGATTTACCAAGTTCAATATAATTAATTACCATCAATGTCACAACTATGATCTTCTTAAACACTTAATATATAATTTTGCATAATTAAAGATGCTGTGGCTACTCCCTAATTAATTAAAATTATATAGATCATCTAGACATTTAACTTAAAATAAATTACATAAACCGTAAGCAATTTTTAATGTATACAATTGTATGATTAGGCATAAATATCATACAACATACAAACACTAAGTGTCATATTCGTAACACACATGAAATAAGCATATGATACTACCACCACGCAACAATGCAGGTACCAAATACAACATATAGTGATACAAATATATTTATGTTGAACTGCATCATGAAGCTAAAACTAATAAACCATGACTCAATTGCATAGCATTTTAGTATTATAATAATAAAATCAAGCAATGCAAATCAAATTGGTCGCAGCAATTAAAAAGTCTATGGCAACAGTAGTAGAACAGAAATGCAAACCGTAACTGCCAATAAATTATGATAATAATATATGGCACTAAAATTGGTAATACTAAGTGCTTGAGTCGGTTCGGGAAAATGAATTTAAAAATTATAAGCATACATCTTTGTTGTTTTTGGATTTCCAAACTGTTGTATTTGGATTTCCAAATGCTATTATCTACCGAAGTTGTTACTAGGTTGAGTCACGATCAGGTCGCTCTCTTTAAGACGTTTCGTGGCACTACCCAAAATTGTGCAAGGTAGACTATCAACCACGCCGCCTCCAAGATAAAACAAGCTCAGCTACAACTGTGCGGTTAACTACTGCACCTTAGAAAACCGTTCGAGAATTACACCTTCAAATATGGTACTAATATTGAAACCACTTTAATATGGTACCATTACCATTCTATTATGGTGCTAAGACCACTCAAATATGGTGTTACCACCATTCTAACCTTAATTTCTCCAAAGTATCAATATGGCACTACGACCACTCAAATATGGTGTTACCATCATTTCTCCTCAAATAAAAATATTGAATAATTTTTATATACCATTAAGATCATTCTTGATTCCGACGGGACATCGTTTATTCCAAATAGGGACTATGATCTTAAAAGCACTCTTTATTCCGAAGGGACATATATTATCGAAGGGACTATGAACTTAAGACCATTCTTAATTCCGAAGGGACATTAAACCGAAAAGGGACTATGGTCTTAAGAACACTCTTAAAAATATGGTTCAATCGATTGATCGAAGCCACTCGATACGGTACGTAACCGCTCTATTTGAAACCGAAAGGGACAGAAAGGAGTAGAAGCAGAAGAAACTTGTTAACACAAGTCGGAGGGAGAAGAGAAGAAAAGAATTCCCGACAACTCAATGAAATTCTTTTCGGTGTGTGGAATGCACTATGTGAGTTCTCTATTTATAGGGAAAATTCACAACTAATAAGTGAGAAACTTTGGGAACAAGTAATATGATAAACTTTGGGAACAAGTAACATATTACTTTGCGATTAAGTAATTCACATATTAGATCTAGTACAAAAATATCTTAATTGAGTACTAAAATATATTAAATTTAGTACAAAAATATACTACCTCCGTCCCTAATTATAGGACCCTTTTGCTAAAATCGCGGGAATTAAGAAATTGGATATTTATATTAAAGTTGTTTGTAATTACTATTGTTTTTACAATTTTATCCTTAAGAGAGAGAATTAGTTTATGTTTTCCATATGCTATTTATTGGTGATTGAAGAAAAAGATGTATAATAAATAGGGGCATGTATGTAAAGAAATAATTAATGTAGTTGGAAATAGCAAAGGGGTCTTATAAAAAGGGACACAAAAAATTCTCAAAAGGGTCTTATAATTAGGGACGGAGGTAGTATCATATTATGTACCAAAATATTTTAGCAAAACTTGGGGACTAAGAAAGCACTTTCTAATAATGATTAAATTAATTATTTAATTTATCATTTCCAAATAATAAAATATATATCAATATATATTTTTTCTCTAGTGCTTATGTACCCCCCATTAATTAGAGGTACACCCCCACTATATAAACACTACTAATGTGTGTGTTCCATCCGATGTGGGACTTCCACTTTTTTCAATTCACACAACACTAGTTCTACCCAACATGGGAATTTGTGTTTAGTCTTTTTTACTCAATTTCCACACATGTTCCAACAATCCCCCACTTGAATTTAAAAAATGGTTTCAGAAATAACGTCAAAAACGTCTCCATAAGATTTGCTAGTAAACAAAGGTGTCGCCAACAACTTGAACCTCTGCATAGCGAGTAAAATTCTGATTAACAAGAGTTGCTTACAACATTGAACTCTATCTCATACATAGAACCCACACACAAACCATTTCATAAGGTGTATTCTAAAAGCCCGTGCGTTTATGGCCTTGCACGTGTATCCCGGTTTTAACGAACGCTCTAGGTATTCTGCCCCGAATCCCATAGGAACCGGCCCTTAGTTCCACATTCGTATAGGTGAGTCTATCAAGAGTACTCCTGTAGCTATGTACTCCACTCCAAATAGAGTATAGATCTCATTAAGAGTTTCTATTATCTCATCCTTCTATCGCTGCAGGAATCATGCTTTCTTACTTTTAACATAGCATGTTCTATCACTTGTGACTTGTTATTACCCATTGAACCTATTTCTTGGGATCTCCAGTCATGTAGGTCGGGTTACCATCACTTGTGACCTTTGGGCATTAGTCCCATCCTATTGGATGTGTTTAGGACTTTCTTTTTAGTAATTCCTTTCGTCAAAGGATTGACTAATTCTTTATCAGTACGTACATGATCTACTTTAACTGTTCCTTTTGAGAGTAGCTAGCTCTCTAATCCTTTATGTGTTCATGCCTTAATTATCGTCTCTAATGATTCTCAATTTTTGTAATAGCTGCAGACTATCACAATGATTTAACACTTCTGGAAACAGTTTTATCCACTAAGGGATCTCAATTAGCAAGCATCTTGTCAACTTGCTTCTCCACTAGTTTTCTCTAGCGTTCTCATCTCAGATTCATTCCATAGTGGACTGAGTCAATATCATTTGTTTTAACAAACAACTCCTCTAGTGATGCTCAATATGCAAACACTAGTCGCTAAATATTCATCTGAAAGATGTTCTATTTTATATCTTGTACCATTTAAGTACAATAGGTTACTCCTAGTGAAGTAATCTTAGAGTCATAATCTTCTTAAGGCACCTCATGACTCTTTCTATAGCATGGCAATGCTTCTCATCCGTCTACTAGTAAACTTGCACAAGAGTTTTACGACATTGGCAATGTTGGGTCTAATACATTCAGTGGCTTACCTAAGGACTGCCAATGATGCTCGCATATTTTATTTGTTTAACTCCATCTCAAGTGTTCTTACACTTGGATCATAATATATGATTGCAAGTTTACGGTGAAATAATAATATTTCCTTAAGAACTTCAACTTTGTCTAGGTCTTTCTTATCAATGTTATTGATAAACAATGATTTCACATAATTCATAACATGAATCTTTAAATCAAATATGAGCAAGTCATCTTTATAGAGACTTATGATCGTGCAAATATTATTTGTCACTTTCATTCATTTTATACTCGTTCGATAGCATTAGAATGTCAAATATTTCATGTCATTCCTTAAGAGTTTATTTTAGACCATACAAATAATTATCTAACTTACAGACCTTGTTTTCTTGTCCATGAATCGCAAAACTTTCAGGTTGTTTCATATAGATTTCTTCTTCTAGTTCACCATAAAAAGAGGCAACTTTCACATCCATTTGGAGTACTATCGAGTTATGAACGGCGGCTAAAGGGACTAGTACTCTTATGGATATGATTTTCGTGACTGGTGAATGAATGTCGAAGAAGTCTATATTTTTCTCTGTCTAAAACCTTTGACTACAAGGAGAGCCTTGTATTCATCAACCGTACCATCAGGTTTTAGTTCCCTTTTCCAAAATCCAAATACAACCGATTGATTTTGCAACTATGAGACAAGTCAACCAAGTGTCATGTTTTGTTAGACTCTAGAAGATTCATTTCATCGTTTATTGCTTTTTGCCATAATTCAGCATCCAATGAGGATATAACTTCTTTAAGGCTTAATGAATCTTCTTCCAATGTATAAACCAAGTTCATACTCTTTAGCATTTTTAGCTTTCTTACCTCCTTGAGGTTCTATAACATCTCGTATGATGTTTTCATAACTATTTCTAATTACATGAATGTGATTAGATATAGTGCCCCCACTAGTTCTTAATATACAAGGGGAATTTAGTTTACCCCCACTAGTGCCCTCACTATTCTTTAATTTAAAGGGGTACTTACTTCATAGAAATCAACATCTTTTAATTCTATGATCACTTTAACATTTAGGTCATAAACCTATATGTTTCGATATTTATAACATACCTAATGAATACACATTCATAGGTTCTACTAGTGAGTTTAACTCTCTTGGGGTCCTGAAGCCAAATATAGTCCGGACAATCCCAAGTTCAAAAATAAGACAAGTTGGATTGTCTTTTCTTCAAAAAATTTCTTAATTAGAATTTTTGTCCTTAGACTTGGGTACTCAATAAATTTCAATTTTCGTTATAAAAATTGAACATTCAAGCATATCAATTTTATATTCCAAAATTCACAGTCATCAATAAATATGATAAAAACATCATTTTATCATTTCTAATTTATGTGTCATCAAATTCACACATATCATAATTTATTATGTTTAGAGATTCATATTCTCTAAATTCTGATTTATATGAACTTTTGGTTCATATATCTTGACTGCAATAAATAAAATTGTCTAATTATAACGTTGGAATTAAATCCAAGTTACTCAAGTTTAAAATTAAACGCTTGTTCACACAATAAATTTTGATATGTCAAATATTAAAATCACACAACTAATAAAATAGAAGGAGAGTTTAATTTTGAACATGTCATCAAAGAAGCAGTCTTTTTCCACAAGAATGCATGATACACAAGTCTCTCTTTAAGTCTGAGTTAACTCAGTCTTATTCAATAAAAATCTAAAATTTAGATTCTTTCTTATTTTTATACGAAACATTTGGAACAAAATTCTCAAATAATTTCTAGTTCATCAAAAAATCTTTTCGGTGTGATCCATTCTTGATTTTTCAATGTTCATATTTTTGTACATATAACAGGGACCATATAGATAGTAAATTATCCTCCTGTTCCTCGATCGGTAACAAAGTATCTTTGATTAGAACTGGACGGGTCAAAGACTACTCCAAAAGGTGAAGGGAAGCAAGGCGCTACTCACTCTCCATAACCATGTGATTACTAGTTTTTACGGTGTTCATTGCACAACCAACAAACGCCAAACTATATGGATGTACAGAGGGATAACTTTAGCTATCCTCAATTAACTTTATGCTTTACCATTAAAATGGATATGCAAATTTCTTAGTGTTGTTGTTTGAAACAACAAGCACTTCGTCGTTTCAGTCGATAAATGTATTTCTATAGCTTGATTTATCCTTAATATATTTAGGGACAACTTAACCTTAATAAGTAACTTCTTCGGTAAACATAGTAGATCGAAACGTCTTAAAATTGTTGTTTTTAGATTTCCAAACTGTTGTATTTGGATTTCCAAATGCTGTTATCTACCGAAGTTGTTACTAGGTTGAGTCACGACCAGGTCGCTCTCTTTAAGACGTTTCGTGGCACTACCCAAAATTGTGCAAGGTAGACTATCAACCACGCCGCCTCCAGGATAAAACAAGCCCAGCTACAACTGTGCGGTTAACTACTGCACCGTAGAAAACCGTTCGAGAATTACACCTTCAAACATGGTACTAAGACCACTCTTTAATACTGAAACCACTTTAATATGGTACCATTACCATTCTATTATGGTGCTAAGACCACTCAAATATGGTGTTACCACCATTCTAACCTTAATTTCTCCAAAGTATCAATATGACACTACGACCACTCAAATATGGTGTTACCATCATTTCTCCTCAAATAAAAATATTGAATAATTTTTATATACCGTTAAGATCATTCTTGATTCCGACGGGACATTGTTTATTCCAAATAGGGACTATGATCTTAAAAGCACTCTTTATTCCGAAGGGACATATATTATCGAAGGGACTATGAACTTAAGACCATTCTTAATTCCGAAGGGACATTAAACCGAAAAGGGACTATGGTCTTAAGAACACTCTTAAAAATATGGTTCAATCGATTGATCGAAGCCACTCGATACGGTACGTAACCGCTCTATTTGAAACCGAAAGGGACAGAAAGGAGTAGAAGCAGAAGAAACTTGTTAACACAAGTCGGAGGGAGAAGAGAAGAAAAGAATTCCCGACAACTCAATGAAATTGCACTATGTGAGTTCTCTATTTATAGGGAAAATTCACAACTAATAAGTGAGAAACTTTGGGAACAAGTAATATGAGAAACTTTGGGAACAAGTAACATATTACTTTGCGATTAAGTAATTCACATATTAGATCTAGTACAAAAATATCTTAATTGAGTACTAAAATATATTAAATTTAGTACAAAAATATATCATATTATGTACCAAAATATTTTAGCAAAACTTGGGGACTAAGAAAGCACTTTCTAATAATGATTAAATTAATTATTTAATTTATCATTTCCAAATAATAAAATATATATCAATATATATTTTTTCTCTAGTGCTTATGTACCCCCCATTAATTAGAGCTACACCCCCACTATATAAACACTACTAATGTGTGTGTTCCATCCGATGTGGGACTTCCACTTTTTTCAATTCACACAACACTAGTTCTACCCAACATGGGAATTTGTGTTTAGTCTTTTTTACTCAATTTCCACACATGTTCCAACAATCTTCAACCTCTTGAAAGGTCTGTTGACCCGATTGAAAACATAGCAGACCCAGTTTTAACAAATTTCGATTTCATAATCATTTTAACACCAAAAATAAAAATGTTTTTCTTTATGAGCTCAACGTTTCGGTGTATCTAAAGAGCTAAAATATGAAATTGAAAATTATCAGATTCAAGCAAAAAAAAACTCAAAATCAAAACACGAAAAGCAAGGCAAAGGTTTTCAATTGCTCTGATACCACATGTAAGTTATTTCATAAAGAACAAAAGAAATAACTACTTAAACAGCGGAAACGTAAATTAAAGGATCAAGGCATACCTCCAGCCATTGCTCTTGTTTGAAGAAGTTGAGGCTCTTCTAAACCTTCCACAATCTCACTTTGATGGTGCAAGTCTTCTGAATAGAGATGTTAGGCTTAGGGAACCAAAACAAATGAAGTGCACTCCTTTATATAACTTCTGCCATCAAGAAGTTACTGAACGTGCAAAACAAAACTGCTCCTCCACTCACTCATAATGTGCAAAACAAAACTGCTCCTCCACTCACTCATAATGGGCAGTTACTAAATTTAAGGGGGAAAGAATAAAGACCATTTTCTGATTAATGGATAATTACCACTATGTGCACTTAGTGGGTAATTACCACTTATTTATTTAAATAAATAAATAACTTAATTAGGGAAAAATCCAACAAAATGTTCCTGAAAAAACCTTTTAAAAACTTTAGCTATGTCTTACTCAGAAAATTTAGTTTTCTTGTCTTCATGTTTCAACCACATTGCTCTGGATCTCTGGGCCAACAAATATCATAACTTTCAAAATGGTCATTCAATCTGGCCTCCTATCTCTTAATTTCAGAGATGATCCTATCTTGCATCGACTTGCTATTTTAGATCGTCCAGTTTCTTTTTAGTTTGAACAATTTGTTTATATTTTAACTCACTCACAAAATTAAATTCCCTAGGTTTGGTCCCTACTATACATTTTCTAACTAAAAAAATAGTGGTGTAGCATGTGGCATCATATGACTTGATGAAGCAAAATTATTGACACAAGTGAAATTACAAGAAAGTCCCCTAAACTTTTCAATTTCAACTTTAAAAATTATTCATTTTTGTAAATTTAAATAATGAAATGTAAATGATTAATGCACGAATGATTTTACATCATCACCATTTAAAATAAAAAAAAATATGCCTACCACCCTTACAAATGTAATTCATGTCCTTCTATTTTCTCACAAAGCACAAACCTTCATTTTTTATTAAATAAACAACCTTTATATTTGAACATCTATAATTCTCAAACACTCATTTAACATTGTATTTTTATTTTCTTTAGGTAGAAACTTATAAAATTTCATTAATGATAATATATTCAATGCAATTTGGTATTTCTACCAATATTTGAAAACTATTTAAAGATGTGGCCACCTTAGGTAAACTGTAGACTACCTTATTTGCTTGGATCTCCTTAAAAATTCAACATAGGAGCTTATATAATTATTGTTTGAAACTAATTTTATAGTGATGGATAATCATCTCAAACTATGTGACATCATAAGTTGAGGATGAAAAACTACCCACCACCTTTTTAACATCAAACTCAAAATCAATAGATTATAAACACAACACTGTATTTTCTCTTTATATCTCTTTTTCTATCACATCATTTATTTGTTAGATTTATCTAATCACTCTTTTTATCACTATCTCTCAAGGTGTCAAATGGATTATGAATTTACACATAGTTTTTCTCAAAAAAAAAAATCTCACAAGACTTTTAACTTCCGTGTATTGACCGTCTCACAGTTATCATTACTTTTCTTTCTTGTGTGTGATGAATAAAAACGTGTTTCATAAATATTAAAAATGGGAGTGCTCCTGAAGATATACACGGAATTAAACAAAGTTGTGGGTCTAGTTTGTTGTAAAATTAGGCATCATATTATCCCTACAAATAATAATCAATATATAAATAAAAGAATCAATAAAATATAAACAAAAATAGGGGTGCAGATCCTCTCCATTTCCTTAAGAAATTGAGATCTTCAAGTTTGTTGAGTATGAGCTTGACACGTAGCACATTAAAACTCAATGGCTGAGATTTACTGAAGAAAAAAAAGTCAGAAAACATGGATGGGAATAGTGAATACGAAGAGAGAGAATACACTTTCTCCATCTCTCACAATTGTCTCTCCGATTAACGACCTCCGTCACTTCTGCCGTCGCCGCATCTCAAAGCAAAGCCCTCCGCCACTGCCACCGTCGCGCCTCTTTGCAAACCTACCCTTTCTAGAAGCCAGCACCATATGTTACTGTGACGACCCAAATCTGCCCTTTCTCGTTCATGTTTTCTAAAAGACAACAAAGACATGAAGGTTTTCCCTTGGCATTCTAATTCTTCAATTTTGACAGATACCTTTGAATACATGTTCAATTGTTCATATCAATTTAGAGGAACTCACTTTGTATTTTATTTTACTGGCTTATTCTTTTTGCAGATTTTGCTAGTGATGATATTCATAATTTGAGCAAGACTTTGGTTGCTGTTACATGTAATGCTGATACATATATGATAATATCATAGTTGGGGGGGTTACTGAGCCAAGTCCATAAGCAATGATGAAGTTCAAGGGATAGTTAGAAACATTATGCTCAACTAGTAAAGCCTCCCATCCACTCAAAAATTCTTCTTCCTCTTCGTGTAGATCAATGCATGCTTCAAAATCTGAGCAGAATTGTGAGCTCTGTTGATATAGATGATTCACATGCCTTAGGGCATTTTCCCTTATATGCCAAGTGCACAATCCATGAAATGTTTCTGGCATGACTATAGAAAGAGCCTTAGCCATTGCTGCATCTTGATCTGTTAGAATGGTTTTAGGCTTTTTCCCACCCATTGCTTTGAGAAAGGTTTCAAATAATCATTGAAAAGAAGGGATTGTTTCATCATATAACAATGCTGCCCCATAAACAATTGTTTGTCTGTGGCTATTAAGGCCAACAAATACTCCCAACGGACGATAATTCTTATTTGTCTTGAATGTGGTGTCAAAAGTGACAACATCACCAAAGTACCCATAATCATTTATCATTTGTGCATCGGCCCAAAATATGTTTGTTATTTGCTCTTCAACATCCATCTGAAACTCATAAAAGAATGAACGATTTTCACTTTGCTTTTTGAAATGTATTAGTAATGCACCTACTTCACCATACCTTAGTGAGTGGTTCCTTTTAGTGCGAAGCAAATTTCTATGGTCTTGTCTTGTGTAACCAACAGTGTTTATTCCACCAGCTTGTTTTGACACAAATTCATGAAAATCTTTTGGTTTCAATCCAGATTCATCAGCCAATACAATTTGGGATGCTTGTGACTCAGATATGTGTCGATGAGAGCGAATCATATAAACATACTCAGCTGGCAGAAGAAGGTGATTATGTTCCGTTACAAAGTCAATAACCTTGTATTTTCCAATCTTCCGATCAAGTGAAATAACCATACGTGCTAAACATCCTGTTCTAGTTTCTGCTCGAGCCTCTTTTGTTAAGTAATCACGTTTGTTGACACCGCGTCTACCCTCTTTGGAGCACACAAATTTTCTTGAAGTAAGAACTCCATCTTTTTTGCTTTTATTTGCATATTCTCGACGGATACCAAAACCACATTTCCTACTATACTCATTATAAAATTCATATGCCAAGGCCTCAGACTCAAACTCCATTTCCAAGTGTGGTACATTACTAAATGTACTCTCTTTTCCCTGTTGCACGATATCATTCACCAATTTTTCTACACCTTCAACCATTGGATTGGATGTAATATTCACATTATCTAGAAAATGGAAAAAAATATATAAAGTCAACATGTTAATATTCATAGACATTTTATATTAATTTTATATTGTCCAAATACTTTCAAATATTCATGTTCTACGTGTGTATATTCATCGACAAAGAACAAAATCTTACCGGTGCCCAGAGGTGGTGATGAATGGTGAAGATTTGCATCATGTTCTACGTGTGTCGTTTCTACCATTGGAGCAAGCTTCAGGTCTACAATACAGTGGAACAAGGACGACAAAAATTCAGAATCGACGTCGTCGGAGGCGAGATGACACCAACGCAGAAGTGAAGCAACGACACAAAAGTGAAACCAAATGATGATGGTAAGTCACAGTAATGAGGAGAAGGAGGTTGGGAACACCATAGTATTGGTTCAGACCATAGAGAGGTGAAGGAAGTGAAACGACGAAGGAAGTGAAACCGTTTTCTTCATATTCTCTTCTAATTTTCTGAATTTTTATTTTATTTTAAATAATTTTATTTTAAAATGAATCTCAGCCATTGGAGTTTTAATGTGCCACGTGTCAAGCTCATACTCAACAAACTTGAAGATCTCAATTTCTTAAGAAATGGAGAGGATCTGCACCCCAAAAATAGAGATCAATAATCTTATCTTTTTTTAGATTTTTGTTGAATTAGATCGCCGACCACAACTCTATCAACATCTTTGACAACCAAATTAAACCTGCTACCAAATTAACTATCAAGATATGTAAAACGAACAAGCAGTGAGGTAGTCTGAGATGTGCGTAATTATACGCTAACCCCCCAGGATTTAACAGACTCTTCTCGACGTAGAATCGAAGAAACAGAACTAGCAAGAATATATTTTCAGGAAAATGATAACCCAGAATTAATTTGTGAGGGATGGAGATCATAATTGTTTTGTTTCAATATTTATGAAATTAAGCAAGTGAAAATCGTGTCCCTTCCATATTCCATATTCTGTACGTGCACTATATTAGGCAGCACACATATATTTTCAATTGAGAGAATTAAGGTTTGGCTGACCACTATTATTTCCACATTCATGAGGTATCAAAGCAAAAGTGGTTACAAAACTTTGGAATTAAAAACATGTCTCAAACCTTATAATTAATTATAGTATGATAATAGTTTTCTATTAAAATATTTTTTCTCTATTTCTCAATTAAAAATATGGGACATAAAATATTTGAAACTTTTGAAATATAATCAAAATTTACAATATAATTAACACTACTATAATCTAGCGATATACCTGCGGAGTTTTCTGCGGAAATTAATCCACAGAAATACTTGCGTATCTTATTTTTTCTATTTACAGTGAACATGGAACATATATAATTTTAAATTTAAGTTCAAATGAAATATCCAATTATTATAACACAAATATTGACAAAAAAAATAATTGGACAGAGTGTGTAGAATAAGTCACATCCATAATTAACACTACTATAATCTAGCGATAATTAGGTCTTTGACAATAATATAAAAGAGACAATTAAACCCTGATAATAATCGTGCTCGTGAGCTTAACTCAGTTGGTATGGACAATGCATAATATATTCAAAGTTCAGGGTTCAAATTCCGGCCACCACAAAAAAACATGATAATAATTAAAAATTAAAAAAGAACAATAAATTAAACATTTTTTATGCCCATTTTCCAGATTCAAGTTTCTTCGATGTCAATTTCAATAGACTAATTCATATATAGTTTTTCTTTGGATGGGCCTCGACACGTAAACAATGAGATTACATTATTAAAAAAATACTTTTTTTTTTGTTCAGCAAAAAAAATCCTTTTATAAAAAGAAAAATTATTTTATATGATTACATTATTTTTTTTAAAGAATATATATTTATGTTAAAAAAATAAATTGATGCGTTTTATCATTTCTGTTCCTGTTTTGTTCGTGCTCCTTCTTCCATTTCCAATCAAACGACGAGACTCTTCTCTTCTCCTTACCTCAAAACCCTAACTTCTTCATCTCATTGTCATCCCGATACGCCGTCACCGGTCTCCGATTCGCCGTCATCTTATTGAAGGATTATTATATATTTTGACTAAATGTAAAAATATAAATATTTTTTGCTTTCAAACTATAACAAAATGGTTCAGGGATGCTATTTCATGTTTCAGCATCCTAAGAGCATTGCAAATTGATTTTATAACCAATATATACCTTTACTATTCTTTGTCATTTTGAACTTAGAACCAACATGAAATCCTTTTTACTTGATTTATTTACTCTTTATTTATTTAAATGTTGAAAACCCTAAATGTTATTTTTAATTTTTACACAAACAAATTATTTGTTTAGGAAAATATGGAACTAAAGCACACAATCAATCCCAAATATTGAAATTCAGCTCTACGTGATATTTGTGAAAACAACTTATAACATATATGAAAACGATATGGTTCAGAAACCAAGAGAGAATCCACTCTGTAACTCTCAAATGAGAAACTCAAGTTTTCATATATTTCAATTGATGATGATATATCTTATTTATAGCAATCCTAGAGGCCAGATTGTAGTTGAAATAATAATAGTAAGGTCAAATGCATTTAAAGGTCCTTTAAGTTTTTCGTTTTTCCCAAAGTGATTCTTTAAGTTTCAAAAGTCCCAAACAAGTCCTTTAAGTTTCAAAAGTCCCAAACAAGTCCTTTTAGTTTTTGAATCGTTTCAAACAAGTCATTTTAGAGGATGATGGTGATGATTCAGATGATAGCAACAAAGAGCATTATCCACCATTTGTCATACCTAAAAAGATGACTAATTTTAAGTGGGTGTTAGGAGCAAGATTTGGTACCAAAGATGAGTTCAAGGAAGCAATTACCAACTATGCTATCTACAATATGACTTGTTTGAAACGATTCAAAAACTAAAAGGACTTGTTTGGGACTTTTGAAACTTAAATGACCACTTTGAGAAAAACGAAAAACTTAAAGGACCTTTAGATGCATTTGACCTAATAGTAATTAATACATCATGGAAACACAATCTATTAAAAATAGATATTGTCAAACATGATGACTTGTTTGCCTTAAAGTCAATAGTAGGGTGGTGGAATGGGAAAGCTGGCATGGTAGGGTGGTGGCTCCAAAGTCTATGCTATCTGAATATCTTGATTTGTATCACGATAACTTTATTTTATATTTTGTTATACAAATAACTTATACATAAACACTTACATGATACACACTTATATTACAAGTGCTTAATTAAGTTGTTAATTCAAGGGAGGGAATTCAGAAGAGGAATGCTCTGCTCATTCCTGAAAAAGTTTTGGGGATCAAATTTTGTCTTAATTTGTGCCAAACGCTTAAAGTTTCCCTTAAAGTACTTGATGCCCCAAACACTTGCTTCTGAGTAGCTTGTGTTGTCATGCTCGTTGCTACCTATATCAAGATCCCTATAGTTGTAATATGCAGCTCTTGGAGACTTTGAAACATAAGGAGTCATGTACTCATAAAGCATTCTCGTCCACTTTATATGCTTGTTGGATTCTTCAATGCTATTCACTTCCCACTTGACAAAGTATTGTATGTTGAACAAGTTTCCTTTTCTATGTGGAAAAGGGATTTCAGATTCTGAAATTTCACTCATTTTCCCACCATATGGCTCCATTATAAGTAATGCTGATGCGTCTTCTTTTAGAAGCATTTTCCAAATACCTTCTAAATCAGCTTCTGGTATAGGCTCTTCTACATAATCAGACTTGGCTATGAATGGGCTTTTGTAGGCTACCGTTCTGTTCAGCAAGAGTTCTATAGGGTCATCTTTGTTGAATCCTGCAATATATAAAACTGATTGAATCCAACTCATTTCAATGCAGTCTTTTTCCTGCAACCCTAACTCAAGGAAACTCTCATTCATTATTGCGATTAAGTTTTCTTTTCCTCCAAGGAAAAGAGAGTTAAACATTGTTTGGATTGTTTTTGAATTTGCACCACTATTTTGAGCAACTATTCTAATGAAAAGATCTTCATGCAATTTATCTGCTATGTATTGCCACCTATGAAGGAGCTTGGTTGCTCCTTGTTCCAATGTTCTTTGAATGTTGAACACTGTAACAATAGGTGGAACACTAACCAAATTTATCTTCCATGCAAGAATGATTCCAAAACTAGTAGCACTACCTCCTCTAATAGCCCAAAAAACATCTTCTCCCATTGCTTTTCTATCAAGAATTTTCCCATTTACATCTATTAGGTAAGCATCAACAACATGATCTGCTGCTAGACCATGTTTCCTTACCAAGGTACCAAATCCTCCTCCACTGATGTGACCACCTACTCCAACACTTGGACATATACCTGTTTGGATAAGCAATTTAATTAATTGTTTTTCATATAAATGTTTATGTACTAGTTATTTTTATAACAAAAGATAAAATAAAGTCAAAACTACTTTTATATAAGATAGAAATTGTTTCATAAACTATCCTTGAGAGCTTATAGATACAAGTTGAAAACAGCTTACGAACATTCATGTCATAAGTTGTTTTCATAAACTATCTCAAATAGTCTCACAAGTTCTTACACAATTATACTAATAGATAAGCTCAAATAAGTCAAACTAATTAATTACCTGCAGGGAATCCATGAACTTTACTTGCTTTGGAAATTTTGTAGTAAAGTTCACCTAATGTTGCACCAGCCTGAATCCAAGCAGATTCATCGGCAAGATTAATGTCGATCGAACGGATGTTGATGAGATCAATCATGATAAAGGGTGTCTTACAAAGATAAGATAGTCCTTCATAATCATGGCCACCACTAACCACTCTAATCTGCACACCAATCTTTTTGCTGCATAGTATGGCTGCTTGAATTTCTGATTCATGGGAAGGTGTCATAATGAGAAGAGGCTTGCTTGATGAATTCAGCCATCTTGGATTTTGTTTCAGTGATTCCAATACTTGTGGATACAATATGGATGATGAGTTGATAAACACTGTGTTTTCACTGGATTCAGAAAAGCTACTACCTATGGTTAACATGCACTGCATGAAACTTTTATCAACTGAAGTAGAAGAAGCACAAGAGATTGAAAGAGATAGAATCAGAAACACTGCAAGATAAGCCATCTCTTAATGTTTTACTACTTCCCTAACTTTTTGGTTATAACAAGTGATATATTTTTTGGTTCTAACAAATGGTATACATGCATGTATATATAGGACATATGTTCACTTGAGATGGTAGAAAATAGAATATTGAAGTATATAGAGACTAGAGAAGACGTTATTAAGCTATTTTACTTGAGTCAAAAGAAGGGATGACAGTGTTATTTCCAAAGCAGAGAAAAAACGTTTTTTGTCCTAGGCACCCCAAGCAAATGTCAGCTTTGATATTCATAAGTTGATTATGTTTTTTGTTTGATTTGTGTTAACGCTCCGGGTCCTAGGGGAAGGGGACCCTATTAATTCGGAGTTTTGTTAGGAGGTAAGTTTAATATGACAAGAATTGTTTTCTTAGAAATCGAACTCCGATTTTTTCGAACAATTCGTTAAAATGAGAGTTTATCTAAGTTCAATCATTTGTTATAAATTATGTTAAAGCTTCCTTCACTTTGGCTAGAAGTCCTAGCTCAACTGGCAAATGCCGAAATCGCAAGGCCGGACGTCGTGACCTGGGTTCGAATCCGGGACCTCATAGTTGTGTGTGAATTTAATTTTCAATGGATTACCACTTTATCTAAGAAAAAAAAAAAAGAAGCTTCCTTCACTTTGTAAAGATATTTTTTATTTTTATTTTCTATAACGTGTTCATTTTAATTTGCTAATAAAAAGATGTGAGACTTATAAGTGAAAAGCTATGAAAGAAATAAGATGAAATGTTTGATAGAGTTGAAGTGTTTATAAAAATAATGAAATCAATTCTTTTAACATTTTCATTAACATTTTCATCTTCTAGAAAATATACTATTGTGCACTTCAAAAACCTGTTACACCTGTCTCAATTATAAAGAGGTGTGTTATTTAAAAAACTATTTTCGATTAGGGACACCAAAAATATACAAGACAATATAGGTATTAATACAAAAATTAAAGCAATCAATAGAGTAAAAACACAATAAAAATGTAAGAGAGAATTGTCTCAAAAATTATACTAAAATGATCGTAAAGATAACATTTCTATTTATAAATTTTTGAAAGATTTCTAATTATAAATGACAACTAAAAACATCAAAACGTTTTGATAAACCCATTTATTATTTGGACTCTTTTTATTACTACATCGGTCCCTATATATAAACCCTTTTGCTAAAATCACGAGAATTAAAAAAGTTGATATTTGTATTAAAGTTGTTTGTAATCACTATTGTTTGAACAATTTTAACCTTAAGAGAGAGTTTGTTTATGTTTTCCATATGATATTTATTGCTGACTGAAGAAAAAGATGTATAATAAATAAGGGCATGTATGTAAAGAAATAATTAATGTAGTTCGAAATAGCAAAGGGGTCTTATAAAAAGGGACAATAAAAATTCTCAAAAGGGTATTATAATTAGGGACGGAGGTAGTACTGTTATTTTGCTTGCTCATTTATTATTTTGACTTTTTGATACTTATGGAAAATTGTGATGCATTAAATGCATCCACTAATACTAAAAGAGTTACACCCTCCGTCCCAAATTATAAGCAAAAATAATTAAAAAAATCACACTTATTAAGAAAAAGTAAAACATAAGAATTTGGAGTATAGTTTTTTTGTGTTTTCTTTGGAAAAAGGTTTATTGGAAGATGTAAAAACAATTTTCATTGGCTATTGTTTAAAAAAAATGAAAGAGAGAGAAAATTGAATGTAATTTGCATTTAATTTTATGAGAATAAACAAAAGTTTTTCTTGAAAAGGAGATTTTTTAAAAAAAAACAAGATTAAATAGGATAAAAGTTTCTCTTTTTTGTTTATATTATGCGACAAAGAAAATGGGTTTTTTTTTGCTTATATTATGGGATGGAGGGAGTATGTTACTTCATACACGTCCCTAATTCTAGGCACTTTTTTAAAATAAAAACTAAAAATTTGGGTCCTTGAATATACACAATTTTTTAATATTACCAACTAGATGGATTTATTATTTTTTCAAATATAATCTAATTAATATTACTAACTTATATCTGAATATCAAAACGACACATGTTTATGATTTTCTTCTAGCTATCCGATTGACGGGTAAGGTCAGCATATGTCGTTAGCAGTAGAGTACCGTACTATCCTTAGATATTGCCTTATGATTCCTCTATTTCATATTGATACGTGCCCTGTTTGTCGTAAGGTGTGCATGGATACTTTTGGGGAGCATGCAATTCATTGTAAGGAGCTTCTTGGTTTTAAGTACAAACATGACTTTGTTAGGTGCGCCATGTTTGTCGTAAGGCATGTCTGGATACTTTTGGGGAGCATGCAATTCTTCCTTTGCGTTGTAACCCACTGTTTTTACTAATCTCGAATTGCATCTTCTTGACATCTGGTCTTGACTTCCTGTCCATTTTTTTCAAAACCTTATTGAATTTCCTTCCAAGAAGCACAATTGCATCTGAAAAACTTTCATTAGTATCCATATCACATTGTACATCTTCCTCATCAGTGTTGGATATGAAAGCAATGTTTTTGTTCTTCTTCTCAGTTCTATCGATACAAAGGTTTGTAGCGACCCAATAAGCCACCTTCATATTTCTAGTGTCTTGGGCTTACTCAATGGTTGTGACTTTCATGTCAAACTTTTTGGGTAGAGATCTGAGAATTTTTATAACCAGCTTCTCTTCAAACATCCTTTCTCCCAAAGCACTTGATGTATTAACAATATCAAGAATGTTGAAGTGAAAGTCATAAATGGATTCATCATCTTTCATTATGAGATTCTCAAATTTTGTAGTGAGAAGCTGAAGTCTTGACATTCGCACTTTAGAGGTGCCTTCATGAATGATTCTGAGGATTTCCCAAGCATCTTTGGCCACGATACAAGTGTTTATCAACCTGAACATGTTCTTGTCAACAATATTAAATAAAGCATTCAAAACCTTGGAGTTTCCAAGAGCTAGTTCATCTTTATCTTCAGATCAGTCCTCTTCTGACTTTAAAGCAGTTGTGGCCTTTCCATCTTCGTCCATAACAACAGGATGTTCCCAACCTTTAATGATAGCTTTCCAGGTTTTACTATGCATAGATTTAAGGAAAGCCATCATACGAGCCTTCTAATAGTCATAGTTTGTACCATCCAAAACAGGTGGTCTGTTAATGAATCCTCCTTCCTTAGATCTGTCCATGAGACCATAATTTATCTTCCCTGGAGCTAACACAAAAACAGAACAGGGTACCTACTTTGATGTCTATTGAAATTCTAGCACGTAGGGGACATATGTCCTATAAGATGACCAGGACATCAGGAATGTCGAATACAATGTCCAGGATACTTAACTACGAATACTTAACACAATAAACAACTTTAATGTAAAGTGTAGGAAGGAAATAACACAAGATATTTGTTAACTCAGTTTGGTGCAACGTCGCATACATTTGGGGGCATCTAAGCCAAGAAGGAAATCCTTGATGTGCGGATTAGGCAAGTGTACCAAATCGTTACCAAGTAATAAAGTGATAAGTAAAGTATCGTATCCACAGGGATTGTTGTTTCGTCCAAACAATTCCGGTTACTTATTTTTAGTTTGATGATAAAATCAAAGAGTAAAGGATTATAGATTTGTAATTTTTATCTGTTTGCAACATAGCAAGTTACATGTTTTGGTTGCAGAAAAGTAAGCAGCGGTTAGGATTCTTTGAATCCCCCTATTTATATTGTTGGATATTAAATAACAGTAATGTTGTGTTCATTTATTTTAGGTAGACTATACAAGTGATGAGGCCGTTGGGACATTACTAACTTAATTGGTCGTCAAGCTGCACCTGCTGATCACACGTTAATCCTTACGTGTGGGGTCTATACTCTCTCAGTTGACTAGGTCTATCCCTTCAATGTTTGATTGCACCTGCTGGTCACACGGTGATCCTTACGTTTGAGGTATTACCACCTCAAAGGTAATTGAAAGCATAAATTTTATATTGGCTTTCCATGATTTCCTAAGGAAATGAAGGCCAAGGTTCCTGTAGGTCTACCCATCTATGAATCATAGGACACTCATATCACACACACAGACACACACACACACACTCTCTCTCTCTCTCTCTCTCTCTCTCTCTCTCTCTCTCTCTCTCTCTCACTTAGTAGTTCTACAAACGGGCAACCCTATCAACGTCTACTTTACCAGGGATTTAAGAGAATGACTCTACCAGGCTACGACTTATTTCCTTCAAGGAGACACTTGTTTCCTTAATTGTTAACTATTTACCTCCTAGGTTTAGTAGATTTTACTCAATAATAGTAATGTCACCTCCTAAGTACTTACTACTAGGGTCAACTCGCTTTCGGTATCTTTCGCTAGTTATAACTAATTACTTCCTAGACAAATAGATATTAGTATCAAGATATAAATATCAAGATATAAGCATCAGGATAGTAATATCAATATTAGGCTCTGTCACAACCTAAGTATCTAATTTAGCGTTGTGCAACTACAGAAATAAACTAAATTCCTAATAAAACTTAATAGCGAACAAAATATAAACGACGTTAAATTAAATAAATATCCAACAAAAATAAACAGGGGTTCATCTTAGAACTCTAACCTAAAAAGAATTAGTTACACATGGTAACTAAAAACAAATTACTAAAGATAAAAACATGCCCTAGAAAATCGAGAAGATAGAAACTCCTTCGATTCTCTAGAATTGTCTTCCTCTTGAACTGCCATAGTTCTGAATGAAAAATTCTGAATCAGGAAGGCTTGTATTTATAGTGAGAGTTTCTAACTAGGTTTGAGCTAAAAACGCGGGCTTTACCCACAAAAAAGCAGGAAAATACGCTTGTGCCCCGCACATTTTGGATGCTCGGGGCGTATGCACCATGCTCTAGGCACATGGGTGGGTAGCAAAATGATGAGTCAATAATTAGTTATTTTTATATAATATTTAGTTTCGTTTTATTAGATTTAAGTTTATTTTATTTTAATATTATTTCCTTTTTGAACTATTTTACTTCAATTGCATATTATTATATTTTATGAATAAATATTTGATAGATTGAGTCTTGGAGCAAAAGAAAGGAGTCTGGAGCTGATTCGGAGCAAAAATACGAAGATTTGGAGACAAAAATATGTCTCCCCCAAGTCAGAAGCTTGGCACGGCCCGTGCTAGCATTGGAACGGCCGTGCCACCTCCTAGGACAGCCTTTTGCTGCTTTTGCTTAGGATTCAAGCTACTCTGTTTTAGTTTTGACCAAAAAGCCCGCAGTTTCTTGTGGAACATTCTAGTGATATAATTGCTTAGATTTTAAGTCGAATGTAAACTACAAATAGAGTAGCTAGCCACCAAAAACAAATCATATTTATTCTTGGAATTCAACTAGTGACAATTGTCTTTCTAAATAAAGTTCTTCTTCTCTTTCTCTATGTCTACGATGAACATGAGTGAGTAGACTTCTCTTGTCTTGGGATTGTTGGATAAGTCTAATGACATAATCCTAATCAAACCAAGCTTTAACCTTAATTTTATGTAACCCTAATTTCTAATCTAAATTCACCGTTTTAACATGAATTAACCATTATCAAACTGTGGAATCAAAAGTGGAGGGTTTGATAATTGTTAATCCATCATCTCAAATATCAATTCATAATGCGAACGCGGAGCTTTGATATTGGAACAAGTGAATTTAGACAAGAATTGCAAAGGCAGCTAAATAGTCTTTGCAATTCTTGAGACATGGGTAGTTTCAATCCTTACAAGCTTATTTTAGTAATCAAATCAGCTAAATAGGTTTGGTTGCTAGAGGTAAACTCTCACCGGACTTGGTCGGAAAGGTGAGGGGCTAAAGGGAAACCGGTCTTTAGAAATTAGGTATTAGGTATAAACATAAGGTTATAAGTTAAGGTTTTGGTTTGTGAAGGATTTGTCATTACGATGAACCAATAATCCCAAGGCTCCTCTTATTATTATATTTTCTTTCAACCAACTGAAACCCTCTACTTTACTACTTGCTTCTCTTCTAATCATCAAATTAAAGTTAATTGAATTGAACAACTCCCTGTCGGAACGATATTCTCTTTATTACTACTTCGATAGACCGTGCACTTGCGGTTTATCCCATCACAAAACCCATGCTCATGCTCTAGGCGCATGGTGCAGCTTTCCAGACCCAGTTTCTCCGATTTTTTGTCGTTTTAGGTCTTGGCGGTCTTCAAATAACTCGCCTTGGAACTTGGGAATAGAATTCCTCCCACTGTAAAGTCTCTCGAGGCCTCTTAAATCTTCATTCTTGGTCTTTCCAAAGTCTTCACAAATCTTTGGATGTTCTTGATTTACCGATTTGTATTTCTTTGTGAATTGCTTCAAAAACCCCCCCAAAATTGCTATGTTTCAGGAAAACTAGAATTGCATACTCAAAAATAGAAAAATTACAAAAGTTTCAAAATCATAGGAAATCGTTCTAATACTCATCCTTTTTGCTGCTAAAACCTACTGAAAATGACTAAAAAAACATGTCAAGAATAACTTAAGATGACCTGTCATCACAACCCCAAACTTAAATTGTTGCTCGTCCTCAAGAAACGAAAGAAAAACATATTTTATTATTTGCATTTTTTTTCCTTCAGGAAAGACATACCTTTTCGGGAGTTGTGCTTAGGACATCTTTCATGACATTTATAGCAAGACAACAACTAACTTACCACATTAAATTCAAGCGGATCCGGATATTCAAGCGGATCCGGATGGACAAAAGTAACCTATATTCTCATCCATACTCTTTTTCCATGGTACATGTATGTATCACCTAACGCCAGTATGGCTGGTCTCTGCATTTTCCCACTCCAATCATCACATGAATGTACCTTCTATAAATTTGAAACAATTCTAAACAAACAGTCAAGTTAAAATTATTTACACACTTAGAGGACATTGAGGGTTATAACTTAACTTAGGCTAATGGTGGATATATTTGAGAAAGTAGGCTAACAAAAGAGTTTAGAGTTAGTTCATTAACCTAGGGATTCTTACTAAACATTAATGTGCTGCCAACCTTTTCCTTCCTTAATTCAAATAAGATGGGTAAAACAGTAAAATTATTTGTTTTTTTTTATTTTTGACAGAAAGATACATTTTTTTTAAGAGACCAATTATTTTTGGCTCTTGAATTTTTCTTTTTTCTATTTTTTTGTGTAGACCCATGGTCATCTCTATTTTTTTTCTTCATTTTTTCTTTTTCTGACAAATGTGTTCTACTGTTACCCCACCTCAAACTTTAAAATGTTGCTAATTTCAAAGAACAACCTCAAACTTAGTTTCAAACCATATGCAGCCATAATAATACCTCAAAGAACAACCTCAAACTTAGTTTCAAACCATATGCAACCATAATAATACCTATCTAACTCCAAGTGAAATCAAACAATGTGCATTTAAAGTTCAACTTCTAGACACACACGCCTCTTGGAGCACAAACTACGTGAATCATCACACGCCTAAACCAAATCTTCCAAGATTGCGAAACATAATACTTCGCCTTAAGCTAAGATGTCGTACTAACATGTCTAGGACATCTGGTCCAACATCTTGCTAGAACATCTTGTTTTAAAAAATACGGCCAACATAATATAAAAACCCAACAGATATGACAATAAATAAGTACTTATAAGAATTGATATGACAATAAGTAAGTATATTGATTGATTGATATGACAATATTAACGAAACATTTTAACACAAGGAACTATTTTGATTAAGTCCACAACCAATGACTATATTAAAATTTTGATACATTCAGAAATTATTGTGGATATTTGTTACACATTCAGTGACCAAAATAACTATTACCCCAAAAGTTTTGTGCTAGTAAAGTCGCACGCTTTGATATTATGTATTAACCTTGAAAGAGAAATAGTCCTTTGATAATTGATGACACTAGGTCATATAGCATTTTTGTTTCAGTTTTTATGTAATTTTAGTTGAGTTCCGGTGATTATGCATGGGTTAGAAGCTACAGAAGACACATTTCCTGTGTGCAAGCAAAGGAGATATGGTACTACGATTTCTAGGAATCATACTTTGATTTTAAACGTCCTGGAGAACTTTTGTCACTGGAAAAATCGTACTACGATTTAGTGGAGCGTCTGAAGGAAACCTGCAGTTAATGAGGCATCATATTATGATTTTTACTGATCAAAAATCTTCCTATAAAAGCCAAGCTGCGTTCTGAGCCAAGGGTTTGAAATTTTGGAGAAAGAAACTGACTTTTGGAGTTGGAGATCTGAGAAGAAGGTGGGAGACCATCAAAACTCATAGCCGGTTATCAAATTCATGTAATTAATTATTCTTTTATATTAGTTATTTGTGCTTTATCCATGAGTAGCTAAATCCATTGTGATTAGGTCAATTGATAAATCTGTTCTAGCTCATTACAATGTAATCTGTAACTCTTAATATTTATAAATGTCATTCTAGTTTATTCAGTATAAATTATTCTTAATGCTTTTATGATTCTGACCCAATATAATTGATTTTAGATCTTAGATGACTGCTGCGTTTAACTCTGACATATTTATACTGTTCAACTTAACCGACAATCTAGGGATGGAACGTTGTTAGGTTGTGACTTTTAAATTAACGTACTCAAACCTTGAATGAATATAGGTTCACCTGAGTAATTAGGGAATTATAATCAGGAGGAAAGAGGACACTGAGTCAAGGGATTGACCTGATCTATTTTGTTAATTTGGCTTAAACATAAGGGCGTTAGTGAGGTTAAGAAGCAGGTTATAAGTGAGTGATAAACAGATGAATCGATTGACCTAGTCATCTCTACATATGATTTCTCAAACCAATTTTACAACCCCCCCCCCCCCCCCCCCCCCCCCCCCCCACATTTTACAAACATCCTTAACAACAACATAATCGAGTAGAAGTCGAAACAATCCTTGTGGATACGAATCTTATAAATTTTATTACTTCAATATAGTTTAGTACACTTGCTAAAATTGTATCAATAACCATAATAGTTGTATTGGAAAACCCTAAGGCAAAATGGTTCCGGGATGCTATTTCATGTTCCAGAATCCTAAGTGCATTGCAAATTGATTTTATAACCAATGTATACGCTTACTATTCTTTTTCATTTGAACTTAGACCCAACTTGAAATCCTTTTTACTTGATTTATTTACTCTTTATTTATTTCAATGTTGAAAACCCCAAATGTTATCTTAAATTGAACTAAAGCACATAATCAATCCCAAATATTGAAGTTAAAGCTCTACATGATAGTTTGTGAAAACAACTTAGAGTATATATGAAGATGGTAACTTTATTTTATCTTTTGTTATACACGTAACTTATACATAAACATTTACATGATACAAGCTTATATTATAAGTGCTTAATTATATGCTTAGTCCTCATGAGCTTAGCTCAGTTGGTTTGGAGAATGCATAATATATGCAAGGTCCGGGGTTTAAACCCTGTCCACCACCAAAATAGTCCCCCACCAAAATAAATATTATAAGTGCTTAATTAAGTTGTTAATTCAGGGGAGGGAATTCAGAAGAGGAATGCTCTGCTCATTCCTGAAAAAGTTTTGGGGATCAAATTTTGTCTTAATTTGTGCCAATCGCTTAAAGTTTCCCTTAAAGTACTTGATGCCCCAAACACTTGCTTCTGAGTACCTTGTATTGTCATACTTGTTGCTACCTATATCAAGATCCCTATAGTTGTAATATGCAGCTCTTGGAGACTTTGAAACATAAGGAGTCATGTATCCATAAAGCATTCTCATCCACTTTATATGCTTGTTGGATTCTTCAATGCTATTCATATCCCACTTGACCATATATTGTATGTTGTACAAGTTTCCTTTTCTATGTGGAAAAGGGATTTCAGATTCTGAAATTTCATTCAGTCTTCCACCATAAGGTTCCATTATAAGTAATGCTAATGTGTCTTCTTTTAGAAGCATTCTCCAAATACCTTCTAAACCAGCTTCTGGTATAGGCTCTTTTACATAGTCAGATTTGGCTTTGAATGAGCTTTTGAAGGTTACAATTCTATTCAGCAAGAGTTCTATAGGGTCATCTTTGTTGAATCCTGCAAAATACAAAACTGATTGAATCCAACTCATTTCAATGCAGTCATTGTCTTGCAACCCTAATTCAGGGAAACTCTCATTCATTATTCTGATTAAGTTATCTTTTTCTCCAAGGAAGAGAGAGTTAAACTTGGTTTGGATTGTTTTTGAATTCGCACCACTATTTTGAGCAACTATTCTAATGAAAAGATCTTCATGCAATTTATCTGCTATGTATTGCCACCTATGAAGGACCTTGGTTGCTCCTTGTTCCAATGTTCTTTGAATGTTGAATACTGTAACAATAGGTGGAACTCTAACCAACCTTATCTTCCATGCAAGAATGATTCCAAAACTAGTAGCACTACCTCCTCTAATAGCCCAAAAAACATCTTCTCCCATTGATTTTCTATCAAGAATTTTCCCATTTACATCTATAAGGTGAGCATCAACAACATGATCTGCTGCTAGACCATGTTTCCTTACCAAGGTACCAAATCCACCTCCACTGATGTGACCACCTATTCCAACACTTGGACATATACCTGTTTGGATAAGCAATTTAATTAATCATTTGTCATAGAAATGTTTATGCATTAATTATAGTTATTTTTACAATGGAAGATAAAAAAAAACCGTTAGTTATTTTTTAAGAAAAAAATCACTTTTTATAAAAAAAAATAAATTAATAATCACTTTTAAGAGCATGCATCCGTTTGTTATAGTTTTTTTTTTAAAGAAAAAAATCTAAATCCAAAAACAGCTTCAAATTATAAGTTGTTAAGAGTAGTTTCTTAAAAATTGATTTTTTGTTCGAGGAGAGAAAAATAAATGTCAAAAGATTGATGTTATTTTGTAACAAAAAAAAAATCTTTTGTATAGTTTGTATCCGAAAAAACTAAATTATTAGTTATTACGATAAACAAAAACAAATATATTCTTATTTTTTTTTTATAAAATCTTTAAAAATTAATTTTTAAATTATTAAATGTCAAAATTACATTTATTTTAATATGTAGCAAACGGACCAAAATAAAGTCAAAACTAGATTTTTATAACCAGAGAGCTTATAGAAATAAGTTGAAAACAACTTATGAGCGTGTCATAAGTTTTTTCATAAACTCTCAAATAATCTCTCAAGTGCTTATAATAATAGATTAGCTCAAACTTCTTTAAAAAAAAAAATTAGATAAGCTCAAACTAATTACCTGCAGGGAATCCATGAACTTTACTTGCTTTAGAGACTTTATAGTAAAGTTCACCTAATGTTGCACCAGCCTGAATCCAAGCAGATTCATCGGCAAGATTAATGTCGATCAAACGGATGTTGATGAGATCAATCATGATAAAGGGTGTCTTACAAAGATAAGACAGTCCTTCATAATCATGGCCACCACTAACCACTCTAATCTGCACACCAATCTTTTTGCTGCATAGTATGGCTGCTTGAATTTCTGATTCATGAGAAGGTGTCATAATGAGAAGAGGCTTGCTTGATGAATTCAGCCATCTTGGATTTTGTTTCAGTGATTCCAATACTTGTGGATACAATATGGATGATGAGTTGATAAACACTGTGTTTTCACTGGATTCAGAAAAGCTACTACCTATGGTTAACATGCACTGCATGAAACTTTTCTCAACTGAAATAGAAGAAGCACAAGAGATTGAAAGAGATAGAATCAGAAACACTGCAAGATAAGCCATCTCTTAATGTTTTACTACTTTCCAAACTTTTTGGTTATAACAAGTGATATATTTTTTGGTTCTAACAAGTGGTATACATGCATGTATATATAGAACATTTGTTCACTTGAGATGGTAGAAAATAGAATATTGAAGTATATAGAGATAGAGACTAGAGAGAACGTTTTAAGATATTTTACTTGAGTCAAAAGAAGGGGTGACAGTGTTATTCAAAGAAGAAAACGTGTTTTGTCCTAGGCACCCCAAGCAAATCTCAGCCTTGGTTTTCATAAATTGATTGTGTTTTTTGTTTGTTTTGTGTTGATGCTCCGGGTCTTAGGAGAAGGGTACCCTAGTAATCCGGAGTTTTGACGTTGGAAGGTAAGTTAAATCTGACAAGAATTGTTTTCATAGGAATCAAACTCTGATTCTCCTAAACAATTCGTTTAAATGGGAGCTTATTAACCACTTGAGTTCAATCATTTATTATAAATTGATTATGTTAAAGCTTCCTTCACTTTGTAAATATTTTTTATTTTGATTTTCTATAAGGTGTTCATTTTAATTTACTAATAAAAAAATGTGAGACTTATAAGTGAAAAGCTAGGAAAGAAATACGACGAAATGTTAAATACAGTTGATGTGTTCATCAAAATAATGAAAACATTCTTTTGACATTTTCATCGACATTTTCATCTTCTAGAAAATATACTATTGTGCATTTCAAAAACCTATTAGAATGTATATTGGTGTGATTAGCCTTTCATAAGATTTTGTTATTCAGTAGCAAACATATTTGTGTGTTTTAAGCCTTCATAAGATTTAACCTATTTATTAGTAGGTTTATAGGTGTGGCAAGACCTTAGTGTAAAATAGACTTTTAAATAGACTTTTAGACTTCATCAGACCTTTAAAAAGTTCAAACCAATCCTTAAAAATGAGCCTATGACGGGTAATAGGTATGCTCAAGCCTATACTTTTTGAAGTAGGCAAGGCTTAGGCCTTACAAAATCCGACCCAACTTAACTCAATTCCACCCCTAATGGTGATGTTGTCTTGATAATGTTTTTTGCTAGAAGCAGTAATTCCCCTATTAAAATGACAAATATTTTAATTGAGAGTAAAATAGAGATTTATACAATAATACATTCTAGGGTTAATTATGTTTCTAGTCCCTATAAAATAACGACCTTGTAAGTTTAGTCCCTACTTAATTTTAATAGCATTTTTAGTCCCTAATTTTGTTTTTCTGCACTGAGTATTAGTCCCTACTCAATTCAAATTTGTTTAATTTATGCTTAAACTCTTAAATTTTTGAACAATTTTTTGCAGACATGTTTAGAACATTACTAAAAGTTCGTCCGCAAAAAATTATCGCAAAATTTGATTTCTACATCCAGATTTTATTACTTTTTATCTTTAACTTTTGTCGTTTTAAAAAATTCATATTTAATTCATTTCATGTCAGAAAATTTTAAATTTTAGTAAACGAACCTTTCATAGTGTTCTAATCTTGTCTCAAAAAAATCGTTCAAAAATTTAAGAGTTTAAGGATAATTAATCAAACTTTGTTTTAGCAGGGACTAAAATTATAAGTAATTTTTTTTTTATAGGGACTAAAAATGCTATTAAAATTAAGTAGGGACTAAACTTACAAGGTCGCTATTTTATAGGGACTAGAAACATAATTAACCCTACATTCTAATAGATGTAATTTTTCTTAGGGTTAATTAAGTTTTTAGTCCCTATAAATATTCACAGTTTTGTTTTTTAGTCCCTACAAAATAAAATCAAATCACACTTTTTTAGTCCCTGTGACATTTTCCTTAAGCATTTTAGGGACCAAAAATGTTGATGGAAATTTTTGAAAGGGACTAAAAATGCCGATGGAAAAATTTTATAGGGACTAAAAATACTGATGAAAATTTTTATAGGGACTAAAAAGTGTGATTTTATTTTATAGGAATTAAAAACAAAATTCTAAATATTTACAGGGACCATTTACTTGATTAACCCTTTTTCTTATATATGAGACAAAATAGTCTTCAAAAATTCTCTTTAAATTAGGACTGGAGGGAAGGGAGTATCGCTTTCTTAACAAATAAAATTAACAAAAATTCAAACAAGAAAGTAGAGTATATTTTCACAAAATAAACGTGGTTCAGATTATGATGTGATTTAACACAATATTTGTGTGTGTGTTTTTTTTTTTTTTTTTGAAGGACGCAATATTTGTGTGTTGTTAGCTGCTTTCAAAAAGTTTGTGGTTGTTGATGATGAGTTAGACAAAACATGAGTCGACAACGTGGACCATTTTTTTAACCTGAACTAAGCAAGGTACCTATGCTTTCCCTTCCATTTTTATGTATGTTTAATGTTTAAAATAAAAAAATTTATACTTCTTATAAAAGGAGATTATTTATCATTTTTTGAGGAAGATTATTAAAAGAATGGTCTTGTTAACGAGTATCCTAATAACACTATTTAAGGATTCCTAATCAAGAAAATGGTTATAGGTAAAATTAAATAGTTTGATTTTCAATACATTGAATGTATCAATTTTTATAAAAAAGTTACTATTTAAATGTTGTTAAGAAGTATCTTAAGGACATTCGTTAGCATTTCTCAGGACCAAAGAAAGTAAGAAAGTATTCTTCAAAGATGTGTGTTATCTGAACAATAATTTGTGTGACAATTTTTGGGACACTCATAACTTTATAAAGAAAAATAGATATTGATACCGAAACCAAAACAATTGAGAGAAAAAAAATGAAAAATAAATTAGTCCACCCAAATTAATACTGGTACATATTAGCTTAAAATGGTTACAATTATACTATATTTCCATTTTTTTTAAAGTAGTTTAGTGACTAAAATTTCATCTTTTCTGAAACTTGTGTTTGTA
Source organism: Medicago sativa (assembly GCF_051527215.1). Taxonomy (NCBI): domain Eukaryota; kingdom Viridiplantae; phylum Streptophyta; class Magnoliopsida; order Fabales; family Fabaceae; genus Medicago; species Medicago sativa. The sequence continues at coordinate 6,764,800 of NC_140751.1, read as the reverse complement.
AAAAATATTCATAACCTATGGGTAGGGTACTACAATGTCATTTCCCATACCCGCGTTTGTAAAAAATACTCATACCTTAGCTCGTATCCTCGTGGGTAGCAACTTTAGTGTCGTTCCCCATACTCTATGGGCAGCTGCATCCATTACTCTCACTTTAACTATGAAAAGACAATAAAAACATAACAATTGAAATAAAACTATGTCCAAATGTTTTCAAATCAACTCATAAAATAGTACGAATCGTAGTATTTAGCCAAATAAAACATCCAAAATATCCCTAAACAATTGTGCACCAGTAGGAGGGAGCGGTTACTGTATTAAGTAGTTTTTAGGCTTAGGCTTAAATAACTAAATAATTATACACCAAGAACAAATAAATTATTTATCATATTATAAAAATATGTGTATGCGGGTTGCAGGGCTGAACATAATACCCTTACATGTGCTCATACCCATTTAAATCTTCGGGTAATTACCCGAACTTAAGCCCAGACCAATGAAAGTATAAAAATATGTGTATGCGGGTTGCAGGGCTGAACAGTATAATACCCTTACATGTGCTCATACCCATTTAAATCTTCGGGTAATTACCCGAACTTAAGCCCAGACCAATGAAAGTGGGGTTTTGCCCTATCCATTGTAGGTACCCATCAGACCTGGGTCCAATTGTCATCCCTTGTGATGTTTCCAATCTCACAATTATTTTTTACCTTTGGAATGTTAATTGTATGGTATGGTTGACTATTGCACAAAATGAACATATTTATTTGAGTTTCTCCTTCTGCACTAGGCTTTTCTCCCAGTGCACAACAAACGGTAGTTAATTGCCGTTCTTGTGAGCGATTTATAACTACTATTTCGTAGCGAACGATAATTTCTATTTTAAGAAATCAAATCAGTCTATCAAAATTGTGTAATAAATGATAGTTATTTATCGTTTAAGGTATTTTAGATAGTTTAAAGTGCATGTGAGCAATTCTAGATACGTAAAGAACAATTTTCCTCTAGTTATCATGTTTTAAATTTGTAAATGGGAAACCAAGAACATTGAGAAAACTATTAAATGTGCAGCAGCTATCATATCATGGCCCTCAAGCCCTACCATATCAACTAGTCCGTCCACTCAAAAATTTCCATTTTTGACAACCCACTATATCCGGCTGTGCTTGAAGTTGAAACAAATATCTCTCAAACGAAACATCTAAGCTGTTTCTAATTATAACCAATAAGTGGTAATCATACGTTGTTCATCCATTTTCTTATCCGCACACCAGTGAGTGTACATACATATCTTGAATTGTTGACCAAGTTAGACAAGTAGTATAAAGAAGAGAAATGTATCTTGAATTCAAAATTGTGATGTCAAATGTGGAGTCGTTCATTCTATCAATATAAACGTTGTCATTTAAATGAGTCAGGATCCGTTGACACCAGGTGTCAACGAATTTGTTGACACCAAATCTCAACCGCTCATTTAAATAATCGAAAGGTTCACATTTATTCACTTACAAACGTCACAGGATCTATCTTTCCTTGATTATACATGATTAATTCTCTCTCTAGTATCTTTTATTACTGAAAAATCAATGGCCATACCCTTCTTCATCTTTCTGCCTAAGGCTATGATGAATATTTCCTCAAGCTTTGACCAATAGGGGCGGATCCAGGATTAGATTTTTAGTGTGGCTAAAATATGTCAAACAATTTATCCAATGAAATTAAATATTATATATTATTTCGTCCAAAATAATAGTCTTAGTAGTTTTATTTGAGCTAGTTTTACTATCCCAAATTCATTTGTAACCTTAAGAATTGCTAATTAGAACAAAATAAGCTCTCAGATTTTGCTAACATTTCATTATTATAGACATCCTTCATATGAAAAAGAAATTAGAAAAAAAAAAATTGGTGTGGCAATAGCCACACTATGTTGCATTCAGATCCGCCCCTAACACCCTCTTCGAATGTAGCTTGATTATAATATAATGGTATTACTTGTCTCCAATTCTCGACTCGTAATCCTATCAAGGTTTCCTTCACAACAAAACATGCAATATACAAGAAGATCATGTATATTTATTTGTAGTCATCACCTTGATTCCTTTTCGTGATCATTCCAAATTTCCATCACCATTAATAAAAATTAATTTAATTTAATTCATTCATTGAAACAAATACTAGAATCTCGTGCCAGTAATAAAGACGTATCATAATTTTCCTTAATCCATTGATAAACTAGTTTATTCTACTCCAGAACACAATCAATGTCAAAGAATTCGGCAATAAAATATGAGAGAGAATAAGTTATGTACAATCAAGAAACGAGAGATCATGTGAGGGTTGTAAGTGAATAAATGTGAACCTTTGGATCAAGTTAAATGAACGGTTGAGATTTGGTGTCAACAAATTCGTTGACACCTGGTGTCAACGGATCTTGACTCCATTTAAATATATGTTTTCAAAATGAGTGTAGATTGTAGAAGATAAAAAAATAAGAGAGATAAAGATAAACAATATAATGTTACATAAGGTGTGTTTGTATATAATTGTTTAAATAACACCACTGAATAAAGAAAAATAAAATACAAAACCAAAAAAACAAACTGAAAATTATTTTTTTTTACTAAATTATACTTTTAAATTTCGTTACTTCTAAGCCTAATTAATTCATGGTTATGTCCCTGTTGACGGTGTGAAACATTTTTACACATACATCCAATCAAATCATGTCAACCAGATAATTTTAGGGATATTAACCTAACAAGGAGCCATCATCATAGAGTGATTTGAATGTATCATGGGCAGATTCACGGAAACATTTTCAGTGTGACTAAACAAGTAGCAACCGATTTTTAGTATTTTTGGGTCATGTTAACCGTGCTTCTTTAACTTGTTAAGGAAGTTAAAAAAGAAAATTTTAAGTCTAAAAGGAAACTTTTTAAACTTTTAATGTATTGACTACACAACTTTCAATACAAAATACTACTATATTTGACTACTTAACTAGTGCCTCTAGACACCGGTTAACATTTTCCTTTATACTTTGGCGACCGAAATATCAATCACTAATTCAATCGGTTAACATATTAGATACCGATTTTTAATTTTTCTACTCTAACAGCCGAATTTTATGTCAGTATTTCAGTCGTTAAACAGATTATAGACCAATTTTTACACTTTTAATGGCCGAACATTCGATCGCTAAAGCAGAAAATTCTAATTTTTTTTTTTTTTAAATCAACCATATGATGATTCCGCCCCTAAAATGTGTGCATGTGAAGGAAAAAATATTTTCTAAAAAATCTAAAACAAACGGATACGGGATACTAGTTTGATTTTTTTTTAAGGATATTAGTTTGATTTATTAATAGGTTGTTTTGGTTATTAATTAGCTAAAATAATCCAAATATATATTTTTTAGAGAAAAGTGCGCTATGTCCAGCTTTTTTTTTTTTTACAAATGTTATGTCGTTTTTTTGTTTTGTACATATGTTATGTCGGCATTAATAGAATTAAACATCATGATATTATTTTCTTCATTATGATATGTTTCTTTCGTGCCTTCGCACCATATAGCATTTCTGATCATATGGAGTACTCATCCACTAAGAAAATCCATTATTAGCTACCTATTTTAACTAACACTAGAACGCCGACCCGTGCATCGCACGGGTCTCACGGGTCGGAATAATTTGATACATAATAAAATGAAGAATTAATTAAGATTTTAGTCTCTATAAATATATCAAATTTCGTTTTTAATCCTCATAAATTTTTTTGATAGATTTTGGTTCCTATAAAAAATTTCAGCACGTAGTTTTAGTCCCTATTAAATTAAAATTTGTTTAATTATGCTTAAAATTTTAAATTTTTTAATGATTTTTTATAGGGTTAATTATGTTTCTAGTCCCTATAAAATAGCGACCTTGTAAGTTTAGTCCCTACTTAATTTTAATAGCATTTTTAGTCCCTAATTTTGTTTTTCTGCACTGAGTATTAGTCCCTACTCAATTCAAATTTGTTTAATTTATGCTTAAACTCTTAAATTTTTGAACAATTTTTTGCAGACATGTTTAGAACATTACTAAAAGTTCGTCCGCAAAAAATTATCGCAAAATTTGATTTCTACATCCAGATTTTATTACTTTTTATCTTTAACTTTTGTCGTTTTAAAAAATTCATATTTAATTCATTTCATGTCAGAAAATTCTAAATTTTAGTAAACGAACCTTTCATAGTGTTCTAATCTTGTCTCAAAAAAATCGTTCAAAAATTTAAGAGTTTAAAGATAATTAATCAAACTTTGTTTTAGCAGGGACTAAAATTATAAGTAAATTTTTTTTTATAGGGACTAAAAATGCTATTAAAATTAAGTAGGGACTAAACTTACAAGGTCGCTATTTTATAGGGACTAGAAACATAATTAACCCCTTTTTATATACTTGTTTAAAACATTATAAAATGTTCCTTCGCTTAAACACATACTAAGCAAAGGCAAGCATACTAACTTGGTTTTGTCAATCTGTACTTTTAATTTAACCTGTGAATGCGCGGGATCTAGTTACTCAAGCCAAATCAGTATTGAGGTTTCTTCATCAAGCATACCAACTTGGTGAATGACTATCTAACATTCAGAAAAATATTAACACCTTCCAGAGGTAGATATAAAAATAAATTTCGTACATTTAGAGGTCGAAGCGCTAATAAAAGACAATGATAATAAATTTTTGAAATAATACTTATGCCAATGAATAAATTTATTTAGGTGGACTGGAAAAAGTTTCCTTAGCTAAGTAAATATTGCCGACACAGCAACTTGAAAAAAATTAAAAACCAAACTGTAAAAAACAAAAGGAAAAAACACAGATTATTTAATGTCGGATTTATGCAGATTGAAGGAATTCGATAACAAAGCAAACGGCTCCAGCATTCGAGCAAGCTAAACATCTTTGTCGTCCTTGTGCTCAATTTTGACACGAACAACTCTGGTAGGTTTTGTGACCGACGTCTGGCCAGCTTCATCATCATCAACAGCCACAGAGTCAATGCTATTAGAGGACCTCTTAGCACCTGTTTTGGTGGTTGGTGTGTCAATCACACATGTATTTCTGCATGAGTCCTCAGCCTCTGGTACATCCTGCAGACATTGGCGACAAACAATTTGATCAATTGTGTTACGGATTAAACCTTTACGGACTCATGAAAGATTAATGTAATAATTACCATCTGAATATTTGAATTGTTTGGCGCAGCACCATCCACACTAAGCTCAACAACAGATCCATCGTCGGGTTTCTATCACGTATACATCAATAAAGGGAAGCAATTAGCAACACGATTCTTCCTTTATGTGCATTATTCTATAACAATTATAAAACCGTAATATCAGTTATGTTCTACCTTCAAATTATACTTAAACATAAACTGCTCAAGGACACCAACATCATCAGATGCCTTCTTTATGACATAATTCCGATACTTCTTTACGACATTTCCTTCACCAACCTCAACCTTGAAAAGAATTTGCTTGTCAATCAGCACATTAAAATCAGCAGGATAATCATTGTTCTACTGCTCCCTGCTCAAAAATAATAAAATGTTAGTACAAATTTTCGTCGGTAGATATACCTCATATATAGACCACACATTTATACAATTATATAATACACGACTACCTCATCATGTTCATTGATCAAGTCTTGCACATTACGCCCAATAAACTGGTTCACCTGGCGATCAAAAAGAACAAAAGTAGTGGACCATGTGTCGTCCATCACGATGACATGCAGCTTGAACCTATCAAATAATCAACTATATCAATACAATTCCACGCATGATAAAAACAAAAATTATATTCGGATAAACTTTGTTTACCTTGGGACTGCACCCTTGCAAGTTTTACACTTGCGACAACAGAGCACTCCATTGTCAACGGTGGCCAATGAAGCACACTGGGTGCATGATCGAAAGTACCAATCAACCCCAGTTTCGATCTCACATATAGTGGCAAGCACCGAACCTTGACAGATCTGTAAATATTTTGTAGCCTTTTGCATAAAAATATTGAAGAAAAATAACAAAGATGAATCCAAAAATACATCTAAAAATTTCATTAAACAGATAGCCACCTCAGTTGACTCAATCATGCTTTCAATTGTCATTCGGTTGGTGTTGAGCAAGTCATCTGATAAAGACGCGGAGCTGTTCGTTGAAATCTGGCTGACACTTCGGGTTAACTGTATTGATGCATTTTTCATTCTAATAAAAGGGCACCAATGTCAATAGAAGAGTAGCGAGACTCAAGTAGCAAGGTAAGAGACGACAACATATAACTCATGTAACCTATCCATAATAATTGGACAATAATATTTGACAGTGTTACTATTAATATTGTGCTGCTCTTTTCTGTGTGCACATCTTCTCAAACTTTCTTACTTATTACAAATTCTAACATGCCATCAGAAAACTATTGTTAGTGGATATCTTTAGGGTCGTATGCCAAATAAGCTACCCATAAACGATGGGAGGACCTCCAGACAACTTAATTACGACCAAAAAAACTTGTCTTTATTCTATAACATATAAAAATGTATATGGTTACCCTGTCATGTACGCAGCGACTTCAGGCAAATCGCCATTAAGTATTAGCTTAGTCCCATTAAAGGCATTAGCAACTCCCATAGCACCTAATTTTTCAAATATTCAACAGCAAGTGAACATAATTTCACATTTCATTCTTGATATCAACAGAAAGCACAAACTTAAAACATGACATACCTAAATACATGCGTGTCTTGCAGAACTGCAATATCAATATAGTATGTGTGTGGTTGTTATGGTTGCCAAAAAAGGTCACAATTTTGTCAGCATGTTCACCCCAAAGAGAGCAATGCAAGTGGTTGTTTCTGTAATAAAATATTACCAAAATATCAATTCAGGAACATAAGGTATATTAAAATTATATTACATGAACCAGTTACAAAGAAACAGACAAAGCTTACTCAAGATCCTCTAAAGTGAGATCAATAACCCTGCTTTTCCTTCCATCCTTTTCAGTTTCCCTTATATCACCTCTTTCAATTACATGACCAATAACATCTGAAATTACGTATACAAAAGCAAAAACAAATAACAAATGTATGAAATTCCTAAAGGAATGCTTATAGGTAGTAATAATGTACAACACACATTCAGAATTGAAGTCTTTGAAGTCTTACCCATAGACACTTCCTCGACAGTTGAAGAGAGAATTTCATTGAATGGCTTGAACTCAAAAACGTTCATAGGGATAGCAGGCGAGTGTGCTTTGGTAAAAGTTGAATTGTGCATCATACTAAGCTTATGTTTGTGTGAAGTTACCTTATAAGGACCTTCATTAAAACCTACAATTGCATTTTCAAGCTGATATGTACCCCCTTCTTCAACCATGGACCTGAACTTTGCCACCAAATCTTTTCTAGTTATGACGTGAAGACGTCCACCCTATTGACGACAACAACATCAGTAAACAGCTGGTTAAATTACATAACTAAAAAACAACAATGACATTAGTTTAATTTTAAAGCTAAGAGTGCAAACATGTAAAAACCTTTTCATCGACCAGTAACATGTTCATGAAAATGATGCTAGTGGGGACCTTTTTCTCTCGAATCAACCAAATGTGAGTACCTCGCACACACATTTTGAGGTTCTTTCTTCCTCCAGAAACAGCTGAGATTGGAGTGTATTTGGCAGACATCATTGGTCGGTTTTTTCCTTTCCAAGAAAGAGAATGCTTGCTTAGATTGAGAAGGTCTGACTAATAGGTTATGATGTATTTATAGAAAAAGGTGCAATACGTGTGAGTAGGATATGATGCTTGAGCAATAAAGAGTATTACTTATCACGTTAAGCACAAAATAGTGTAACAAAATTAGAAAATGGCCAACATTTTAGGATAAGGATTAATATGAATCAGTCTGAAATTAATATTGACATACTGTGTTTACTAAGGATTGGCATCTTGATAAGCAAGAAAGATTGAAATACTCGCTATTTTTAGGAAATAGCATAATTTGTTATGCACATTGTGTTGACTTCTCTGCATAAAAAATAAGCAATTTTGTTTACTAAAGATTGACATACTGATAAGCATGGAAAACTAGGACATTCTGTTAACTAAAGATTGACACATTGATAAGGATGAAACACATGACACAAATTAATATGAAAGAGTTTTTGCGTAAAACAGAAGAGATAATAGGGCCAATTTGTTTCGGAAGTAGAGATAAATATGAAATAGTTGTTTCGGAAAACAGAAGAGATAAATATGAAATAGTTGTTTCGGAAAAATAGGGCTATAGATAAATATGAAATAGTTGTTTCGGAAAGCAGAAGAGATAAATATGAAATAGTTGTTTCGGAAAAATAGGGCTATAGATAATTATGAAATAGTTGTAGGGCCAATTTGTTTCGGAAGTAGAGATAAATATGAAATAATTGTTTCAGAAAATAGAAGAGATAAATATGAAATAGTTGTTTCGGAAAAAAGAAAAGATAGATATGAAATAGTTGTTTCGGAAAATAGAAGAGATAAATATAAAATAGTTGTTTCGGAAAATAGAAGAGATAAATATGAAATATGATCAATGGCTAAAATTGAATGGCGCCTAAATGTGCAAGATCTAATGGCTTAGAAAAGTGGAGGGAAAAATGGGGGGAAAATATTAGGGTTAGGGTTAGCTTTAGTTGTTTCGGAAAAATAGGGCTATAGATAAATATGAAATAGTTGTTTCGGAAAACAGAAGAGATAAATATGAAATAGTTGTTTCGGAAAAATAGGGCTATAGATAAATATGAAATAGTTGTAGGGCCAATTTGTTTCGGAAGTAGAGATAAATATGAAATAATTGTTTCGGAAAATATAAGAGATAAATATGAAATAGTTGTTTCGGAAAATAGAAGAGATAAATATGAAATAGTTGTTTCGGAAAATAGAAGAGATAAATATGAAATATGATCAATTGCTAAAATTGAATGGCGCCTAAATGTGCAAGATCCAATGGCTTAGAAAAGTGGAGGGAAAAATGGGGGGAAAATATTAGGGTTAGGGTTAGCTTTAGGGGTTAAGCTTTAGTAAGTAAGATAGTTGTTTCGGAAAAGAGAAAAGATAAATATGAAATAGTTGTTTCGGAAAATAGAAGAGATAAATATGAAATAGTTGTTTCGGAAAATAGAAGAGATAAATATGAAATATGATCAATGGCTAAAATTGATTGGCGCCTAAATGTGCAAGATCCAATGGCTTAGAAAAGTGGAGGGAAAAATGGGGGAAAAATATTAGGGTTAGGGTTAGCTTTAGTTGTTTCGGAAAAATAGGGCTATAGATAAATATGAAATAGTTGTTTCGGAAAACAGAAGAGATAAATATGAAATAGTTGTTTCGGAAAAATAGGGCTATAGATAAATATGAAATAGTTGTAGGGCCAATTTGTTTCAGAAGTAGAGATAAATATGAAATAATTGTTTCGGAAAATATAAGAGATAAATATGAAATAGTTGTTTCGGAAAATAGAAGAGATAAATATGAAATAGTTGTTTCGGAAAATAGAAGAGATAAATATGAAATATGATCAATGGCTAAAATTGAATGGCGCCTAAATGTGCAAGATCCAATGGCTTAGAAAAGTGGAGGGAAAAATGGGGGGAAAATATTAGGGTTAGGGTTAGCTTTAGGGGTTAAGCTTTAGTAAGTAAGATTTATGTTGGTAGTTTTTTTTTTTGAAGGGAGCCATTTATGTTGGTAGTTATTTTCAATTAAAAAAACCACTATTTAACTGGAATTACAAAATTGTACAATTTTTATTTTTTATTTTGAGTGTCACCTTTTTTAGTGTGTGTTCATGATATTTTAACTTAAAAAATAGTTCATCACTGCTTATTACAAATTACTCTTTTTTTATAAAAATAAACGACATTCATTCATTCAAATTGATATAATATCTCGATACAATACAAATCTAAAGTCACTAAAAACAAGAAGGATGAATTTACGAACAAACTCACAACATCCATGTTAATAGCATAAAACGGCAAAATACATAAATCTACAAATATGACTATATTCAAGTCTCCGGAATACTCATGTTCCAGGATTTGCCACGTTGAAGACGTCAAAGTTATTGATCGGACGTACACTTGCTCAAAGCTAATCTTTCAACCTGAATCAAATAAACACAGCACTAAGACGGAGAAATCAAAAACACACCGCACAAAGACGAGAAATCAAAACAAACAGAGTCGTGCAGAGACGACGAAATCACAAAAAACAAATGAAAGAAAACTGAAAATATGTGGAAATCACTTATTCAATTAGGATAGAAGGAAAAATAACTCAACGGGTGATTTTAGGTCAAAATTGACCATAAATTACCCATCTTGGAGAGACAAGAAGAAGAAAGAAGTGACGGCTAAGGTTTGAAAAGGAGAGAAGAGATTTATTTATTTCGAAACAAGCCAAAACACTCTCAAAATCTCATTCCTTCATTGTAATCTCAAAATCTCATTTTCAAACAAGTCCCCACACAGAATCATTTTCTTCATTTCTTCATCAAATACTCAATCATGAGAGCATTGAATCCCAAAATCACTGAATCGGAGAGTCATTGAATCTTCATCATAAATCCCTAACAATGAATCACTAAATTATCGTTCTACATCGCTCAGAATCGCAGCTCACTCCTCAGAACCACGACTCACCGATTCTCCAATTTACACTATCAATATTTGTTAAATCACCTATTCTCCATTCTCGTTCCCTAATTGTTGGTTCTCGGTAAATTTGCATCGCTAACTCACCGGATCTTTGATTTGCAACGAATTTCGGTACTTCACCGTATTTTCTCAAAAAAAAATTGCTAGATAACTTGTCGTCCAATCCATGTTGCGGCCAATATGACAATTAATTTGCAACCAAATGCTAGCTAAATGTGTTTTGCTAGAGATTTGCTAACATTATTTTCGTAGCAAACCACAAATTTTCTTGACGATATCTTGATTTGATTCGTAAAAAACTAATAACGTATACAGTGTTTCCAGAAACTCATATTTGAGAGCTTAGAACACCTTCAATGGTGTAACTCACCATGAATGGTTTAAAAGCTTGTTTGGATTGACTTATTTTTGAGTCTATGCAAAACAGTATATGCAAATAAGTTTTATGTATTTTTTATAAGTTTATCAAAATAGTTTATGAAAAAATTGTTTATGAAGATTCACTTTTTGTCAATAAGATCTTATAAATTAACCTAAAAACTTATTTATTTGCATAAATTAATCTTATAATGCTCAAACTTTAGTCACTGCAAACAAGCCCTAAATGGATTCCACTGTGCCACATCATCTTGAGAACCTATGATGGATTCTGCAACTTAATCGATATTAACAATTCATTTGCATTTAATTTTATTTCAACAAGGAAGGATTGTTGTTTTACTAAGCATCTTCAATTTCTCTTAGTGCCATGTGGAAGACTCTAATTGTTGAAGTACACAATTTATTATGTTAACTAAGGACTTGAAAAATAAGATGATTTTGCTTATAAAATAAAGCTTAATATAAAAGTTTTGGGACCTTAGAAAAATTAATTAAAAGACCTATTATAAAATGAATCATCAATCTCTATGTATTATTCTTTTATAGACCGAGGCATTCCATTAGTTTTTTCATGTGTGCTTACACCTATTTTTCTCATTAATAGACTGAAACCACATATAGTTAAGTACTAACGTATAAACCACTTGTCATTTTAATGGCATCAACTAAAGAGGATGGAATTTTGTGTAGGCCGGCTGGTTTTGACATATCTATTTATGTTTGTGTATTATTGACCGTCTGATTTTGTTGCATTCATGAATTTTGTTTGCCGCTTAGAGTTTTCATTTTCATGAGTATTACTTTTCCCACCCTATGTCTTTCCTCGTGCGCCCTATTTTTTTCCAAAATTACCCTTGGAGTTTTCCGGATTTTATAATCCGGAATGATGTTTTTCCAGAATTTTTTTGATTTTAAGCTTTCTATTGCTGTGGAATTGGTTATGTACAAGCTACAGATTTTAAAAATAACGGTGCACTTAACATTTATGGAGAGAGGTATATTCTGCAATGTGCTGCAGATTTTAAATATAATATGAATGATATTAGTTGTCTTTCTTAATTTCTTTCTTCCAAAGGCATCAGCACTGAATGAAGTTTTCAAATACTTGTTAGGTCATGATTCTAATGCTTTGAAGTGAGTATTGAAACTTTACTTGTCTCATTCATCACAAGAGTTATGGATATGTCAACTTCATACTTTGAGCATTGTTATGTAGAGAAATAAGTACTCCAACACCGGGTTCCAAGGATTTATTCTTCCCAACAAAATATCCCAACCATTTTTTATGCAATTCAAAGCTTGTTTCTGGAAAAAAGTATTGGTCATACTAGAGAAATCCTCCATATAATCACATTCCGGATTACAAAATCCGAATTGTTTAACGTATTCCGGATTATGTAATCCGGAAACATCATTTTTCACCCTATTTGTTGACTTTCAACGTGAGTTACGGATTTTTCCGGATTTTGTAATCCGGAAAGCTCAAAAAATAGGGCGTGTTACATGATTTTTTCGGATTACATAATCCGAAAACCCCCTAAACACCATTTTTTCATGGTGCTGATGCAATCCGGATTCTATATTCCAGAATGCACCAGCACCAAATTTTTCATATGTAACAAATCTTCTAAAATTCTATGTGCATCTAAACTCTTAGAACCAGGACAAACTTTAAAAGTAAAAGTCCTTAACGATGTTGAATTTGCAAGTATGAACCGTATCAAACTCATTGCATGCTGAGAAATTCTACATGCTCTAACATGGATATTCACCATCTGCAGATTATTAAGGCAATCACTACTGCATTCTAACTCTTCTGAATGATCCGACACTTGTATGGTAGAAACATCGATGTAACTCAAGTGTAAAAATTAAAGTGTCAAAATACAACAATAAGAAATAAGTTAAGAAGCTTAGGTAATCATGTTTACATGTATAATAAGTTCAACCAAGCCAGGAGCACATTGGAGTGCACTAACAATATACAAAAGTTCTCCTCTTATCATTTGCTCCATGATTTTTACACCCAAAATTCAAAATTCCATCATTTATACTTTTTTTCATGGTGCTCATTCAATCCGGATTCTATAATCCGGAATGCACAAGGGCATTTTTGGAAAATTAACAGGGCGCGGGAGAAGACTATAGGGTGGGAAAAGTAATACTCTTTCACTTAAAATGTTCATAAAATTCAACATTTGGTAAGATGCATGATGCATAAATACAGAGGAAGAGCACGTGTGCATGAATCCAGAAGAGTAATGGTGGAAGAGCATGTGCCTATTTGAATCTACAATAGTAAATAGTTCTTGAAATTGTATAATGTATCAATCTAAGCCCTGACTGCTATCAATATTCTAAAATGACCTCTGAAATTGACAAATTTTAAGGGTCTTGTTCATTGTTAACGAGTGTTTTTAGAGCACCCTTTAAGAATTCCAAATGACAGAATATTTACTCAAAAAGTAGAAGTCGTAGTTTCCATAACATCACGGCCATTATAAGTTTGGAACGCAAATCAGATTCAAACATGCTATAAACCAAACGTACGTCTCAGTCATTTATGTGAAATCTCACTTATAAATATCTAACATCTCAAGTATCTTTCCCAAACTCAAATTACAGTGAATTATTTAAGGTTGTGCACAAAATGATAATAGAACAAGGAGAGAAAATCAAAGCTATCCCCTACCCTAAAAAAGAAGGGTAAGTTCTATATAACAAGGAAATTTTACATTAAAGATGAACAAAAAAAAAACTTTTGAGAATACACAAAATGAAACTAATTTTGCAGGCTTAAGTAGGCACAACAACCCCAGAATTTTGGGATAACTGTGACACAAGAAACCAAAAGAACAAGATTAACATCATGAACTGTAGGAAAAGATAAAATGACACCTTACATACTCTTTTCTGCAGCAAAAAAGATTCTTCAATTACTAAACTATCACCACAGTATTTTTCCAACTCTTCTGCTTTGTTCTTCAGCACTGAAGCCTTACTCTCCGCATCTATGATCTTGTTGAGAACCTGTGCTTGGTTTTCAGACAGTTTCTCTTGTTCTTCCAATAATGTAAATTGTAAATCTGCCCCAACCTTCAAGTTCTGCATCACCTTAGCGATGGCTAGGTATTCAACCTCAGCTTCAACCTTTTGCCTAAAAAGATCCTCGATCTCGTACTCTACTTCTTTATAACCTAGGGTGTTGGCAGATTCTTCTTTAGGAAACTTACCACTACTCAAGGCTATTTCAAGTTCAACTATCCTAGAATCCTTCGAAGCAAGCACGCCTTGCAACTCCTCCAGCTTGCTTTCCAAAAGGTTTACATGTTGTTTCAAACTCGATATCTGAAACTCCAAGGAACTTGAAGCAGCTTGATTGGTTTCATCTGCACTAGAATGACTAGATAAGAATGACTTGTGAAGTCCAAGATCAACAGCAGTGATGCCAGCAGATGCACTGCTACACTTAGCTGAGTCGTCTTCTGGTGAGACAAATTCAGTATCAATCTCCCTGAATTTCAGGACTTCTGCAAGAGCACATACAAATTGGTTAATCAGCAATGGAGCATACCATACTTTATTCTTTTCTTCCAGAAAAAGACAGAACTTCATATAAAAAATATGCCAATAAACTACTTTCAGCATATAGACTAGTTTCAGCATATAGACAGACAAACTTAAATTAGCTTATAGAAAAGCTTACAATATAAGATTTAAAAAAATCAGTATACTATAAATTTAAGAAAATGAAAATAATATGGAGTATTATAGAAAAATTAATTAAGAAGTCAATAACCTACTTCGCATCATTGTTTCCTATTGTTGGCTCAAGTCATGTCGTATTGCCAATTATGAACCATACCTAAAAATCATTTAACTCCAATATCTTTCTTAATGGTCTGACTTATATTTTTTTCTGGTCTTCTTCAACGTCAAGCAATGGACCATCCCACATCTGATCTACCTCCTTAAGATGTTTCTACAAATCTTCAACTTAGCACACATCCCAACCACCAATAACAAGATTATTTCATCTTTTCTACAATAGAAGCCACCCTGCCTTTTCTCTAAACATATAATTCTTATTTTATTTATCTTGTATTAGCACTCATCCAATGCAGTATTCTTATTTCTGTAACATTGATCTTTTTTTTTTGTAGCTTTTTACTGCCCAACATTCAGTTCAATACTTTCATAAAACATAATGGTGTAAGATTTTCTTTAAGCTTGAGATATTATTCTTTATCATATCACTAACTCCACCCGAAACATTGATCCATTCCAACCATCTCACTTGGATCTTATGATTCACGTCCCCCTCTATCTCCCCATCAAGTCAATGCATGAGATTAAAAATGAAATAATATGGCCAAATGGACCTCTCAAGTCATGTACAAATGAACCTCAAGAAATAATATGCAAAATGCAACAATTGCATCTGTCATAAATTTTCGACATTAAACATTTCATGTAGAGAAATAAAGTGCTGGAGAAACTTTCCAAGGTGCTCATTCTCCGTTTGACATTATATTAACCACCAGAACAGATCTAAATATGCAGGACAACGGTTTTAAATATAGTATTGTTGGATCACTTGATTAATTAAATCATCAAGAATACTTACAAGCTAGACTACACTATACCTGTAGAGTGTAGACCATCATAACTTAAGGCTCTAAAAAATTAAAGATAAGATGTGTGTAATGCTTATAAAGTAATATGTATTATAAGGTATCAGTGAGTAAGGTAAAAGTAGAACGTCGTTAATTAGTTATGTTAATAAGGTATCAGTGAAATATTTTGAATTGGAATATTAGAATTATCCAAAATTTGCAACTGCTAGTCAAGTAGAAAGATTATATTGTCACCTTACAAGCAGCAACTTTATGCAAGAACACCATCTAGTAGCAGGTGAGTTCAAGGAACCAAACCAAACTGATTAAACAGAACCAAATACATGGTTTGGCTTAACACGATATAAAATAAGAAGGTTTATTAGGCAGTTAGGGAAATCAAGCCAGACAAATTATATACTAGGTTAGTTCATGCACTTCTAGCTGCCTTGCTAGCAGCTTAATTGACAGTTGAATTCAATCTTAGAGCAAAATCCAATTGTCAACAAACTGATGATAAGGTAATATATGTTGCATTTACTCAAGGATTATAACACCGACAACACAACAAACTCAATTGCAAATTGGCAACAAGAGGCAAAAGATTTAGAGTTTCCCATAAAAATAAAACATCACAAAATAAGACGGACAAACCTTCTTCGAGTGCCTCCTGGACAGCCTGAAGGCTCCTGATAGACTCGATCAAAGGATCTTCAGCACTTGTAGATTGGTTGTTCTCACTTTTTTCTTCAGGAGCATCCCAAGACTGATTTGCTGCAGAACTCTCCTGTAGATCTTCATCTTCACCATTTTCGTTGCCATAACCAGCTTCATCTTCCTTGGTGAAATGTTCATTAGTATGAGCTTCACCATCGTTACCTTCATCATAAACATGGGGGTTACCACTATGTTTTCCATTACTAGTAACCGTACTAAAGACACCTTGCCTATAGTTGGATCTCGAATCTGAATCCAAACTGGAAATAGAATTTTCCTTCTCAAACTTGACTCTTCCACCGCCTCCAGGTTTTGCAGAGCTCTCAATCCATCCCTTTCCTTGCTGAACCTTTTGACCCAAGTTCACTAAATTCTTCGAATTTGTATTCCTACTACCACGGCCTTTCTCATGCCTCACCTTTGGCTCACTAGCTGCAGTGGAAGACTTACTACTCCGATCCTCACTATTCTCAGAATCAGTCCCAACAACAAAACCAGATCCAACTGCATATCTAGAATCCGTACTAGAACCCCGGATCGCATGCCCATCAGAAAACACTACATTCCCAAACGCGCTCGAAGACCCATCGTTTTTTCCCTTAACACCCCGCAGATTTTCACTCAAATTCGCATTCCCAGACCCAGATAAACCCCTCTTCAAAACCTTACCGGATTCATCAGCACTCGAATTATGATCCCTGACAACATTCCTCCTAATTCTCTTCCATTTCTTCAACCCAACACCCTTACTTGGTGCCCCTTTGGAATTCACAGCTTCCTCACTACCTAATTCAGCAACAATTCCTTCTTGATCTGGTTTAACACCAAAATTACCATCAAATTGAAACCCTAATTTCTCATCACAACCCTTGATTCCATTTTCATCGTGATTCACTTCATTCTCTTCCACCGATTCACTTCCCAAATCCATATTCCAATTTCAACTCTTTTAACTAAATCTGAGAACGAAAATTGGATTAATTGAGCTTGAAGCAACAAATCAACTTCAAAATTATGCTCAAAATTAAAAAATTAAAATAATTATGAATAAGTGGGTAATGAAAAAATCGAATGAGAGAGAAAAAGAAGAAGATCTAAGATTTAACGTAAATTACCTTTTAATAATAAATGAATACATGAATTGGAAATCGAAACCCTAGAAATTGGGATTTTGATGGATTTGCGATTTTATAGGCTGAGAAAGAACGAAGAGAAAAAATTGATAGAAAATGATATTTATCAAATAATAAATAAATGCAAAAGGTGCATTTAATTATTTTATTTTTAGGGGAGGTCAATTACTCAAAAGCACTTAAGTTAATGGTAGTAATTATTTGTTGCCTTTCAACGTGTTTTGAAGCATGTAAACTATACTAACATGATCTGGGGCTGCTTTTAACACCCTGTTTACTCTTTTATAAATTATTTTAAACACTACATTTTAAAATTCAAAGGACAAGTAAAATAGTCCAACTTTATATATTATTTACAGAATATTTACCTTACCATATTTTTTTAGGGGATTTACCTTACAATGTTATTACCAATCAAATTCATGTATATCTTAATTTTTTTTGGGGTTTAAGTAACCAATTGTTGTGTAGCAAGTGCGAGTTAGAAGTCTCACAACAGTTAGAAAAGTGAAGGATGGAGGACATTTTATAAGATTTTGGATAAAAATGTGATGTCTCTCTTAATCGTATGGTTACTCTTGCGTAATGTGGGGTGATCCCCCAAGCTCCCCTCATAACCCAACAATGATCTATATGCATGAAACATGTTCTTATACATTTAAGCTATAATCTCGAAATCCCAATAGTCAAAATCTTAACCCATGCATGAGGGATGAAGGGAGTGGAACCCACGTTTGCCTTTATAGGTTGAATGATGGTGATTTGTTATGCGCATTCCTCTTATCCTTCATTTCATGGAACCTTGATTCTCCTTCAATCTCTCTTATCCTTGTAATGATGAAGAATTTGAAAATCACACAAAAGATATATAAAGTCATTGTGCCTCACAAGTTGCATTCGCTAAGGCTCAATATTCGGCTTCTCATGAGGATCGAGAGACTATAGATTGTTTCTTACTTATCCATGAAACTAAAGATATTCCAAGGAAGGATCATAAACCAAAAGTTGATCTTCTAGTGTCCGTGCATGAACCCAATTTGAGTCACAATAACCTGTCAATACAATGTTGGAAGATGCAGGAAAATAGAGACCTTTTTTGGTTGATGTTTGATGTAATGCAGTACCCTCAGAGCAGCTTGGAAGTGAACATCAATAGGGGAGGAAAGAAATTGAAATTGCATCAGCATTCAAACAACAAAAGAAATATCGGAACGAGTGTTCATCAAATATATAAGTTTTCAAATTAATCTTCTAAAACCAGTTGGATCAGCTATTCATTTTCAGCATCAATTTTAAACTTGGATCCATAATAAGCTAACATCTTACCTCATGTATAAAAAAATGAGTGTATTTCTTTTGGTTTAAGGAAATGCCATTTTTCGATATAGCTAAATCGACCCCAGGAAATATTTAAGAGTACCTTGATCATTTATGCTAAATTGATTGTCCAACATAATTGTTACAAAGACTTATGTTCCCTGTTAGATCAAATTGGCCATGTGGCAAAATTTAAGCAATTAGATTTATTGTAAGGTCGAAAATGAGTGAAAGTCACTCTTAACATTGTCGCGCAAACGTTAGAATCAATTGTAATGCACAAGGGCGGGGTTAAAAACTTCGTCATATACTCTACGTGCAGGACAAATACTACGGGGTCAAAAAAAAAATTATCAAATTGATTATGTTTAAACAAAGAGAACAAACAAATTCATCAGATTATTTTCCTTCATATTTATTCTCAAAGTATTATATTTCCCTTTGCATTTACGATAGTGGAAAACACACAAATTCATCAGATTATTTTTAGTATAAGTGTTGTGTTAGCTTTATTGTATGTTTTAATTTGTGTATAAAAACCTTAAGCAACTCTCATATTAAAATGAAGGGAGCAATTACTTAAAACTTATATTACATTATTAATTGTTATGTGGAAAACATTCTGCGTTGAATACTTGAATTGAGTAGATCGCAGAAGCTAAGAGATACAATGAAAATTGAGTGAGGCTAGAATTGACTGAGATTGTTTACATCCAAACACTTTAGTTAGTGTGTTGTGTTGATATTTATCGTCTCTCTAATTCCTGTGCACTTTGAACATTCCTTTATGAAGCAACAAATCCAGGCTTTATGAATTTCAAATGGAAAATGTTAATGTGCTCTTAAGGCACTTGTTAGTGTACTAAAGATAGAAATTTTGTATTTGAATTTTGCACATAAATTTAACCCCACCTCATGGGATTTTTTTTTTTCAAGGATGAAATCATGAGAATATGGAAGTAATTTTTTTCTTAGGAATTTTTGGTACTTACGAATAAAATTGTACTACGTAACATAAGAATACACATTCACATTCCCTACCTATATATTCCCAAGAATGTAATTAGATTACTTGAGACAAACACACATGTTTAAACAAAATGTTACTAGTTTACAATGCATTGGAAAAAGGACACAACTCCTGTCCAAAAAAGGGGGCACCTAGATGAAATCTTGGATAGTTTCAAGCTTCCTTTCTAGTTATCCTGCAATCAAACGAAAGGCAAGACACTTAGAATCAAGTCAATGTTCTCAACTGTTAAGATCGACAAGAACATAAATAAATAAATAAACCACACTTATCACCAACTTTTCCACAAGTATAAGTTTAAGTGTTTAACAAACATGCGGATTGATGTACTAATATAACCAAATAATGTAGAGTAGTGCTGAAGAATATTACAATATTCTTAGTATTTACTATTGATATCAGTTTGAGGAGTTGACATTGTGTATTTCTTCTATAAAAGGAGCATTGTTTTACTAAAAGAATAGACTTCTCTATTGCCATAATATTTCCAACAAGTAGCATGTTAAACAATTTTTGAAATTTGTTTACAATAAATTAGACATCATAAAAAGGAAATAAAGGCATAAGCAAGTACACTAATCTAATGCTAGTAATATACCTGAAGCAATATATTCCGAGTGCATCAGTAATTTCATGAATGACAGATGTTGCAAAATGCATGTAGAGGGTGCCTGTGTATGCAGAAACAGAATTATAATCAAAAGAAAAAAAGTTTTCCTTCTAGTTCAGGTCATTTTTTTTTTATTTTCTATAGGAGGATATTAATCCTTTTCCATTGTTTTTTCGTGTAGAAAAGAAAAAAGTAGTTGTACCTGTAAATGCAACGTAACCAAGAAGAACTAATCTCTCGTCAACTAACGGAACCCTGCCAAAAATATATAATAAATTTCTCAAAGAAGATACACGCGACAGTCATAAATCAACATAAACCACATCCATCAATGTAACTAATTTTGCAGGCTTAAGTAGGCACAACAACCCCAGAATTTTGGGATAACTGTGACACAAGAAACCAAAAGAACAAGATTAACATCATGAACTGTAGGAAAAGATAAAATGACACCTTACATACTCTTTTCTGCAGCAAAAAAGATTCTTCAATTACTAAACTATCACCACAGTATTTTTCCAACTCTTCTGCTTTGTTCTTCAGCACTGAAGCCTTACTCTCCGCATCTATGATCTTGTTGAGAACCTGTGCTTGGTTTTCAGACAGTTTCTCTTGTTCTTCCAATAATGTAAATTGTAAATCTGCCCCAACCTTCAAGTTCTGCATCACCTTAGCGATGGCTAGGTATTCAACCTCAGCTTCAACCTTTTGCCTAAAAAGATCCTCGATCTCGTACTCTACTTCTTTATAACCTAGGGTGTTGGCAGATTCTTCTTTAGGAAACTTACCACTACTCAAGGCTATTTCAAGTTCAACTATCCTAGAATCCTTCGAAGCAAGCACGCCTTGCAACTCCTCCAGCTTGCTTTCCAAAAGGTTTACATGTTGTTTCAAACTCGATATCTGAAACTCCAAGGAACTTGAAGCAGCTTGATTGGTTTCATCTGCACTAGAATGACTAGATAAGAATGACTTGTGAAGTCCAAGATCAACAGCAGTGATGCCAGCAGATGCACTGCTACACTTAGCTGAGTCGTCTTCTGGTGAGACAAATTCAGTATCAATCTCCCTGAATTTCAGGACTTCTGCAAGAGCACATACAAATTGGTTAATCAGCAATGGAGCATACCATACTTTATTCTTTTCTTCCAGAAAAAGACAGAACTTCATATAAAAAATATGCCAATAAACTACTTTCAGCATATAGACTAGTTTCAGCATATAGACAGACAAACTTAAATTAGCTTATAGAAAAGCTTACAATATAAGATTTAAAAAAATCAGTATACTATAAATTTAAGAAAATGAAAATAATATGGAGTATTATAGAAAAATTAATTAAAAAGTCAATAACCTACTTCGCATCATTGTTTCCTATTGTTGGCTCAAGTCATGTCGTATTGCCAATTATGAACCATACCTAAAAATCATTTAACTCCAATATCTTTCTTAATGGTCTGACTTATATTTTTTTCTGGTCTTCTTCAACGTCAAGCAATGGACCATCCCACATCTGATCTACCTCCTTAAGATGTTTCTACAAATCTTCAACTTAGCACACATCCCAACCACCAATAACAAGATTATTTCATCTTTTCTACAATAGAAGCCACCCTGCCTTTTCTCTAAACATATAATTCTTATTTTATTTATCTTGTATTAGCACTCATCCAATGCAGTATTCTTATTTCTGTAACATTGATCTTTTTTTTTTGTAGCTTTTTACTGCCCAACATTCAGTTCAATACTTTCATAAAACATAATGGTGTAAGATTTTCTTTAAGCTTGAGATATTATTCTTTATCATATCACTAACTCCACCCGAAACATTGATCCATTCCAACCATCTCACTTGGATCTTATGATTCACGTCCCCCTCTATCTCCCCATCAAGTCAATGCATGAGATTAAAAATGAAATAATATGGCCAAATGGACCTCTCAAGTCATGTACAAATGAACCTCAAGAAATAATATGCAAAATGCAACAATTGCATCTGTCATAAATTTTCGACATTAAACATTTCATGTAGAGAAATAAAGTGCTGGAGAAACTTTCCAAGGTGCTCATTCTCCGTTTGACATTATATTAACCACCAGAACAGATCTAAATATGCAGGACAACGGTTTTAAATATAGTATTGTTGGATCACTTGATTAATTAAATCATCAAGAATACTTACAAGCTAGACTACACTATACCTGTAGAGTGTAGACCATCATAACTTAAGGCTCTAAAAAATTAAAGATAAGATGTGTGTAATGCTTATAAAGTAATATGTATTATAAGGTATCAGTGAGTAAGGTAAAAGTAGAACGTCGTTAATTAGTTATGTTAATAAGGTATCAGTGAAATATTTTGAATTGGAATATTAGAATTATCCAAAATTTGCAACTGCTAGTCAAGTAGAAAGATTATATTGTCACCTTACAAGCAGCAACTTTATGCAAGAACACCATCTAGTAGCAGGTGAGTTCAAGGAACCAAACCAAACTGATTAAACAGAACCAAATACATGGTTTGGCTTAACACGATATAAAATAAGAAGGTTTATTAGGCAGTTAGGGAAATCAAGCCAGACAAATTATATACTAGGTTAGTTCATGCACTTCTAGCTGCCTTGCTAGCAGCTTAATTGACAGTTGAATTCAATCTTAGAGCAAAATCCAATTGTCAACAAACTGATGATAAGGTAATATATGTTGCATTTACTCAAGGATTATAACACCGACAACACAACAAACTCAATTGCAAATTGGCAACAAGAGGCAAAAGATTTAGAGTTTCCCATAAAAATAAAACATCACAAAATAAGACGGACAAACCTTCTTCGAGTGCCTCCTGGACAGCCTGAAGGCTCCTGATAGACTCGATCAAAGGATCTTCAGCACTTGTAGATTGGTTGTTCTCACTTTTTTCTTCAGGAGCATCCCAAGACTGATTTGCTGCAGAACTCTCCTGTAGATCTTCATCTTCACCATTTTCGTTGCCATAACCAGCTTCATCTTCCTTGGTGAAATGTTCATTAGTATGAGCTTCACCATCGTTACCTTCATCATAAACATGGGGGTTACCACTATGTTTTCCATTACTAGTAACCGTACTAAAGACACCTTGCCTATAGTTGGATCTCGAATCTGAATCCAAACTGGAAATAGAATTTTCCTTCTCAAACTTGACTCTTCCACCGCCTCCAGGTTTTGCAGAGCTCTCAATCCATCCCTTTCCTTGCTGAACCTTTTGACCCAAGTTCACTAAATTCTTCGAATTTGTATTCCTACTACCACGGCCTTTCTCATGCCTCACCTTTGGCTCACTAGCTGCAGTGGAAGACTTACTACTCCGATCCTCACTATTCTCAGAATCAGTCCCAACAACAAAACCAGATCCAACTGCATATCTAGAATCCGTACTAGAACCCCGGATCGCATGCCCATCAGAAAACACTACATTCCCAAACGCGCTCGAAGACCCATCGTTTTTTCCCTTAACACCCCGCAGATTTTCACTCAAATTCGCATTCCCAGACCCAGATAAACCCCTCTTCAAAACCTTACCGGATTCATCAGCACTCGAATTATGATCCCTGACAACATTCCTCCTAATTCTCTTCCATTTCTTCAACCCAACACCCTTACTTGGTGCCCCTTTGGAATTCACAGCTTCCTCACTACCTAATTCAGCAACAATTCCTTCTTGATCTGGTTTAACACCAAAATTACCATCAAATTGAAACCCTAATTTCTCATCACAACCCTTGATTCCATTTTCATCGTGATTCACTTCATTCTCTTCCACCGATTCACTTCCCAAATCCATATTCCAATTTCAACTCTTTTAACTAAATCTGAGAACGAAAATTGGATTAATTGAGCTTGAAGCAACAAATCAACTTCAAAATTGATGTTCAAAATTAAAATTTAAAAAAATTATGAATAAAAAGAGTAATGAAAAAACGGAATGAGAGAGAGAAACAGAAGAAGATCTAAGATTTAACGTAAATTACCTTTTAATAATAAATGAATCCATGAATTGCAAATCGAAACCCTAGAAATTGGGATTTTGATGGAAATTTTATAGGGTGAGAAAGAACGAAGAGAAAAATGATAGAAAATGATATTTATCAAAAATAATAAATAAATGCAAAGGTGCATTTAATTACTATTTTTAAGAGATGAAATCATTGAATTATTTTTATGGCGTTTGGAGAGGTCAATTACTAAAAAGCCCTGGTAGTACTCCCTCCGTCTCTAAATAATAATCGTTTAAGGTTGATGCACGATTATTAAGGAACCGATTAATTGTGTTGATTTTGATGGTAAAATTAGTGTTATTTACTAAAACACCCTTATTAATTGTAGTTAGTGGAGTAGTTAAGTTGGATGAAGTTCAATAAATAAGCTTATTATAATGAAAAAAAATAATAAATGCTGCATTGATATTCTAAAGTGACGAATATTTTGAGAAAAAGAAAAATGGATAAAGAGACAATTATTGTGAAACGGATGGAGTAATTATTATTTGTTGGCTTTCAACGTGCTTTGAAACATAAACTACTATAGTAGTAGGTGGCGTTTAATTTGGGAAAGGACAGTTTTTTCCCACCATGGGAAAGTGTCCTTTTCCAGGACAGGTGGCGGTGGGTAAACTGGCTAAGAAAAAACAAATAAAAATGAAATTGGTTTTTTAATGTTTGTATATTCTAGTGTACCTCCTCTGCACCAGTTCAATTCTTTTTAGATTCACAGAACACAGATTACCTCAGCCATTTGTTAATGTTTAAACTAATTTCTTTCCACCCTTCATTTCAACAGCTGAAATCTTGACGAATCATAACAAATTTAATCTGAAGTATATCATTATCTTCTTCTTCTTCTTCTTTCATTTTATATTGATCTGTTATATAACAACATATTTTGTTACCAATAACACCAACACCATAAATTCAGATCATAATCTGAGATTGGAATAGAAAAGGTGAAAGCTTTGGAATTGAAAATTGAAAAGTGAAGTTGTTGTTCTGGAAAGTAAAGTTGTTGTTATGAAATTGAAATTGTTTTGGAATTAGAAATTGGCATTGGAAAGTGAAGTTGAAACTCATGAAATTTTGACAATGTTATATCACCATTGTTGTTCCTGTTGAAACAAAAATCTTTTTGATGAATGTTTTAATGATAACAAGCCTTATGGAATAAACACTAAGTTTTATGAATGGTGATCTACTGATGTTTGCACTTGAGTCTTTACACAGAAGTTGACAAGAAAGAAGTCTCTTACAAGTGCATGTATATACTCATTGAAAGAATACTAAAACGGTAGTATCACAAGCTCAAAGAAGATATAAAAAGAATATTGTTTGAATCAAATGAGTGTCCAGCGAAGATTCAACAAGAAGATGAACTTTCTTAGTAATTGATTCATCATTCTCACCACATAGTTTTCAACAATGCCTTAAAGATTCAAGGAAGAAAAGGCATGCCTAAACTAAAACATCTCAAAGATACTCAATGGACAAGAAACATTGTGTGCAATCACCAAGAGAAATTATGAGATAAATCGCATCAACAACAAAATAATTCAAGGTTAATTAACCGAGAATATATTGTCATAGAAGAGAACATTATCAACTCCGATGAAAGAATGTTCTCATGACGAGGATGCATATTACACTCGAAATCAGTCTCATCATTTCATCAAAATGATTAGAATCAACTTTGAAGAGAAACCAATTCATGAATGAATTATTTATTTATTAATTCACTCATTAATGATATTGGTTGGAGAAATAACAAAGAAGAAAATTCATGATCATATGCTTGAAGATTCTATCATAAAAGACTTATGATGGTTCAAGAATCTTCCATGACTATTCAAGATATGATTTGGAGAATAGAAATCAATCAAAGGAATTGTGCCTTTGAGAAAGGTTTCTCATGTTCCTACAAATATCATTCTGGTCATACAAAGTGAAGAAAACATCTTCATTTGATGGTTTTAAAAGGTAACAAAAATATTACAATTATTATTTTGTTATCTACTAATTCATTTTGTGAGAATTTGTTTCATGAGAATGAACTGAGAACGTTCTGGCAAATACGATGAAAATGGAACAGTACATCAAAAGTAAACAAGTCTGCCCAATGTGTAAGCATGGCTGGTTATGTTTTAATAAATGTCTATTGGGCCATAAGAAAAGCTTTATGCCCATTTGAAAAAGAAAGCCCATTATTATCTCATGGATAAGAGCACATAGTTTATTAAAGCATGACATCACTAAAGCAAAAGGACATGACATAAGCAGAAGTGGACAACAAGTAAACAGCTCATTACAGCTGGTTCTCTCACTCGCAAGCAAGCTACAGTGCAAGCAAAGCTAGGCAAATCAGACAGAACATTCTGAGAATGTTCTGGCTATTTTTAAGAAGAAAAGAGAAATCAATTGAGACTTTGGACAGCTATCAAAAACGTGTCCAACAGCTCTATTTTCTCCCTTGATCACCAAGACACTCCTCATCTATAAATACAAGGGCCTTTGAAGGTTATAAGCAAGAGTTTTGAAAGCAAAAATTCTCTCAAGTGAAAATCATCACTACATACAAAACTCTTCACAAACAAAACAAACTTCCACTCTCTCACTATATCTTTGATCAACATCAAGAGTTTGTTCATCGAAATCTCAAACAAGAGTTGAGAAGCCTTTGAGGCTAAGAGATTGATTTTAACCATAATCCACTTTTTAAAGTGCAAATATCATAATCTCTTCATCTGTAACACACTCCAGCTCATAACAGATTTGTGGATCACATATTGTGAGTGTGTTCTTATCATCATACCCTCAAACACGAGTTGAGTGTAAATTCGATCCCAAACCAATCTCTCATACAAAGTGTATTGTATTTCTCAAAGTCTATTGGGCTTAATAGTTTTGAGATAGAAAATACCAACCTTTCTTTTGCTAGTGCGCAAAGAATTGTAGAAGCCTGCTGAGGTTGATAATACAGGTGTAACAGACTGATCTGGTGTGATCAAGACCTTATAATGCTAGTCAGAAGTTTCTGTTAGCAAAACAACTATAGTGGATAATCTAACACGAGGTGTGGGGACTGGAAGTAGCCGGGTTTTGTGAACCAGGATAATTCTCCTGTGTTATTCTTCTTCCCTTTCTCTTTTATTTAAAGCTACACAATATACACACACTATCACACTCATATTAATATTTATTAATCTCCAGAATATTCTGGTCCTAATTAATCATAACCAAATTAATCCAGAGTTCTCTGGTCCCAAATTAATCATTAATATTGTTGTATTATTTTATTCAATATTAACTGCCTCCAGAACATTCTGGTCCAAGATAAAACAACTGCATAAATATTTAACTAAAGTTTAAATTCAGCTTATAATATTGTTTTATCATTCTGTCTTATATTAATCATTCTCCAGAACATTCTGGTCTGTGTTAAAATAACTTTATATTTTAACTTAATATTGTTTTATCATTCTACTTTTATATTAATCATTCTCCAGAACACTCTGGTCCTTGATAAAATAGTTTTCACATTTTATCTAAAATATCATTTTTCTCATTCTACTTATATAATCATTCTCCAGAACATTCTGGTCCTTGACAAAACTATTTAATCATTTAAGGTTTATTTAATCCAGAACATTCTGGTCGTGTATAAATCAATTGTTATATATCTAATACTCTAATCTTGTTAGACTAACATTTACCAAGAACCTTCTTGAGTATATATACTTATTTAAGTTGCAGGACTAAATTTTAAAAGGGTCACAATTCAAACCCCCCCCCCCCCCCCCCCCTTTCTTGTGACTATTTCTTCCACTTCAATTGGTATCAGAGCCTGCCTCTAAGGTTTGAGCACTTCACAGTGTAAGAGGAAAAGATTCGGGAAGAAGTGATGTCAAAACTCTCAAATCAAAGTTCATGCCGTAAATGGAACGAGCTCGTCCATTTCAAAACTAAAGAACAAAGAAGATTCTTTTCTAAAAAGAAATCTATGATGGCAACTCGAGTTAACGTTGATAACTCAAAATTAAAAGAAGAAACCAACATGTGTCTAATAGCACACAAGGAAAATGAAAAGGTAACAACTTTTGAACCTTGTCATTTATGCACAAAAATGGAAGATGATTTTGATAATCTTCTATATGATTCAAACATTCTATCTGAGAAATGTATTTTATTAAAAGAACACATTTCTGAGATAAATAAAGAAAGAGAGAAACTACAAATCTTGAATGATAAATATCTTCAAACTATTCAAGAGTTGCAGAAATCTCATTTTAGAATGTCTGAACAACAAAAGATTCTCAAAGAGAAAAATCTCGAAAATTATTCTTCAGAACGTTCTGAAACTCAGGACGAAAATTTAATTATAAAAATAGAAGTTGATAAATTGGAAAATGGTTTAACCAAGTTTGTAAAATTTACTAAATCCTCTCAAAAGATCATTGGATCTGAAATGGGGATATTTCACAAAGTTGATTTAAACTTCAAAACTTCTCCAAAACAAAAACTTTATGAAAACCTTTTTGAATCAAAAAGGAAGGATGATAAAATCAAAAAAGGATGTTCATACTATAATAAATATAGACACCTTCATTCAAATTGTTATCATAAGAAAAAATTTGAGAAAGTTAAAAAAGAAGGTTCTTATAAATTTAATCATCCTAGATCAAAACGTTCTTGTATGGAAAAGATTGAGAAGGTTAGAACAAAATGTTTTTATTGCAACAAATATGGTCATCTTGAATCATTTTGTTATCATAAGAAAAAACTTGAAAAGATTATATTTGAAAAGTCTTTTCATAAAAGATTTGAATCATCTTTTCACACTAATTCACAATGGTCTCAAAAGGTTGAGATTGGTAGAAAAATATGTTCTTCTTACAACAAATCTGATAATCTTAAATCAGAATGTGATCGTAAGAAAAATTCTCTTGAGAAGATAAACACTAACCTCCAAGGACCCAAATCACTATGGGTACCAAAATCATTACCAATTTGTGATGCAGGAATATCTTCTAAAATTCTAGGGAAAGCCTTGATTCTTGGAAAATTGATGCTCAAGAAATTAGTTTGGAGATCAAAATAATGATGATTCTCAAAACTAAATACTAAGCGACAAAGATCATTGACTTGGTTATTTGCAACATTTTATGTTCACACACTCACAATTTCACCTATGCTCTTTCACTTATAATTTTATTTGCTTATTACCTTATTTTTGGTATTTTTAACTTTATAACTTAATGGTAATTTAATTAAGTAAAAATTAAATAAAATCTGTTATATACATGTTTGAAATATTAACAACAATTAGTGTCATAGTTTCATACAATTGGTTGTGATATTATAAAATGTAATTGACATGAGTTGTTAGGAATATGTGTGTCTATTTTGTATTTTTATACAACATGGTTTAATTTGTTTTAAAAAAAGGAACGTAAAAACTAAAATAAAAATTCTATATACATTTTCTTAAGGCTAATGGAATTTATTTGTTTTATGTCATGTATTCAAGTTTATTTTGAGATAGCTGAAAAGTATCTTAAAATCAAATTACACATGTGAAAATCAATGTATTTTCAAATCTATGTTATTCTTTTAAAAATAATCAATGATAGAGTTTTTGTATTATATGTGTACTTTTTAAACCACTAAGTAATATTTGACAATGCACTCACCCTCTAGAGTTTTTCAAAAACAAATCCAATGTGTGATAGAATGTAATTAGAATATCTTTGTATTTCTTTTGTACAAGTATAGTATATTTATGTCACTAACCATGCAGCTTAGCTACACTCGTTTGTGCACATTGTAAGTACAAGCACAATCCTCACCACACACATAAATTTCACTCAAAAGAATTTGCAAGATTAGGCTATACCTTTTATCCGAAAGTCATCTCTATGATCTTTACTTCTTCTATGTCAAAATACAAAAAATTTCTATTTGATATAAGAAAATGTCTCTCAAGATTTTGTTTTAAAAATAACTAAATATGTGAAGTTTGTGTTCTAGGAAAATTAGTCAAGAGTAATTCTCTTTTCAAAGAAATTAATTAAAACTCTCTTGAATTTCTTCACGTAGATTTATTTGGGATCTTATCAAAACTACAAGTCTTATGGCTTTGTAATAGATAAGTATTATCCAAAAATCATTTGAGTTTAATTTTAAAAGCTTAAGGATGATTGCTTAAAATCATTTCAAATTCTTTTATTACAAAGTTCCAAATGAAAAACCTCAAATTTCATTTATGTAAGGAATGATCATAAAATTATCTTTGACATGAGTTATCTTATTCAAGAAAACTTTCAATCAAAATTAGAGTTTTTGAAAAGTATTATAAATACTTTTGGAGAAAAACCATGAACAATGCATCTTTGTGTGTTTCACTTTATTTTATCCAAAACTTATCAAGGTTGATCCTAAGTCATGATTAAATGATCAAGTTCTAAAAAATCTATTTGAAAGAGCTTACATGAGAAAGAGTAGAATAAAAATTATTCTTATGACATGAGAAAGTTGATCATTCTAAAGAAGGAGAAGAAGATAAAGCTACTGATGTTCAACCTGCTTCAAAAGGTTATGCTTATTGATGCTTGAAACTCTCCATCCAAAAAGGAAAAGGTATGAGAAAGAGAAACATGTCATTCTCATTGAATCTCAAAGAAAAGTCATCCAAAAAGGTACACTCATTTATAAACTTTATAATGCTTGCAAATTGATATGCAATGTTATGTTATGAATGACTGGATGCTCTTAGAAATGGATAAAATTATTTCAAAATAGGTGTGACTTCAAACCTTAATTGTATGAATTAATTTTTGTGATGTCTAATAAATGCATAAGTCTAATTTCTAGCCTAAATGCAATAAATTTTTCATTATTGTTTCTACTCCTTCCATAAAGATATGATATCCATAAAAATCTTTATATATCATATTTGATGATTTAAATTGTTGCATTATGTTTTATGTTTGATAAAGACATGTTAAGAATGCATTTAATATGAATTTGTGTGTTCTAAATTGAACAAGGAGTTGTTGTTGTGTCAAGAACAACTTTCGCATAATACTCTTTATTTTCACACTCATCTCTTATGAAATATCTTGATGGATATTAAATGTTTCAACATCATTTTGACGAAATTCATCTCTTGACATTCTTAAATGAAATTATTTTGATGTTCTTAAAATACAATTCTAAATAAGTTATTGTCATAAAATCCAACTTGAATCATTTTCATTTTCGATGGTTCATCTAAAAATTGGTTCCTAAATGACATGTGATGATAGACCTTAGAATTGGATCATAAAAATATTTTAATTGTATATTTCATAATGGCCTGAAATTTGATGGTGTTTATGAAATTTATTCTAGTTTATTCATCAATATATTCATTTCTTGATTCTCAAGTGATATATGTTGAATATGAACTTTACAAATATTTTAATATGAATTATGAAAATTCATTCTCCAATCATGTTTTTAAATGGATCCTAATTTAGGATTTATCTCTGAAATATTTTCAAAAGAAACACACAAATTGTTCATTTCTTCTTGAACTTTTTAAATTATCGAGAATGTTCTCGTCACAATGATCAATTAAATTTTTGCATGAAAAAGCCAAAAGAATTAACACTTGTGTAACTTTAGTTTGGCAATGTTTTAAATATATATTGATTGCATTATTGATCAATATCTTTCTATGTCAATGTCTTGTTGTATGCTTATTCTTGATCATGACATGAATACTCTAAAAGTAAATGAGTTAGTCTCTTAATCATAATGCATAATAGACTTGAGATTCAATACAAGAAAAATATCAAAATATCATGCTTTTGATAATTAAAATACAAATCATATGTTGTTCTTACACAAGTATGATATTTAAATATGTATATTCATGAATTGATTTATGATATTTGTCTAAAAATCATGCTTCAATTTCTTTTGAAATGAATATTCTAATTTAAGATTTATTGTTGAAAGAATTTCATCAAAAAAGTCTATAATTGTTTTATATGAGAATGTTTTATGTAATTCAAAATTGTTCTAAGAAAGAAAAGATTTGCATATTTTGTACCTAAACTAATATTGAACATGTCCATAACATGAAAATTTAATTTAAGCATTGTTGAATGTCTATCTTGCTGCACGTGCAAAACATTGAAGACATAAATAGAGATGTATACATCAATGGTGTATCGCTATATGTTTGTGCATAAATATGTTGCATAAATACTTCTCTTCAAACTCATCTCATGTGTTTAGAATCCTTTTATGCATGATAACTTGAAAGATAAGTATCTAAGAGAACTCACACTTGCACACATACAAATAACTTTAATCATATACTTGATTAAGAACTTGTGTGTCTTTCAAATTATTGTGAATTACATGTGATAGATTTCCATCAGAATGAGCAAAGACTCTTCTATAGATTTATCATTTAAAGAACTCAATATTTTAAGAGAGAATTTTTTTGACATTGTGTCAAATGACTCTGATTTATCGCTTCCACCAAATGAATTATTTTCTCTCGTTTTAAAAAATTGATGAAAATGATCAATTGATCATAATTGTCATTATTCATGAAATGATAAACTGAAATGCATATTAATCATGACATGAGCTTGATTAATATCTTATGTGCAATATCTTTTTGTTGTTTTCCCACATCTAAACTTCATTTTTTTATATCATACCCAATACTTTTTGATAGATGCCAAAAGGGGGAGAGATATATGTGATGAGAGAGTAACATAGGATGTGATAAGAGAGTAACATAGGATGGGGAGAAAACTCCAAGATGAAATTAATCAATGAAGAATGTAAAAAATTAACCTCTTGCATATGTTTAGGGGGAGTTTAATTAGAATGATAAGAATTAAACTCTTGCACGTGTTTAGGGGGAGCTTAATTTCATATCTATGAACATTCTTACATTTCTTATTATACACATCCATAAAACTTAAGAGGTTTGTCATCATCAAAAAGGGGGAGATTGTTGAAACAAAAATCTTTTTGATGAATGTTTTAATGATAACAAGCCTTATGGAATAAACACTAAGTTTTATGAATGGTGATCTACTGATGTTTGCACTTGAGTCTTTTCACAGAAGTTGACAAGAAAGAAGTCTCTTACAAGTGCATGTATATACTCATTGAAAGAATACTAAAACGGTAGTATCACAAGCTCAAAGAAGATATAAAAAGAATATTGTTTGAATCAAATGAGTGTCCAGCGAAGATTCAACAAGAAGATGAACTTTCTTAGTAATTGATTCATCATTCTCACCACATAGTTTTCAACAATGCCTTAAAGATTCAAGGAAGAAAAGGCATGCCTAAACTAAAACATCTCAAAGATACTCAATGGACAAGAAACATTGTGTGCAATCACCAAGAGAAATTATGAGATAAATCGCATCAACAACAAAATAATTCAAGGTTAATTAACCGAGAATATATTGTCATAGAAGAGAACATTATCAACTCCGATGAAAGAATGTTCTCATGACGAGGATGCATATTACACTCGAAATCAGTCTCATCATTTCATCAAAATGATTAGAATCAACTTTGAAGAGAAATCAATTCATGAATGAATTATTTATTAATTCACTCATTAATGATATTGGTTGGAGAAATAACAAAGAAGAAAATTCATGATCATATGCTTGAAGATTCTATCATAAAAGACTTATGATGGTCCAAGAATCTTCCATCACTATTCAAGATATGATTTGGAGAATAGAAATCAATCAAAGGAATTGTGCCTTTGAGAAAGGTTTCTCATGTTCCTACAAATATCATTCTGGTCATACAAAGTGAAGAAAACATCTTCATTTGATGGTTTTAAAAGGTAACAAAAACATTACAATTATTATTATTTTGTTATCTACTAATTCATTTTGTGAGAATTTGTTTCATGAGAATGAACTGAGAACGTTCTGGCAAATACGATGAAAATGGAACAGTACATCAAAAGTAAACAAGTCTGCCCAATGTGTAAGCATGGCTGGTTATGTTTTAATAAATGTCTATTGGGCCATAAGAAAAGCTTTAAGCCCATTTGAAAAAGAAAGCCCATTATTATCTCATGGATAAGAGCACATAGTTTATTAAAGCATGACATCACTAAAGCAAAAGGACATGACATAAGCAGAAGTGGACAACAAGTAAACAGCTCATTACAGCTGGTTCTCTCACTCGCAAGCAAGCTACAGTGCAAGCAAAGCTAGGCAAATCAGACAGAACATTCTGAGAATGTTCTGGCTATTTTTAAGAAGAAAAGAGAAATCAATTGAGACTTTGGACAGCTATCAAAAACGTGTCCAACAGCTCTATTTTCTCCCTTGATCACCAAGACACTCCTCATCTATAAATACAAGGGCCTTTGAAGGTTATAAGCAAGAGTTTTGAAAGCAAACATTCTCTCAAGTGAAAATCATCACTACATACAAAACTCTTCACAAACAAAACAAACTCCAACTCTCTCACTATATCTTTGATCAACATCAAGAGTTTGTTCATCGAAATCTCAAACAAGAGTTGAGAAGCCTTTGAGGCTAAGAGATTGATTTTAACCATAATCCACTTTTTAAAGTGCAAATATCATAATCTCTTCATCTGTAACACACTCCAGCTCATAACAGATTTGTGGATCACATATTGTGAGTGTGTTCTTATCATCATACCCTCAAACACGAGTTGAGTGTAAATTCGATCCCAAACCAATCTCTCATACAAAGTGTATTGTATTTCTCAAAGTCTATTGGGCTTAATAGTTTTGAGATAGAAAATACCAACCTTTCTTTTGCTAGTGCGCAAAGAATTGTAGAAGCCTGCTGAGGTTGATAATACAGGTGTAACAGACTGATCTGGTGTGATCAAGACCTTATAGTGCTAGTCAGAAGTTTCTGTTAGCAAAACAACTATAGTGGATAATCTCACACGAGGTGTGGGGACTGGAAGTAGCCGGGTTTGGTGAACCAGGATAATTCTCCTGTGTTATTCTTCTTCCCTTTCTCTTTTATTTAAAGCTACACAATATACACACACTATCACACTCATATTAATATTTATTAATCTCCAGAATATTCTGGTCCTAATTAATCATAACCAAATTAATCCAGAGTTCTCTGGTCCCAAATTAATCATTAATATTGTTGTATTATTTTATTCAATATTAACTGCCTCCAGAACATTCTGGTCCAAGATAAAACAACTGCATAAATATTTAACTAAAGTTTAAATTCAGCTTATAATATTGTTTTATCATTCTGTCTTATATTAATCATTCTCCAGAACATTCTGGTCTGTGTTAAAATAACTTTATATTTTAACTTAATATTGCTTTATCATTCTACTTTTATATTAATCATTCTCCAGAACACTTTGGTCCTTGATAAAATAGTTTTCACATTTTATCTAAAATGTCATTTTTCTCATTCTACTTATATAATCATTCTCCAGAACATTCTGGTCCTTGACAAAACTATTTAATCATTTAAGGTTTATTTAATCCAGAACATTCTGGTCGTGTATAAATCAATTGTTATATATCTAATACTCTAATCTTGTTAGACTAACATTTACCAAGAACCTTCTTGAGTATATATACTTATTTAAGTTGCAGGACTAAATTTTAAAAGGGTCACAATTCAAACCCCCCCTTTCTTGTGACTATTTCTTCCACTTCAGTTCCTCCTTCTTCTGATGTTGGAAACAACCCTTTTAATATTTAATCAAATTATTATTTTCTTAGATGCCATTCATAAATTTCAGAGATCTCGAACAGGAAGAAGAGAAAGGAATAGAGAGAGAGAGAGAGAGAGAGAGAGAGAGACGATGGTGACAACGCCGGAGAGGGTAAGGCAGGCGGCGGAGAGGAGGACAGGAGCGATGGGGTTGTCTGAGAAAAGCTTGAGGATGGTGGTGGCTGGTGTCAATGGAGGATGCGGTGGTGGGGATGAAAGAAAGTGTGTTGGAGATGTGAGATTACCAAAATAGCCGTAATTTTAGGATGAAAGAAAGTGTGTGGGGTTTCGTATGACCCATCTTTAAAAACATAATAATTTGATTTATAAAATAAAAAAGGGTCTTGTTAACGAGTGCCCCGGGGCACTCTTTAAGCATGTTAAATTAAGCAATTATTTTTTTAAAATGTCAAAATTTCCAAGTTCCAATGCCTTGATTACACAAACTTTTATAAAAAGTTACTATTTATGGTCCTTAACCAGTGCCCCGGGGGCACTAGTTAACATTTCCCAATAAAAAAACAATTTTTAGAGGAATTTATAGATAAATAATGATGTGTGGGATCTCATTTTTTGTCTATCAACAAGTTGCAAAGAGGTAGCCGGTGAAAGATCTGGACCATTCAATTAAAAAATAATAAATCTATGGCTGAAACACTCACTTTCCCATGATGGGAAAAAAGTTTCCTTTCCCAAATTAAACGCCACCATAGTAGTAACATGATTTAGAGCTGCTTTTGACAACCTGTTTCTCTTTTTTAAATTATTTTAAAAAAAATTACACCCTCCGGTCACTATTATAAGCAAAAAACCACATTTTAGATTCATTCATTAAATGATGTATGTGGTCTTTATTATAAACCACATACATCATTTAATGAATGAATCTAAAATGTGGTTTTTTGCTTATAATAGTGACCGGATGGTGTACTTTTTTATCAATAAAAAACTAATTACAAATATCTTGTAAACATAGTTCAGTTGATAAAATATTGCAATAACAATGTATATTAATTAACTAGTGATGATTAATTGTATTTTATCTTTTGAGTTTTTCTATTCATATCCTATATATTTCTGATTACACCCAAATTTTCTTAAAAGTTTTTGATAATACCAAAATTGTCCTTTTATATAAATTTTCTTAAAATTTTGATGTCATTCATTGTCACTCTAAAATTCCACTCTATTTCATCCACAAATGATCAAACAATCCTGATGTTCAATCAAATCTCTATGAAAGATTTGAGAGTGAATCAAAACATCTTTCATCCATACTCGATTGCATATAAGCAAGTGAATTTCTTCTTCTTTTTCAGTAATGCTAGTTTCAATTTTCTTCTTCTTGTTCAACTGCATTGTAGGACGGTTTCAATTTTACATTGTTGAGGTTAACTTAAATTCAGTTTAAGTAGGTTCATGTAAACTTAGTTTACATAATCTACTTAAACTGAGTTTAAGTATGTACACTTAAACTCAATTTACATGATTTACTTAAACTGAAGAGAGGTTTTGGGGTGTAACCAAGAAAGAAGGAAGAGGCTTTTTGAAAATTAAATTTTATAGTAGGGTAATTTTGCCATTTTAGGATGTAACCAGGATTAAATGGGTTGTAATTAGAAAAACGGGGAATTAGTCACTTTAGTCCCTGAATGGGGAACGATTCGTCAATTTAGTCCCTGAATGCAGATAAATTGCAAAATAGTCCCTGAATGTAGACTTTGTTAGTCAATTTAGTCCCTGAATGCAGACTCCGTTAGTCAATTTAGTCCCTGAATGTAGACTTCGTTAGTCACTTTAGTCCCTGAAATTGACCATGCAGGGACTGTTTTGCATATTATCTGCATTCAGGGACTAAATTGACGAATCGTTCCCCATTCAAGGACTAAAGTGACTAATTCCCCTTAGAAAAACTCTTATCTTTTCTTATACACATACTTAATTATCATCAATCGTAGCTTATATTATTTAAAATTCAAAGGACAAGTAAAATGGTTCAACTTTATACGTTATTTACATAACATTTACCTTAGCATACTTCTTTTTTGAGGGGATTTATCTCAATATGTTATCAATCGAATTCATCTTTATATTAAGAAAAATGCTAACAAGTGCCCTTAGGGCATTGTTTAAGCATTCAAAAGTAGTAACGTTTGCATTGGAAATTGTGTAGTTAAAACTTTTATACTTGTTTGACTTGTATTTTCAAGACAATATTTCCTTTTGTGGGTTCCTTAAACAATGCCCTTAGGGCACTTGTTAGCAAGACCCTTATCTTACTTACTTATTCATCAATTCATCCCTCAAACGACCATAGATTAATCTTAATGTTTAGTTGTCTTAGAATTATAGAACATCTATACACAATGTTGTCTTTTAAATCCCTTAAAAGAAATGTTGTGTTTTAAATCATCAACCTCAGATCAACAATTATATCATCAAACATCTTGTGTATATGCAATTCTATCAAAGTTGTCCCAAATTTCAGTTTTCTAATAGTTAGACCTCAACTTCGATTATTTAATTAAAATATAAAACAGAATAGGATTTTAGTAAACAAAACTTTTGATTTGGAGTTTAAGTAACTAATTGGTTCAGTTTAACTAAAGAACATATACAAGCTAGAGGACACATGGTAAAAACTTCTACCCAACTTGTAATCAGGATCTCTCATTCTCTACTTGATGAAATTCAACATTTCTAAGGTTCATAATGTAGATAATTTTGTCTGCTTTCCGATGGTTCAAATTTCACTTACAAATTATATTTGTAGAAAAAGTTATGTATGCCTTACTTATAGGATATTCCAATTATGAGTACCATAATTTTCTTTCTTCCTTCCCTTACTTACTCAATCTACTCTATTCCTACATTTCTCAACCCACCCACACTTAACCTTATTCTACGGTAGATTAACATTTATTAAATTAGTATTACAGCTATAATCATGGTCATAATCAAACAAGGAGCATTCATACATGTTCAATCAAGATGAAAACACATAATTTAAGCATGCAATAACATCAAGTGTGATTTAAAAGTCTCACATCAGTCAAAAAAGTAGAAGATGGGCACTTTATAAGATTTTGGATAAAAGTGTGGTGTCTCCCTTCATTTGTGGTTGCTCTTACCTAATGTGGATGGTCCCCCGAACTCCCCTCGTAACCCAACTATAATCTATATGCATGAAACATGTTCCAACACATTTAAGCTAAAATCTCCAAATCCCAATAGTCAAAATCTTAACCTATGCATAAGGGATGAAGGGAGTGGAACCCACGTTTGTCTTTATAGGTTGAATGATTGTGATTTGTTATGCTCCTAATGCATTCCTCCTATCCTTCATTTCATGGAACCCTGATTCTCCTTCAATCTCTCTTTATTCCAGGAACCCTAACTATAAATATTTAGATATCCTTGTAATATTGATGAAGAATTTTAAAATCACGCAAAAGATATAAAAGTCATTGTGCCTCACAAGTTGCATTCACTAAGGCTCAATATTGTGATAAAAATCTTAAGCAACTCTCATTAAAATTAATCGCTGAAGCTAAAAATTACAGCTTCAATGAAAATTTGAGTTTGAGGCTAGAATTGACTTCGATTGTTTACATCCAAACACTTTAGTTAGTACTACCTCCGTCCCAATTTAATTGACACAATTTTGTTTTTCACACATATTAAGAAAAATGTATAAATAAAGGGAAAAGTGGAATATATTGTATTGGGAATGATAAAAGTAATATTATTTAGTGTTAAATTGTATTGGAAATGATGAAAGTTGTATTGAAAATTGAAATGGGTTAGTTATTTTGGGACATTTTTTTTAGAAAATGGGTCAGTTATTCCGGGACGGAGGGAGTATGTTGTATTGATATTTATCGTGTCCCTACTCCCTATGCACTTTGAAGATTCCTTTATGAAGCAACAAATCCAGGCTTTATGAATTTCAAATGGAAAATGTTACTAGAAGATAGGAATTTTGTATTTGAAATTGTGCACATAAATTTAACCCTACCTCATGGGATTTTATTTTTTTTTCCAAGGATGAAATCATGAGAATATGGAAGTAATTTTTTTTCTTAGAAATTTTTGGTACTTATGAATACAATTGTACTACGTAACATAAGAATACACATTCCCTACCTAATACCTATATATTCCCAATAATGTACTTAGATTACTCGCCGGGCAAACACACATGTTTGAACAAAATGTTACTAGTTTACAATATATTGGAAAAGGACACA
Source organism: Medicago sativa (assembly GCF_051527215.1). Taxonomy (NCBI): domain Eukaryota; kingdom Viridiplantae; phylum Streptophyta; class Magnoliopsida; order Fabales; family Fabaceae; genus Medicago; species Medicago sativa. The sequence continues at coordinate 6,724,199 of NC_140751.1, read as the reverse complement.
ACTCCTGTCCAATAAAAAGGGAGCACCTAAATGAAATCTTGGATAGTTTCAAGCTTCCTTCCTAGTTATCCTGTAATCAAACAAAAGGCAAGACACTTAGAATCAAGACATTGTTCTCAACAAGAACAGAAATAAATAAATAAACCACACTTATCACCAACTTTTCCACAAGTACAAGTTTAACAAACATGCAGATTGATGTACTAATATAACCAAATAATCCATGTAGAGTAGTGCTGAAGAATATTACAATATTTTTAGTATTTATTATTGATATCAGTTTGAGGAGTTGACATTGTGTACTTCTTCTATAAAAGGAGCACTGTTTTACTCAAAGAATACACTTCTCTATTGCCATAATATTTCCAACAAGTAGCATGTTAAATAATTTTTGAAATGTGTTTATAATAAATTAGGCATCATAAAAAGGAAATAAAGGCATAAGCAAATACACTAATCTAATGCTAGTAATAATATACCTGAAGCAATATATTCCGAGTGCATCAGTAATTTCGTGGATGACAGATGTTGCAAAATGCATGTAGAGGGTGCCTGTGTATGCAGAAACAGAATTATAATCAAAAGAAATAAACGTTTCCTTCTAGTTCAGGTCATTGTTTTTTTTATTTCCTATAGGAGGATATTAATCCTTTTGTATTGTTTTTTCGTGAAGAAAAGAAAAAAGTAGTTGTACCTGTAAATGCAACGTAACCAAGAAGAACTAATCTCTCGTCAACTAACGGAACCCTGCCAAAAATATATAATAAATTTCTCAAAAGAAGATACACGCGACAGTCATAAATCAACATAAACCACATCCATCAATGTAATTTAGAATGCAAAATCAAGGTACGTACCCATCATTTAGCCTTGACGCAAGTGCGTTAGCAATGGCGAATGGGAGATACACGAGGGACTGTATAAGATAAACAGCACTTACATCAATTATCTTTGAGTAATAAACTTCAACAATTAGTCACTTGAATGAAATCTTCTAATAAGATTGATCAAAGTATGTTTATTGAGCTGACATCTTGGTCATTCAATTGTCGATGGACACATTATGAATGATGCTTCTTTAAATATTAATATGACTATGATTATACAATTAAAGATACAGTTTTGCATTAGACACTGATATGACAACTACAATAATAAAGCCTTTTCTCACTAGGTAGGGTCAGAAACATGGATCAGATGAAACCATAATTTCCTATCATGTATCAAATTTAAAGCTAGATTTTACCAATATGAAAAGAAGAAGAAAAAAAAGAACATCTTAAAAAAAAATTGGAGAAAGTAACATCCAAATAAAACAGCTTCATACCATGCACATTCCAGTTTTTAAACCCTTTGGTTCTTCACAAAAGTGGGCCAAAATCATCCTTCCCTGCAAAATTAAGCTTCCCTCAGACAAATTCATAATACAAAGAGTTAGATTGTCTACCTAAGAAAGCTAAGTAGTAAGTGCAAGATCTATAATTTTAGAAATATAATTGCAAAGAAACTGCTAAGGGGAACATAACCTACCACAAGAATAGTAGCAAGCAAAGAACTTCTATTTCAAATTATGTGTTAGCAATAAAATATCAAAGCCATATTGTAGAATAAATATCAATATATACTTTTAGCATCAATGCTCAAAATCTAACCAAAAGAGGATCAATGATTTGCCCAAGACCACAAATAAATTAATGGATCTCATAGACAACATTTAGTAATTGACAAAAAAAAGCATGGCTTCTTAAAACTAGATTTTTCATGAAAACAGAAGGCCATAAACTATATTGATTAATCTGGCCCTGTTTAAATCTATACATTTACCAAAGAACCCAAGAAAAGTGACACTAATGAACGGTATCCAGCTAAAACAGTCACCAAACGTAATGACATAAAAACAGGCAGTTGGCTATAAAAACGAGAAAAGAAAAATGAAGCCTTAAACAGCATTTTTTTGGGTATCCGAAAAGAAACAAATATCTTACCACGAGATATCCGAAAGCAAGTCCTGTTCCCGAAACAACTAAATGTGGATAACTAGCTATGATGTCAGAAGGTGATAAATAATCCCTGCACCAAAATCAACAAAGCTTATATACACAAAAAAGAAAAAGAAAAATGGAATGTGCATATTGCCCAAACAAACTGGGAAAAAAACAATGCATCTTGAATTGAGTTTATACCACACAAGCACTCCTCCCACAAGGACAACAAATGGGTAAAGCTGCCAACAACAAAAAAACACGCATCAAAAAAGCAACCAGATTACAGGAGAAGAATTCTGATAGGAAAATATGTTACCATTGCCAATGCAAGGAGCAGACTTCTGTTTTTTGCCTTCACAGCCTTATAAACATTAAGAAAACTGCATGGAAACAAAATATTATGTTGACATATGAAAAGACCTTCATCAAATAACACAAGGATCAATTTGATCTTAAAAATATCGTACACTCTTTGTTGCTTACATGGATGATTTAAGAAATATAATTCTAAACATCCATAAAAATGTCACTAAATGAATATAAAAAATAAGAATGAAGTATGTCCTAATCCTATACTTGTGTTCAAATTATATGGTGTAGGTAATAAAAGAGAAAGAGAGAATAGAGACTCAAAGAGATAACATATTAAATTGATATATGGTAATAAGATGTGATGCAAAATACAAATCACTAAGCCCTACTTGTAAGTTGTATCAGTAATAATCTCGTAATCCTAATTAAAAAAGGGGGGATCATATAATAGAAAGAAATCTAGAGAATACTCCTACGAAACCATCTAAGATACTTGAAAAGAATCTAAAATGCAATTACAATATTAATATACTATTGAGAATTTTATTCTAATTCTACGTGACACTTCCCTTGAGCTGAAACTTGTTATGCTTAAATACATATAAACCCATAAAAACAGAAAGTACCACGCATGCCCACATATGTATGGTGGACTCTAAAACATGACCAAAAAGGTAACCCAAGCATGCAGGGAATGTCAACAAGATAATGTTGCTAGAGAGATAATGAGATTGCTAGAATGAACTTCAACCAGAGAGAAATTAGTTAACAAACAATCAAGCACAGCAAGCTCCAAATACATTTGGTAGCTTCAAACAGAAAAAATACAAATAACAAATTGACACATCCTAACATGACAGAAAAAGTTGAAATAACCTGATGGGCAAAGGTAGCAGGTCAGAGTTACACTGACGGCACTGCTTCTACCATTGAAGAATCTGGGGCCAGAAGATGATGGTGTGGTTAGCTAGTTGAAAAGATCCATAGTGAAAAGATACGCAGAGAAGGGTAGATCAAACATTCACAGTTCCAGAAGAGAAAGGGAGAAAGTGAAGTTGAGGGAAAATCAAGCATTTTAGTGATTGGAAAATCTCATGGCCAAAAGTGTGGCGAAGCAGTCACAGAAAAGAAAGTTCGGGGAAATAAAGTATACAAAATAAAAGAGTAACAGATTTTAAAGAACTCAGTACTGGAATTGGGATGGAATAGGTCACAAAGAATTGTGTTAATCTGATACCAGGTGGAAAATCATAGGTTTTAGGTAAGGAAGGAGAAAATGAATGAATAGATACTCCAAAAAATTGGACGTTACATTGATAAGATATAATATGAGGTGATACTAGTACTAGACTCCAAATCCTAATCAAATATAGAAACAAATCAAGAAATCTAACAAAATCAGGAAGCAACCCTACAAGAACATCTAAGATGCTATAAAATACTATAAAAAGATATAAAGACGTATATTGCATTTTCCAGATTCTAACAAATTGTAATCCAGATAAAAAGATATAAAATACTATACTGATTAGGATGTAGAGGTCAATGAGTTGGATCCAAATATGGTTTATGATAGAACACTGTGGCGTGATTTGATCCATGTAGCCGACCCCACTTAGTGGGATAAGGCTTGGTTGTTGTTGTTGTTGTAACAAATTGGGTCTACAGTTTTAGCCCATTAATGCTAATAGTATACTTAGTAACATAATTAAAAGTCAACCTAAAGAAATTATCTCAGGTTTCGGACTTGGAAAAGAATTCGGAAATATTCTGCCTAGGACGAACGCCGTACTGTACATGCTAGTAAACATTAAACTTCAGGTTTTAGCTAATACATACTTGAATATGACAGTTGGTATAGCACCAAAAACTACCATCAAATACATTGCAGCTTTGTATGTTGGGACATCTGAAATCAAGAATGAAGTCAATATCAAGCAATAATATATCAAGAAAGAACTTACACAACAATGATGCTAACAATAAATAGACCAATAATAATTTTCAAGTTTTAGTCCACTATATCACCAAAAGGCTATGAAGCCAAGCTCAATCTGAAAGGCATATCGAACACACCCCACTTATTTATTTCGTAGTCCAAACTACACAGCCTTCAATTTATTCTTACAAGTTTATCAGATAAGTACACAAATAAGAAAATATAAACGTTGATTTGTGAAAACGTTTTTCTGTTTTACATTTTTATTTTCACTTTTAATAACAAAAAAAAGATTCCCTTGTTTTCACTCTATTTACTGTTTTCGAAGTTTTGCATAGAAAACAATGAAAGAAAATAGATCACTGTTTCCTAAGCAAAACTTTAAAAACAAAAATTAGAGTAAAAAAGTCAGCATTTTTTAAATGACAAAGATCCCAAGCTCATACAAAGATAAGGAAGCATCTGAACTGGAAGGACAGTGAACAAGCAAAATTAAGAGTTGGATTGAAAATGAGGACATGAGCCGGTAGATCTAATATTTCTCACATAGTAAACGGTTAAATGAACAAATATTTGTCTCCATATACTTGAAAAAGAAAAGAAAGATAAAACTTTTTAGGGGTTGTTATTCATGAAACTGGTGTACAAATGTAATAGTTACCACAAATAGCATTAAAAAAATAGAGATCTCTAACCCATTGTACCAGGTATAGAAAGAACACCATTGTCCCAAATATAAAAGAACACCATATAAAATACAGTCTTACCCGCAATAAAAGGCAACCAATTCAAAAAAGGCAAAGATGTTCCAAATTGCTGAGCCCACCACTCAGCACCTGTAGAATAATAATAACAGCAATAATAATATGTTTGAGTTTTAAGCATATATAATATTAAAAACCAGAACTCAAAGAAAGGCATACCCACGATAGCAGTGAAAAAGTGAGCGAGGTATATTAGCATAAGACCTTCAGTAGGTCCATTTACAACAGGCAGTATAAGTGTATTGATGAAATAGCTGCATCCAAAGTATTTAAAAGAAAATCAACATCTTTATTCCGTCAAAAAGTATACATGGAATCATAGTTGTCAAAGCGGAAACGCGGCGCGGTGCGGCCACCCCAAAAATTGACGCGGCGCGGTATGCGGGCGCGACGCGGACGCTATTACATGACGCGGACACTAATATATTTAATACTAAAATACTATAATGTTGATTTTAGTATTAATATAGATGAAAAATTAAAGATTAATTAATTCATTTTCACTAATAATTAGTTTATTTTCAATTTTAATAAAAACTTAATTGATTTTTAGTATTAATATAAATGAAAAATATACTTAATATTACCATTTAATATATTTTTTATGAGCTTATTCATAATTAGTATTATTACACATTGTAGTTGTACCGTGATGAATCAGTCATACTTTGTAGTTGTACAGCTACTTGACTCTTGAGAACCACACCACAGTATCAGTTGCCTACGTAATCTTCATCTTGAAAGGCTTAATATATTATTTTATGTACATTATTCCAACTTTATTATTCTCTCTCTATGTACAAAAGTTGAACAACATTATTTTATTTGTTCTTTAAAAAAAAAAAACATTATTTTATTTGTATTTTTCCAACTTTATTATTCTCTCTCTATGTACAAAAGTTGAACAACATTGAAGAGGAAAGATAGCTCCACCGTCTTTCTCATCTTGTTTCACCGCCAGACCTCCTTCTTCTCCAACATTCATCATTATTTTTCATTTCTTCTCATTCTTCTTTCATTCCGATCTCAGATCCAGCTGTTCCGACCTCAGATTCAGCTGTTTCAACCTCAGATCCAGCTGTTCTGATCTCAGATCCAGCTGTTTCGACCCTGAAAAGTGGTTTTACGTGAAAAGCGGCCGCCTTGACCCGCTTTTGGTCCGCCCCGCTCCACCGGATTGCGGCCGCGAAACCCGCTTTCTCCAAACGCGCTGCGCGGTGGCGCTGTGACGCGGCAGTTCATTTTTGGCCGCTCCGCGCCGGGAGCGGCCGCGTTTGACAACAGAGCATGGAATATGGTATTAATATATATTATCATGCCAAATTGTCAAAAGAATGATAGGATCAATTGGCTTCAAGAGAAAAGATTGAAGAAAATAAAAGAATTCAATTAGAGACTCCTATGGATCAATAGGATCTTGAGGAATGAATGTGGAATACACAACAGAGCTGCTTTGAGAGCGCTCAACCTCTCCCTAGGTCTGACTTGATTTCCAGAACCCCTTTCTCTCTCTCCCCTCTACCAATCTAGTACATCACACTCCCTTGTTGTAGATAAGCCAGTCAGTTATTTAGCTAGTAGATTGTTAACTAACTACTATATTGTGTACAATTGAAGTGATACAGTGTTGTATGTGCTAGATAAGTGAAATAATATTTTTAGATTCAATACCCATCTCTCTTACTTGTTCTCTCCCTATTTTCTCCGTTTTTGTGTACTGTTGAAATAATATTCAGAAAATTATTCTCCAATTCTACATGATATCATGAGATACGTTGGGGACCTTGGTTCCGTGTATTACCCTAATTGCCATCTAGGCGATTTCCTTTGTTTTTCTGCTTTCATTGCGGTTTTTTGTTACTTTACTGCTCTCTTTGCAAGACTTTTTAATAAAAGCTTACAAAAATACTACCTTTGTCCCTAAATATAGGGCCCTCTTGAAATTTTTCCTTGTCCCTTCTTATAGGACCTCTTTCAAATTTTATACTACATTAACGATTTCTTTACCAATATACTCCTTGTAATTTAAGTGTGTCTAATGAGACTACACAAAGCTGTATTTATAATGTATTTACAATAAATACAAGTTAATGTATCCAGAAGTCCTAGCTCAACTGGCAAAAATGCCGAAATTGTTAGGCCGGATGCCATGACCGGGGTTCAAACCCCGGTACCTCCACTTGTGTGTGAGTTTATAATGGCTTTGCCATTTCGTCTATCTACCAAAAAAAAAAAAATAAATAAATAAATACAAGTTAATGTGATTGCTAATTCCAATCCCATTAACAACCACTCCCTCCGGTCCTACTTATAAGAGACATTTGGGTGATTGCTAATTCCAATCCCATTAACAACCACTCCCTCCGGTCCTACTTATAAGAGACATTTGGGTCAACAAAAATTGACGTATATGATCTAAATATTGCACCAGGTACATCAACTTTTGCTGACCCAAACGTCTCTTATAGATAGATAAATAGTAAATAAATAAATAGGACCGGAGTGTGTAATAACTAAGGCATGTCAAAGCATGTGATTATCTCTAACACTCCACTCAAAATTATTACATCATTTTTTTACAACCTATATAATAAATACTATGATGAAAACATAGACTAATTATCTCTCCTTTAACGGTAAATTTGTAAAACAATATCAATTGTCAACAAATTTAATATTACTATCAACTTTTAAATTCACGTGATTTGGTAAATAGAAATTTATATTTAGGGGCAGAGGTACTATTGTTTTAAAAAAAAATATACGATGTAATATAACATATTGTCTACTTAATATTAATTGAACAAAATAACTTACTACTCCCAGGTTGCCCCATAAAATGTAACTGCAGATATTATCCACCACAAGAAAGTACTTCTTCCACACATGGCTGTGCTCCCAAAAGCAAGTGCTTCAAGCTGAAAATCAATTTTTATAGATGATTGTCTTTATTTTCTTTGAATGGTTTCAAAACAATAACCAAAGCTAAAAGAGACATACTGCACAAGCAAGTGCATCACACCCTGCAATGCAGTTGAAAATATCTTTATTAATGACATAGAAGCATACATGACGAAATATAATAGAATGAAAAGCTTGAGGAAGGAAAATAACCATGATCAAACAACTCCCCCAATGGGCTTGAAGAATTTGTTCTTCTCGCTTGCTTCCCATCAACAGCATCAAATGTCTAAGCAAGTAGCAAGTAAATATAAGCATAGCAATATATGTAAACATGCATACATAAGCCCTTCCCTTTTCAAAAAAACAAAATAAATAAGCCCTTCTAAAAAACACACATTATATAAACGAAAACAATAATCAAATTAATCAATTCAATGGAAACTTAGGCATCATATTCACATGGTAAAACCCCCTGTAGATAAACCAGAAGACTGTATTGCACAAAACTCCTAAAAATATAATGATTACTTAGTGAGGACAGGACAGGATATGAACAACACATTGAACAAATAAACCAAATAGAATAAAATAATTTCAAAGGCTCATGGAATTCTGATAATATCACATGAAACATGATAGGCTTCAATCAGTAGGTCACCAGCCTATAGATCTGAAACACATCTTAATTGAATTCATTTAGAATCAATTTGAAGCAAAACAATGCTATGAAGATTCAGCAGAGCACATATTATTTGCTTGAATGAGATCAGAGAATTAACGCAACTGATTACATAAGAAAAATTTAAATTCGTATGCTTTTTGGTCCCAGAAAATATTTCTTTTAAAATGATCGCTATTTATTTATTCATCAGAGTCATAATGTTTTACAAAAATAGTGTTTTAGTCATTAACTGTGTTTTCAAGTCCTTGGAGAGAATTAAAAATAGGTGATGAAAGCGTTTTGCAACATGAAATAGTCTTTGGCCCACTTACCTCGACTTGGATTAGTCAGAGTCCAATGAGGTTTCTAGATACTGAGAGTCACATACCAAAAAAAAAGAACTAAAACACTATTTTGTGAAATGTAGGGACTAAAAACGAAAAAATATATAAATAAAAAATATCTACTTACTACAGAAGACTTCAAGTTCCAGGTTCAAATACATATTTAAGCAAACAAATTACCAGGGTTGGTTATAACAAGACAGCAAAGTAGGGCTACCCATCAGATGATGGAGACTAAGTGTGCAAGCACCACAATATGAGAATTTAACCGACCTGGTATAAAAACAGAAGTAGCCCGTGTGCAACATGAACCCATCTTGGAGGAGCCGTGTCCAATTGAGGTGAGTATATCTGGATAAATAAAGAAATTTCAGTGTGATGGTTAAGGAATTTACTGTTTCAACACATTCATTCACACTATATCCAAATTCCCTTCCAGGACTGCGTAATAGACACTTCTACTAAAGAAAAACTCAGTGAAGCATGAAATCAACAGCAATCTTAAAGATACTTCGTATACTCATTTCTACAAATTGCAAATTTCAAGTATATCATTCGGCGAAATGAAAAATGTTGTGAGACGTTGAAAAATTATCACTATTATGACTTCCAACTTTATGAAGCAAAAAGATTAATGGGCTTAAGTTCCACTCACATATCCAAGCAATGCAGATATTAGTAAGAACATAAATCCTGTCAGAGTTATCTGCAACCAAACAATTTAAGAGGTATCAGTGCCAAGAATGTAGGTTATTTAATAACAGTAACAATTATCGATAATACTACAAAAAAAAAAAAAAAAGGAAGATGCGGTATACCATGTTTGGTCTGCAGAATGCCAAATTGCCAAGTGATGAGGATAAATAAAACAAAAATGTGTAAGTTAGTGAATTAAGAGATTAAAACCAAGATTGTAGAATAATTAAACAAAATATCAACAGAAGAGTAAATGATGTATTGTCTCAGTGAATGAGTTTCTGTGTGGTAAAGCCAGAAAATGCAAAGCATCTACTGAAAATTTTTAGAATGAAAGGAAACAATGACATCTATCGTAAAGCTTGATATTCTAATCCTTTATCACTTTTATAACTTTATATAACTCTTGATTCAGAATGAGAAACTTTACCCCCCTCTTTTCATTCCCTCCGAAACCCTCTCTATACTTTAAGGCTACGTCTAACTTTGTGGTGTTCATTAAAAAAACTGGTAATGATCGTATCAAGATGAAGATACATAGCAATTATAATATAAAGTTATCATTGATATAAGTTTGTTTATAAAATAAATAAGTTATATGTTTATGACAAAAAAACAAAAACCTTAGTTTGAAATGAAAGAAGTACTCACGGCATCCATAGGGGAAACAAAGTAACAAACCAAGTCCAAAAGGGCTGTAGTACATATTTGGCCACATAGGAATGATCTACGCCGCTATATTTGTGTCTATGCAGAGCTGCAACACCATGCGGCCCAATATACATTCTCTCTCTGCAATTTGAAGAATAAATTGACGAAATAAACATAGTAACTAATCAGATATGTCCAGTACACAGAAAAAATATAAAGCAAACAAATATGTTGTATCTAATCAATTAAAATAATAACAAATTTGAAGTACATATTGTGTTGTGTTCACTAAACACAAAATATGTAACCTACAGCTAAAGGAAATGCAGTGGCAAGACAAATTAACAGAAGAATTCGGGTCTTTTTGGATTGACTTATTTGAGTTTATCTACAGGCATAAGCATTTGGGAGACTAGTTATGAAAACAGCTTATGACATGTTTATAAGTTTTTTTCAGCTTATTTCATAAGCTCTCGAAATAGCTTATGAATTAGTTTTATTTTTTCTTTCGTTGTGACCTTGTTTGGATAAACAGTTTAAAATGCAGCTTATAACATAAGCATTTATGTATAAGCTACTTCTATAACAAAAGATAAAATAAAGTTAAATTGTTTTCCTCTAAGCTGTTTTCATAAGCTATCTCTTAGAACTTACGAAAATAAGATGAAAACAGCGTGCAAACATTTTATAAATCATAAGTTGTTTACAAAAGTTCTCCCAAACAGCCTCAAAGTGCTTATGCCCATAGAAAAGCTCAGATAACTCAATCCCAACAAGTCTAGTTTGCACATAATCCCTTATACTATAAGCACTAAATTAAGCTGTTCATTCAAATAGGCTCTTACTAAAATACTTATAGTAACATCTAAAAATGAACCTCTCTCTCTCTCTCTCTCTCACTCTCCATTCATTCAAATTTCAAACTTCAAAGTACAAACATATAAATTTTGAGAAAAAATCATTCATTCAAAAAACCGCAATTTCGTGTGATCTAAACAACCCATCAAATCTTGAACAACACACAAAGTAGAATGCTTTTTCATAGCAACTACTACTCAACACAAATACATGAACAATCATAAAATTCATGAATCATGTTAAAAACCAGTGAAATAGCAAAATAATTACAAAAAAAAAAAAAAAACGTAAAATGTGGTGAAAATGAATGAAGAAGATGTACCTGATTTGATGAAAATGGCGGAAGGAAGTAGAGTTTAACCTAAGTGAGATGATGGAATGGAATCAAATTCGAATCTAGAAAAGCAAAAGCAAGTAGCATGTGATGTTGTGAGGTTGGGGTTTGTCTTTGCGTCACGTTTTAGAGCCACCGTTAGTTTTTTTATTATTTATACTTTCTTCTCTTAACTTTGTAATAAAAACGTGATTAGGGATTATTAGCAACCACACAAAAAAAACGTGATTAGGGATTTAAATGTTTAATTAATTAAGGGAAATGTTAACGAGTGCCCCCGGGACACTCTTTAAGCACTTTAAATAGCAAGTTTTTAATGATAAGTTGTGTATTGAATGCATTGGAAATTGTAGCAGTTGACTTTTCAAAAGAATAATTACTAATTTTAGGATGCTTAAAGAGTGCCCCGGGGGCACTCGTTAACAAGACCCATTAATTAAAGTTCTTTTAAGATAAAATTAGTAATTCCCCTAAAAAAAATATAGTTATTGAAAATCCACGCAATCAAATAGGGAAGTTGGAGCTCAAACTCTCATAAGCTTGTTTGACCTAATAATTTTGACATTTTTATTGATTGATTTAGGATTTGTGGACATTTTTAGGATAATTTAGTTAGACTATTATTACTATAGTTAGACTATTATTACTAGTTAGCTAGATTTTAGAGTAATTTATAAATTATAAATATTGTAAATTCAATGAGTAGGGGTTATATCAACACACCCCGATCTAACATCAATTAGATTCAGATCTTTTAAAAAAATTGGGTTCAAACTTTGTTACATATCCTAATGGGGCGAAACAAAGATAGATTTTGCCTCTCTCCCATAAGGAAGGTTGGTTTTCATGTCTTGCACTTGTATCCTGTCGGAGTTGAAGTTTTGATCTTATCCCCTAAAGAAAAAATATATGCAAGTATATTTGCATTTTTAGGTTCATGTTAGGAATTTGGTGTTAATACATGGATTGTATTGTGATGATTTATTTTCTTTAAAATCACACGCAGTAGCGTAACAAATATCAAATTTGTGCGTTGAAAGAAAAAATATCCAATTTTGCTATTGTTGATCCATTAGTTTATTTATTATTTGTACTTTTAATCTCTTTACTTTGTAATAACGTAAGTAGGGAATCCTCTCAAAAATAAAATGTTATTGGGGATTAAATTACTAATTACTAATTAGCAAAGGACACAAGCATTTCCACATGTCTGTTCATTTGAAGTTGATGCATAAGGTTGATATTTTAAAACAGAGAAAACTCGTGAATATTTTTAAAATATCAACATTAATGCATTGTTTTTAAAAAATATTTATTTATTTTATAACAAAAAATCTATTAAAATGTCTATACCGCGTCTGTTGCAAATTTCATTAGGCTTTTATCTATGAGTTTGGGGTTTTTTCTACATTACCCTCTCTTATTTAGGGGGTATTTACCCCTTCGAGATATCAACCAATCAAAATGTAAAATACAAATGTAACATTAAATGTCAAATAAATGAGTCATTTTTTTCTATAAAAAAATGAATTTTAATAAGGTAACTTTTAATTTTTATTTAATTATATTTAGGTATACAATCTTAATTAATTTACACTATAGGGCTTGTAACAATTAAAATTTCACATCAAATTCAACCCATCATAGTTGTGTTTGGTAACACGAATAAGCTAGCTTATAGCTTGTTGGACTAGTTCATAAGTTTGTTTTGAAATAATAAGATGTGTTGGGTAAAAAGTTTTTTCCACTAGCTTATAGCGTTTTTTGAGAAGCTATTTCAAGTAGCTTTCGAGCTTATAGCTGGTAGTTTTTTATATTTTCTTCCAATTTTAACCCTATTAATTTAATTTAATTATTTTTTAATAAAACAACATTTTCATTGCTTAAAAAATAACGGCCAAGTTCATAGCTTATTTTTTAATAAAACAACTGTCACGTTTTCTTCTTTGAAAAAAAACTACCATGCTTTATTTTATTTTTTAACTAGTAATAGACCCGTGCGGTTACGCACGGGTCATGTAACATTGTGGTAATCATATAAAAAATAATTACTTTGTTAGTACTATCAAATGTTTTTATTTCATATATTATATATAAAAAAATGTTAAATATTTGAATCGCGTATGTTGTGGATTTTATTTTCTTATGTACACGAAAACAAATTTTTATATACACATATAATAAGAAAGTCAATAAAATAAATTTTTTAAAACTCATGATTATTTTTAAATTATCAACATCAATGTAGTGTTTCTATTAAACAACTTTTTATTTTATATGCAAAACACCGTTCAATTTTTTCACCGTACCCGTTGCAGATTTTATGTGATTTATCTGCAGAAAATAGAAATAATTTTTTATGTTAATATAGCGTTTCTATTGAATAACTTTTTATTTTATATGCAGAACACCGTTCAATTTTTGCACCGCTCCCGTTGCAGATTTTTTGTGTTTATATATGCATAAATAAATTTTTATGTACATATATGAGAAAATCGAAATGATAAAATTTTGAAAACTCGTGACTATTTTCAAAATATCAACATCGATGTAATGTTTCTATTAAATAACTTTTTATTTTCCTTAAAAAAAAATAACTTTTTATTTTATATTTAAAACACCGATAAATATTTGCACCGCACTCGTTGAAGATTTTATATACTTATATATGTAGAAGATTTTTTTTTTTAACAATATTTAATAGTCAATATGATAAAATTTAGAAAACTCGTGACTATTTTTAAAATATCAACATTACTGTATTGTTTCTCCAAAATACCGTTAAATATTTACACAGCACTCATTGTAGACTTGATGTGCTTATATTTCCAAAATCAAATTTTATGTATACCGATATGAGAAAGTTGATATGCTTAAATTTTGAAAACTGATGGTTATTTTTAAAAAAATTAACATTATTGTATCGTTTCTATTAATTTTTTAAATGTGCAAATTATTAAGATTAAGATATTAAAATAGATGAGAATAAAATGACGATATAGAGAATTAGTTAGGCTTGGAAGTGATAAATCTGATAAATGAAGATACATAGAGAATTAGTTAGGCTAGAAAGATAAACAAAAATATATATAATAATTTTTTCAAAATGAATAAATTTGTATTTTATTTTGTAAAATGACGATTAAACCCATAAAATTAAGAAGATTGTGAGGATTATTATGAAATTTTACTCGAGTAAGATTTTCTAATTATCTTATTATAGTATTCGTAGCAGTAGATTAGTAGTAAAAGTAGATATTTAAATTTGTTGTGTGGAATTGAAAAAATAGTTGTCTGTAATTATCATGATAATATATTGGCTTTTAAGAAGGACACTTATGAAATTTTGTTGGATTTCGATTTTGATATATTTTTTTAATAAATATATTGTTTTTTCAATAATTTTTTTATATATTGTTAGTAGATTAAAAAAACAAATAATATTTAAAATTTTAAAGTATTCCAAAGACTTATTAATTTTGCAACAAAAATACAAATATTGGTGGAAATTTGTTATATCAACTTATCCGTGGAAGTACAAATTAGGAACAATTTTTTTTTTGTAGAGAAAAATTGGCTACACATTTTTGTTTTTAATTAAAAAACAAATCATGTTTTAAAAGTATTCCAAAAACTTATTAATTTTGCATCCTAAAAAATAAATATTTATGAGTTGAATTTGATGTGAAATTTTAATTGTTACAAGCCCTATAGTGTAAATTAATTAAGATTGTATACCTAAATATAATTAAATAAAAATTAAAAGTTACCTTATTAAAATTGATTTTTTTTATAGAAAAGTTGACTCATTTATTTGATATTGAATGTTACATTTGTATATTACATTTTGATTGGTTGATATCTTGAAAGGATAAATACCCCCTAAACAAAAGAGGGTAATCTAGACCTCACCATGAGTTTGGTATTTTTTGCTAACTCCGTGTATGATGATTTAGAAAAAGAAAAAAGAAAAAAAAACATTCTATTAATATTTCATTGGAATGACATATGAAGTACCTCAAAATTCAAAGCTGATGTATTACAACATAAATTGTAATTGTAAATCACATCATTCTCAGTTATACCCCTTTCTTTTAAAACTTTATCCTTACAAAGAATATGTGCAACTTGATAAATTTGTTTTATCGGTTTATTGGCTTCATCACTTTTTTAAGAAAAATGAAATGTCCATTTTGATCGGGGAAGATCCAGGAACAATGTTTCATTGTGGCTAAACAAATATCGATTGATTTTAAAAAATTTATATTTTAGCAACTAAAATTTCAGTCATCATTTTCGTCGTTAATCAAATTTGTGACCAAATTGTAATAGTTTATACATTGGCAACCGACATTTCGGTCCCTCTATATGTCACTAATCCAGTTAGTAACCGAATTTATGCTTTAGCGACCGAAACTTCCGTCATTAAATTAAAAATTTCTAATTTTTTTTTTAAACATTCCAGTCTCTATAACCAACCAAAACTTATGCAAGTCCGCCCCTGCCTTTGATATGTTATATGCATCAATAATAGCGATTAGAGAGTATACTAATTTCTTTATAGATTTAAATAATAAAATTCTAACACAAACAATAATGGAATAAATAGTATCATACTCCATATTAAAGTAGAAGAGATAAACTTAGAGTTTATAACCTAATTCTCTTGTTGAACCTTTACTTCCTCCGTATGATTGCGATCGCTTCATTATCATTGATTTCACTTTGAAATAACACAAATAAAGCTTTCAGATGAAAAATGTGTTCATCTAATAACGAAGCAACATTGTCACTTAAGATAACCTTCATCTTGAACTTAGTGAGTTGTGCAAGAGATCTTCTAGGATTCTAATTTAGATGTGAGATAAATTTATATTTAAACAAACATTGATTGAGAACCATTTCCTCCGTTCCTAATTATAAGATTATTTTAAAAAAAAAGTGGTTGCCCCTAAATACAAGGAAAATACTTCCATGACATTGTTTGGGTGTCATTGGTGCAATCCTGGCCGTTGATGTGTGTTGATGGGTGTGGGGATGTGTGTGTGATGTGTGTGTGTGGTGGAGATGGCACCAATGACACACAACTATGGCACCAAAGTAGAACCCTAAATACAAGGCTACCTAAAAAAATTTAGACGTATTCATCACTCTTTTACCAACTATACCCATTAATACTTTAATTATCTTGAAATATGAAAGATCAATGTTGAATGCATTTATACATAAAAGACAATTGGGTCATGTTAACTTGTGCCCTTAGGGCACAAGTTAAGGAGCTTAAAAAGGAAATTTAAAATAAATTTTATATTGAAAGTATAACTTTTATAACTTTTAAGACATTGAATGCACAAGTTCCAAGAAAAACTTTCTACATTTGCCTTCTTAACTTATGCCTCAATGGCACAAGTTAACATTTCCCAAGACAATTTAGTAATAGTAATACTTTTTCAGACAAATTTATTACTCCAACGACTTTTTTTAACACCCATGATTTTTGTAAATTAGTCGTATATTAACGGACCAATAAACTACTAACAGCCAAAGGTGGTTAGAAGGAAGATAGCAACTGAAAAGGAAAGTAAATATTAAAAGGAAATACAATCCATGTAGAGAAACTTTTAGTGTATTTTATTTCTCGAGTAACATTAGGATTAAAAGTAAATATTACTCTCTCCGTCTCAAATTATAAGATGTTTTAATCATTTAACATATCTTAAGAAAAGTAATTAATTTTGTATGAGAAAGAGATATTATCATTTTGAGTTGTTTTATAAAATCATCTTTAGGAAATTGTATAAGAAAGATAAATTAAGAGATAATAATAAATAGTTAAAGATATAATAGGAAAAGCAACATTAATGCTTCATTTGTATTATAAAGCGACATATAATTTAAGACAATTTTTTTCCTAAAACGACATATAATTTAGGACGGATGGAGTAAAAGGAAAGTAAATATTATTGATTAAGACACATATTTAGTAGATCACAAATATTTAGACATTTTTCTCTTAAAAAAAATTCTGACATTTAGTATAAACACACCACATTTAAGAAAAAATAGAAAGGAAAATAGTTATTTAATGTACATTTTTAAAATAAGAGAAATGTTAACTTTTCCCCTTATAACGTAAGGTAAGAAACTAAACACAGAAACATTTTATTGAAAATTGTGCATTCTATATCTTAGAAATTTAAAATCTTATCTTTTTAAGACAAAATTTATGTTAATTTAATTCTATTTTTAACTTTTTAACTTGTGGACACAAGCGATTGATAATTTAGTCCATATTTTGTATTTTAAGTTTTAATATGTAGTTTAAATTTAATTTTTTATTGAAGTATCTCAGGCGTAATGTATCTTTAATTTTAAAAAATTTCTCGTATCGATGTATCAGTGCCGTATCGTATCATGTATCTGGGCTTCATAGCTCAAAACCATTTTTCTCTCTCTTTCAACTATACACTTTTTCTTAATATGTGTGAAATAAACAAGAAACTCGCTTATAATGGGACATAGGGGATGTTATTTTAATTCTTTAATTTATTTTTCTCATATTATTTAATAAGGATAATTTTGTAAAATAACTCATAATATTTTTTAGGGAAATGCTAACCGGTGCCCCCGGAGCACTGGTTAAGGATACTAAAAAAAGAAATTTTATAGTAATTAATGTAGTGAAAATTGTGTAATCAATCCATAAAAAGTTTCCTTTTTTTAGTAATGCTTTCCTCTTATAGTCTGCTTAACCAATGCCCCGAGGCATGGGTTAGCATGACCTTGTTTTTTATTCATATAAAGTTAATCACATTTCTTAATATAAGTGAAATGTACAAAACGTCATATAATTTAGGACGAAATGATGATTTTTTGTATATGTGTTTAAAATTTGTGTTAACTTCGTATTCTATTCTTTCATCGGATAACACTTGTGTAACCTAACTTTTGATGACATTGTTCTTATCTTTTTCAATCATTTATCCATCATTTATTTTCTAATCTAAATTTCATTAATGTCACTATTATAAAAAATAAAATAAAAATAAAAAAACTATGTCACCAAGTGAAATCCTATCTCAACACGTATAAGTACACGAGATGTTGGAGGGAGAATTGCTATGTCTGCGTGGCAGTGGTTCAAGTGGACTCGTCTTTGGTCCAATTTCCGGTGCAAATAGTTTAAGATTGTGTCAGACGCTTGCACAGATAGATAGATGCCCTACACAGTAGTACTATAGTACGGAGATATTCAATTTATGTAGTAACTGAACTTGATTAGATGGAGATATCCATTTCCATTTTAAGTTAAACTAAAAGACTTCAGAATTCTTGTTCAAAAAAAAGACTTCAGAATTAAGAATATTTTAAGTCGTGAAGTCCGTTTATTTAATAATTTAATAGAGATTTCAATCTTTTTATTTTTAGGGTATATTAAGATTTCAATCTATGAAGTACATGAAGAAAAAAAATAGTAACCATTATTTATTGTGCATATCTATTTAACATAAGAAAAAAATAGTAACCACTATTTATTGTGTATCTACTATCTAAAGAAATGTTATTTTTATTAGGACAATTGACAAGTGGCATTATCTTATGAATTCAATTTCCCTCCTATTTTATTTTGCATATATATATCTCAACAAACCAAATCTAATTTTTATTTTATTTTATTTTTACAAAAATATCTCAACAAACTCACCAAATTAACTATTAAAATCTTTTTTTGTTTAAAAAAACAATTCAAATCTTTTTCATATTAACGATTATTCACCAAATTACATAATAGTGTTATATATGTCAAAATATGAAAGTCATCGTTGAGTCCTTATGAGTAATCCCGTGCTTAGCACGGGTCACTACACTAGTATATATAAGAAGGGACTCTCTCTATCTATAACCACCTATGAGTACCACAATTAAAATAGGAAATAAATTAGATAAAAGTTAATTCGATTCTTGCTGTTTTTAATTTTTTTCTTTAATTTTTTAAATGAACAAATTTAAAGGTGGAAAAAACACAAAAAGAAAGTTGAATTGTGTTAATTTTTTAAAGAAATATTTTTCTAACTGTTCAAACAAAACATAGTAGTTAAGACTTAAGATAATCACACAAAATATATTTCTAAGTGTTCTAACAAAACACAGTAGTTAAGATATCATGATTCACCTCACAATCCGAGGTTAGTCACGTCCTCATGCATTTTCAAGAAATTTTTCACTATAATCAAACAAGATTACAACTGCTCAAACAAACAAGTTTGAGACTCCCTTGTCTCACACAAGATGATTTATGCAATCAAAATTTAACAAATAAATGAGAATGTGTTTACCCTTTGTACACAGGGAGTGGTAAACAAAACTTAAAGTTGACCCTAAGAAATTTTGAGATATAAAGTTCATAAGAATTTTCTATGTGTTTGTGCGCTTTTGAATTTGACAGAGTTTTGACACTTGTAAATTATGTGAAAACTTTTAGGTTCTTCAAACTGCTCAGGTCTTTTTATATGAGAGAATGAGAGAGTCATTATTTGAAGAGTGCAAGCATGTCAAATTCGTCCTTGAGATGCTTTTGCCTCTAATGGATAATGTAGTTGAATAGTACTAGATGAGCCTTTTGCTTCTTTATGAATGATCTGTTACATTCTTTTTGTCATTGAAGTTCTTTGTTAGTTTCTGCACGTGCTCAATAGAAGACATACAATACGATCATAACTTGAAAGCGACATTTATTTATAATAAGACAAGATTGGTCAACATCTCGCAGACTGCTGACGCATTTTTCAGAATTTGTTTCCTTCATAGTCTGATTCCATCAAAATTTGTTCTCATTAGAGTCTTAAAGGCTTGATGCATCTTCTGATTAGAGCTTTGACTTCTTGTTGACCTTTCTTCATGACAACTTCTAAGTCTTCAGAAGTTTTCATAGCTTTTCTTGAGTATCAAAATGCTTTCTTTTACGTTCTGAGTTTGATGTTTCAGAAACAGCACTTTGACTTTGATGTCACAATTTAATTATATTGTCCTTCACACTTGAACATTCATTAGAGTACCAAATTGTTTTTTCGTAAATTATTATCATAAAAACCTTATAAACATCGTTTTAAACCCAATTTAGTCTAACGAAAGAGTGGGTCGTAATGTGGATCATGATTTAGGTTTCATTCCGGTTGATTTTCTATTTATTTTTTTTCAAAAATATAAATGGATACATGGGATGATCTTGGGCACGAGATTGATTCGACGTGCCATATTAAACCATATGCATGGTGTCTTTACGCTCAAAAGTCACTTTTATAACGTGACAGACGAATTATATTTTAACTCCGATCAAAACACCTTTTTACATTTAGTCCATGAAATATTTTAGTGGAAAAAATTTATTAAAAAAAGTAAATTGTGAAGTTTGACTAGGCTACGTACCAGACCACACCAAATTGAAAAGAAAAAAAATCGTATTCGTCTTAAATATGGGTACGATACGATGCAGATATACAGATGCATAAATTATTAGGAAGAATTTGCCCTCATTTGAGTCCCACAAAGTTCGAGGGATTAATCTCTGCATTATATTTGAAAAAAATACTTTATATTAACAATTTTTTTGTTAATATTAGTAAATTTCAGAATACAATCCATTTTATTCAATTGGTTCCTTTTATGTTATCAACTCGTTTAACTATGACCATAATCATTTAAATTACTATTTTCTGTAAAAAAAAAAATCACGTTTACAACATTCTTGTCATTTATTTGACGAATATCATATCCAGAACTTTATAAAAATGACCTACGTAGAGGATGTGAGTTTAGGCCTTAATATAAGTAGACTTTTAAATAAACTTTTGAGCTTGATAGACCTTCAAAAAGGTTGTATCTTAAAAATTGGCCTATTAGAGGCCAAATGCCAGGGGGTGTTTCTCTTTAGGCCCTCTCAATATCTCTAAGGCCACCTAAATTCACATCTGATAGTTATCTACTCGATGTACATTTTTCTAAAAAACACACATATGATAGATAACTACGGGCGTGTATTTAAGGGACCTAAGATATGTCAGGAGGGCCAAAAGAGAAATGTTCAAGGCCATGTTCGAACCTACTTTTTATAGCAAGCCAGACTCATGACTTATAAAGTCCGACGGGACCTAACCTATTTCCACTCCTAAGAGGCAAAAGTAATTCTATCAGAAAGTAACAATTAAGTATGAATCGATTCTAGGTCTCTATAATCAATTTTAGCCTCTGTTGAAGTGAAACCAAATATACTATTAGTTGATTATGCCTCTTCAAATAAAAAACTATTAGTTGATTATGTTCAATTTTCGTTTTTTGATACAAATTCTAATTCAATTCGTTGGCCGGTGTGCTATAAACAAGTTTACATAGAATATACTCCCTTCGTCCCGTAATAGATGACCATTTGAAAATTTTCAATTTTGACCTAACTTAGTTTGACCATATTTTTCTACTAATATACAAAGATAAATAATATCATATAAGACGTTGTTAGATTCGTCTCGATGAGTATTTTCAAAATATCAAATTTTCATAATTTTTTCTACCATATTATTCAAAATATTTAAACTTAAAATTATGCATTGACATGTGTAATAGGGTCAACTGGGTCATGTATCATGGGACGGCGTGAGTAGTTTTCATTTGCAATTGCAAGTTGCAACAACTCATATAATGCAAAGCCAAGTGCATAAGACAAAAATTAAAATTGCCCTATTAAACTATTATTATTGAAATACTACACCATACTTGCTTTTATTTTTCTTTTTTTGGTAGTAACACCAACCTTGTTTTCTTCAAGTGTTTGTTTAATATATATGTCCATATGTTGTCAGAGAAAACAGTTTTCCAAGTTGAATTCAAACCTTGCAGAATCAATCAACTCCCCATGTTAGATTCCCTGCACACATATATGGATGAGAGAGAAACCCTAGAAGTGAAGATTTGGATCCACTGTGGTCATTATCCTACACATTTATAAAGTTAACATATTAATCGCTGTTGTATCGAGATCAAATGGTTTATATTTTAAGCTTATATTTTAGAGTTTAAAAGAAAATTAAAATTGTTTGTTTTATGCACTGTTCGATCTTGATTCAATGACCATCGATGTTCTGACCGCATGAGTAGGCAAGATTGTTACTATAGGGTATCTAAATCTTGGAAATGGACACAGAAGAGTCATGTGTTTTTTTCTTCTCTCAGGCTCTTTCTTTCAAGAGTACAGTACATTGGAGTTGAAGTTGAAACATAGAGAAGTGCTATCACTTTTTTTACTTCACTTCCAACTCTCAGCCAAAAATAGTAGAAAGCTGAGGAAAACATTTCAATGGTTCAGAGCAGAAGTACATATTAGCATCATTATCATCAACAATCATATCATGCTTTGAAAAAGGTTAGCATAGTAATGTGCAATAAATATTTTTATGCTAATAAATATTTTAGATATTCATTAATTTATGTTTTTTTCATCACAGATATCATCATAGCATGACCAAATCTAGAAGCTGAAGTTCATTTATTCAATCACACAACATGAGTACTAGTTTGTGTGTGCAAGTGCTATTGGTGTGAATCATTGAAGAAAGACTCAGATACTAAAATCCAAGCCATAAATCTGTGCTACACATGCAAGCAGCCTCTTGTGTATGATATGTTTTCTATCATTGTCTAGCATTGCAGAAAATAATGGTTTTGGTCAGATTCAATCAGACACATTATTCAAGTCTTCTGTTTCCTTGCAGCAAATAATGGTACCTTTGAAAGACCTATATACCCTACCCTATGAAATTTATTTTTGACCTACATAAACATTAGAGGAAGTTTTCTTTTATTAGGTGTAAACTACCGACACATTATGCATCAACCACTTGCGCTAGACCTAGTAATTCATTAGAGGTTATTGCTAATTACTGATTAAAGAAACAAATTTTGCTTAGGGCAATCTTTGAGGAGGTTATCATGTGTACCTATGGTGAGAACTAGTTCTAATCCAAATTCCATAAACAGTTCATTTTCATTTTACTAGCTATCTTTGAATTGAAAGAGTTCTTATTCATGGAAAGTGATAGAGAGGAATATCAAGGTGGTAGCAACCAGATAGGAATCTCTAGTAACAAACTCAAAATCAAGATTGCACCAACTAGCATCAAAAAACAAGGTGAAGACAATGCTTCAAATTTACCTTCACCAAACACAAAAACTTCCATAGAATCATCACCTTATGAATCACCTCTTGTTTCTCCACCTTCATCAGCATTTGTTTCAGCATTGCAATCTCCATATATATCTCCAAGAGCCACAGTTCCAAACCCTACTACTAGTACTATTACTACATCCACCTTCACCACTACAAATCCTTCCACACCAGAAGATGTTCCTAGTAGTTCCTACACCCCTCCTTCTGATCCTTATGAGTTTTCTGATGACACTTCTGATACAAAACTCAAATTCATGACATGTGTTCCTGAAACAGTTCCTCCAAGAATTTCATTCTCATTTCCAGTTCCTAGGGTTTCATTTGCAAAGAACTCTGTTTCCCCTGCTACCACAAACTCCAAACTTGGAAGCTGTGATGTCTACATTGGATTCCATGGACAAAATCCGAATCTTATTCGCTTTTGCAAGTGGCTTAAATCTGAGCTTGAGCTTCAAGGTATTGATTGTTTACTTGCTGATAGATCAAAGTATTCAGATATTCAAAGCCATGAGATTGCTGATAGAGTCATTTGCTCGGTTGCTTTCGGTTTGGTGATCGTCACAAGTTCGAGTTTCCTCAACCGTTTAAGCATGGAAGAGGTGAGATTCTTTGCTCAAAAGAAGAACTTGATTCCTATATTCTTTGATACATTACCTGCTGAGATTCTGTCACTTCTTAATTGCAATTCAATTGATAAAGAATGTAAAGAAGCGATGGATGGACTCATCAAGTGCAATGAGTTTTGTCTAGAGGCTAATGATGGTAATTTAAGAAGTTGCATATCGAAAGTTTCGAGTATTTTAAGAGCAAGACTTGGTAGGAAGAATGTTGGTCATAAGGATAATCATAATATGCTAGGATTTGAGAGTTTATTACCTTTTCCAAGGAATGCATATTTTGTTGGAAGAGAGAAAGAGATTATGGAGATTGAAGGTTTACTTTTTGGAAGTAGGAATTGTTTTATGGACCAACAAGTTCAAGATCATTGTAGAGCAAGTGGCAGCGGACAATCTGAAGGACTTGCAGATGAAGAAAGTGAAACTACGGTTGGAAAAGGCGGTGGTGGAAGGTATATAAGCTTAGAGATAGGGAGGAACAAAGAACCAAATTTAGAGGCTTGGATTGAACAACCAATGATAGGAAACAATTCATTGAAGAGGTTGAAGAATAAGAAGTCAAAGAGTGGAAGCTACAACTACAAGAGTTTGTGTAGTAGTAGTGTGATTTGCATTAGTGGAGTTTCTGGAATTGGAAAATCTGAATTGGCATTAGAATTTGCTCATAGATATTACCAAAGGTACAAGATGGTTTTGTGGATTGGTGGTGAAGCTAGAAATCTCAGACAGAACATACTGAACTTATCACGAAATTTCGGTTTGGATGTTGGTGCTGATTCCGAGATTGAAAGGGGTCGAATTCGCAGCTTTGAAGAGCAGGAACTCGAAGCGTTCAAGAGAATAAAGAGGGAGCTTTTTGGTGATACACCTTACTTGTTGATAATTGATAATCTTGAGACTGAAGAGGAATGGTGGGAAGGAAAAGATCTGTATGATTTGATACCGAAAAACAACACAGGAGGGACTCATGTTATTATTACTACAAGGCTTTCCAAGGTAAAGAACTATGATACCATTCACCTTCCTCCATTGCCATTATCTGATGCAATGATTTTGATAAGAGGAAGAAAAAGAAAAGAGTATTCAATTGATGAGGTAAACTTCCTTGAAAAATTCTATGAGAAACTTGGTAGGTTGAGTTTTGGTTTGATGATGATTGGTTCATTGTTATCAGAACTTGGAATTGGTCCTTCTGCACTCTTTGAGGCTATAAACCAAGTTTCACTCAATGCAGATTCAAGATCATGTTGTATCAGTATTGCACAAGAACAATGGTGCAAGAACAATCCTTTCCTCATGAAGACACTCCTTTTTTGTTTAGAAACTTTGGAGAAAACTAAAGAAAAAGGAAATTTTCTTGCTATAAGAATGCTTCTTGTCGGTGGTTGGTTTTCTCCTGCTCCAGTTTCAGCAAATTTGTTAGCCAATGCAGCAAAGAGTTTATCAACAAGTGAAAATCATCTCAAGAAGTGGACAAACTGTATGAGCCTAACATCGAGTTGTTTTGTATCGTCGCGGACGTGGAAAGACGAAGAAGATTCGGCTGCGCTTCTCGTGAGGTTTGGACTAGCAAAAAGGACTAATCTACATGATGATGGATGTTGGCTTCATTTCCATTCCATAACACAAACATTTGCTAAAAGAACAGGTGGTTTGAAATTCGCAAAGGCTGCAATTCAAGGAGTAAGAAAAATGAACAACCATGCAATCTCGGATCATTTATGGGAATCAGCTTTTCTTGTTTTTGGATTCAAATCCGAACCTCCGGTTGTGGAGCTAAAGGCGACCGACATGGTTTTATACATCAAAAGAACAGCTCTTCCGCTCGCGATTCAAGCCTTCACTGCGTTTTCGAGATGCAATTCGTCTTTAGAACTCCTAAAAGTTTGCACCAATGCACTTGAAGAAGTTGAAAAGTCCTTTGTAACTCAAATTCAAGATTGGTCTCACGACTCGATTTGTTGGAAAAAAAGGTTGCAAAGACGACAAAAAGTGGATGAATATGTTTGGCAGGATGTTACCTTATTGAAGGCAACATTACTTGAGACAAGAGCTAAGCTGTTAGCTAGAGGAGGACATTTAGACAGTGGTAAGGAACTTTGCAGAACATGTATTAGTATTAGAACTGTGATGCTTGGACATAACCATGCACAAACCTTGGCTGCTCAAGAGACATTGGCAAGGTTGGTGAGAATGAGGAGTAAGATATGAACATGAACATGAACATGCATGTTTTGTTTCACCATTTGTCTTGTGCATTTACATTTAAACTTCATACATGACACCACTTGTAGTGGAGATGTAATGTTACTATGGTAATGTAGATTGAATAATGATCACATTTCGTTCTTGAAATCGTGTTGACTTAGTCTCTAAATTTATGTAATAGTCTATCACCCATTTGTTGAAAGCGAACTAAAATAATATCATTACTAACTATAACAAGAACTTATGTTTATATAAAAGTTGTAAGATGATCATTTAATCATTGACCACTCATCTTATTACATAGTTGACTCTTCAGATATTTCATAGTTAAGAAAGGCACAAGTTATTATGCATAAGGATATTTATATGCACCATGCATAAGCCAATCTGAACCATTAGATCAATGACAGATGTTATAATCTGATGCTTCAGCCCAAATATATCATAACCGTCGGATTTTGTACACGTGTTTTAATCTTATGCTTTCTGCTTGCTACAGCGTTTCTTCCCTTTCCAGATCGAGAATTTCACCGTTTCCATATTCCGTCGCCGGCGCAATCAAGATTCTCACCGGTTTCTCACCGGTTTCTTGCCATTCCGACGTGATTCTCAGCGTCGCTTGCTTCTTCGACGTGATTCTTCCCTTACTCATCCTACTATTCGACGTTATTCACCCTTATTCGCTTTCTCCATCTTGATTCTTCCGATTCAGAAATCCATCGCCGGCACCGCTATTCTCACTGTTTCTCGAATCTGCAACTTGATTCTTAGCCGTGATTATTCACTCCGACGTGATTCTCATCTTTCTCTGCGACGTATTACTCACCTTCTCCGACGTTATTCACTCCGACGTAATTATCCGGCGAGTTATTCTCTTAATTCGATTTATTCTATTAATTCGATGCAATCTGTGAAAATTACTGTTGAATATACAAAATTACTGTTGAATCATTGAATCGAAAACTGATTCTATAAAATTGAAGTAAAGGATCATTGAATTGAAAATTGATGCTATAAAACTCAAGTTATAAAACTCAAGTAAACTGAATTGTACTAGATTGAATCATTGCCAATTGTTTTGGAGTAATCATCAGTTTTAACTCATTCAATCTGTGATGTTTTTATCTGTGATTTTTAACTCATTCAATCTGAGATAAAATCACAGATTTGAATCATTCAACCTGTGATGTTGTTATTTCAATGTGAATATTCAATATGTGATGTTTTTATCTCAATGTGAATATTCAATCTGTGATTTATTAGCTCAATGCTATAAAACTGATGATTACTCACCAAAACCATATCCACAGGCCAATGGTTTTGGAGTATAACTTACCAAAACCATATCCACAGGCCAATGGTTTTACATACAAAGCTTATGGTTGAATCATTGAAAATTACTGTTAAAACTTCAGAAGTAAACTGATGCTATAAAACACAAAACTGATGCTATAAAACTGAAGTAAAGGATCATTGAATTGAAAACTGATTCTATAAAACTTATGTTATAAAACTGAAGTAAACTAAATTTTACTTGATTGAAAACTGATGGAGTATGAATTTAGCTTATTACTCACCAAAACCATTTTCACAGGCCAATGGTTTTGGAGTACAACTGATCAAAACCATTTGCTCAGCACAATGGTTTTAGCATATTTTCCAGAGTTTACCAAAACCATTTGGTCAGCACAAGTGCTTACAAAGTACAACAACAACACTATAATTGAATCAACTTACATCATGAACAAGATCTACATGAACAATTTTCCAATAGTAACAAGATCTACATGATCAATTTACAGACAATTGTTTTGGAGTACAACTGACCAAAACCATTTGCTCAGCACAATGGTTTTGGAGTACAACTGACCAAAACCATTTGCTCAGCACAATGGTTTTACCATATTTCCTCAGCACAAGTGTTTACAAAGTACAACAACAACACTATAATTGAACCTACTTACATCATGAACAAGATCTACATGATCAATTTTCCAATAGTAACAAGATCTACATGATCAATTTACATCATGAACAAACAAACAACAACAACACTATAATTGAACCAACTTAACACTTTGAAACCATTTCCACAGGAAAATGGTTTCATAGTGAAAATCTCAGAAACCATTTACACAGGCAAATGGTTTTGGCATAATTTTTAAACAAAACATACTATAATCACCACATTTAATCACTCTGAAACCATTAATTTGACTTCATTTTCCCCAATTCGAAATTAGAATGTCAATCTAGGTTTTCTAACTAATAATAACAAAACAGAAATGGTTTCTAACTAACAAAATCACTTTCAAAACACTTTCTAATTATTTCAACTTCTCAAGATAAGTTCATACCTGTTTATATTTCATTTTTGAAGAGTGTTGTTGATTTTTGTTGAGTTTTGAAGTTCAGTTTCTACAACCGTAATGATGAAGAAGATGGTTGCGTGAAGTTGAGAATGGTTGCGTGAAGGTGATTTTGATGATGATGAAGTGCGGTGGTGATGATTATGGTGACTGACGGTTACGGTGGCGGTTATGGTGAAAAAAGATGGAAGAATCGAACGTTGATGATGAAGTCGCAGAAAAGGACGACGGTGATGAAGATTGTGAATGACGACGATGATGATGATGGTGGAAAACGACGACGGTGATGATGTTCGCCGGTGCCGGTGAAGTTTGTTACAGGCGACGGGAGGTTGTTACAGGTGATGATTATGGTGGAGAAAGCAATTTCGCGGGTGGAGAAAGTAATTTTCGTTTGGGCTTGGTTTACTGGGCCGGATCCGGTCTGGGCTTATGCATGGTGCATAAGTTTTACTTATGCACCATAACCACTCCCGTTAAGAAAACACGTTCAACACTTGTAGTTGTCACTAACACAACCAAAGCTAACTTTAGAAGCTTGTACACCACATCAAATGTAGTTCACTTTTCACAAGCATCACACAAAGGTTTGAAAATCCTTTCAACTTTGAAAAATTGAGGTCACCTGGAACACTTCTAAGATGATTTTGAAGCTGATGGCGCACCACCACTTTTGGTACACTCATAAAATCATTTTTGATAAAGCTCAACCATCGTCAATAATTTGTCCACATCAAAAGTTGCAAATGATGATGCTGGACTCAAGCGTGCAACACATTGTAAAAGTTTGATATTCACTATATCAAACCTAGTTTTTGCAGATTTTATAATGTGAATCCTGTCAAAACTTAGAAAACGTATTATAATTGACATGAATGTCTATGTTCACCATCGTACTATCCCTACAAAAACCACACAACAATTTTGAGGATGGTATGAATGGTCACGAATGACTCGTGACCATGAATCATGATATCATAACCCACTCTCAAATGATAAGTAGGAAATAAAAGAGAAGAAGGAATGAAGAGGATATTTGCAATGAAAATGGAGAAGAATGTCATTTCTTGGAC
The DNA here is from genome assembly GCF_051527215.1 of Medicago sativa. NCBI lineage: Eukaryota > Viridiplantae > Streptophyta > Magnoliopsida > Fabales > Fabaceae > Medicago > Medicago sativa. The sequence continues at coordinate 6,694,267 of NC_140751.1, read as the reverse complement.
AAAATTACATTATCAAACTAATTAGATAAATAGAAACATTTTCATCTAATTAAGTCAATATCTCTAATACGAAAGCACTATTTGGTTGTCGACAAAATATAAAAGTATTAATTTGATCTCTTAGAGTTCAACAAACTTGATCCTTTCATGATGAAAGAAGAATGTTTAACTTAAAGAAAGAATGAACAATATTCAAAATTTATCGATTATAGGATTTTTATTTTGAGGGACCAAATTGTCCCAAAAACTTGTTGCAAAAGGACTAAATTTGCATTTTTATTTAAAATATATGTAGTCCGTTCTTTATATGTTATGTGGAGTGTCACGTAAGCCCATCTTAGTTCAAAAATTAAAAATAAAAATGAACTTTTTAGAAAAAAAAAACAAAAGAACTAAATTATATAATTCTGATTTATATTTGCAAGGGATCAAAGTTGGTCGTGTTTTTTTTTTTTGTTGGGGAGACTAATATATCCTCCTTATTTTTTGTGAGTAATCAAAATAAATCTTCACTCTAATTTTTTATTTTTTGTGAATAACCAAAATAAGTCTTCACTCTAATTTTTATTTTGTTTATAATAGTAATCAAACTCGAAGGTGCCCTTTCTCCCTCTTACGATGCTAAGTGATGTTGATTTGGGGTTGTGATTGTGATAAACTACCAATGGTACAATTTGTTTCTACAACCACTACTCAACAGATACTGTATTAACCTTGTGCAGAATTTTGTTTCAAGAAAATTGCTGTTCACACATTAGAGAAGGCTGGGACACACATGCAAAATACGCTTTTGCCCCCTCGGCAGTTAACTGCCGAGGAATTTGAAATCCGGCTGCAGTTAACTGCCGAGGAATTCCTCGGTAGTTAACTGCCGAGGAAAGCATTTATGCAGACAGCAGGTTCTGCATTAATGCTAAGCATTTCCAAGCCATTTTTCGGCCAGTTTTTACCTGTAATTTTACCAAAGCATTTCCATATGCAATTCAAATTATACAACAATGAAACTCGGTCATAAACAAGAAAAATACAATATCTTTTACATATGTCCATAATTAAATCAAACCGACATTTGGTTCAAACCACACAAAAGTTTGAAATTCATCAAAACGGAACATAGTGTCCATAATCAAACAACACATTACAAGTCATTACACATCATTACACATCATTAAATTAAATCCCTACTTACATTCATTACAATTGCATATGGAACGAACATATATATATAATACATTATTTTCCACCATATTCCTAAACATAAATCCGACGTCGCTATCGTCTTTAATAAGCCAAGGCATATAGCTTGCCGTTTTCCATGTGAATTCATCTCTATCTTCTCCTAGGTCTATCATTGGCATTAGAGCAGACAAGTGACGTGTATATTGATTTTCACCAAGATGCTCAAAATAAGTGTTAAGTTGTGTCTTCAAATCATCAATAGAGTCCGTCGGTGTTATCATAACCTTAACCGTCTTTTTAAACGCGCAATACCTAACACGCCCTTCAATTCTTGCAACCTCTGACATGTTTCACTTGACAAAAGCTTTAACAAAATAATCATAGATTAGAACAAAATTAAATGGAATGTAATAACGAATAAATCAAATGTGCAAACATTAATAAGCTATAAATAAGTATTGCACTAGTTTCAAGTCAATAAAAGTCATGTTATCATATATATCAATATAAATTACATAATGTTACTTATATATTGGCCACAAAAAATTGGCATTACAATTTTGACCCCAAAATATACGTCGGTGTAATTTCTACCAAAAAAAAGGACTAACACCGACAAAAAAATCCCTTGTTAATTGCCAAGTGATTGGAGAAGATCAAGTGACATAAAATCTTCCTCATCTTCCGCAATAACTTCAAATTGTTGCTTTGGTTTTTCGGGAGTGTCCAACAAAATAGGCGCCGCTTTGTTTGATTCCTTTTGTGGTTTTGGCGGTTTGTTTCCACTTTCAATAGCCATGAGCTTTCGGAACAACTCATGTTGATCCAAATACTCATCTTCCCAAGTCACCGCATCTTGTTTCTTGTGATTGTGCCACTCCGTAGATGATGGAGGTAGTGGACAACCATTCCTCAAGTAAATAAGCACAAAGTGATTAGGAATTACCCCAAGGCACATGATGGGAGTTTTTTGCTTGCCCGGCGGTGGTGGCCCTCTTAGTGGGAAAAAAGATTCTGAGTTACCAACTTCAAGATTTGTCAACACAACCACACACCTTTTGTAATAATTGGCAACAATGTGCCCCATGTCCGGAAAAGTCAACCACTTATCAACAAGATGTGCACAACTTTTTGTATTTGCGGGAGGATGTAAGCCATTTAAAATGTAGTTATAACGATCCTCACCCGCAAATACTTCAACATAATCATCTCTATGATCTTTCAATTCTTGAATAAGATGTGTACGAATCATGAGATGATTTTGTTCGGTTAAGCCCATGAACTCGGCTATAGCCCGGAATCCACAATGTCCATCGCCAATAACATCCACCACTTTTTCAATAAATGGAAGCATGAAGCGTGGCATATAATCAATAGGCCTCATAACCGGGATAGCCTTAGGCTTTGGATACCGAGAAGGTGGTGGAAGTGGGGAAATTGGTGCTTTACCAAGACGAGCACCTTTTTTCCTTTTATATGATGATGTTGTTGGTGATGGTGACGGTTGACTATCCGGATTTTGGGAATCAACAACCTCCCAAGAAGAAGGGATCCGGCTAGTGGATGTAATTCTTCCTTTAGACCTCGCAATGTCCACTTTTTTCTTGGCTCCCTTGGTTGTTGCTTTTTGTGGTGGTGGAGACATCATGGTGGTTTCAGGAAATGCCAATTGCCGCAAAGCCTCCTTGACTTCAAGCTTCATTTGGAAAGGGAGTTTCTTGAGACGTTCTACAATACCCTTCAACTCATCATCCACCGAAAAACCAAGTTCATTACTTTCTTCTGCCATGCGTAACCTTTGCCAATGGTGGTGTATCTCATCCAATAAAATTGGCTTTTCTTCAAGGAGTTTAGTTGCAATTTCGCATGCACATGGTAAGCCATAAGATGTCCTTTGAACACAACCACAAATTTCCTTGTTCATGCACAACGTTTCCCTACAACGTGACTCTTCCATAGCAATGTTGTCCAAAGCATATCTAGACACATGACCACCTAAGCCGGAGTACAAAGTGACATCTTTGAATCTATGTTCCAACACGGTAACGCTTTGACCAAAGGCTGTTTGTATCGCAGTGTGTTGAAGCAACAACATGTTATGTATTTTCTCCCAACAAGTACCCAAATCACCCACACTATTGTCTAAATATTTCTTCACCAAAGCATGAGCCGATTCTACCCTATTGGTGGATCTACAACCAAGATGCAACACACGGTCTGTCCATACCCTCACTATTTTCTCCTTCACTTCATTCAAGGTGGTCATGGCATAGGCTAGGAAAGGTGGGAAATCACTACAAGCATCTTGGAACTCCACTAATGCATTTGCATATAACTCTTGAGTGGACGATTCAACCATATCTTTCCATGCCCTCATGATCTTCTTGACAACATCGCGATTACTCACCTCTTTCCCATCCTTTTTTCCCATAGGATATTTACAATCTAAGACGCACCTTTGTTTAACATTTGCTTGCACATGAAAGTAACAATTCATACCATAACTTTCCGGGAAAACAATTCCAACCGCTTTCATCAAAGACCCATCTCTGTCGGTAACAATCACCTTAGGCATATTCATCTTTGAAGTAAGAAGTTTACGCAACATTTTTAAAACCCAAACAAAGTTTTCCTCTTTCTCATGCATCAAGAATCCAAACCCAACCAAATATGTCAAATCGGTCGAAGTTACCCCAACTACCTCAAACATTGGCATCTTATACAAGTTGGTTTTGTAGGTGGAGTCCATAACCAAAACCGTTGGAAAATTGTTAAACAACTTAACGGATGTTGGATGAGCCCAAAAGATATCTTCGATTGTATTACTTTCACCATGTGTTCTTGAGTAATAAGTATAGTTGTGCTCCTCCAACTTCGAGATTGGATATTGCAACGGCTTCTTGTCACCTCTATTTGCCTTCCATATTTTTTGACGTTCATTGTACACTTGCTTCACATTTGTCATGCAATGTGGTCTTTTGTTCTTCAAGTGTATCAAAATATTTCTTGGAAGCACCTTGCTCTTGGTCAAGTCATGTACAATCTTCTTGTCATCCTCCTTTAATCTACCGGCAAGAATGTGTCCTTCTAAAGCCGGCTCCATCGCATGGTTGTGAACTCCATTAAGAATGTTCAATCCCCATTCCTTTGTTTGCGTACTTTGATATCCACTAATCATGAACAAGCACCCGCATTTTCTTGAGCCCGTTGTCGCATGCTTCGGTTTTTTTTTAGGCACTTTGTGAGCTCCACTCCTTTCACACACTAGGCGCAATATTGGATGGATCAAGCTTGATCTTTGTGTAACAATTGTAAATCCCGCCTTGTTTGCTTGACAACGTACCCACCCAAGCAATTCTTCTCTATCTTGAAACTTAATGTCGTCAGAAAAAAACCTAGCCGTGTCAACTTCGTGGGCTTGAAGTGGGACGACACCGGGGCTAACATATTTAGAAGCTTCAACATGGACGGAAGCTCCATCAATGTTTGGTTTGACTTCAACCTTAGGCGGTTTGACATCTCCGGAAATTTGGACAAAATTACGTTTTGTCTCTCCCGAAACATCTTCCGCGTTCTCGGTCATTACTATAATTAAACAACACAAAAATATAAATTAACAACTTACTAATGCATAAACATCAATGTCATAATGAACCAAAACAAAAAAAACAAAAAAAAAAAATTGAAAAAATGGCAGTAGCTGCCATTTTTTTGTCCTGAAAATTTTTCCCAAGAGTTCCTCGGTAGTTAACTACCGAGGTTTTCCTCGGTAGTAAGGTACCGAGGATTTCCTCGGCAGTAAACTGCCGATATTCCCCATGACAGTGTTACGTAGCTGACGTTGTAAAACTACCCTGACATATCCAAAAAATAAACCGAATAAAATGCACAATACCTGTTTTTTACGTCAAAAGTGTGTTGAATCATCCTATGCTTGATGCTTGAATCATTTTGGAGCAAGATTTGATGAAATTTTTTTTAGAATTTTGGGGTGGATTGGAGTGGTATGAAGGTGATGAGAAAATAGTGTGTAGGGGGAGCAGGTTTCCTGTTTCATCTGAAGAAACATAATCCTCGGCAGTTAACTACCGAGGAATTCCTCGGCAGTTAACTGCAGCCGGATTTCAAATTACTCGGCAGTTAACTGCCGAGGGGGCAAAAAGGTCATTTACATGTGTGTCCCAGCCATATGGTATGTGTCAACAGCAAATTTCTTGTTTCAATATGCAACAAACGGTAAATAAGAGTGAGAGGGAGTAGTGACAATAGTACAATCTGTTCCTTTCACATGGTATGACAAATTGGTTTACTCTTTGACCATTTCAGTTTCTTTTTCATCAAGCTTTTTTTTTTTTGAGAGATTTTTCTTTTTCATCAAGCATATATAACATCCTCTTCATTCATTGTCCATTAAAGCCACACTTCAATCTCAACTACACACCTTACAACCATTTCTTTCTTGTATACTTTTAATTGATGTTATAGTACAAAGGGATTGATTCTACAAAAATGTTAAATTATATGTAGGATCGAGCCATTAAACTATAACATAAGGTAAAAGTTTTGAAAACTTATATGGCATACAAGTAGTTAAGAAAGATCCTAAAGAATTCCTTGAGAACTACTTTAATATAAATACAAAACTTCTACAGTTTTAAGATCTTTGAGTTTATATTTCAATGTGGCATGTATTTTGGGAATATTTGATATGTGACCTGCAAAACAAATTTCTAAGTAGTATTCTACTTTTCTTTGTCATTGAAAATTATCTTTTATTTTGTTAATTTTGTATTTATTCGTGAGATAAGTATCCCGTATAAAGGATGCACAAACCCGATAAATAGTTAATCATTTTTTTTCCTTTTTAAAATGTTTTCACAACATCTTTTTGATAAATTACTCTATTTTTTTCCATCCATTTGCAAAAATTAGGAAGATAGTTCTCTAGGTATGTATAACAACTCTTTTCCATTGTTTATTTTCTTTGTTAAATTATTTAATGTTTACTCTCTCATGATAGTTGAGGAAGGTGAACTCTATAATATATTGTTGGATTGGTTAAGAGATGTTTATTAATAAAAATTTAATTGGTTTATTTGCTGAAACCATGACTCACTTCTTTCTTATTTCTTCAATGTCAAATAAAATAGGAGGGAATCATGGTCAGTATCTTATAGTCCAATTAAATTTTCTTTAGTGAATTTATCCAAGTTATGGTCTTGGTCAATTCAAAAATATATTTTGGAAGCTTGAAGTTCACCTCCTTTTGAAAATAGTAAAAGAAAAGAAAAACCACCTGAAAAGATTTGTTGTATTTCCTATGTCCCAAATTATAAATTGTTTCGACCTTTTCATACAAATTAAGAAATGTAGCTAATCTTCCATGGGAAAGAGAAATTGTGTGTTACTTTATAAAACTATTTTTTATTGAAAGATACTTTATAAAACTATTCTTCATTAGTATTATGGAAAAAATAAATTGAAGAATTAAAAGAAGAGAAGGTATAAATGGGTAATGTAAATGGAAGAATTGAAGATAAAATGATTTTTAAGCTTCTTTAGATTGATTCCGTCACTTTCACATGGTCTGACAAATTGGTTTACTTTTTGACCATTTCAATTTCTTGTATTTACACCATCGTCTAATAATAATTGTTTCTTTAGAAAAATAATTGTTTTTTTTAGCATTTTTTCTCTTTCTCAAAATAATTGTTACTTTAAAATATAACATTTATTATTTTTTTCACTATTATACATTTATTTATTGAATTTCATTCAACTTAATTATTCAAGTAATTACAATTAATAACGGTATTATAGTAAATGATACTCATTTTACCATTGAAATCAACACAATTAATCATTTTCTTAATAATCGTACACAAATCTTAAACGACTAATATTATGGTACGGAGGGAGTATTTTTTTTCTTATTATTTTTTTTTTGAGAAATCTTATTATCTTTGTTGGATAAGGTAAAATATAAATAGAGCTCTCTTTTTCATCGAGCATATAGATAGGCAAATATCCTTCCTTCGTTGTCCATTAAAACCACACTTCAATCTCAGCTACACATCTTACCACTATTTAGTTCAACTCACATATTTTTTTTTTTTTTTGTAATAGTCACTTTGGTCTCTAAATATGCTATGATTAGTCATAATAGTCTTCTCTGATGTGCGTTCTATTATTGCCTCCTATTCCTGAGGGAGTGATCAGGATTAAGCCGCGTGGCGATACCCGCGAAAAACGAAAGACTCTTTTTTTTTTTTTCGCTTAGAGCTTCCCACGTCTATAAATAGAAGCTGCTTTCTCTATTTGGCAAAGCAAGGGGAGATAGATATGGATCCACCAGTTACCAATTTACCGCTTTTTCAAATTGAGCAAGAAATTGTGAATGTAGAGAACGAAAAGCTCCTGCAGGAGCAAACCCTGTCCCTCAATGTATTGTGCATTTTGTTAGTCAAAAAAGTCTTTGACACTAAAATAATATCTCAATTTTTGCAATAATTCTTTTTATATAGAGACTGAAATGTCAATAAATATGTACTTATAAGGACCGATATGACAATAAATAATTATATTGAACGACTAATATGACAATATTAATAATATAACATCATGAACTATTTTGACTAACGAATGCACACTCAATGACTATTTTGAAATTTTAATATAATAAAGGACTATTGTGACTATTCATTACATGTTCAAGGACCAAAGTGACTATTACCCCTATTTTTTTCTTTTATATACTTTTAGTTGATGTTATAGTGCCCTGGGATCGATTCTACAAAAATTTTAAGTTATACGTTGGATCGATCCAATAGTGTACTATAAAATAAGCTAAGAAATTTGAAAACTCACATGGCATACAAGTAGTTAAGAAAGATCCTACAAAAGGGGTTGCTAATCTTCCTGGAGAGCTACTTTAACATAAATACAAAACTTCTGCAGTTTTAACATCTTTGAGTTTATATAGCTTTTGTGCCTTATCAAACTTTCATGGATTTTTCTAGTCTTTTTCACATAAGATGAAAGGAGCAAGTGAATGCAGAACAAATATTTTTGTGATAAATTATAGTTAGCTAGTTAAAGAACACTTGTTTTCTTGATTCACCTCTTGCACATAATAATGTCATTTTCATATAGCAGTTAATAACGCTTAAGACAGACCTGAGTAACTACTTGAATATAAATACAAAACTCTTGCAGTTTGAATCATTTTAAGTTCATATAGTTTTTTATGCTTACTTATTTGATTCTTATTGATTTTTCTGATCTTATTCACTTGAAATATAGAAGAAGGTAGAGCAAATATTTGTGTGATAAAATTATAGGAACTGAATTGAATAGGAGATGCCATCTTTTTAGTTGGTTATAAAACATTTGTTTCTTGATTTACTTAATGCAGCATTGTCCCTCGTAATAAACTCTATCTAACTGGTTTGCCATTTTAATATTATCCTGATCTTGCATGTGCTTGTGCAAAATGCTTCCAGATTGTTAAACTTGTTTAATCATTATGCATTAATCTGCTTACATGTTTATTTATCTGGGCTTATAATTACTATTCACAAAGTGAGGTGACACTGGCTCACATATGGAAACCCTACACTGTATTTTTCTTCTCCTTGCTCTCTAAATATAATCATTTTCGTTTTAGTCTTCATAAAAAAAATTGATATGTTTTTGTCCTTATAAAATTTGTAATATTTATAAGGACTAAAAACTTATTTAACTCTTCTATCTATTTACAAATTTGGTTAAATTAGCTTCTTTTTTGTTTTATCTATTTATTTTGAGATCAAGTAAATTATTTAAGGCGAATCAAATAGATTTTTGAATGTGACATGTATTGTTGGTGGAAAAATGCTAAGCTATCATTGAATATTTGATTTGATGGGTGACCTGAAAAGCAAATTTCTAAGTAGTATTTTATCTTTAATATTTGTGTATTTTTTTGGTACAGTCAAAATAGGTGGGAGAAGTAGAACACGATGACTTTTCAGAAAGTCACTCATTTTAGTATTAATATTGTTCAAACACGTTTAATTTGTGTTTAAGTATCCATATAAAAGACGTCCAAACCTGAAAAATAGTAAATCATTTTGGCTCCTTCTTAAAATGATTTTACAACATGTTTTTGATAAATTACTCTATTTTTTTCCATCCATTTATTTACAAAAATTGGGAAGATGGTTCTCTAGGTATGTACAACAACTGTTTCCATCGTTTTCCTCTTTGTTCAAATGTTAAACTTTTACTCTTTCATGACATTTGACCAATATTTTTGGATTGGTCAAGAGAAGTTTATTAATGAAAAATTCATTGATCTTATGCTGGTTCATGCCTCACTTTTCTCTTATTTATCTAGTTTCAAATAAGATATGAGGGAATCATGTTCCAAGTGTAGATCAGTTAAATTTTCTTTAATGAATTCTTCCAATTAAGGTCTTGGTCAATCTAAAAATATATTGCAGAAGTTTGAAGTTTGTTTGCTTTTGAAAATACTAAAAGAAAATAAAAACCAATGGAAAGGACTTGTTGTATCAATCTAGAGAAGCATAAAAAATTAATGGCAAAAGATCTCTTACAGCTTAGTAGGAGGTTTTGAGTTTGAATTCAGCTATGGAATTCAGCATGTTAAATTTTTTGAAGGAGAATTTTGTCACTCATTGCGGTCTTATCTGATTCAAACGATTGATCTCTGTGGTTGCGCGTAGAGGATACTCGATTCACACAAAAACCTAGAGAAGCATAAAAACTATAATGAGGAGGACTTGTTAAAACGTTTTAAGAATGAAAGAGCTAAAATGGTTAACTCTTTACCGGGTTTGGGTATCTTTATCGGATCATATATATGTTCATAATCTTCACCATGATCATATTTTTCATCAAACACATAAAATTCAAATCAAAACACCAAGTTTTAGTGTCTCAAATCAAAATCTAGAGTCCCCGTGAGCTTAGATCAGTTGGTATGGACAATGTATAAAATATGCAAGGTCTGGGGTTCGAACCTCGGCGACCACAAAAAAAAAATCTAGAAAACACCAACCCTAACAATATGTGGCTAGCTTCATCAATGCTTTTTATAATGAAAATGAAAAGGAAAAAAAAAGACTAACTGCAAACATTTCAAGAGATAAAAAATTTGAATGCGGCAAAAAAAAAGATAAATGACTAAGCTATTACAAATAAATAAGATAAAAGACAACTAGAGTAATTTTGTCTATTTTTAAATTTGAGAAGTCGCTAGATCCTAGAGAGAGAAACTTGTCTTCTTAAAAACTGGATGTTGGCCAGCATGACAAGAGCTACACGTCAAGGTGGTCCGTCTAGCCACTTGAATTCCATCAGTCATGTACAACAGAGAACGAACATAAATGGGATGCAAAGATGGTTAAAATCATCTCCTGGTACAAATGTAACATAGATGCATCTTTCTCTACCTCCCGAATTTAGATTGACATAGGGTTGTGTATTCGTGATGAGAATGAAAGCTTTTTTTTTTTTAAGTGCAAATGTTTGTGTGTTAATATGTTAGTTTTTTCTCCTTGTTAGAACTTGAACCCTAGACCTTTAACTACTTAACTTTTAGCTTAAATCAATTGAGCTACCTAATCCTCCACGATAATTAAAGCTTTTTTATTACAATTGCAAAGATCCCTTTGACTAACTCCCATGTGCTATATACGTTGATATCAGGAAAGCCTTGGGATTTTGCTATGCCATTAATTGGGTGCATAATTTACAATGACATAATGTAGATTTTGAGCTTGATTCGAAGAAGGTGGTGGACTATTTCCATAGATGAAGAAATGACATCATGGAATTTGGGAGGATTCAAAATGATTGTAAACACACTATTGTAATTTATTCTAGTGTTGAGTTTAGTTTGAGGCAAACAAACAAGATTTCTCACGCTTTAGTGAGGGCAACCACATCAACCAACTCCTATATTTATATTTAGGGAAATGTTAACAGGTGCCCCCAGGGCACTGGTTAAGGAATTATAAAAGGAAATATTGTATTGGAAATTGTGTATTCTACTTTTTGAAACTTAAAAAAGTGTACTTTTCAATACAAAACTTGACTTTTCTTCTACTTTTAGCTCCTTTAACTAGTGCCCCGGGGGCACTGGTTAACCAGAGCAATTTGATATCTAATGAAATTATATCAGCAAGTTCCCCTAAAAAAATGATTCTCGATGGCACCTTAGATCATTGCTAGTTAATGAACTGTTGATAACTTTATTTATTCCTTTTGGATAGTACTCTATATGATGTTCTCTTCACCGAGAGGTGTTTATGAGACCAGAGGATATATGTGATGAGCACAATGCAACATCATATTCCATCATTCCACATATACCAAAGGCACTTATTATTAGACGACCAGATGCATTATTTGCTTTACTTGAGTCCACAAACAATAATCAATATATAATCTTTGTTCGTTTCGTGAGTTTGCTTCAATATGAAATATAATCTGCATACTTCAACAAACGTCAAGTTATAAATTATTGTTTATATATTTTGTTATAATCAGAATAATTATGAATGATTGTTTCTGGACTAACTTGATGAACGTAGCAAAAAACATAAGAAAGAAATATTTGAATTGTGTTAAAAAAAATCTCTAAATACTCTTTTTAAAAACTTGTTTAATAAAATCAATTAAAAGACTTAATTGATTATACTAACAGATGGTATGAAGATAATGAGATCAGTGAAAGAGAGAATCTACACACAGAATTAGACTCATTCACTATCAACTTGATAATTAGTAAAGTCCCTTCAACTTGAAGGATTTCCCTTAACACTCAGCCACACAAACCAAAAACTACCGGAATATATACTTGTCAAATTGACTATAATTTAATCTTCTCAAACTTTTCTAGCTTAGTATTGTCAAGCCTTTTAAGGTACACAACCACTACTAGGCCAAGTTACAAAGATGATAAGATTTTGAATATAAGTGCTCAACTCTCAAGGAGAGAATATAAAGTGTATCTCAAAATACAACCATGATAACTTTCAATAAGAAAAAATGGATAAGTTAAAACTCTTTTTTTGGCTATCAAAACTGCTCTTGAATCTTGGTTTTTGCATTTGGAGAACTTCTAGTGTTTGATTTGATTTTGAATGATTTATGTAGTCTTCACATCACAGCCTTACAATTTTGCAACTTAGCAAATTCTTGAATGAGATTCATGTGCTATTTATAGTACTCTTTGAGGATAATACTGTTGCAGGTGACTGAAATTTTTTGGATCATTGTTATACGATTTTCCACAATTCTCACCGTGATTTGTACGACCTCGTTTTACAAGGAACGATTGTGTGAAATTTGAAATCGATTTCTTAGACTTGTCCTTTGACTTGCGCTTAATGTTTGATCCGCTCTACTCTAGAGGCACAACTTGTCTAATTTGATCTGCACACTTACATTAGAGCAACAAAATTATTCGTGTTCTATGTTATCATCGAAATCAATTAACGATCGTTGTTCTTCAAGCAAATTTCTTTCTTACAATATCCCTTTATTTTATGATGATACATGCCATATATTGATGAACAATTTTCCTTACAAAAATAAAGAATATTTCAGAGGCTCCCCCGAGTTTGTTTGATAATCTCAGAATTCAAATGAGTGTGCATATAAATGGTGATGAGTACTTAGATTAGTTTTAGTTAGTATTTTGATCAAGTTCAATAGTGTTTCTCAAAAAAGGTTCTTCCACGGGATAAATTTTCTCAATATATTTTCTTCCCCTTTACCATTAGACAAAAATTAATGGTAAAGAAAAATAAGCATCACATTCGGAGAAATAATATGTAAAGAGAAAAAAGTGATTGTTATTCCTAGAACGACTTCTGAGGTGAGGATTGTCCCCCACCATCATTATTTGGAGGGTAATCTGATAACGGAAACCTGATAGCAGGTGGACCAATGGATCTTAGAGAGGCTCTGATACCATCTTAGAAATCTTGGTTGTGCCTAACTCAATCCTACAAAATCGTTTTGTGATGTAAGAATTGCCTCCACTTATAAACATATGTTCAGACCATCTTTTGTCCGATGTGGAATTCTTTAACAGTTATTAAGAGAAAGTTACATAAGTGAAAAAACCTTTTTGAAAATTAAGAGAAATATGTAATAGGTATTAAAATAATTAATTATTAAATTGGATTCACAATTAAAACTCATAGGCACAACAGAGGACTATAATGGGGCTCGATATCCCAAAAAAACGTGATTTAAAGCCATTTTGTCAAATATTTCCTACAAATGGCCAATACGTAAGTGAAGTTACAATGTTTTTTTTAATTATAATTTTGCACTAACGTTAAAAATAATCTAAATGTCACATTGTGATGCAGAGGCATTAGAAAGAGAGAGTAGAAAATTATATATGTAATTCCAAACAGGAGACCATTTAGAAAAATGTAGAGAAAAATATCCATAGCAGCGTTTTCACTTTTATTATAAATATCACAACGTTTTTTTTTCCTTCTCCTTTATCTTATTATTTTTTGGTTTTGTTTGATCACTTTGGTTTTGGCTACTGATATGTTCGGTGAGGAACTGATGGAGGCAACAGTGGCAGAAAGTGCTCCCATACGGTGACGATGAGTCTTCATGGTGGGACGAAAGGTGTCTGCAGGCACGTTAGCACTCCAACGCTCAAGTCGGTATTGAAATTGAGAAAGAGTGTGTAAAAAGTGTGGGAAAAGTGAATCATACATTGGGGGTGAAGCTAACTCACCCTTATATAGGCGTGTGTCAGAATAACCGCCTCAGTGGTATGTGACGTGTGATTAGGAGACGGTTAAGGGACATGTGTGTGGTATGAGATGTACGGAGGCATGCTCCGGTGTGATAAGGTGCATTGATATTGGCGTGTTCCTTCAGGCAACACGCCTTAGTCTGGTAGGCGTTTAGTCCACGTGTCACAACGGGTTTTACCATCTGGTCGGTCCATAATAGTTGCCCCCCAAGTCGTTGATGCCTTTATGGCACAATGGCTTAATCATGTGAGGCGTTATGTTGGGGTGCTCTTAAAAGTTGGCGCCTTCAAGAATTTTGAGAAGATTTTTCCGTGGTGTACTAGAGACGATGGCGCCCTGGATTAATGAGTGGGAGTGGTTGCATTTAAGAATTTTGAAACGTTTAGGACGTGATGGATGTCCAGTTTGGTTTCCACGTGTCAGCTCTGTGGTTTGCATGTGTATTGGGAATTGTGCTCCATGCGCGCGCTACTCGAGTACTCTATGTGGTTCAAGGTTGCTTCCCAACCGTTAGATCGAGACCTTCTGGTTGCACACGCTCAAGGACACACAAAAGCCATGTCCAAAGTTGCACATGGACTCTTTCTTGACTACTCAGTCATGAACATGTCGTAGCCACGCTGGGATCAAATTATTGGCTTATCGTAAACCAATCTTTGACACGATTGTGATCTCACCAAAGGTTAACGATCCGAACGTATCAGCAACAGTTGATGTCCACAAGAGAGAAAGGCCCAATGCAGCCGCATGGGAACAACGAAGATGGCCGCAGGCAACCCTAGAGGCCAAACCCTAGCCAAGATAGTTTCCTGACAGTCAACATGTCATAAAGAATGGTCCATGTATATTTTTAACAAAAATAAGGAGATATTTAGATTGTGCAAACATTTTTTTGGGATAATTGGTCCCCAAAAAATTAAAAAAATCCAAAAATCATTAGATTTTGAATATTATTCATTCTTTTTAAATTTGCATTATTTTTTTCAATCATGAAATGATATGTCTGTCGAACTCTCAGAAAATAAAATTGGCACTTTCATATTATGTGGGAGCACTAAATTGATACTCCAATTTTTATGTGGTGGGAGGGGGGGCTAATTTGGAAAAAAATTATATTCTTGAACTAATTAAGAAATACAAACATTTTCATCTAATTAAATCAATCTCTCAAATACAAAGCGCAATTTAGTCCTCCACAAAAGTCAAAAGTACCAATTTGATTTTGTAGAATTCAACAAACTTCATCCTTTCATGATCAGAGAAGAACGTGCAACTTAAAGAAAGAGTGAACAATATTCAAAATTTAACGATTTTAGGGTTTTTATTTTTAGGGACCAAATTGTCGCAAAAAATTTGTTGCAAAAGAACTAAATTTGCAATTTATTTAAAATACATGTAGACCATTCTTTATATGTTATGTGGAGTGTCACGTGGGCCAGTCTCAGTTCAATAACTATAAAAATAAAAAAGAAACTTATTAAAAAAATGGGTTAAATAAGTAAATGGTCCTCTAAATATACCAACATTGATTTTAGTCCCCATAAAATATTCCTTAGGCTTTTGGTCCCTCCAAAATTTTCCAACTATGGAATTAATCCCTAAATTTTAGTAAACTCATGTCTAAACATCATATTTTTCAATGAAATTTTTCAGAAATGGGTACAACATTATGACAATCTTTCCTAAAAAAACTAGAATTTTTTAACAAAACATGAATTAAATATGAATTTTTTATGTTTTTGGTTCTAAAAAATTCATATTAAATTCATATTTGCTTCTAAAAAATTCATATTAAATTCATGTTTTTGGTTATGTTTTTTTTAGGGACTAATATATCTTCCATATTTTATGTGAGTAACCAAAATAAGTCTTCACTCTAATTTTGTTGTTTATAATAGTAATCATACTCGAAGGTGCCCTTTCTCCCTCTTATAATGCCTAAGTGATTGTATTTATTTGGGATTTGGATCAAATAAGTATTTATTTGTTCTGAATTGCAAGACATTATTCCCATTCAATGGCAGTTCCATTTCCAGTCGCCAATAGTACAATTTCTTTCTACAACCACTACTCAACACTCAACAGATACTGTATCAACCTTGTGCAGATTTTTGTTTCAATGTGCAACAGTAAGTGTGAGAGAGTAGTGAAAATAGTACAGTCAGTTCCTTTCACATGGTCTGACAAATTGGTTTACTCTTTAACCATTTCAATTTTCTTTTTTATTTATTTATTTATATTCTTTTTATCATATTTGTTAGAGGAAAGGAAGGAGAAAGTAAAATATAAATAGGCCAGTATCTTTCATTCAATCTCCATTAAAACCGCACTTCAATTTCAACTACACACCTTACCACCATTTTTAGCACCACTGGCACCCACATCTGTTCTTCAATACAATATTAATTTTTTCTTGTATACTTTTAGTTGATGTTATAGTACACTGTGAATTATCCTACAAGTTTTTTGAAAGTTATATGTAGGATTGTTCCACTGTATTATTTTTTTTTTTAAGGCCAAGAGAAAGGTTGGGTATCCGGGAGCGCCTGAAACATCCCAACTAGGTTGGCACCTAACAGACACTCCCATCCTCTACCGCCTTCCCAATAAGTAATATTATTAAAAAAAAAGGGGAAAAAATAATTACAAGAGAGGGGGGACTAGGCCAAAACCCTCTAAAGAAAAAGAAGAAGAAAGGCAAAAAAAAATGAAAATAAAGCTAAGGAAAACGATAATTCGGGAGACCATTCCTGTCCCTAGCAAAATCTGCCAACAGATGTGGAGGTAAAGAGGTAAACCAAACTGTACCAGCAATGTCATGACCCATGGCTGCTAGCCCGTCCGCACAACAATTTCCCTCTCGGAAAATATGAGAACAAAGTAAGATCAAGCCTTTGTGAGTACAATTATGCCAGCGGTTACGAAGACAAATAGGAACAAGAGAAGGGTTACGAAAAGCTTGTACCGCACTAGAGGAATCCGTTTCAAGCCAAACATGGGTCCAATTATTAGCTACCGCAAATTCCATGGCCAAGATGAGCCCCAAAATTTCAGCATCATACACTGAACCGCCACCAATATTGCTTGCGAAGCCACCTAAAAAAGTGCCACGATGATCACGAAAAATGCCTCCGCAAGCTGCCAAAAGATTCTTGACCGAACCATCTGTGTTAGCTTTAACCCAAGGAAAGGTAGGTGCCTTCCAAAAGACCGGGATAATATCTTTGAACCGCCTGTATGTGGGAGAAATAAAGAACTGATCCAAAATGACAGCATCCGAAGCTATACAATTTCCGTTGGAGATGTTACCGGACATAGTAATGAAGGAAGAAACCTTGGCCAATGTCGCATGAATAGACACAGTGGTAGCATCAAACCTGACCGCATTTCGTGCCAGCCAAATAGAGTAGACCGTGTGCACAATAGCAGCGACCATAACGTCACGAATTTGCGAGCTGCACCTAGTAGGCACACAATTCAGAACCGAAACAAAAGAATCCAGAGATATTGTGCGCTGCAGCTTCATACCAAGCCACCTCCAGACAGCTTGCGCAAACTGACATTGAAGGAAAATGTGTGTTGAAGTTTCTGCACTATTATAACACAAAGGACAAATGGAAACCAAGGTACAGCCCCTAGCTTGTAAATTCTCATCTGTAGGCATCTTCGACAACATAAGCCTCCAAAAGACAAAAGAATGAGAGGGAGGAATGCATGGTCGCCATATAGTCTTGGCCCAATCAAGCATAGTAGGTGACGGATGCATAAAAATAAAAGCAAGCTTGGCCGTAAGAACACCATCAGCAGCATGAATCCAGACCCGCGTATCCTGCAGCGGAGTAACCGGAAGCGTGATACGCAAAATACGAGAGGCAACCTGCGGGTAGTCACCAAGAAAACTAGGAAACTGCCATCTCCCATCCACAATAACCGAAGCCAAAGAAGCCTTAAGCTTAGGGTACAGTTGCGGATTCAAATTTAACAAAGCAACAAGAGTCTCCCCTAACCAATTATCGAACCACAAGCTGATATTCTCGCCATTACCAATTATCCAGCGAGAGTTGGCAGCCACAATAGATAATTTATCCTTAACACCCGGCCAAACAGAGGATTTAAAATAACGGTTCCGAGGAAGACTATAAGAAAGGAACCTCTCCTAAAACATAATAGACCACTGTGATGTCTGCGAGCAAAGCTTCCAGCATAACAGAAGAAGTAACGAGTCATTAATATCGCGAGTGGACTTAAGATCAAGGCCACCAACATCCCAAGGAAGACACACCTGCGACCAAGCAATCGTACAAATTTTGAGAGTGTGGATATCCCCACTCCAAATAAAGTTTTTAATCCATCTATCTAACCTCTTCAGTAAGCGCACCGGCCAGCGATAAATGTGAAATGAGTAGACTAACATACCATGAACAATAGACTTCACTAATTGAATCCGACCCATGATGGATAAAAGGACGCCTTTCCACGTGGCAAGCTTGACCTTGATGCGGTCCACAATAGGCTGAAAGTGAATACATTTCGGCTTCCCTTGAAAAATGGGGCACCCAAGATATTGGAACGGAATGGTACCCACCGAGAAACCCGACAACTGAGCAAGCAAATTTCTTCGAGCGATTGACATAGCACCAGTGTATAATTTGCTTTTATCAAAATTAACCAGCTGACCTGAAACTTCAGAATAAGCATTGAAAGTCTTTAGCAGACATCGGATGTTTTTCCGTGAACCTACACAACAAATAAAAACATCATCCGCGTACAAAATATGAGTTGGCAAGGAAACACCACGGCAATAGGACATAGGCTGCAGAGCATTAGAACACCGCTCAATCTCAAGGGCTCGACTAAGAACCTCCTCCGCAATGCAAAAGAGAAGAGGGGAGAGGGGATCTCCCTGACGAACACCTCTACTACATTGAAAAAACCCCACTGCATTCCCGTTGACAAGAACAGATAAGCGAGCTGAACTCAGAATGGCCATAATCCAGTCACAGAATAAATTACTGAACCCAAACTGATGCAAAACCGCAATAAGGAACTTCCAATCCAAAGTGTCGAAGGCCTTACGGATGTCCACCTTAACAGCAATGTTACCTCCGAATTGTTTCTTAGACAATAGATTGATCGCCTCTGAAGCTATGATAACACAATCTGAGATATGACGGTCTCGCACAAAACCACGCTGCTGAGGAGATATAATGCGCATGCAGATAATAGCCAGTCTGTCTGCCAAAATTTTCGTTACAATTTTGAATCGAAAATTTGCTAAAGCAATCGGACGAAACTCAGCCATAGATGCAGCACCGGGCACTTTAGGAATCAACACTAAAATATTAGAATTCAGGTTAGGAATAACTACTCCTGTACAGAAAAATTCCTGGACGGAACTTACCACATCCGCAGCCACTATGTCCCAAAAAAACTGATAAAAATGCCCCCCAAATCCATCAGGACCAGGAGCACCATCTGCATTCATATCAAACACCGCATTTTTAATTTCATCAAATGAAGGCATGACCGTTAACAAATTATTTTCCTCCACCGTTACCAAAGACGGAATGACTCTAGCCACCAAATCATTAGAAACACAGTCATTACTATTACCAAAAATGCCTTGGAAATAATTCACAATATGAGATTCAATTCCCCTAGCATCTGTAATACGAACCTGGCCGTCTAGCAACAAAGAAATAGGCTTAG
This sequence comes from Medicago sativa, assembly GCF_051527215.1. Taxonomy (NCBI): domain Eukaryota; kingdom Viridiplantae; phylum Streptophyta; class Magnoliopsida; order Fabales; family Fabaceae; genus Medicago; species Medicago sativa. The sequence goes on along the minus strand of NC_140751.1, from coordinate 6,674,582 downwards.
CTGCTGTTTTAATACGGGAGATGCGGTAGAAATAAGCTGTATTGCGGTCCCCATGGATAAAGCTTTGGTTACGGGCCTTCTCACGCCAGAACGTGTCTTGACAATTCAAGGCTCTCGTCAAAGTCATTTGAGCCTCAAGTTCCAGCCTATGCAAATTCTCATCAATGCCTGAAACGTCAATAAGGTTCTGAATGCGAACCACCTCATCAGAAGCAAGCTGAAGTTGGCGCCTAACATCACCAAAAACTGACTTATTCCAAACCCGGAAAGCGTCTTTGACTCGAAGCAATTTTGTCTGTAACCTGTACATTCCTGTACCAATAACTTGTTTTTTCCAAATACTCATCAGTAACGGGCGACAGTCCTCATGAGTGGTCCAAGTGTTAAAAAATTTAAAAGAAGTAGTTTTCCTAACAGAGGAGAAATCCGCATGCAATAATAAGGGATGGTGATCAGACTGAGTTCGAAGCAAAGCTGTACAAGAAGTGATTCCCCAAAAATCAGTCCAGGCTTCGTTGCAAATGGCACGGTCAAGACGAAGGAAAACCGAGTCGGAGTCCATTCTACCATTATTCCAAGTGTATTGCACCCCATTAGTGTTCAAATGCAATAACAAATTTGCATTCGACCATGTCAAAAAGTCATTACAAGAGATGGATGGTGGAAGTCGACGCCCCCTTTTTTCATGAGCACCCAATACCGCATTAAAATCTCCCAAAAAAATCCAAGGTGCCACAAAAGAATTTTGAAGCCTAGTCAGGTCAGCCCAAAGATGTCTACGTAATAAATAAGACGTGCTGGCATAAATCCCTGCAATGTATACCTTTGTTTCTCTGCAGACATACTCCAGCACCACACACTGCGAAGATACAAAAATAACCGTATATACATAATCAGAACTCCACACCGCCCACAAGTTAGGCATGAGAGGTTCCCTATTATTCAGACAATAATTATTAACTCGAACGTTTCTCCAGAACCAGCTAGGAATCGAATCATAAGAAACCATAGGTTCTGCTATAAACACCAATGACGGATTATGTAACCGACACATGTCACTGTAAGCAATCCGAGAGTCGTTGTTGCCAATTCCCCGGATGTTCCAATAAATAATATTCATTTAAATGGTGGAGGATTAGCCCGTGAACGGGTTTTGAGTGAAGTCTTCTGTAAAGTTTGTACATTCTTTTTCTTTTGTGACTTGGAGACAACATCGATAAATGGTGTGTCGGTCTCTGCTGCCTTTGCCAACCATTTCTCCATATGGCTTAAATCCTGTTTCAACACAGGGTCTATTTGAGCATTCTCTGGAGCTACAATGCTACTGATATCAACATTTGCATTTTTAACGGGAGATAAAACAGGCACATTATTTCCCTCCATAGTATTTTGAATTAAATCATCAGTTAAATTCTCTAAAGGCATACTGAACGCAGTAGTTTGGGGTACCGAACTTACCATCAGAGTCGGTACAGTAGCAGGCACTACCTTCTCTATAACCATACTTAACGGAGCAGTTTGGGGTACAGGACTTACCACCGGAATCGGTACAGCATCCGTCACTGCCTCTGATCTGACAGGAACAAGATTATCCTCCTGCACATTACGTAAAGCAATTGGTGCGGGAATTGCATCCTCTTGATGTGGTTGTGCTTCAATCTGCAGAGGAACCGCTGGTACTTCAGTTTCTTGCTCATGAACACCTTGTTGAATGTCCTCGGTTGCTTCTCTTTCCTTGTCCATGGTAGCCGGTGCTGAAGTAGCATCATTTGCCGCGCCAAACGCTCTTGAGGAACCAATCCCTGTAGGGTTGTCAGACCTTGGGATCCACATATCTTTTACCACCGGAACTTGCTTTTTCCCATGTGCTATTTTTTCTTTGGCAGTTGCTGCGTCCTTTGTGGGTTCCTTTCTAGGGTACAATCTTCTGCAGACAGTGACGTCATGTCCGATATTCTGACAGTGCGAACAGAAGTCGGGCATCCATTCATAGGCCACAGCAACCGGGAAAGCATATCCTTCCCTCTCAACAACGATTTCATGAAAAATCTTACGGGAGAAATCAATGTCAACTAGAATTCGCGCATAGTGTCCAAACAATCTCTTTGATGTCGCATTGTCTATCACAAGAGGGGTTCCCACCGCACTCGCAATCTCCCGAAGAGTTTGTTCCATCCAATACTCCTGTGGAAGCTCTAACAAGCGAATCCAAACCTGAGCGTGAGTATTTCTCTGTGTGTGCATATTGAAATCCTTGGACCACTCAAAAAGGCGAAGGACACCGGGTTTGAGCGAGACTGTGCCCGCTGCCCAGACATTACATTTATCCATCTCGGAGGCAAAGAAGAATTCGTAATAACCCCTTCCAAGGGACATCATGCGCCATGAACCTGCAGTCTTCCAGTGCTTTTGTAATTTCGATTCAATCTCCCTTGTAGAATAGGGTTTCTCTCCCTTGTTTAAAACCAGACGTCCCCGTAGGTTGGTCTTACAGAAATTCATTCCACGTTCATATAGTTCCTGTGTTATTTTGATACTTAGTGTTTCTCCCATAATTGTTGGCTGGGGCAAAATGACATTAGAGGCAGTCTGATTGGAGGCCGTAAGAGCCTGTGCAAACGAAATCTTTGGCAAAGTTGATGGTGCAGGCGGAGGGGTGGCAACTTTAGGGGCGATGGAGATGGCAGACATCTCAGCCTGCCAATCAAACATGGCAGCTGAGAAGAGGAAGTATCGTATGGAAGGGCAAAACTGGTGGCCGGAGCTAGCAGGAAGAAGAAACCCTAGCAGAGCTCAAACCCTAGCCTGAAGGAGATCACTGATAATCAAAAGTACAGAGCTATAAGTTTTAAAAACTCATGTCAAAGAAAAAAAGGTATTTAAGATCCAAATGAAAGGGGTAGGTAATCTTCCTTGAGAGCTACTTTAATATAAATACAAAACTTATGCAGTTTTAATATCTTTGAGTTAATATAGTTTTTGTGCCTTATCAAACTTTCATGGATTTTTCTAGTCTTTTTCACATACGATGAAAGGAGCAAGTGAATGCAGAACAAATGTTTTTGAGATAAATTATAGGAATTGAATTGCACATAAGATGTCATCTTTTTAGCTAGTTAAAGAATATTTGTTTCCTGATTTACCTCTTGCTATAATAAAATCAAGTTGTGTGTTATTTATGTCATAAACAAAGTTGTTTATGTCATAAACCTTTCAAAACTTGATAGCATCATTGGGAAGAGACAAGGGTGTGCTGATAGGTGACCATTTATTTTAATTAATATTCCAGTTTGATTGATTATTTCATAATTTGTTTCAAAAGACATACTCCCTCCGTCTCACAATATTAGTCGTTTAAGGTTTGTGCACGGTTATTAAGGAAATGATTAATTATGTTTATTTCAATGGTAAAATTAGTAGCATTTACTAAAAGACCCTTATTAATTGTAGTTAGTGGAGTAGTTAAGTTGGATAAAATTCAATAAATAAGGGTATAATAGTGGAAAAATATAATAAATGTTGCATTGGTATTGTAAAGTGACAATTATTTTGAAAAAAAAAAGAAAAAATGTTAGAGTCAATAATTGTGAGACGGAGGGAGTAATTCACTAATAAAATTTATGTACTATACTTAATTTTAGTGTTCAAAAGACATTTTCGGAACCATGTTTTGGAAACTTTGAAATTGAGTTTGGTCTTTGAAAAAGCTTTACGATTCAGTGAATTTGTTATTTCAGAAGTAGTACATTAATAACGATACATAATTCAGAATTTTCATACAGTAGTTATAGTAACACATAAGTAAGACCTAGGTAAAATTGAATATAAATACAAAACTTTTACGGTCTGAATAATTTTATGTTCATATAGTTTTTAGAGAAATGATATTTTAACAATCATTTTGTGATAACTTTCTCTCTCATATTCACATTGTGTTTTTTTTTTATATTTCTTTCGATATTTTAGTTATCCCACAAGTTGTCAACAAAAATGGTTGTTCAAATAACATCCGTCTAATTTTTATGCCTTATTTTATTCTCATTGATTTTTCTGATCTTTTTGAAATATAGAAGAAGGTAGCAAGCCATTCAAGGCAGACCAAATTATAGGAACTGAATTGAATAGGAGATGTCATGTTTTTAGTTGGTTAAAGAACATTTATTTCTTGTTTTACCTCATGCTATAATAAAATTCATATTGCCTACTTGATTTCGGTTGGTCTCATATGTTGTTGTTGCAACATTGTTCACTTGGTATTAATAAACTTTATCTACTAGTTTGCCATTTTAATATTAGAGGGAAGACATTGTTTCTCCATATTTTCATGCAAATTGCAGACGAGTTTAATCTTTAACAAAAGTAAAATTTGAAGTACTACTATTGACATTTTTATAACGGGGACAAATTAGTCACTTATTAATATAACACTTATTTGTCTCCGACATAAAAATGTCAAGGTGTACCATAGATTTTAATTTTGTCAAGAACTAAATTGATCGGCACGAAAATGCTTCCAGAGTGTTAAACTTGTTTGTTAACCCTCTGGTTTTTATGTAAAGGGCTCTGGTAATATGGAGTTCGATCATGACGTAACTATAGTCTGGCCAAAAACTTTTCTATCCAAGGATCGAACTAAGGTTATTCCAAACAATCCGTCCTTTTGTGTAGATCATTAACCACTTGAGCCTAATTAGTAGGTATTTTATTTTTTTTTGCTAATAAATGGTAGGTTTCTCTTACATATTTATTTATCTGGTTTTCTTATAATTATTTATCTGGACGGCACTCTATGTTTGTTTACAATACCACTTGCAGTTGCAATAGTGTTCCTTTGGTGTAGATTAGGTATCCTCCAAATGCGCAACTGCGAAGACTAATCCCTCGATCATTAATTACAACTTTGGGTGAATTAGATTCTTTTTTATTTATTTATTTTCGGGTCAAGTAGATTTTTTTGAACAAGTCAACTAGATTTATTTTGGGATCCAGTAAATTTTTGAATGTGACATATACTATTGTTGGGAAAATTAAATGTCAAATGTTTTTGTGATATAAATAATAGGATCTGAATTGCACATAAGATGTCATCTTTTTAGCTAGTTAAAGAACATTTGTTCATGATTTACCTCTTGCAAATAATAATGTCATTTTCATATAACAGTATAATAACGCTTAAGTAGGACCTGAGTAAACTACTTGAATTGAATATAAATACAAAACTCTTGCAGTTTGAATCATTTTAAGTTCATATAGTTTTTATGCCTTACTTTTTTGATTCTCATTGATTTTTCTGATCTTATTCACTTAAAATATAAAAGAAGGTGGTAAGCCGCAAATATTTGTGTGATAAAACTATAGGAACTGAATTGAATAGGAGATGACATCTTTTTAGTTGGTTATAGAACATTTGTTTCTTGATTTACTTAATGCTATAATAATCTTCAAATTGTCTACTTGATTTCAGTTGGTCTCCTCTCTAGTTGTTGCAGCATTGTCCACTGTAATAAACTCTATCTAGTTTTGCCATTTTAATGTTATCCTCTTTTGCATGTGCTTGTGCAAAATGCTTCCAGATTGTTAAACTTGTTGAATCATTATGCATTAATCTGCTTACGTATTTAGTTATCTGCCCTTATATATATAATTACTATTCACAAAGTGAGGTTATAGTATTAGTGGCTCACGTATTGGAACCTTATAGTTAATTTTGTTCTAGTCCTCGTAAAAAAAATTACATGTTTTGATTCTATAAAATTCGTTATATTTATATGAACTAAAAACTTATTTAACCCTTCTATATAGTTAAATTAGCTTCTGTTTTAATTTATTTATTTATTCTGAGATCAAGTAATTTTTTTAAAGAGGAATAAGTAGATTTTTAAATGTGACATGTATTGATGTTGGAAAAATGTTATGACGCTATCGATGAATATTAGATGGATGACCTGAAAAACAAATTTCTAAGTAGTATTTTATTTTTCTTGCGTACTTTTTTTTGGGTGCAATCAAAGCAGAGGGGAGAAGTTGAACACAGACTTTTCAAAAGATCGCCCATTTTAGTATTACAATTGCCCACACACATTTAATTTGTATTTATTTTGTTAGATAAGTATCCATATAATGGACGTCCAAACCTGATAAATAGTAAATCATTTTTGCTCCTTCTTAACATGTTTTTAATTTACAGCATGTTTTTGATAAATTACTCAATTTTTTTCCATCCATTTATTTACAAAAATTAGGAAGATGGTTCTTTAGATATGTACAACAACTCCTTTTCATTGTTTTCCTCTTTTTTCTTAAAATGGTTAACATTTACTCTTTCATGACGGTTGAGGAAGGTGAACTATACAATATTTTTTTTATTAGTCAATAGAAGTTTATTCATGAAAATTTAATTGATCTTCCGTCGAGCCATGACTCACTTCTCTCTTATTTATCTTATAATTTCAAATAAGAGATGAGAGAATCATGATCCGTGTGTAGATCATTTAAATTTTCTTTAATGAATTCTTTCTAATTATGGTGTTGGCCAAACCAAAAATATATTAGGGAAGTTCGAAGTTCTCCTCCTTTTGAAAATACTAAAAGAAAATAAAAACCAATGAAAAGGACTTGTTGTATCAATCTAGAGAAGCATAAAGTCAATGGCAAAAGATCTCTTTCAACTTATAAAGGTTTTAAGTTTGAATTCAGCTCTGAAATTCAACATGTTAAATTTCTTGAAGGAAAGTTTTGTCACTCATTGCAGTCATATCTAATTCAAGCGATTAATTTCTACAGTTGCGCGCAGAGGATACTCAATTTAAACAAAAATCTATAAAAGCATAAAAACTAACGGAGGAAACTTGTTAAAACGTTTTAAGAAGAATGAGAGCTAAAATGGTTTACTCTTTACCGGATTTGGGAATCTTTATACGGATCCTTATCTAACCATGGGCGGACCTGGACTAGGCCCAGTGTGGCAAGTGCCACATCAGTCCAGACCCAATTATATTTTTTTTTAATTTTTAGCTAAATGTTATATTATATAAATCAATTTTTGTAAATTAATCACATGTGTATGGTGTAATTTAGTGGTAAAGGCGCACCTCTTTCATTGGGGGGACTTGGGTTTGGTCCCTGTATTACCCATTTTAGCTTTTTAACTATATTATTTAGGGTTAATTATGTTTCTAGTCCCTATAAAATAGCGACCTTGTAAGTTTAGTCCCTACTTAATTTTAATAGCATTTTTAGTCCCTATAAAAAAAATTTACTTATAATTTTAGTCCCTGCTAAAACAAAGTTTGATTAATTATCCTTAAACTCTTAAATTTTTGAACGATTTTTTTGAGACAAGATTAGAACACTATGAAAGTTTCGTTTACAAAAATTTAGAATTTTCTGACATGAAATGAATTAAATATGAATTTTTTAAAACGACAAAAGTTAAAGATAAAAAGTAATAAAATCTGGATGTAGAAATCAAATTTTGCGATAATTTTTTGCGGACGAACTTTTAGTAATGTTCTAAACATGTCTGCAAAAAATTGTTCAAAAATTTAAGAGTTTAAGCATAAATTAAACAAATTTGAATTGAGTAGGGACTAATACTCAGTGCAGAAAAACAAAATTAGGGACTAAAAATGCTATTAAAATTAAGTAGGGACTAAACTTACAAGGTCGCTATTTTATAGGGACTAGAAACATAATTAACCCTATTATTTATAATAGGTTTAAATGTGTCATTGGTCCCTGCACTTTCATCAGATTTTGGCATTAGTCCTTGCACTTTTTTTTGTTTGGCATTGGTCTCTGTACTTTGTAAAAATATTGGTATTGGTCCCTCTGTTAACTTTCTGTTAAAAAAAACACAAAACTAACGGAGTGCCACGTGGCCCAATCATTTCACGCCACGTGGCACCAATGCCAATATTTTTACAAAGTGCAGGGACCAATACCAATATTTTTACAAAGTGCAGGGACCAATACCAATAGTTTTGTGTTTTTTTTAACAGAAAGTTAACAGAGGGACCAATACCAATATTTTTACAAAGTGCAGGGACCAATTCCAAACAAAAAAAAATGCAGGGACCAATGTCGAAATCTGATGAAACTACAGGGACTAAAGGCATATTTAAGCCTTTATAATACCATAAAAAATGCATAATGCAAGTGTTGAACCAGAGTACCTAAAGTAAAATCCATTCATATGTACCACTATACATACAATTGTTTTATGAATAATATTGTGAGAAATAATATATATGGCGACCTACAAAAAATTGTGATACACTGGTTTTGTGAGGTCAGGTCTGCACCTATATCCAACTGTATTTTCATAGATATAATAACCATGCTTCTAAGAAAAATTGTCATTACTCCCAAATATTTCTCAACTTGTATACCACCTTTTTTATTTTGATTTTTTAGACTTCTATCTGATGTTACTATACAATTGGATTTATCCTAAATAAAAATTCAACAAAATAGAAACTAAACAAGGACAAAGTAAAATGCTACAAAGGATTTTCATAAAAAAAAAAAAAAAAAACTACAAAGGATTCATCATCAACATTCACACATAGGCCTCTAAGAATAATGCTAGCAACACTATTCATTCTTTTATTGGTTTAAATCATTGTGGGTCTACACTTCGAAAATTGAACTCCAAAATGGTGGGACATACAATGATTTCATCCAATATATAAATGAGTGAGTGTTAGACAGAGTGTTGAAAAATAAGTGATGTTAGCATTCCTCATGCCTCTAATTATTATTATACATAGGACATACACCGTCCTCGTGAGCTTAACTCAGTTGGTTTGGACAATGTATAATTGATTTGGACAATGTATAATATATGATGCAAGGTCCGGGGTTCAAACCCCGGCGACTAAAAAAATGCAAGGTCCGAGGTTCAAACCCCGGCGACTAAAAAAAAATACATAGGACAGCGAAACATAATTATGACTAGGCTCAAGTATTTTTAAATTTGATTTAGTTCTGTCAAGCATAGGACATACACCAGCGAAACATAATTATGACTAGGCTCAAGTATTTTTAAATTTGATTTAGTTCTGTCGAGCGTTTTAGGAATCAAATAGTAACTTCCATTGGGTCAAAATTAAAGTTTGAAAGACTTTGTTTCAATACGAGTTTACTCTTAACAGGGAATAATAAAATATTTAAACTAATATAAATGCAAGATAACTTTTCAAAGGAAAGGATAAAAGTTGTTAAGCTTTGTGATTGCAAAGACCCTCTGGATAACTCCCATGTGCTCTGTTGATATCGGGGACTTCTTGGGACTTTGCCATGGCATTAATGGGGTGTGCAGGTTTTACAATGTAGATTTATTTTTAAAGACATCAAGAAAATTGGGAGCATTCTGAATGATTGTAAATACTATTGTAATTTATTTTTAAAAAACTTTAATGTCGAGTTTAGTCGGAGATAGGTAAATGAGGTCGCTCGTTCATTACTGAGGATAATCACATTCTCAACTAGTTCTTGTATTTATATTGATATCTAATCAAATGCTATACGCAAGTTTCCCCTAAAAAAATTATTATCGACGACACTCGGCGCTTAGAAACCTTATATCATTAATGCTAGTTAATGAACTGTTTATAACTGTTTTCCTCTTCACTGAGACGTGTTTATGGGACCAAAGCATACATGTAAGACCATCTACAACAGAGCACATATATCAAAGGCCCTTATTATCAGATGATGTAAACTCAAGGTACCAGATGCATTCTTTGCTTTACTTGAGTCCACAAACAATAAGCAACGTGTAATTTTTTTTTTTTTGAGGGGAACATGTAATTTGTTTTTTTTTTTGTTTTTGAAGGAAACATGTAATTTTGTTAGTTTCGTGAGTTTGCTTTAAGATGAAATATAATTTGTACACTTCAACAAACGTAAGTGATAAATTATTTTCTTATACATTTTTTTATAATCAAAATAGTTATGAATGATTGTTTCTAGACTAACTTAATGATGAATGTAGTGAAAAACACAAGAAAGGGAGATTTGAATTGTGTTGAAATCTCCTCTCTAAATACTCTTTTTAAAAACTTGTTTAATAAAATCAATAAAACCCTTTCTGGAAAAGACTTAATTTAAACTAATATATGGTATGAAAATAATGAGATAAGAAAAAGAGAGAATCTACACATAGAATTATACTCATTCACTATAAACCTAATAGCTAGTACATTCATTCCCGTCAACCTGAAGGATTTCCATTAACAGTCACACAAACTAAACCACCAGAGTATACACTTGTCAAACTGATTATACTTTAGTCTTCTCAAACTTATGTCTTAGTACGGTGAAACTGTATAAGGTACACAACAACTACTAGACTTGGTACTACAATGGACAATTGTGTGAAATTCGATATTGATTTCTTCTTAGTCTTGTCCTTTTTGTTTTTCAACAATTCCTTGATATGATTTCTTAGAGTTGTCCTTTTCGTACTACTGAATCAAATGATTGTTTTCATGTTACACCAGAGGAAACAATAAGCCAGATGATTTTTGAGTCAGACCATAAGATCATAGGATAAGAGTAATTCCATTTCTCTTGGACTAGGTCAAACTTGAGTGAATAAACATTAGATGATTTGTTCCAGAGGCAGAGGTTGTGTGAGGCATGATTTGTGCTGAATGTTTGATGCGCTCTATTTTAAAGGCACGACTTGTCTAATTTGATCTGCATACTCACATTAGAGCAACAAAATTAATCTCATTTTCTATGTTATCATCAAAATCAATTAAGGATCGCTATTCTTCAAATCAATTTGGTTCTGACAATTTGCCTCTTTTTATGATGATGAAAGTCATATATTTATGAACAAACTTCCAAATAAAATTAAATATTTCAGAGGCTCCCCTGAGTTTGATAATCTAAGAATTCAAATGAATGTGCATATGAATGGTTATGAGTACTTAGATTACTTTTAGTTGGTATTTTGCACAAGTACAATAGAGTTTCTCAAAAAAGGTTCTTCCCCGGAATAAATGTTCTCAATATATTTTCTCCCCCACTGTCATCAACACAAAAAAAGTATTGGTAAAGAAAAATAAGCACCATATTCAAAGAAATATAATACGTAAAGAGAAAAAAGTGATTGCCATTAAGGAGAAAAGGTTACATAGGTGAAAAACATAGAGGTATCAAGGGTTAATGCAAGATCGTTTGGCTAGGATCAAGTCTAAAGCTGATATGATCACATCCCTTCAACTTGTTAGATATCTTACATAAAGTTGTGAGTTTATTCAGCCAGTTGATCGAACGCTTCCCTTACGACAAACTATTGTGGTAACTGGTAAGTATGCATATAAAATTGGGTTCACAATTAAAACTCATAGGCACAACACAGGACTATAGTGGCCTCAATAATATCTCAACTAAATCGTGATTTAAAGCCATTTTATCAAATATTTCCTACAGATGGCCAATACATAAGTGAAGTTACAGTGCTTCTTTTTTTTTACAATTTTGCATCTCTAACTTTTAAAACAATCTAAATGCCATATTGTGATGCAGGGGCATTAGAAAGAGATTATAGAACATTAGCTATGTAATTCCAAACAGGAGACCATTTATAAAAATGGAGGGAGAGAAAGAGAGAATATCCAAAGCAGTGTTTTCACTTTTGATGAAACCTAGTAACCATTTATCAGAGGACTGTGTTAACCAGTACGGCTATGATGCATACCACTGCATGATGTCTCCTGAGTGGATTTGAGTGATCCATGTCTCCTGAGTGGATTTGAGTGAGAATGGATCAAAACTTCTCATAATCCTGTGATGGTGGCTGCTCCCACGGGCGCAAAAAGTCTATACAAAAATAAATTAGTTTAGGTACATACAAAACATATGAAACCCATTACAAGAATCTGCACACTAATATTTCATTGTTCTATAAATAAATTCAGTAATAATCAATAACGTTTTCAGTTCTAGGTTCTGATCACACTATAACTAACAATCCTGGATTCTTATGTCCAGGAACTAGTCTATCCAGCTATGTTTAAATGCACGCACGCTTCCCCGCCTCTCTAAAAAAGTGTGCGCCAGAAAAGTGTCTATAATCCACTTCTCAAACTAAGAGTTTAAACATCATTCCCATTGTAGGGTTTGCATAGGCAAATGAACCAGCTACTAAGTGCCACTAAAATGCAAAGAAATCATTTCAGTCATATTTATCATTGTTTTGGCAACCCAGAATAGCATAAAATTTCGCGAGTAAAGATATGGAGGATGAAGAGGTGCCAAAAGCATAATAGGGTGAAGATATAAATGGTAACTCAAAATTATCATGCAATGGGTACTGAATGAGGAGAAGATAACTTCTCCAAAGAAAACAAAAAAACGGTTATTACTTTTTATGGGATTGTGCAAGGTAAGGGTATCGGAGAAGAGAGACAATAGATACTTCAACCGGTCTGTTAAGAGGATTAGGATGTGAGCGACAACAATAACAGATCATATATAGGCTACACAACTGATCATCACTCATATGCTCTAATGATTTTCATCTTTCTCCCATATATAGGCTACACAACTGATCATCACTCATAAATCCTATGCCAAAAGAGGTGATCAGCAGCAGCAAAACATTGACAATACTGTTGGTTTGGTTGGATAATCAGAATACCTATCCTTCAAACCTGATCTAAACAATGACTGCCCAAAATATGTAATTTGGATCAAGGAGTGGCCAGGTGTCATAACGGTTGGATAATCAGAATACCTATCCTTCAAACCTGATGTAAACAATGACTGCCCAAAATATGTAATTTGGATCAAGGAGTGGCCAGGTGTGATTGTATTATGCAGCTTCAGATGAAGTCAAAAGGAAGGTGAAGCAACAATCCATAGGCAATAAACATAGTATATCCCATACAGAAACAAGTGAGGGTGAGGTATAAACCAAATCAGACACTGAAACACACTCAAATGTTCAATCTGAAATCCATGACCATTTGATAATGCATTGGCTGGCCCGAAAGATACTGGTAGAGCAGGTCTGGACAGATTGAGATAGAAGATTGTGTCACACACGAAAACCAGGCGACAGGTTGACATGTCACATCAATGCATAGGAATATAGATGCAATGGGGCTATAGTGTAGCGGAATTTAACAAATCACTCATGTTCTGTAATACGCTATTTAGTACAAAGTGTTGTCAAACAACGGCTATAACGACGCTATAGCACGGAAGCTTAGCAAAATGTGAAAATATCGCTATTTTGCACAATCCACAATTGACAACATTGAATAGATGGCAACAAGGTTAGGTGGACCGGTTGATCACGGAGTAAAAATTTGATGGTGGGGTTGACCAGAGGATAAAAGAAAACACAAGTCTTTGAGCTAGAGCGGTCCACAATAAAGCATGTTCAGAATTTGTAGCTGGAGGGGAACACAGCCATAAATGACCGTTGGAAGGAGCACAGAAGAAAAAACTTAGGGTTTATCCAACCCCCCTACGACCACCACCATTCCTTAATTCCCAATAAAACATAGATAAATAGATCTTATAAATAGAGTTTAATTTTTCATCCACTGTCAATGCAAAAAATGTTACACTGTCAGCACATCACTACCAATCATGCGTGTAACTTTAAAACTGGTTATGATAAAAGTCAAATGTTTCTAATGATCTAATGGTTATGATTGATTAACAATGTAAAAACTCTTTACGCTACCAGTGTTTATAAATTAAATCCATCAATAAAACATGCATGAAAGTGTCTAGCGTGTCTAGGAATTAGTGGGGAAAAGACTACGGTTCTAGAATACAGGGTGATAACATTATGTAGAACAAATAGATAGACAGCTAGTATCTCTACAATCTCAAAAGCCAATGAAAGCATTAGTGCAGTAACCTACTCAACCATTCATTAAAGCATCATTAAAAGGCAACAAATACAAATCATAGGTACTTTTAACATATAAAAGCATTAAAAAGAACTGACATACTTAATTCTCCCAGTGACATATATATGGAATCATCCTCAGCAAGTGTCCCCTGAAATAAAATAATGAAAGTATGTGAAAATCATCAATGGTTGATAGATTATTATGTTATCTGGACTAAGAAAATGCAGCTGACAAGTTGATTGGCCCCTTTCCTTGTATATTATAAAGACTTGCAGTAAACATCAAGTCCACAATTAAAATCACACGTATCAAAAAATCTAAATCAATTTGAAACTAGCAACAATACATACCGTTCCATTATGAAGGCCTATTTCATCATGCACAGTATTTATGTCGTCGGGTACGGAAAAGCAGTCTGTGAAATCTGTATCAAGCAACTCAGATATCATCAGCCTATCTCGATCTCCATCCTGAACATCATTTGGAGCATGGCTGGAAAAACCTTCAAGGCCTGTAAACATAGTGTCTGTCCTGTGTGTTTGAATAACAATATATTAGTAATAGAGCAGCAAGGTAAAGAAGGGATCTTTAAACTATAAGCTTCAGCTGATTTTTTCACCATGCAACTGGAAGAAAGGATGATAACTAGATCAATTAGAACTCTGTTTGGATAAACAGTTCAATTCAGCACTTATTATAGCATGCAAGCTTGTCATATATGTTCTTGTGTATAAGCTATAAGTTGTTTTCACAAGTTATCTTGGAGAGCTTAGGAACATGTCATAGGCTGTCTCCATAAGCTCTCACAAACAGTCTCACAAGTGTTTTAGCTGAAAGATAAGCTCAAATATGTCAATCCAAACAGACCCTAGGTCCTAAATAAGAGCATGCAGAAAAGGGATAAAAATATATAAAATGACATTAGTGAGAGAGCTGCAAGGCAAAGAAAATATCTTTAAAACTATATGCTTCAGTTTAGCTTGTATTTTCACTAAAGAGATGGAAGATAGAATGATAACTAAACTAGATCAATTAAGTCCTAACGAACACTAAATGGAGACACATGATAAAACAGTTAACAATGCTGACATTAAGCATGGAAGAATATGGAAGAAACATACTTTCTATCTATATTGTCGATTATCTTTTCTTCTTGAATGGAATCACTATCCAGATCAATTACTTCAATCTCTTTGCCATTTGATGTATGAGTACTGAATTTGCCTGATACACTAGTGTGATTTTTGGGCAGATCAATATCGGCCGGTACAGCTTCCTTTATTTCAGGGACAGGAGTGGAGTAAATAAGAACTGGATGATCAACATGATTGTCATGAACTTCAGATGCTTCAATGAGATTCAGATCACAAGTTCTAAACGAACTCGACAACGGTGGCTTCTCCTCTGAACATTGGAAAAACTGTCTATCTCCCTCATCTGTGAACTGAGAACTACTCATAAGGTTCCCCTGATCAGAAGCAATACTCACTTTGTTAACGTGTGAAATTGAAATTTCATGTTCCTCTGGGCTATCTTTCACCTCAATTGGTGTGCTATGCAAAAAGTACGATTCGGTCTTCGGTATAGGGGAGGGCACAGGCACCCACTCTCTCAGTCTTTTTGTGTCCTCCCTGACATCACCGCCTTCTTCTAAGACACGTTTCTCACCCCTTTCCTCAGACAGGGAACTGCAGCCTCCAAACTCTGGTAATTCTGCAGTAGACTCTTGTCCTTTATCATCCATATAAGCTGTATCTTGACCAGATTGAGGCCCAACAGATTGATCTTCCTCAGTTTCACAAGCAGTATCCAATTCTTTCATATCCTCATCAGAATGGACAGGTTCTACCGGGTCTACCTCGGCGGTGTCCGAGTCAATATGCACTATATCATAAGTCTTGTCAGATAGCATATCACCCGAGGATGAGCCTTGAATAGACACATTCTCAGCCAACACTTCAGGTCCTTGAAGATCCTCAATATCATGAGCATCCCCTTCTCCGTTGTTCACATGTGCAAGAGCCCTCGAATTCTTGTTTGTCAGCGAAGAGCGTGTCTTGGTAGGCACCTTAACAGAGTTGCATAGTGACAGTAAATCAGTGAAAACCATGCCAGAGCTATGATTCTCCTGATCACTTGACTCAGCAGACGAATTCTTCGAGATACTCGGTTTATCACTATCATCACCACTACCAGTTCCATCCTTCACCGCCTCCTTAACTTCACCGCCACTCATATTCTCTAAATCATTGGAAATCTCAACAAACTCAACACCCATATTGCATGCATCTTTTACTTCACCAGAAGAACTTTGTTTCAATTCCAACAATTCACCATCCGAAACCTGATTCTTATCGGTCTCACCTTCCAAATCATTACCATCCTCATTTGTCGGCACAAACTCATTCATATCCGATTTCTGCGTGACATTATCACCACCACTACCGCCACCAACAACAACCTCAACCTCCTCCTGTTGTTTTTGTTGTCGATGCTCCTCTACATCTTGAAGTCTAACACCACTACCACTACCAATACCACCATCAACAACATCGTCATAACTATCATCCCTAATATCCGAAGAACCACCTCCAAACCTATCAGACCATGATCCATTCCTTCTATACTCTCTACTACCCCAATCAAATCCATTACTATTAAAACTCCCTCTCCTCCTACCACCTCCCTTTTGTCCAAACTCTTCAAACCCTATATTCCTCCTCCCAGACAACCCTTCATCCACAACCGGTCCCAGCGCATTATTCCCCAATCGCGCAAGCGCTGATGTCCTCCCCCCATCCACCCCAATTTCCCCCACACCACCAACACCAACACCAACACCAACACCAACACCAACACCAAGATGCTTCTTAAAACTACCATTTTGATTATTATACAATTTCAAAGACAAAACACTTGGTGGCAACAAACCCTGAGAAACTAAATACTCAGCAGCTAATCTACCTGCCTCCACAAAAATATCACCTCCACCGCTGCCGATGCCGACGTTACCGGCAGCAACAAAAGCAGGAGCAGGAGCTCTCCGGATATTATTATAACCTCTTCCAAAACCATCACCACCACCACCACCGCGATGGCGATACTCCGAGGCGTAAAAGCCTCTTGGACTACGTTGCCTAGGGTGCATACCGATTCAATTTCACTCTAACAGCAACAATTCAGATCAAATTCAATAATCAAAATCAAAAATTCAATAATCTCACAAAATTCAAAAAAAAAAAAAAAAACTCAAACACCAAGAATTGGTGAAGAATAATCAAAATAGGAGAAAATTGAATAAGTGAAAGAATCAGATCTGAAAAATTGGAGTGACAGTGGTATGATGAAAAAGAACGAAATTGGAGCGGTTGAAAATGGTGATGAAGGAGATAGGGAACACGGTAGGTGATAGTGAGAGGTGAAACAGGAGATTAGAGCTTTTTCGTGTGAATCAGGTATCTCTGGGTGCAACTGCACAGAGACTGCGTCCGTGTTAGAGACTAATATCTCGAGTCAGATGGAGTGTCATATGAATTAATTGAGTATGAAATACACCAAGTTTTGTATTGAAATGAGGACTTTCGATAAAAAAAAAATGAGGACTTTAGATTATGAAAAAATGAATCATGAAATCAACGTGTTTGTTTGTTTGTTTGTTGATATGTTTCTTTCATAATTCATTCACCACTAGTATTGATGCTACCATTGCCACGCAGATAGGTAGAATGTTAATGCGATCTTTAACTTTATATTTCTTTCATATTCATAGATAGTGAACGAATCGCATGCTTGTACGAAACCAAACTCTACTTTATTAATTTTATTTTTGGGTAACGGCCAAACAACTTTATTATTTTTCTACTACTAGGCATAGACTAAGACCAACTTTGAAATTATCTTTTTTTGGTACAAACTTTGAAATTATCTTGATTATTAATATATATATGGGGTTTGCTAGGATACACCCATTAGTTTTTATTAAGGTGTGTTTTAGCAAAGATATAACTAAAAAGTTGTTAAATACACCTTAAGGTGAATGTTGCTAAAACACACCTTCTAAAAAATAAGTGGGTGTATGTTAGCGACTCCTATAAGCATTTGCTAGGATACACCCACTTATTTTTTAGAAGATGTGTTTTAGCAAGTTATAACTAAAAAGTAGTTAAATACACCTTAAGGTGTAGCTTGCTAAAACACTCCCACATAAAAACTAGTGGGTGTGTTCTAGCAAATCCCTATATATATATATATATATATATATATATATATATATTGATTTATAATATCTTGTTCACCTTATTTCTAGATATATTTTACAAGATTAAGTCCACAAATCTTAGTTTATTTTGTAAAAATATCGAAATTACTGATTAAATATACTCTCTATGTTTAATGGATCAATTTTAAATGTACCATTGTAGGTAGATAAAATTAAACAATTGTCTTGGATTTGGTTCATAATGAAGGTAGAAATTGGTGGCAAACTATGAATAACATTTGGGAGGGTGTCAGTCAGGTTGATGGTGGGTGGCTGAGAGAAAATATTAGTCGGAAGGTGGGTGATGGAAATTCTACTCTGTTTTTGATAGATCCCTAGTTGGATTGGCGTCCTTTGATGGTTAGGTTTAGAAGATTATATGAGTTAGCTGATGATAAGTTGGTGTTGGTGGAGGATATGTTTAGCATGTTGGAGGGTGAATGGTGAGGCGTGGAAGTAACGTAGGCGGTTGTTCGCTTGGGAGGAAGAAATGGTAAGGGAGTGTGTTGAGCGGCTAACTTTGGTGGTTTTGCAGGTTGGATCAACGGATCATTGGGTTTGGCAGTTACATTCTTCTATGTGATATTCTGTTTGTAGCGCTTATAATAAATGACAGAAATGGACATCAATGATCACCATAATGATTACAAATTTATTTGGCTAAAGGAAGTCTCTCTTAAGGTGTCTATTTTTGCTTGGAGGTTGATGCGTAATAGAGTACCGACAAGGGGTAATTTGTGGAGGAGGCACATCTTAGCAACTAACGAGCAGGGTTGTACGGCGAATTGTGGCAATAATGAAGACATGAATCATCTATTTGTTAATTGTGAATTTTTTTGGCAAAATTTGGTATTTTATTTGTAATTGGCTCGGGTTCAATACGGCTTTCAATGGACGTATCGTGGACCATATTACTCAGTTTGGTAGTTTAGGGGGTTTTCACAAAAAGTTAGAAATTCCTTTATGTTATTTGATTCTCTGTTACTTGGATCATTTGGAAAGAGCGTGACAAACATATTTTTCAGCAAAAGGAGGAAAACTTGGTGGAATAATCCAATTTCTTGCTTGCAGTATGCGTAATTATATTTTATTTAATCGATTTAAGTACCCCTTTACTCTCCTTTTGCAAATAAAAAGAAAAAACTAAATAATTGTTAGACATATCTAGATAACATAACTATTCCATCAACTCTTTAAAAATAAAATGGGTCATGTTAACCAATGCCCCGGAGCACTAGTTAAGAAAACTAAAAAAGGAAATTTTAAAGTGAAAATAACAATTTTTATGTTTTTTAGGAGTTGACAACACAAGTTCCAATGTACTACTTTCTACATTTGATTCCCAAAATAAAAATAAAAAGTCTTAGTCATTTTGGTTCCTGAATTTGTAGTGATCATAGACATAATAATTTTTGAACATATCGAAATTTTAAAATAGTCCATGATTACGACTCTGTTAATCAAAATAGTCTCCCGCGTTAAAATGTTTTGTTAATATTGTCATATCAATCTATCGATATACTTATCTACTGCCATATCAGTTCATGCAGGTATTTACTTATTGTCATATGAGTCCTATAAAAAAAGAGTTATTGTCAACATTAAGAAACTATTTAAACGGCAAGAACTAGATTGCACAATCAAAGAGTATTTTACAATTTTGATACATCAAGGGACTATTGTGGTTATTTATTGTACATTTTGAAATCAATTTTTTTTATTGTGAAATCAAATTGACTATTACCTAAAAGAAGAAAAAACTTTTACATGAAAAAATATCTTTAGTGGAGAGTGAAGACACACGTGGTGTGTAGCGTACATGGTAGATGGAGGAACATCATCACAGTGATTAATTGTAAGTTGTTTATGTTATCAAATTGGAAAAACAATTCATAAGTTTTGTGTGAGTTCCTCTCAAAAAAGTTGTGGAAAAACAATGCATAAGTTTTGTGTGAATTCCTCTCAAAAAAAGTTGTGAGATTTTTTAGAGGAAATCTTACGTGAGTTCTTTTTGTAAGATGCAGTATTCTTGAGAGTTAATAAAATTAAATTGAGAATAATTTGTCGCAGTAATATAAGCATATTTATTTATTTAAAATTATTTCAATGACTTCACCTCAAAAAATATATTTCAATGACCTAACTAAGAACACTTATGTCGACTAAAAAAAAGAAGAAAAAAACACACGAAGTGCTCAAGTCCAATTAGGGATGTCAATAAGGTGGAGTACACTCCTGCTCTCTATCCCTATCATCATAAAACATTATCACTTTTATATTATTTCTAACCAAATCTCAATTAAATGGCGGTAAAAAAATCCTTGAGGAGATTCGAATCATAGACTTAATTGTTTCTTGTGTGCATTTTGACCACTAAACCGCTAGCAATTTCTTTTTTAAAATTTAACTATTAAACAATTGTAAAATTTAAACATCAACCTAATTATACTTGGGTTTATATCCCCCGGTTTTTTTTTCCTTTTTTTAATAATATATTTATGAGCATTTGGAAAAAGATTAGAGTTGAGGACCAATATAGTTGAGAGCCACTCTTTTTTATGTCATTTGTTCTGACCTTATAAAAAAAAAAAAGATATCTACCTTTATAGTGTTTTTCTTTATTGAATATTAAAGTCTTGTTCTTTTATCTTTGATTAATATGAAAGTTTGAATTCCCTAGATTTGTCCAAACTAAGGTAGATATGGAAATTTGAATACCATTAAGTTTATCCTAAGTTTGAGCATTACTTGATTGAAGTAGAATGGTGAAGATATTTTTTTTTTATATTTTTGTATATTTACGACTGATACATTTGCACTTAAAAGTATTGACATTGCGAGGAAGAAGCAAAGACTGGTGGAAAAGCGAGATTGCAAGAGAAAGAGCGAACAAAGAGAGACTTCAGAGGGAGATCTCTTGTGGTGGTTGTTGTTTTGTGAAAGTGTGTGCAAGTATACATAGACTAACAAGTAATAAAGTGTTAAGTAGTTTCCACGTTTTTTGTTTTAATTCCCATAAATCATACATTGAATCAACTTAATTAGCGAGTAAAGAAATGTAACAATTGAATTAATTTCAACAAGATAAATAAGACTAAAACAAGCAAGCAAATGATCGGTTGAGATTTTATTTGGTTGCAGTTGGTGTACATGTTACCTTTAATGAAACTTCCAAGTATTTATAAGTGTCGAGCAGTGGCATGACATCTAAGACTAGAGCTAACTTTGTGGTGTTTTTCAACAGCGCAAGTAAATAAAATGTTGTTAAAATTTACTTATGTCTAGGCTCTCAGTAAGTTCACTCTACGATACTTAAAACATGCTCAATATATTTAGGGAAAATTACAAAGACCTCCCCTTAAGTTTGGTTAAAAGACACACACCTCCCCTCTAGTTTCAAAAATACAATTACCTCCCCTCAATTTAACTATGTTAATCATCCGTTAATTCAGACTTACAGTAGATAGTCTTGGTGCTATGAATTAACCCTCTCTATGATTGATTGCATCAACCGATGCAACTAATTGAACCCAAAGATGTTAATCCAAATCTTTATTTCCATCTCTGTTGTGACTTTCAAATTCATAAGTCCATTAATAAATCAATGTGTGCTAAAGCAATTAGACTCTGTCGATCTTCAAATCCTTCCTTGTTTAGAGCACTTTGTAATGCATATGGATGGCCATATCGTTTATTGAAGGTATTTTCTACACCAAATCACAGTTTCCACTCCTGTTCTAGATAAATCTAAGTTGTGTGCTTTTTCTATATATACACGACATATACTCTATATGTTTAAGCTTCCTGCTATAGTTGTGGCAGATATTGAAGGGAATTAAGTGGGAGGAGGGTATCTTCAGAATAAGAAAAACACTTAAATGGTCAAAGATTGTGAATTTCAATTTTCAACTTCAAGTTTATTTGCATTTTAACAGAAAGAGTCTATTTGCATTTTAACAGAAAGATAACAGTGTTAAAGAGAGAAGGGAAGTATCAATCTATTTAATGAAAACATAAGGGAGGTTAGTGTTGATTTTAAAACTAGAGAGGGTGTCTTTGTAATTTAAAGAAAACTTAAGGGAGGTAACTGTAATTTTCCCATATATTTATGATCGTAATCCTTATGTATAAACAATTAAGTTAAGTTAGTTAAACGTGTCGATTTAACTAAAATATCGTATTAACCATTGAATTCTCATTTATCAAGCATCATAATAATTCATTAAACTTGTATCTACTCATAAGTTGATCAAACTTGAAATAAATGTACAACAATAAATCATAAGAGTTAAATATGCAATAACATAATCAACACATCACATGAATAATACTATGATATCATTAAATTTCACATATTTCAACAAGAGATTTTAGCTCGTGGTGAAGAAGGAAAGAACATAAGCCTAAGACCAATTTAGGATTTAATTTAATGATAACCTATAAAAGATCCTTATACAATAGTTCTCCCATTGTAAAAGAGTTACAACCATACCCTCAATTGTCCTTAAATAGACAAAAAGCACAAAAGAATAAAAAATATTCATTTTACTAAGATGATACAACCAACACATAGAGGCACATGGAGGCGACCATGCTAGCTATCTTTTAGTACTAAACTTTATCCACAAGGTATAATTAGCTCCTTACTATACTTGTATCCTCCAAACTTCTCATGATAAACCATCACACGCATGAGTCATGACTCCTGTCAGTAGTTCACGACTCTTCACACTATGGGCTCCTGATGTGACACCGAACATCACCAGGGCAACCCTTGCATAAACACAACAAACAATTCTATTAACTATTGACTTAAACTAACATTAGTTACCTAATCATCAAACAACTATTCAAACTTAAAAGAGCTTAGACGTCTCACATTTACGAGTCATCAATTCTATAACCTATGAGAGGGAGATAATTGAAAATTAATCAAATGTAGTTTTGTTATAAGAATAGTCAAGGGTGCTTATCTTACTGTACAATGTGGTGTGTTTAATTAATCTGACAACTAAAAATAATTCTTCAACTTGTTCAAGATAGGAGACCTATTAAGGTCTCCCACCCTAAACATAGCCTTCTTAAAGGTGCACCCACCATGATTTTGTGGCTAAGGCTAAAGGTGCTACCCGAACTTTGCTATACAGTGTGGAATTCTAGACTTTATGTCAATCAAGTTAGTGTTTGTTTGCTTAGATAGAGTAACTATGAACAATAAGTGCAGTTAGGACAACATATATGGCCTATTTTTATTGGGTAGCACTTTGGTGTCATTAATGGCAGCGTGCCATTAAATCTGGGACATTAATGACACCAAGATAGATATATAGATGGATACTATTGCCTTGAAGACAACACATATTTAGATGCCTTGATATGATTTTCCCAAACATATTTTAGATCCATTTGGTTGTGATGCGTGTTAGGTTACTCTATTACACCCAACCACCTAAACAAAAATATGTGAAAAGAACTCATCGTATCCATCAATGATGATAGATAAAAATTATACAAATGACTGCCAAATGCGAACAAGAATGATGCTATTAGGCGACATTATATATATATAAAAATAAAATATAAAATAAAGGAACCAATTAAATATTAAGATTTGATTATATAAAATAATTGGTTCCTATTATGCGATAATATAAATATAAAATATTTTACATCTCTGAGTGCATACTATTACACTCTTTAAATATTTTCAAAAGTATTTTGAAAAAATATTTTTTTTTTTTGACAAAATATTTAAATATTAAGATTTAGTTATATATTTTTTGAAATAAGATTTTTTTTTTTTGAAAAAGCCAAGATGGGTCTAATATTTTTTGATTATACTTAACTATATATTTTTTGCTAATATATATAACTATATATTTAATTCTTTTATATAATCAATTGGGTCTAATATAAGTAAAAATATATTCATATTTGAATTTTTTAGGCAATATTTGATAGTTTTAAATATAAATTTTTTTATTCCTTTTAAAAAAAATATAAACAAATTTTACAAATCAAAAAATTAATCTCAATTTTTTTTGTTTGACAGAAAAAATTAAACTCAATTAGAAATAATATGATATGACACATGACCAATTTTGTGCCATATCATCAAAAACAAAAACACGTTTTTTCTGGTACTGCATTTGTGAGAATTCTTCATTGTTGTTAACAACAAGCTTCAACGAATTGCTACTTCGATTCAAACTCAGAACTTATTAGCAAGTGATCCCAACAAACACTATATTTTCATTATTTACACAAAGATCCATTGACTTTCAAATTCTAATTTTCAACTCCCCTTTTTTTTCAATCTTCACATTCATTCATCAATTTCGATTTTTGATGATAAAGTTTCAAAATTTGATGAATTTAACAACTGGGTTTTGAAATTTATGCGATTCCATTGATGGGTTTTTGAGTAATCTCAAAAATAAAGTTTTCCAATGCCGGAAAACGATCAACTCCGTCTTCTAGGTTCATCAGAAGATGCAGAACGAGACATTGAAGCTCACGGATCGGAACACATCGCCGGAGTTAATGGCGGTGGTGGTGGCGGTAGTGGGAGTGGTAAAGGGTTGAGAGATATGTTGAAATTATCAGGTCATCATCGTCATAGTTTTAAGCGTTTAGAGAGAGAAAGAGAAAGAGAAAGAGATCGTGATGTTGATAATAATAATAATAATGTGCGTGATTCTTCTCACTCTGAGTTTGATCTTCATTCATTTGATTCTTCTGGTGATGTTCTTGCTGATAGTGCACCTCCTGAATGGGCTTTGTTGCTCCTTGGTTGTCTCCTTGGTCTTGCCACTGGTCTCCTTGTTGCTGCTTTCAATAAAGGGGTTTGTCTATTTTCAATCTTTGAGAATGTTTTGTTTTTTTTGGTTTTTGACATGTTTATGTGATTTATGTGTAGAACATGTTTAGTTTTGTTTGTTGTTGTTGTGTTGAAAATTAATGTTTGAATGATGATCTTAATGGATAGGAGGTGTTAGGAGAAACTGTTATTAGTTAGTTACACTCAATGATCTGGATCTATGAAGCTTCAAGCATAGGCACAGATACCGGATATGACACTAACACATAGACATCGGTAGTAATTTGAAAATTAGCGTGTCTGAATGTGATCTCAATGGAAATGAGCAAAACAAACTACGATATGGTGATAGGAGAAACTGTTACTAGTTAGTTATACTTTCAATGATCTAGATCTACGAAGCACAAAAACTGACACTTAACACGACACTGACATATAAATATCGATAATAATTTGAAAAAATGGAAGTGGTTGAATGTAACCACATGCGTCAATTTTGTGTCGGTGTTGAACATCGGACACACCTTCAATCAGAAGCGTCAGTGCTACATAGACATATCTCATTTATAGTTTGTATATTTGTGAATTTGATCAGATGTCATGTGTTTATGCTGCTTGTGACTTAAGAGGTCATAGGTCCAAAATCCAAGAAACAACATCTGTTTTATGGGTTTTTGACATGTTTATGTGATTTGTATGTAGATTAACTTCAGTTTTGTTTGTTGTTGTGTTGAAATTTGATGTGTCTGAATGTTGATCTCAATGAATATAGGAGAAAAGCAAACTAGGATATGGTGTTAGGAGAAACAGTTACTAGTTAATTATACTCTCAAGTCTCAATGATCTAGATCTATGAAGCACAAACACGGACACTAGACACATAAACACCGGTAATAATTTGAAAAACAATGGAAGTGATTGAATGTAACCATATCCGTCAATGTGTGTTTGACACCAGCCATGCCTCTAATCAGAAATGTAATTGCTACATACATCCATATCCCGTTTGAAGTCTGTGAATTTGATCAGATGCCATGTATTCATGCTGCTTGTGACTTAGGAAGTCACAGTTTCAAAATCCAAGAAACAACGTTTCTGTTTTTGGGGGTAAAGCTACGTACATTTACCCTCATCAGATTCCACCTGGTGGACGCTATGTGCATTGGGCTTTCCCTCTTCGTGCAGTACTTTAGGAGTGCATAAGTCTTTCTCTAATGTTGAATCTTAGAAGTCAGAAGTAAGGATTCCTTCGATTAATAAAAAGTGGGCGTGGTTTGGTAACTAGATGACCGAAAGCATAAGTGTGTGAATTCTTTGACATATTAGAATGTGAAATTGTTGAGCATGTATTTTTTTTGCCTTTGTGACTTGTAGTTAGCTTTGATACTGTTTGGCAGTTTTCTCGTCGTCTGGCTTTTATGTAATATACCTGTGCTCTGTGTCCAGTCTGTCTATATTGCAAACGTTGAGAATGAGTATGAAACACTAGATCTCTGGCATGTCTACTTTGCATGATTTATTAATAGAACTGGTTGAAACTATCGCAGATTCTCTTTTACCTACTAATCTTGTATAGTCAATTTTCTCATCTAGGTGCATGTAATACATGAATGGGTATGGGCTGGTACTCCGAATGAGGGTGCTGCCTGGCTTCGTTTGCAGAGATTGGGTGATACATGGCATAGAATCCTTTTGATACCTGTAACCGGAGGAGTCATGGTTGGCATGATGTGTGGTTTACTAGAAATATTGGATCAAATAAAGCAGGCAAGTTATTCCCCTCAAAGACAAGGTTTTGACTTGCTTGCAGGAATCTATCCAACGGTAAAGGCTATTCAAGCTGCAGTTACCTTAGGTACTGGCTGTTCATTGGGTCCTGAAGGTCCTAGTGTTGATATCGGAAAGTCGTGCGCCAATGGATTCTCATTAATGATGGAAAACAATAGAGAAAGAAAAATAGCACTTGTTGCAGCTGGTGCAGCAGCTGGAATTTCTTCAGGTAGCTTAGCAATCTTATTGAATCACTATTTAAAACTCATTTTGACATATATTCTAATATTCTGGTCCTTTAAGGCTCCTTGTAACTTTTTAATGATGAAGGCATAAAACTTTTCGTGGCCTTGCACTGCATTGTCAAGCATAGGGCTTGGGTCATTATACCCGCTTGAGTTTGTACTCAAGGGCGGCTTAATGATGATTCCCATTAGATTATTTTAGGTCTAGGCATTCATTGATAAGGTTCTTTTGACTCTTTTTCTTTTCTAAATATGATATTGTTAGGGTTGTTTATGTTTGACTTTTTTGGTTACCTGATTGATGCAATGCTATTGTAATTTGACTGTTAGGGTTTGGAGATTTTTTGGGGTCTATGATTGAGAAATGGCGGTTTTATAGTTTGGGTTGGGCCTAACTCAAACCCTACAAAACTGATATGCAAGGCGATGACTGCTCAAGCTTTATCTACTCGGGCCATATCTCGAGGCAGTGTTAGACTAAACCCATCCTCTGACACCCAACATAATGAACGAGCTGGAGGTTGCAATGAAGGCAACCCAAATGACACTATTAGGAAGCTGGGGGGTGGTGGTGGTGGGGTTGTGGTGTGCACAATTAAGGAGGAATTTCCAAGCATGATACTAAAATTAAAAGTTTTTAACATCTAGAGAAATTATATTCTTTTCTAACTTCAAATCACATCTGCTCTAAACCAAAAGCTAAAAGTGTCACCACCAACTAACTATTTAAGTGAATTTATATAAAAGTGAAGTGCTATATACCTAGAGGTGATTTTCCTAAAATTTTCCATCTTCAAATGCTATTCCCGCATCTTGCAGAATCCTTAAGTTTTAGCCAAATTTATAAACTTTTAAAATCATTCAATATCACAAATCCATCATAAACCCCAAATTTTTTTATAAAAAAAAAATGAGAATTTAATGGGTTTAGGTAAAAGAAAAATAACAATTTGACAACATTTGCTTAAAATTTAATGTAGAGGGACTTCATTGGCTAAAAAAAGATTTGAGAAACCAAAGTCCCTCTTTGTCCAAACTAGAGAGACTAAAAATGTAATTAAGTCTTATTTATTTATAGAGCTTTTGAAAAATTAGCATCTTTTGCTATATAGAAGGTTCCAATGTTGATTAATACCATGAAAATCAAAATTTGTTTGAGTTTAAAAATGCTATATCTGTGAAAATCGAGTCCATGGGCATTTTACTTCCAAGCTCTGGCTTCTAGCTTTACTAGAAAATTACATAAAACTTGTGTTTCCTTTCTGATTTTGGTTGGTTTCGAAGTACGGGTTTATTTTGTGGATTTCTAAATGTTGGTTGTTTTAGCTTTGCATTTTTCTTTCTTCAGGCTTCAATGCAGCAGTTGCAGGCTGTTTTTTCGCTATTGAAACTGTGCTGAGGCCTCTTCGTGCAGAGAATTCTCCTCCATTTACAACTGCCATGATTATATTGGCTTCTGTTATTTCATCAACTGTATCAAATGTCTTACAGGGAACCCAATCAGCTTTTACAGTGCCCGAGTACGAGTTGAAATCTGCTGCTGGTACTAATCTTTAACATTGCTGCACTTTTTGAGTATGGTTCAGGATAGTCTTCATATATGTCTGAATTTGTGACATGCTTTTTCCTTTTTCATCCTTTTTATTTTCTTTGTGAAATCAAATCTGTCTCAAATCCGTCCTACAGTATTGTTATCACTTGAGTAAAACATCTCTATCATTGCTTTTAAGACTCAAGATTTAGGCAAATCTTTCTATCTCCTAAGAATTGAAATTGCACAATCCAGGGATGGTGTAGTAATCTCGTAAGTGAAGCATGCTATAGACATACTTGAGGAAGTAGGTTTGTTAAATGCAAATTCTATTTACACTCGTATAAGTCTTAGTGTCAGACTTCTATAAGATCAGCGGAAGCCAATACCAAAATTCGTAATATTAAGAAGAATGGTTGTAAAACTAAAGTACCTCACATTTATTTGTCCCTTTTGGGATGCTATGTTCTGTATCTTGGAACATGTTAAAAAAGTTCCAGGAAATGGGGTTGAATAATTGTATCTTCGAAGAGAGTTATAGGAAAAGGTGTTGAAAAGATTCTATGATCTGTATTTTTTGAATAATTCATACAACATGGAAACTGTGTGGGTCCATACGAAGATAAAAGAGATACTCAGATTGTTGAATACTCAGATGTCGATTGGGAGTGTTCTCTTGCTAATTAACGATTTACCTCTAGGTATTGTATGTTCATAGGAGGTAACATATTATATTAGAAATTTAAGAAACATAATATGTTGTCTGATATTTCATCATAATGTTGCATGCAGAGCTACCTTTATACCTGATATTAGGAATGCTGTGTGGCGTTGTAAGCGTGGCAATGACTCGTTTGGTTGCTTGGTTCACCAAGTTTTTTGACTATATCCAGGAGAAATTTGGCCTTCCTACTGTAGTCTGCCCTGCCATAGGTGGTTTAGGAGCTGGGATCATTGCCCTTAAATATCCTGGAATATTATACTGGGGTTTCACAAATGTGGAAGAAATTCTACGTACTGGAAAGAGTGCTTCTGCTCCTGGAATATGGCTTCTAACTCAATTAGCAGGTGCTAAGGTTATTGCCACAGCTCTTTGCAAGGGCTCTGGGCTTGTAGGTGGTCTTTACGCACCGAGTTTAATGATTGGTGCTGCAGTTGGTGCTGTGTTTGGAGGCTTTGCTGCAGAAGTTATCAATTCAGCAATTCCTGGAAATGCTGCTGTTGCACAACCCCAGGCTTATGCTCTGGTAAGCCAACTTTACTACCCTTGAAGCATTACGTCGTCAATTGTAGCTCGTGGAAAATAATTGTTTGTTCAAATTCTGGTACACTAATGTGATATAGTGCTGCTGTAGCCACTATTGAACTGCACTTTGTACTAAATCACGTATCACAGAACAGTAGTGGATTGGTAAAATTCTGCTATTCTATAGCGCATTTTAACCACTTTTTGACAACACTGCTGTGAAATATGTCAGTTGTAGGAATGTCACTGTCGACATCGAGGCTGATTTGGTTGATGTAAATTCAGATAGTTAAAAAGTTAATTTAACTTGTGCAGGTTGGAATGGCTGCTACACTAGCATCTGTTTGTTCTGTTCCTTTGACTTCAGTTCTACTTCTGTTTGAGCTCACAAAAGATTATAGAATACTGCTTCCTCTCATGGTAATCAATAAAATTCTCTATTTTTTTTATTTTTTTTGCTAAGTGTTGATTTGTGTATTGTTCCACTGTTCTGCTATTTCATATGAATGACCTGACAAAATGAGTCCTGACATGGTTCCATTGTGTGATTGATGGTTACCATATCTTTTTACTAATGTTAAAGTTTCTTACGTTTAATTAATATTTTCAACTTATATATTGGCAAAATTTCTCAGGGTGCTGTTGGGCTGGCCATTTGGGTTCCCTCAGTGACAAATCAGGGGAAGGAGAGTGATCCACCTGGTAAAAGAAATTTGGCGAGAGGATATTCTTCAGTTTCAAATAATGAAGATGATGATGGGAATGGTTTAGAACTCTCCATTGTTGGAGATGGTTCCGAGCTTGAAGAAATCGATGAAGAACTATTTCTGGACAAACTTAAGGTTGAGTTTGCATTTTTCTTTTTCCTCCTGATCATCGACATCTTCCATCTTTTGTTGTTAAGACTGCTTGTATAAATAGCTTAATTAAGTGCGTATAACATAAGCGCTTATCATATAAATGCTTATGTATTAGCTAATTCTATAACATAATAAAATAAAGTCATTGTTTTATATAACCTATTAGCTATCTGCATAAGCTATCTCGGAGAGCTAATGGAAATAAGCTGAAAACAACTTAAGGACATGTCATTAGCTATTTCCATAAGCTCTCCCAAATACACTCACTTGAGCTTATGTCAATAGATAAGTTCAAATAAGTCAATCCAAACATACCTAATTTCTCAATGTCACTGTTCCTCTTGTCAGGTTTCTCAGGCCATGTCGAAATACTATCTGAAGGTTCCGTCATCTGTAACCCTCAAAGATGCAATCAAAATCATGCATGACAGCCAGCAAAACTGTGTGCTGGTAGTTGATGAAGATGATTTTCTTGAAGGGATATTGACATATGGTGACATTAGAAGGTGCCGATCCGAGAAGTCTAATGAGACTTCTAAGAGCGACTCAGATCCTTTGGATGTATGTAGAAAATGCCCCTGGTCTTTATATATTTGAAGAGTGACGTGTCTGTTTGCAAATTGTTTTGGAAACAGTTAATTCTGAGAAAATGGAACATAGAAAAAAATGTTGAAAGGAAATGTTTTCGACATGCTAATTATTATTAATGGAACTTAAAATTGTCATTAATTTTATCTTAGGAATCTTATTTATACTGTCTATACTTCCTTTTTGCTGTTAGTTTCTTCTAATAATATAATTTATATTCAATATTTGACAGGTGAACACATTGCTTGTTTCCTCTGTTTGTACTCGAGGAATGAGCTATCGTGGACGAGAACGTGGACTTTTAACTTGTTATCCAAATACTAATTTGGCCATGGCCAGAGAGTTGATGGAGGCCAAGGGTGTTAAGCAATTACCGGTAGTTAAACGCGGTGGAAATCACAATAGAGAGAGGAAGCGAAGAATTGTCGGTCTCCTTCATTATGACGAACTATGGCACTGTCTCAGGTTTCCCCTTAAATCTAATACTTACTCTATAGTAAAAGATCTGCTTCCGTAACCAACTTAGTTTCAAGGACTCTCTTTTCAGCTTATAATATCTGCATTTCCTTGAAATTTTCAACCCATTTGTTATGGCTCTTTTAAAAAATATAACCACTTTTAAGAGTTTTTCATCTGTTTGTTACAATGTTTTTTAAAAAAAAAAATGAGAATGATTATCTAAAATATTATTAAAAACCGAGTACAATAGAAGCAGTGTTGAGTAGAAAATCTTACAGTTCTCTATGAAAAAAATTTAAGCATGTAAGGACTTCTTTGTAAGTAAAGAGTCATAAACTTATTTTAATTGAAAAAATCTTGCAAGTATAAAGTTAATCCAAACTGAGCATAATTCTTTCCATTCGTATTACTGTTTTTGGGCATCAATTCTTGGTTCAGGCTTGATGATATTTATGTTAATGTGCAGGAAAGAGATTAACCACAGAAAGTTAGATTATCAAAGTAGAACAGAAAACAATTTGACAAATGGGCATTAACTCTTGATTCAAGCTTGGTTGCCCTTACAAAAGAAATAGTGAGTTTGTAGCAACAAAGCTTCAATTGTTAGCTTTTAAATGTGAGACCAAATATCACTTCTTGTATATTTTAATGCCACAAGAGTGGTTATTTGATAAGGAAGAAAAATATTTCCAAGTTCCAATCCCAACACGTTAAGAATCAATGATTCTTATAATCACAACCTCATATTCTTTTGTCATAATTTAGGGCATTCCAGCTTGTAAAGTAAACTCCATAAGAAGCAGAATACTACTCAATACAATGGGAAATAGAATTAGGGTAAAATCCCAGAAATTGCACTATGCTTCTTTCTTGTCATATGCTTCTTGGTTCTTTAGGTAAATTTATTCTTTTCTCCTGCATTTATAGGCAAAGATAGTGGAATTTTGTTGGAGACACTGAGAAAAATATGCTTTACATTGTATACTAATTATTATTATTTTTAAAATATTGTTTTTTTGTCCATGACCCATCTTCTGAGTTTGCACCAATTGTTTATATAATAGGTGATTTCATTTGGTATGTTCCCATTTGATTTTCCCTTTTTGGAATTTGACACAAATATGGTTGGTGGAAGCACAAACACTGGAGGCCACACTGATAATAAATAATTTAAGAAAACAAAGGTGATTGTATAAATTCATCTCAACACATTTTTGAAATATATGGCGAGGCTAAAATTAAAATTTATATTTAAATTTATATAACTACATTATTTTTAAGAATATTATAAATATTTATCAAATATTAGGGGCAAGACTCTTTGGGTGTGTTTGTAAATATATCAAGTCATTTGAACATTAGGTGAAAATAACTTTCACACATAATATACATATTTTTAACGATCTTAGTACAAATGTTTGTTAGACATTTTGCCTTGTTTCGAGAAAATATATTTGAAGCCTGTGTAATACTGCTAATATAAGATTATTGTCCACCATTTCTTTATTTCTAAAATGTCATCGGTTAATCTTAGTAATTTGGAGGACTACATGATTATTTTGCAAATCTTCTTTCAAGTGGCTGGCTAATAGTAAACATTATTTTCAGCCTATTTTCCTCTCTCCATTACTTCGCCTCGCAAAAATATTAACAATAATTATTCAATGATTAAATAATATCAACGACATATATCATTTCCCTTTTGAAATTAACCATTAGTTTTTAATTTTTTTTATCATATCAACATATTAAAATTTGTTTTTTGCAAATACATTAAAACAAAGGTGAATATCGTTAGTATTTTAGAGCACCCACTATGCTATGTAAACTTTTTCTAATGTTGATGAAATATACAAAACGTAGAATGTGTTTGTTTCAAGTTTATTACATTTATTCATAGGAATAACATTTCTTGAAATCTAGAAATAGAGAGATTAATATTTAGTTTCACGTGAATTTATTCTGATCTTTATGAGAACTTCCTAGAGATAAAATGTATTAAACTAATAAAATTTAACAAATTTATAACATGGGTTTGAAATCTACAAATGCACGTATAGATACAAAGAACCAAGGCTTTTAGTTCACACGCGGTGAAGGTGGTCTAATGTGGCTAACTATGATCCACATATTAAACGTTCTTAATATCTCATATTAACATATTTAATGTGGTACAACATTGGATTTTCTTTTTACCTACCTTTCCACTTTAAGAAGACCTGTTCGTTCTACCTTCAATAATTTCCCTCAAACTCCATCACTATTCATACCAAAACATAAAAATGGAAGAAAAACATTGAATTTCCTTTTACCTACCTTTCCACTTTAAGAAGACTTGTTCTCTTCTCTCTACCTTCAATTCCACTCTAAAACTATAGAGTATACGATTTCTTCATCACTATATATACTCCACTCCATCATTCACTCATACCAAAACATAAAAATGGAAGAAACAACAATAGTAATGTATCCAGCACCAGGCATAGGCCACATAATATCCATGGTAGAATTAGCCAAACTCCTCATTCATCATTATCAACAGTTCTCCATCACTATTCTTCTCACTACCGGCTTCATGGACCATCCATCCATCGACAGTTACATAAACAGAATATCATCTTCCCACTCTTCCATCACCTTCCACCGTCTCCCCACCGTCACCGTCAACCACACCACCACTCAAAGCCCCGCCGCCACCGCATTTCACTTCATCAAATCAAACACCGTCAACGTCCAATCCATACTCCGTCAAATCATCCAAACCTCTGTTATCAAAGCCTTCATCATCGACCTCTTCTGTACTTCCGCCATGGAAACAGCTTCCTCCATGCAAATACCAGTTTACTATTTCTTCACATCTGGTGCTGCTGTACTTTCTCTGTATTCCTACTTCCCCAAAATCCACTCCCTTACGAAGTCTTCGTTTAAGGATATGGTTGGAGTTGAGATTTCTGCGCCTGGGAATGCGGCGTTGAATGCGGTGTTGATGCCGGAACCGGTGCTTGATAGGGAAGATCCTGCTTATTGGGAGATGTTGTATTTTTGTGAGCATCTTTCGAAGGCGAAGGGGATTGTGGTTAATACTTTTCGTGAATTGGAGGTTGTGGCGGTTAAAGCGGTTGAAGATGGTGCGTGTTTTCCGGATGTTGAAGGAAGTTCGCCGCCGGTTTACTGTATTGGACCGTTGATTGCTGATGCTCAACAACCAGGTTAGTTCACTTGTCTGTTAGGCGTGTTTGGTTATACTCCGATAACAATTGATTTTGAGTGAATTGATTCCGGCTAAAAGCCAGCTGAGGTAGAGTGACTTATGTTTGGATGCATTCATATAAAAGTGAGTTGAACAATGAATTTATATCTAAAAATCAGTTCAAATGCTAGAATTTCTAACTGGTTAGAATCAATTCTGCTGACAAAATCAGTCAAACATGTCAAAATCAATTATAGACCTATAGAATCAATATTTTTTTTTTCTGCTAAGAGAGAGCTCTTTCAAAAATTAGTGTATGCCGCTTTGAGTGAAGCGCACACGGTATTCTTTAGTAAAAGGCAAAAGAATAGTTCGCTATAGAATCAATTTTGGCTTCTCCAAAAGTAGAATGGAACATACCCTATTGTTATTACAAAACATCCACTTCACTTTGACTTTACTTGATGAACGGTGAACAATGAATATGTGAATCCTTTTTGCCTAAAAAGGTGGGTTTTATTGGTTGATAGAATTACTAGAAACACCAACACGATGAAATTGAGATGGAAGCTTATGGTCCTCTTCCTCTTTGCGGAGAAGACGATTACTTGATCGGTGTTTGCTCGACAAAAACCAAAATGAGTTGAGTTTTAAGGCATATATATTTGTTTTCCTTTGTTTTCATTGAATTATTGTTGTCCCATGAAATTCTACTTCACGTCTATCGTCTATCGTTGTTGAAGTTTCAAATGATTTTGAAGTGTCAGTCCACTTATCAAATTGGTCTACTGTGGAATTTTTCCCAAAAAAAATATGCATAATGAATATTTAGAACTATCCTCTGTGGGCGTGCTGCTAAATCTTGAAATTTAGATCAAGATACAATCTGAATTCAACGGACAAGATATGAATGGACGAACTAGATTGTTGGGGAGGATCTATACTTTAATATTTATGAATTTGACACTACCTTAAAATCCTAGTGTAGTTGGATGCAAATGACAGAGGGTTGAAGAGACAAAGGGTGGAAACTTGTGGAGTTGTTTGGTGTAGTTGGAAGCAAGGGAAAATGAAAAGGGGAATATCACCATCAATTCAGAGTCAGGTGGAGAATGTTGAGAATTGTCTCAAAATTGATGATTGAAGTTGGGCAAAAATCGTGGCACGATTTCTCTAAAGGCTTCATTCTTCCTGTTTTGAGTGAGGCTTCAAGAGAGAGAAATTTGGGAAATCAAATGAGGTAATTTTAGGGTTGATGGTCTTTGATTAGAGTTCTTTTGAGAGGTTCTCTTGGGTTGGAAAACATTTGTAAACACCTTGGTAAGTAAAAATCACTGAGTGTTTTGTTCATCGGTGAGATTGGGAAAAAAGTTAGAAATTAGGGTTAGTTTTTTGTGAGCTTTTAAGCTAATTTCTTGTAACCCTTTTGTATCTCTCTGTAAGAACTCATTGATAGTCGATTTGAGAGATCAATCTCTCTTCCAGAGTAAGTCAAGTTGAACCGAACTGGGTAAACATTTCTTGTTGTGTTTGTTTCTCTTCTCTCTTTATCTTTTGCTTGTGGTTTTGTGCTTTTCACTTGTTTCCTAGTTAAATCTAGGTTTGTTATTGTTGTTCTTGCTTGTGATTACTTTGATATTGTTACTACTTTCCTTTGCTCCACACGTCATAATTTTATTGGTGTGATTGAGTCCGAATTCGCAACATAATTGTTGGATTGCATTTGAGATTTTCATATTGCAAGGGTGTTGTTAGGGATGAATTTCTGGATTTGGGATGAATTTATGAGTTTGGGATGAAATTTTGAGTTTAGGATGAAGTTGAGAATGAAATCCTGTGTTTTCTGGGAACCTCATAAATCTGGGAATGAATATCTTTGAATTGCAAGTGTGAACTTAGAAAGAACAAGATTTGATTACGTACTTAGATCTCTATTGAAATCATAAACAAAATGTTTTTATCCATGAAGCAAGCGTGGAACACGTGAAACTTGGTGGCATGCAATGTTTTATATTTGCGTTTAGTAAAGTAATACTATTATATTGGACAAAGGTTGAACACGTGAAACTTGTCTGTCTCAACCTTCAATAATTTGATCCTATTCTATATTTCTTCATCACTATATTTACTCCACTCCATCACTCACTCATACACCAAACAAAATAAAAAATGGAAGAAACAACAATAGTAATGTATCCAGCACCAGGCATAGGCCACATGATTTCCATGGTAGAATTAGCCAAACTTCTCATTCACCGTCACCATCAACATTTCTCCATCACCATTCTTCTCACCACCGGCTTCATGGATCACCCATCCATTGATTCTTACATTAACCGTATCTCATCTTCCCATCCTTCAATCACGTTCCACCGTCTCCCCACCATCGCCGTCAACCACACCACCACTCAAAGCCCCGCCGCCACCGCATTTCACTTCATCAAATCAAACACCGTCAACGTCCAATCAAAACTCCGTCAAATCATCCAAACCTCCCTTATCAAAGCCTTCATCATCGACCTCTTCTGTACTTCCGCCATGGACACAGCTTCCTCCATGCAAATACCAGTTTACTATTTCTTCACATCTGGTGCTGCTGTACTTGCTCTGTATTCCTACTTCCCGAAAATCCACACTGAAACCTACATATCGTTTAAGGATATGGTTGGAGTTGAGATTTCTGCACCGGGGAATGTGGCGTTGAATGCGGTGTTGATGCCGGAACCGGTGCTTGATAGAGATGATCCTGCTTATTGGGAGATGTTGTATTTTTGTGAGCATATTTCGAAGGCGAAGGGGATTGTGGTGAATACATTTCGTGAATTGGAAGTTGTGGCGGTTAAGGCGGTTGAAGATAGTGTATGTTTTCCGGATTTTGAAGGAAGTTCGCCGCCGCCAATTTACTGTATTGGACCGTTGATTGCTGATGCTCAACAACCAGGTTAGTTCACTTGTCTGTTAGGTGTGTTTGGTTCTGCAGTGATAATAATGGATTTTGAGTGAATTGATTTGGCTAAAAGCGCAAGTTGAGGTAGAGTGATTTATGTTTGGATGCATTCGTATAAGAGTTAGTTGAACAATGAATTTAAGTGTAAACAACAATTCTAGAATCAAATGCTCAAATTTTTAGCTGGTTAGAATCAATTCTGCTGACAAAATCAGTCGTCAAAATCAATTATACATCTATAGAATCAATTTTGGCTTCTCCAGAAGTAGAATGGAACATACAATATGTGTTATTACAAACCATCCACTTCACTTTGACTTTACTTGATGAACGGTGAATAATGAATATGTGAATCTTTTTTGCCTAAAAAGAGGGGTTTTATTAGTTTATAGAATTACTAGAAACACCAACAAGGATGAAATTGAGATGGAAGCTTATGGTCCTCTTTGTCTTTACGGAGGAGACGATTACTTGATCGGTGTTTGTTCGACAAAAAACAAAATGAGCTGAGTTTTGGTGCATATATGTTCGTTTTCCTTTGTTTTCGTTGAATTGTTGTTGTCCCATGAAATTCTACTTCATGTCTACCGTTGTTGAAGTTTTAAATGATTTTGAAGTGTTGGTCCACATTTGATTTGTTAATCAATTGTTTTTTTTTCTTATAAGCGTTGCATTGAAGTCCTTGATGTGTAACAACTAGTTCATCAAATTTATATGTACAAAAACAAATAGAAATTATGTAGCAGTTGGTTTTGTTTACACTTGTGTGGTTAACTTGGTCATCTCAAAATCAGTTTATTTCAATGCAGTGAAAGTAGAGATTGGCCTTACAATGGAATCTATTAAATTAATACCCTTTAGGCCATGCAACTATTTTATTTGCCTTAAATGTCTATATGTAATATAAACTTATAGCACCTCTTATTTTGTTCTTTATAATTATAATGAAGTTATCTTGCCTGTAAAATAATGAAGCATTGATGGTTTACATGAAAATCAGATGAAGCAAGGGACATCAAAGATTGCTTGTCATGGCTAGATAAACAACCAAGTAAAAGTGTGGTGTACTTGTGTTTTGGAAGTCGTGGTTCGTTCTCGATGGCACAATTGAAGGAAATAGCTGAAGGGTTAGAGAGGAGTGGACACAGATTCTTATGGGTTGTGAAGAGTCCAACACAAGAGCATCTTGGAACAAAACAAGTTCACGATACAACAGGGGATTTTGAATTGAGTTCTATTTTGCCGAGTGGGTTTATAGAGAGAACCAAAGAGAGGGGCCTGGTGGTGAGGTCGTGGGCCCCACAAGTGGAGGTGCTGAGTCGTGAATCGGTTGGTGGGTTTGTGAGTCACTGCGGCTGGAACTCGGTGCTTGAAGGGGTGGTTGCTGGAGTGCCAATGATTGCATGGCCACTCTATGCAGAGCAGCACGTTAATAGGAATGTTATGGTGGAGGATATGAAGGTGGCTGTTGCGGTGGAGCAAAGGGAAGGAGATAGGTTTGTGAGTGGAGAAGAAGTGGAAAAGAGGGTTAGGGAGTTGATGGAGTCTGAGAAAGGGAGAGAGATTAGGGAGAGGAGTTTGAAGTTCAAAGACATGGCTAGGGATGCACTTGGAGAATCTGGGTCGTCAACAAAAGCACTTGCCAACTTGGTTCAAACATGGAATGCAATCAGTCACTAATAACTAATACCATTGTGATTAGTACTATCATCACTCATTGAATTAATATTGTAAATGTGTGATGGAACTGGATGTTTTCTGCTATTGTGCAAGGTAAATTTTTGTGCAAGGTAAATTTTGCATTTTCGTTGCTGTATTGTATGATTTTGCTTCTATATTATATTAGAATTAGAATTGTAGACTCCGATGTCCAAACTGCTCCTGCACCATTTGTCCCTGCTTGCTTTATCCTAGTTCATTTTAGGTCCCTTTCTGTTGTATTACTTTGTGCAAGGTAATTATTTTATCTGTTTTTAATGAAGAAAATATGGACTCTAAATTGTTCACCCTTGCTACTGAGTAATTAGTATTGGTCTTTTAGTTCTGATAGAGTTGGTTCAATTTCAAAGTGCACTGTGAGTGAGTCTCTGGTCCTTGTCTACTTTCTGTTGATTAATCTTAAGATTGGTTTGAATTGGCTTATTTGAGACTGAATGAGAGAGCTCATTGAAACTATAAGCTGTTTTTAGCTTATTTTCATAAGCTCTTCATCATAGCTTATGAAAACAGCTTACTTTTTTATATGAAAAAAGTATAACTCTACTTTATCTTTTGTTAAAGAAATAGCTTATATATTAACACTTATGTGATAAGCACTTATGCTATAAGTGGTTAGTTAAATTGTCTATCTAATCAGGGTTTTGGACTCATTTTGGATGAGTTTGTAGCTTTTGAAAGCTTCTCAATAAGGAATCCAAATCCTGCAAAAAATGCTCTTAGATTTAATTTATAGCCTTTATTTTACTCTCTACTTTATAAAGTTATCTACATCACTCTCAAGTTGATGTCTCATACTCCATATATTATAATAGTATCATACTCCATATATTACATTTAAACATACCTCAGGGAGGTCAATGTAATTTTCCCTAAATAAAATATCCCTTTGCCTTTGGGAAAAAAAAGACATACAACTTTACTCAAGTGCAGGGATTTTTGAATTTAATAAGGAACCCAAATCCAGCCAAAGATATTCTTGGATAAAAAGTTTAAGTTTTTTTAAGAAAAGAATATAAAGACTTTGTAGTAGTTGGATCTAAATCCATATTATTAATTATAATCCAATCATTTCGTTTGTCATGTGCCTGTTCTTTAATCATTTTGTTTATCTTGTTCTTGTTTTTCCCTCCATCTTCTAGGCTGGTAGTGGGTCCAATTACATTATTCTTCATCACTATACTCTATCCATCAAGTCAAAGCTACTCCATTCCAATCATTCACTCACACCATTTGTGTTGTAACCAAAATTAAGTAACCAAAGAAGATGGTAAAAACAACAATAGTGATGTATCCATCACCAACGGTAGGTCACATAATTTCCATGGTAGAATTAGCCAAACTTCTCAGTCATCATCATCAACAAGAACAAGACTTCTCCATCACAATGCTTCTCACCACTGGCTTCCTCGACCACCCATCCATCGACTCATACATCAACCGCATCTCAACGTCTCACCCTTTAATTTCCTTCCACCGTTTCCCTTCTGTCACCGTCACTCACTCTAACACTCAAAGCTTAGCCGCAACCGGATTCCAATTCATAAAAAGAAACGTTGTCAACGTTGAATCCAAACTCCGTCAGATCACTCAAACCTCCGTTATCAAATCCTTCATTATCGATATGTTTTGCACTTCTGCCATGGAAGTTGCTTCCACCATGGGAATCCCTGTTTACTATTTCTTCACTTCTGGAGCTGCTGTTTTGGCACTGTGTTCCTACTTCCCGAAAATTCACAGCGAAACGGCAGTATCGTTCAAGGAAATGGTTGGAGTTGAGATTGTGATGCCGGGGAATGCGCCGTTGAATGCGGCGTTGATGCCGGGACCAGTTCTTGATAGGGAAGATCCTGCTTATTGGGAGATGTTGTATTTCTGTGAGCATCTTTCTATGGCAAAGGGAATTGTGGTGAATACATTTCGTGAATTGGAAGTTGTGGCGGTTAAGGCCGTTGAAGACGGTGCGTGTTTTCCGGATCTCAAACGAAGTCCTCCTCCCGTTTACTGCATTGGGCCATTGATTGCTGACCCTCAACAATCAGGTCAGTTCACTTTACTGCTTCTTTTGTATTTTTTATGAAGCGAAATAAGTGGTCTTATGGTAAAATTAGGACACAAGTTTTAACCTTGTACTAGCCAGCGACTATCATTTGTAAGTTCTTGCAAGAGTTTTGATTTCTTGTAAAAATGACTTATTAGAAGTACATTCATAACCAATTTAATTTCTTTTCCTATGAATCAGCTGGTATAGAAAAAGAAGTACATTCATAACCAAGTGTAGGCCATGCAATCTATTTGTATGTCTGTAATTTAAACCTATAGCACTTCTTGTGCTGCTCGTGTTATTCTTTATCGTTATAACGAAGTTATTTTGCCGATAAAAAATGAAGCATATTGATTGTTTGAATGAAAATCAGATGAAGCAAGCGACAGCAAAGATTGCTTGTCATGGCTAGATAAACAACCGAGTAGAAGCGTGGTGTACTTGTGTTTTGGAAGCCGAGGATCATTCTCGCTGGCACAATTGAAGGAAATAGCTGAAGGGTTGGAGAGGAGTGGACACAGATTCTTATGGGTTGTGAAGAGGCCACTCCAAGAACATCTTGGAACGAAACAAGTTCACGATACAACAGGGGAGTTTGAGTTGGGTTCTGTTTTGCCAAGTGGGTTTATAGAGAGAACCAAAGAGAGGGGCCTGGTGGTGAACTCGTGGGCCCCACAAGTCAAGGTTCTGAGTCGCGAATCGGTTGGTGGGTTTGCAAGTCACTGTGGCTGGAACTCGGTGTTGGAAGGAGTGGTTGCTGGTGTGCCAATGATTGCATGGCCATTGCATGCAGAGCAGCATGTTAATAGGAATGTGATGGTGAAGGACATGAAGGTGGCTGTTGCGGTGGAGCAAAGGGAAGGCGATGGGTTTGTGACCGGAGAGGAAGTGGAGAAGAGGGTGAGAGAGTTGATGGAATTTGAGAGAGGGAAAGAGATAAGAGAGAGGAGTTCGAAGTTCAAAGACATGGCTAGGGATGCATTTGGAGAATTTGGGTCATCCACAAAAGCATTAGCCAACTTGGTTCAAACATGGAATGATAACTAGTTTGTTTGTAATTAGTAGCACTATTACTTAACGATTAATAGTGTAAATGTGTAATGTAAATGAATTTTTTTCTCATATTGTGCAAGGTAAATTTTGTAATTTTGTTGTTGTTGTTGCTGTTGCTGCATGGCCTGATTCTGCCTCTATATTATTAGAAAATGTGGACTGCAAATTGCTCACTGTTGCTACTCAGTAGTTAGAAATAAAGTAGCATTTGAAAAGGTTAAGATGTGAGAAGTTGATAATAATTATGAATTATCTATCTATTCTATATCTATATATATATATATATATATATATATATATATATATATATATATATATATATATATATATATATATATATATATATATATATCTTTGAATTTGAAACTTGCTTCATTCTAGAGTTAGGATTATGCCTATGTGGCACATCTAAAAAAGCTTCTCATACTATTAGCAACTTGGCTTTCTATCTTATTATATATCTTTAAAGAACTATCTCTATATACATGTATTCTATACATATATTCTAAGTTACACTTTGCTTATGTGTCACCTCACCAAAACTCTCCCTTTCTAACTAATCTTTCATACTAATGTCATGTGGCTTTCTCTCTTTTTTTAATCACTCTTTTATAACTCTTTTTAATTATAAAATGGCTCATTTAATTGTCACAACTATAGGAATTATTTTTTTACTACTCAACTCCATCAATTTTTTGTAACTGCCAAAAGTTAAGGATTTTTAAAGTCTCAACAATGAAGGATTTTGTGTCGTTGAGTTAATATATTGCAAGGGTTTTAGTATTTAGTGTGACATAAATATTTTTATATATGTAACTGCCAAAATCCTTGAAAACAACATATATGTAACTGCTAATTGACATTTATGTGACTCCTTCCACTATCAATTCTTTCATTTCCTTCAACTATCTATTTTTTCTTTCTTTCTTTCTTCCATTTACTTGCTGCATTTTATCTTCTCTAACTATGTCTTTATATACATGCATTCTAAGGTGCACTTGGATGATATGTGACCTCACCAAAACTTCCCCAATCTAACTAAATCTATAAATACTTCTCTTGAACTAAGAATGAACCTTAATATCTAGGAGCTAGCTTCTGATTAATTCGAAGTTATCATTTCTATTATGCTTACTTTCTTTTTTTAGGGATTTTCTATTATGCTTACTAAAACTACACATGCAAGTAGTGTATTGAATTTGGCATGTGATTACTCTTTGTTATTGCATGGTTAAAGCCATTAGCCTATAAATAGAAGCACCTCTTTTGATATTTTAGATACCTTAACACAGTAAGAAAAATTTTCATCTTGGGTTAAACAAGGGGATTGGAAGT
Organism: Medicago sativa; assembly: GCF_051527215.1. Taxonomy (NCBI): domain Eukaryota; kingdom Viridiplantae; phylum Streptophyta; class Magnoliopsida; order Fabales; family Fabaceae; genus Medicago; species Medicago sativa. The sequence continues at coordinate 6,630,634 of NC_140751.1, read as the reverse complement.
TTCTACATGTGAGTGTGATGCATGCAGATATTGTGGTAGCTTATGATAGTCGTAATAATGTTCAAAGGATACAAACAGTCGAAATGGCTAATATTGTTTTCCTCTGTTAGCTGTGATGGTATTACTCTGCGACAGTAACCCCTTCTAGATTGGTATAATACAGTTTTGAAATACTACGGCTTCAAAGGCTAATATTTTGTTTTCCTTCATCTTGGGTATAATACAATTTTAAAATCCATCGAGCCACTTATCTTGCAATCTCTGTAAAATTGTAGTAGGTTATGAGCATACAAGCTAGTAGCTTCGCCGGACTGCAAAACCAAATGAAGTGGTCAATGTAGCTAAGGGCAAGGTTGTCCCTGAGATTTAGAGTGCAAATCATGAATTTGGTGTTCTAATTTTTTATTTGTGTGCGCGAGTGCGTGCGTGCATGCGCACATGCGTGTGTGTGTTTGTCTGAGTGTGTCTTGATTATCAAATGCATATAATTGTTATTATAGATGTGCAAAAAACTAGTCGTTAGTTTCTTTTTTTTTTTGGGTGTTAATTCTCTAGTTCTTAAAGGAAATGGACCCTGATAATCCAAAGTTTCAGCCAAAAATCGAATTCATTATTCATTAGTTATTTAAATACAACCTCTAGTAAAATAAAATATTATAACAGTCAAGTTGAAGATCACATCAATATTAAAAAGTTTACATCAAATCAAAACTACAACAGAATTATAACAAAGGTAGTTAATACAACCTCCACATATAAATTTTTGAATATCATCCTTTTTTTCATTTTTGCTGCAAAATCACTAATAATTTGTTCATATAATTTGAGAAAATTAATTGTTTTGGATACGCATATGTGGGATAATCTATCAAATTTTTGTAAGTCTCTTATGTAAGTATAAGTCTAGCCTTTTTTATACACCTCTTCTTCTTTTATTGACAAGAGATGCACCTCTTATTAAAAAATATTCTTTATATACTAATATTTATCTTTGGTTTAGAATATGAAAAATATGTTAACAACAATGTTTTATAAAAGTATGGAAGTTTCATAATTTTTTTTTTTTTTTACAAATGAAAGGTTGATAATTATAAATGTATAGAAGGTTGATAATTATATTAGTTTGAAGTTGTATTTTTATGCTATGGATTAAAATATGAATATTTTTTATGTTAGTTACAATGATGGCTCTTTTTTTCCGCAAGTATATGTCTCAAATAATATCATGCCTTACCATGTGGGTGTGGCCGCCCCTTGGCGATGGTGGTCAGAATGACGACAACAGAAACAACAATGAAGATGCCGGCAGCAGTGGGGATGAAGATGACAACGGCGTGAGTGAGTATTCTGACAGTGGCGAGAGTGAGGACAGCAATGAAGACGACATCAGCAGCAACAACCACGACGGCGACGAGGGCGTTGATGAAGACGATATCAGTGGGGAATATTAAAAAATATTCTTTATATACTAATATTTATCTTTGGTTTTGAATATGAAAAATATGTTAACAACAATGTTTTATAAAAGTATGGAAGATTGATTTTTTTTTTACAAATGAAAGGTTGATAATTATAAATGTATGTTAGGTTGATAATTATATTAGTTTGAAGTTGTATTTTATGTTATGGATTAAAATATGAATTTTTTATGTTAGTTACAATGATGGCTCTTTTTTTCCGCAAGTATATGTCTCGGATAATATCATACCTTTTGTGCAGAATATTTGTAACAGTATCAAGAAATATGTTTCGACTTTGATCCATCCTAGAGGTTGGATCAGTCAAAACAGAGTTCAAGTCCATGTGAATTAACGCCAAAAAGTTCAACTTGTTTATTGGTGGCTAGTTGCTGAAAAAATGCAAAACTCACATAACATAAGTGGCATAACAAATAAGCAGAAGATTAGTGAGTTCGAATAAACTTTTTACAGAACACTTGGAGAAAAAAATACTATTGGAATGGCTAAATATATTCTAATTAATAACTCACTAGATATATAACCCGTGCGTTGCACGGGTTTGATTAAACATTTTTCAAAACTTTTTATTAAATATAACTTTTTTTGTAGGTGTGCTGAATTATTTAGTATAAAAAAATATTTTAAAAATATTTTTTAACTTTCTTTCCTTGCCAAATGAATATAGAATATAAGAAGATAGATAAAAAAACCGATTTTGATTCAGATATTGTGTATCCACCTATTTATAAAAATCAATTGATGTGTAGTTGAATAGTTTGGGGCATAGTTTATTTTACAATATATGTTTTTAGTCAATAAAAAATAGTGGGTTACGATAAAAACTTCTATTAGTCCCTCCAAAATATTTTAAAGGTACCAAAAGCCTATCAATGTTGGCTTTCAAAAAACATAATATTTTTTCAGAAATTTGCGGAAAAATCTAATTGATTTCCAAAAAAAAAAATTTATTCGCAAATCTTGGAAAAGACATTATGTCAGAAAACAATATACTAAATGGACAACACAAAGTAATTGGGTCCAAAAAGTTACACTAATATGCAGCATAGACGAATATTGTTTTATAGGTAAACTTGGTCTGCATTGTTTAAGCATTTAGCGATGTGGGACTCAAGAGTGCTATAAGGTGGGTATAATTTCTTTCTCCTACTCGCTCAATTCAATTCAATTCTCTTTTCTTAGTATTATTATCATCTCAATGGTGGGTCAAATTGGATGAAGATGTGGTGAGGTCACATATCATCCAAGTGCACCTTAGAATGCATGTATATAAAGACATAGTTAGAGAAGATAAAATGCAGCAAGTGAATGGAAGAAAGAAAGAAAGAAAAAATAGATAGTTGAAGGAAATGAAAGAATTGATAGTGGAAGGAGTCACATAAATGTCAATTAGCAGTTACATATATGTTGTTTTCAAGGATTTTGGCAGTTACATATATAATTTTTTTTTATAGAGATTGCAAAATAAGTGGCTCGATGGATTTTAAAACTGTATTATACCCAAGATGAAGGAAAACAATATTAGCCTTTGAAGCCGTAGTATTTCAAAACTGTATTATACTAATCCAGAAGGGGTTGCTGTCGCAGAGTAATACCATCACAGCTAACAAAGGAAAACAATATTAGCCATTTCGACTGTTTGTATCCTTTGAACATTATTACGACTATCATAAGCTACCACAACATCTGCATGCATCACACTCACATGTAGAAACTTCCAATCCCCTCTTTTAACCCAAGATGAAAATTTTTCTTACTGTGTTAAGGTATCTAAAATATCAAAAGAGATGCTTCTATTTATAGGCTAATGGCTTAACCATGCAATAACACAGAGTAATCACATGCCAAATTCAATACACTACTTGCATGTGTAGTTTTAGTAAGCATAATAGAAAATCCCTAAAAAAAGAAAGTAAGCATAATAAAAATGATAACTTCGAATTAATCAGAAGCTAGCTCCTAGATATTAAGGTTCATTCTTAGTTCAAGAGAAGTATTTAGAGGTTTTATATAACTACTTTTGTTATGATTCTATTGTAGTTTTACTTTGTATGAATTTTTCAATATTGATGCATGCATATTTAACTTGTCTTATATAATATTTTATTTTATTGAAAGTTGTCTTAAAAAATCTAATGACTAGTTTCTTACACATATTTTATGTAACAGTTATATGCATTTCATAATCAAGATATATATGCGCGCATGCACGCACGCGTGCGCCCACATAAAAAAATAGAATACCAAATTTATGATTAGCATATAATACTCAAAATCTCATGAACGACTCTGATTTTGGCATATTTGAGTTTGAAACTTTTATTGAGTATTTTACGATGAACAATAATGTTAACAAATTATTTTCATTATATAACTTGTTTGTAAATTAAAAATTAAAATACTACGTTCTAAAAAATGTTAACAGGTCATGGGAACGAGGGGGGCTATTTCTTCTTTATCTCAATTCTATGATCCTTCACTAAGGTGTTTTACATTTAGAGACTTTCAATTAGCCCCAACATTGGATAAATATTCACAAATATTAGGATACCATTTGAAGGATATCAAGCCTTATCCTATCATGGGTCAATATTATTCCCAAGAGCTATTTGCTACTATTTTGGAAGTTGAAATAGAAGAGTTGCAAATGGAAGAGAAAAATCGTAATGGCTACAGAGGATTTCAACAAACATATGTGTAGGGAAGAATGGAATTTTTAACAGGAATTAAAAATTGGCCTTCATTCAGAGATGTGTTTGTTGTTACTATTTATAGGATCATTTTGTTTCCGCATATTGATGAATATGTGGATCTTGCAGCAATCGAAGTTTTCTTGGCCTTTAGGTATAAGAAGAAGAGCCATGTGCCAGCCATTCTCACAAATACGTACTTAACATGGGTAGCACTTCCGTGTCATTCTCGCAGATACATCCATTCAATCACTGTACCGAAAAGAAAGGAAAGAAATTATTATGTTGCTTGTCTACCCTTTATGTTTGACTTATCAATCATGTCCTTGCTAATAACTACAAAATGTATTTCCCGATTGAAGACTTTAAGATGTGTAATGTGAAAATTATGAATAATCAAGATTGGGATCAACTTCTAGTGAATCTTAATGGGAGGAAAGTTCCCCAGATGGACAGAAAGAGATGAAGTGATTTACCAATGTGAAAACTATCCATATGTCCCACTCATGGGAACCAAAGGGTGTATAATAAAAATTAAAAATTAAAAGACACACAAACACAAACATACACAAGTGTGCATGGACGCGCACACACACAAACATACAAATCCCATGCCTTACTTTCAAGTTTAATTTTAGTAAGCGTAATTTAAATTGCAACAATAAAATAAATGATATTTAAATAAGATACAATGTAATTACATCTCAAATTCAATAGACATGTTTTGAATATATTTTCTCTAAAAATGAAATACAAATCCCATACATTACTTGCAAGTGTAGTTTTAGTAAGCATAATAGAAAAGATAACTTCGAATTAATCACATGCTAGCTCCAAGATATTAAGGTCAATTCTTAATTAAAGAGAAGTATATAGAGGTTTCATATAACTACTTTTTTCATGATTCTATTGTAGTTTTCCTTTGTGTGCATTTTTCAATATTGATGCATATGATCTTTAACTTGTCTTCTATAATATTTTATTTCATTGAAAGTTGTCCTAAATCAACTAATAACCAGTTTCTTACACATATTTTATATTACAGTTACATGCATTTGATAATCAAGATATATAAGCATGCATGCGTGCACGCGCACGCACACATAAACAAAAAATAGAATATCAAATTTATGATTAGCATATAACACTCAAAATCTCATTAACGACTCTGATTTTGGCATATTTGAGTATGAGACAATTATTGAGTATTTTACGATGGACAATAATGTTAACAAATCATTTTCATTACATAACTTGTTTGTAAATTAAAAATTAAAACAGTATGTTTTATTAAAAAAATTACATATTTAATCATACTGTTTTTATCCTTTTAAAACGAGTCAATATGATTCTTAAATTTCTCTTTTTCAAATAAATCAATATAGTTCTTAAAAAATCAAAATAATATTCGTATAAAGAAAATCGTTAAAAAGATAAAAGAAAAAATCGTTAAGAAAATATTATTTTCATTTCAAGGTAACATACCGGTGGAAATACTATGTAAAAATAATTGATTCTTTTCCAAATTTATATATTTCTTATAGAATAATGTTAACAATTCTTGTAAATATTGTTCTACAAAAAAATCGGTAAAAAATTAAAAAAAATTGTTATAGAAATACTAATTTCATTTCAGGGCAACATACCGGTGGAAATACTATGTAAAAATAATTAATTCTTTTCCAATTTTATATATTGCTTATAGAATAATGCTAACAATTCTTGTAAATATGTTCTGCAAAAAAAATCGGTAAAAAGATCAAAAAAAAAAAAAATTGTTATAGAAATACTAATTTCATTTCAGGGTAACATACAGGTGGAAATACTATGTACAAATAATTAATTCTTTTCCAAATTTATATATTGCTTATAGAATAATGCTAACAATTCTTGTAAATATTGTTTCTGCATAACTTAGTTTTTCGAAATGAAAGTTAATAAAATTTTATCTAAGATCAAAAATGTCTCATAAAATATTAAATGTGTTGTGTAACGACCCAATTTTTAGGATATTATTATTTTGATTGTTTAATTACTTATTTGTTGACTTGATGTGTTTAAATTATTGGATTAGTTGATTTTGATTAGAAATAGAGGGATTAAGGGTATTTTGGTAATTTGAGTGGGGAGGGCATTTTAGTAATTTAGAGGTGGAAGATTATTTAATGAGGTTAGTATTAACTTTGGAGAATTAATAGAAAAGAGGTAAATAGTAAAAATAAGATTTAAGTGTAGTAAAATGAGTAGTGTTATTTTTATTAGTAAGAATAATGACTAAGTCCAATAGAAGTAAGTGAACTAAGCCTAATTAGTGAGAGTATATAAGACTAGTAGTAGTCATAATCTAGGGTTGTGAAATCATTTGGTAAGTTTACAATACAGAGGCTAGAGAGAGAATAGAGAATGATAGAGAAGAAAGAAGAACTAAAGGGATAAAAGAAGAGAAAGTTAGGGAAACCAAAGTAGATGGGAAGAATGAAGCTTAAGAGGCTTAGCTTTTGGATTCAAAGGTAAGGGGTAAAACGTTATATTCACATTTAAAACCTATGAGCATTTGTGTGGTTTATGGTCATGCTTGTGCTTGTGTTTTTCATGAAATTGATGTTGAATTAAGTGTAATTTTGTGCTCCATTAATTGTGGTTAGTTTGAATATGTTTGAAGTGATATAATCATGTTGTTGTTGCATGAAAACATGTGTTTGGTTATGATAAGTTGATGTTTAAGTGTTTTTAGCTTAATTGAGTGAAAATCATGAAGTTGTTGATGAATATTGTTAAATCTATATTATATCTCTTAGTTATGTTATTGGGTATGTTTATGTGTGAAATGTTGTTGTTGTTGATGGTTACGATGTTTGGATGTGAGTTGTTGTATGTGTAAATGGGTTTTTTTTGTGATAAGTTATTTTAAGGGATAAGTGAATTAATTGGTGTTGAAAAGAAATGGAAATAAATTGAATTAAGTAAGAAATGATGTGTAAATGATTAGGTATAAGTAGTTTAAGGATTTAGGACGAATTAGATGTGAATTGGATCGAAAACAGTTTTGAAAACAATGTTTTACTCGCGAAAACAGAAAAATTGTAGAACCCATGTTATGGTGGACACGCACGACCGTGCGCGCTGTACGGACAATGTGTGTGGCTCGCACTTGGGGAGCACGACCGTGTGCCCCTCTCTAAGTAGGGAAACTCCAATTTTTCGACTTTTTAAGGTATCTAATGCATGTACTTAGGTTCCAAATGCCTAAACTTGATTATTAGGAGTATAAAATGGATGTGTAGGAGTATTTAGGCCTAGCTTGATGAATGCGGAATGGTTTATGTGAAATATATGAAAATAGACGAATTTTGAGAAATAGACGAAGTTTGGAAAATGATGAATTATGTCATGTTTACCTATAATTAGTTGTATGATAGTGATAAGGTGATGATATATGGTTGAATTGGTGAATCGTTTAATATGCAATTTTGCTAAATGAAAGGATGACCTTTTCATTAATGTGATAAATGTTTGATGATATGAATGATGATGTGATATTGATGATGAAATGACGAATGATGTAGAATAGTGATGATGAATATATATATATATATATATATATAAAGTGATCCTTTACAAAATCCATTCTATAAATACTTTACATTCATTCATAACTTCCACATCATTATTAGAATATTTATCAATAATTTCAAAATAGCTAAATTATTTCTTATATTCATCACTTTACTTGTCGTTGGTGATAAATGTTTCTCCCATATTTTTATTTATATTGTTGATAAGTGAAGTTTATTTATTAATGTTTTTTATTAAAATTTATTTTTATTAATAATTTTTTATACTAAATATTGAAACAATGGTCATTTTTATTGGATTACCTAAAAAAGAAAAACTCATAGGAAGATAGTTATATAGCGTCATGTTTACTTAATGTGAGATAAAAGCACATAAACATCATAAAACTTATATTTAGTAAATATAAATTAAATACATGACTCATTTTTTATAGATTAAAAAAATGATTTTGACATGCAATAATGTAGAGATTATATTTTTAGATATTTTATGAAAAAATGAAAAAACATAACCAACTTTGTTTTTGATTTTTTAAAGGAACTTTGTGTTTGTTAATCGTAATAACAATCACTTCTTTAAATACAAATTTAATTTGTTTGGATACAACTGTATAAAATGAATTTTTGTTACAAAATTACCTTAATCTCTTGATACTTATTTTCTCTCCCCTCTAGAAAAATCTATTTTTTGAAAAACTACTCTTAATATATTTTCATTTGAAGTTGTTTTTAAATCTTTTGTTGATCCTAATTTAAAAAAAAAAAACTATTGCAAACATATACGGGCAAAGTTATGGTGCATAAGGAAATCCTTATGCACCATGCATAAGCAATTCACAACCATTAGATTTCCTTCACACTCTCACAATCTGATGCACACACGCCTCTGATTTCTGTTTCTTCTCCGATTCTGTCTCCTCCGCCTCTGATCAACTCCTCCGCCTCTCACCGTCCCCTCTCATCTCTCCACCTCCGGCGATTCCTCTCATCAGATCGGTTTCAGTTCCGTTTGGTGCTGACAGGCTCGGATTCGGTTCTGTTATCACCTTCTTCTTTCACGTTTCTGCCTCGGTTCTGATTCCTCTCACTGTTTCTACCTTTCTCACCGGTTCTTCCGTTCTGTTTGTGGTGGAATTCGATTCAGTTGGTTCCTCTTTGATTTCTACCTCCGCCTCTGATCTTGCCGTCGACGGCGGGTTTGTCTCCTCTGTCTTCTCCGGCGAAGGTCTTCCTCGAAACCTAATTCCTCTGTCTTCTCTGTCTTCTCCTCTGTCTTCTCCGATTCAGCAGATTCGTCTCCTCGGTCTTCTCCGGCGAAGGTTTCTTTCTGTGAATTGATGAGGTGTTAATGGGCTGGACTTATGCACGGTGCATAAGGATTTCCTTATGCACCATAACCACTCCCAACATATACAATGCTCTCTAAATGATATTTTTTAAGTTATAACAAACGGCTTCGTAGGCCTCGTTTGTTACGGATTAAAATAACAATGATTTTCACATTCAATAATTTTATAAAAAAAATAAAAATCGATTTTGTGTTTGTTTATCGTAATAAAATTATTTTTTTAAAATAATTTAATTTGTTTAGATATATTTATAAAATGGGGATGTTTTGTTACAAAATCAGCTCAATCTTTTTACATTTATTTTCTCTCTCCTCTATCTAGATTTTATGTTACAAAAGACACAAAAGGGAAATACTATGTCGATATGTCAAATGATTAAGATGAGGCAAATTGTGTTTTTGTTGTTCATTAACTTTTATAATTAGATAATAGATAGATTGTTTTCCTCTAAAAAAAATAGATTGTTTTTAAATCTTTAGATATTTAAAAGTGAAATTATAGAAAAATTTGTTTTGATTAGTATTAAAATTAAGTTAGTTTGTTCTTTCGAAAAAAGATCAAGCTAGTTTGTTTTAATCAAGTGAGTTTGTTTTAATCTGTTTTAAGAAGAGCAAAAATAGGAGGAGATTGAAACAAATGATACAATAAAATATAATTTCGACGACGTGTTGAAAAAATTAAAAAGGTATAAAATTGTATTTTTTTTGGTAGTCATTAAGTTTCTTAATAATAAAGAATAGAAGATAATAGAAATTCTACTCGAAATTTAAAATCTCACCTTTGACTACTATAAATACAACCCTCTTTCTATTCACTCCTCCGTCTAGCGCCAAAACTGTTCTACGAAATTCCCCAACCAAATTCAACCCCGTCAGAACCACAATCGAAGAAGATATGTACGTTGTGAAGAGAGACGGTCGTCAAGAGGCGGTTCGTTTCGACAAGATAACGGCGAGGTTGAAGAAACTCAGTTACGGTTTAAGCACTGAACACTGTGATCCTGTTTTAGTCGCTCAGAAAGTTTGTGCCGGCGTTTACAAAGGCGTTACCACCACTCAACTTGATGAATTAGCCGCTGAAACCGCCGCCGGCATGACCGCTAACCACCCCGATTATGCATCCGTAATTTTCCCGCCTTTTTTAGGGTTCTTTAACGTTATTTTGTTCCGATGATGAATTTTTTGTTGTTTTGTTTTTTGAATTGTTTTGGATTTTATTGATTCAGTTGTCTGCTAGGATTGTTTAGGGTTTAGGGTTAGGGTTTAGAGTTTTCCCGCCTTTTTTAGGGTTCTTCTGCTTCATAACGTTATTTTGTTCCGATGATGAATTTTTTGTTGTTTTGTTTTTGAATTGTTTTGGATTTTGTTGATTCAGTTGGCTGGTAGGATTGCTGTTTCAAATCTGCACAAGAACACACTGGAATCTTTTTCTGAAACTGTTAAGAAGGCGGCTCCGTTGATTGCTGATGATGTGTATGAAATTATCATGAAGAATGCGGCTCGATTGGATAGTGAGATAATCTATGATAGGGATTTTGACTACGATTACTTTGGATTCAAAACCCTAGAAAGGTCTTATCTGTTGAAAGTTGAAGGAGTGGTTGTGGAAAGACCTCAACATATGATAATGAGGGTTTCTGTTGGAATTCACAAGGATGATGTTGAATCTGCTGTCAAAACTTATCATTACATGTCTCAGAGATGGTTCACTCATGCTACTCCTACACTTTTCAACGCCGGAACACCTAGGCCTCAGTTGAGTAGTTGCTTCTTGGTTTGCATGAAAGAGGATAGTATTGAGGGGATTTATGATACATTGAAGGAGTGTGCTGTCATTAGTAAATCTGCTGGAGGGATTGGTGTTTCTGTTCACAACATACGTGCCCGTGGTAGTTACATTCGGGGAACAAACGGAACATCTAATGGTATTGTTCCAATGCTTCGTGTGTTCAATGATACTGCACGTTATGTTGATCAGGGGGGAGGCAAGAGGAAAGGTGCTTTTGCTGTGTACTTGGAGCCATGGCATGCTGATATATTTGACTTCTTGGAATTGAAAATAAATCATGGAAAGGAAGAGCAACGTGCTCGAGATTTATTTTATGCCCTTTGGGTGCCTGATCTCTTTATGGAAAGAGCTCGGAGCGATGGGGAATGGTCCCTGTTCTGCCCCAATGAAGCACCTGGTTTGGCAGATTGTTGGGGTGAAGAATTTGATAAGCTGTACACTCAGTATGAAAAAGCAGGAAAAGCAAAAAAGATTATTCAAGCACAGAGTCTGTGGTTTGCAATTTTGAAGTCACAGATAGAAACTGGAAATCCTTACATGCTTTTTAAGGATACTTGCAATAGGAAAAGCAACCAGCAGAATCTGGGCACAATTAAGTCATCAAATCTGTGCACTGAGATAATCCAGTATACAAGTCCAACAGAAACTGCTGTGTGTAACCTTGCATCAATTGCACTACCGCGTTATGTAAGAGATAAGGGTTTGCCTGTGGAGTCTCATCAATCTAAGCTTGTTGGGAGCAGAGGCTCTAGTAGTCGGTATTTTGACTTTGAAAAACTAGGAGAGGTTACTGCTGTGGTGACAACCAACCTTAATAAAATAATTGATGTCAACTACTACCCAGTTGAAACTGCAGAAAGGTCAAACTTGCGGCACAGACCCATTGGTATTGGAGTTCAGGGTCTTGCTGATACCTTCATACTACTAGGAATGGCATTTGATTCACCAGAGGCTCAACAGTTAAACAAGGATATTTTTGAGACTATATACTACCATGCTCTCAAAACTTCTTGTGAATTAGCTGCAAAAGAAGGCCCCTATGAAACTTATAGCGGTAGTCCTGTAAGCAAGGGAATTCTTCAGCCTGACATGTGGGGTGTGACTCCCTCCAATTTGTGGGATTGGGGTGCACTTCGGGAGATGATATCAAAGACGGGTGTACGGAATTCACTTCTTGTTGCCCCTATGCCAACTGCATCTACCAGTCAAATTCTTGGCAATAACGAGTGTTTTGAACCATATACTTCTAATATCTACAATCGCAGAGTGCTAAGTGGTGAGTTCATTGTAGTGAACAAGCATCTTCTTCACGATTTGACTGAAATGGGACTGTGGAATCCTGCACTTAAGGATAAGATTATCTATGACAATGGTTCAGTACAGAATCTTTCAGAAATACCTGCTGAACTAAAAGTCATATACAAAACTGTTTGGGAGATCAAGCAAAAGATATTGGTTAATATGGCTGTTGATCGAGGATGCTACATAGATCAGAGTCAAAGCTTAAATATACACATGGATCAACCCACCTATCAAAAGCTTACTTCCTTGCATTTTCATGCTTGGTCAAAGGGTTTGAAGACTGGGATGTACTACCTCCGAACACGAGCTGCAAGTGATGCCATCAAGTTCACTGTTGATACCTCTGCCATTGAAGATCAACCTAAGGTGAAGGAGGCAGATGATGCTGAGAATGAGGATGATGATACCAAGATGGCACAGATGGTGTGCTCTTTGACAAACAGAGATGAGTGTACGTCCTGTGGAAGTTGAAACTACACCTTAGTAGATTTCCACCTGTTGGCTTGAACGAGGCATGAACGAATACTTTACTACAGAACTGCACTACATGTGAAGTCATCATTTGTGTAAGTTTCAAATGCCAATCCATACTTGGAAATCTTCAAAATTTCTGATATGTCTTCAGTGCTTTGTATAGATTTTACTCTGGTGTTAATTTCATTTGCCTTCATTGCTTGATCAAAAAAAAATATTCTATGAGAAATTTTAGGAGTCTGAACAATTAACTTTGCATTTAAAGAAGCTTCCCATCAATGAAATTCCACTGGTGTTTTATAGTTTAATCCAATATTTGGTATCAGTTTGTATGGAGAGATTACACAAACCAAACTTTGAAGAATAGTAAGTTGTGGATTGGAACTGAATTAGAACCAAGATGTCAATGAAACATGTAACTTTATACTCAAACCATAGACAACAGCTAAACCACTAATCCCATCTTTGTCAAATTTATTTTCAGGCTCATGAATCTTTTCTTAGAACAATCCGTTTTGTTTTCATCATGGCCACAGCCTTAGAAATTAAACTTCATGCAGTCATGCATTTACGTGGATGACAATCGCTATCGTTTAGTCAAAAGACTAGTTATAGATTGATGCGTCACGAGTGTGGTATATGTAAAATAAGTAAATTATAAAAGTATGTTATGAAATAATGACATAAGCATGAATCCTTGTTTCGTCTTTTAGGGTATTATGAAAGTATGTCGTGCATAATTGTAAAGCATGCATGTAATACTTTTTTTGTAGGTTTTGAGCATGCCAATAATACTTTGTGTGTGAATAGTTGTTTTTCGTCTTTTAATGTATCTCCTTGGCTATAAAATGAGAAGAGTTGTAACATATTGGGAAGAAGAAAAACGAATAAGAAATTCAATGTGTTTAAGTAAAAACTTGTCCTAAATCTCTCTAGTACCTATGAAAGCTCTAATTATTATGTTCATGTTATTCTTCTAAGAAAAATGTTCATGTCATTAATTCCTCCTGAGTCATCTGCTTATAGCAAAAGGTTTGAATGGTTCATTAATCAGTAGTTTTTCAATGTTATATAAAAAATCAAAGATACTGAGATTTGAACTCGTAGCCATGTATATACCCAATATTCATCGAACATTAAAGATTGACAAATTAAATGCTTTATTTAAATTGTCTATAGGCAAAGGAGGGAAAAAAATGTTGGCTAATGAGTTGTGTTTCTAAATTGAATTTTAACTAAAAATAATTAGATGGCCTAATTATGCTAAATTATTAAAAGAATATATCTTTGTCTGTCAAGGTGCCATTAATCTCAATTAAACTTTGTATTGCTTTCTACCCAGTACAGAAATCCAAAAACGAAAAAGACTAATATAGCAAAATTATAACAAAGAGCAATTTTCAATTAAAAACAATCTACATATCATAAGACATAAACATTAAAAATATCTGTCATATCAAACTCAAATGAACTGATAAGTGATTGCCTTGAATGAAAGAAAATCAGCGGAATAAACTACATATACCTTTAACATGTGAAGAATAATGTAGCACATTACAATGAGACTAATGTGAAGTTCACCTATGTATGTCTGATCATTACATATGTATATATATGTAAATCATATGATGTAAAACATTTTGCCTTTTAAAGAATATGTAAGAGAATAAAATTTTACATGTGAGGTCCAAGAGGCATGTGATTCATAATATCTTGATACATTGATGATGAGCCATTTTGCATGTTAAGGCCGCCGCGTTCAGGATTAGCGTCCACATTTGGTTCTCCCTTTGGTAACATGAATCCCATTTCATTTGCGGCGCGTTGCTGTTGTTGCTGCATCATGAATGGGTTCATAGGCATTCCAGGAAGCTTTGCTTGCGAGGAAGGGCCCAATCCCGACATTGCAAGGTTCGACAGGTGTTGATTCATGCCGAAGAAGCCATGCGGATGACCTAGCTGCTGTCTCCCGGGAAGGTTGAACGAACCAAGCGAAGGCCTCATGCCGTTGTGAACTTGAGATGGTTCAGGTCTATGCATATGGTTTTGAAGAAGACCAGAAGCTTGTCCTTGAGCTGCGTTAGAAGCATTCGCATTGACGTGACTGCTGGAACGAGCAGCGGGGACATCGTGATTGTGCTTTCCCTCGTATGTAGTGATCACAGATTTAAGGTCATGTGATGCTCTCTCCACATGCTTCCTTACAGTGCACCCTGCATTGGTGCACTTGTAGTAACTCCTGCACCCCAAAACAGAAACATTCAGCTATATTTTGACACAATGGGACCACAAAATTCGACAGATTGGACTGAGCGCATGTATAAAAAGAGAAAGATAATGATTGCAATCGATAAGAATGACTACCTTGGGTTGGGATTTCCTTTGACAACTTTCTGTCCATATTTCCGCCACCGATAACCATCATCGAGGATATCTACTTCGCTGGTAGTCTGAACAACAACTCTAGGCTCGCGAATGGCTCTAGTAGCTCCACTCATCTCGGCATATGATTCCAGTTTCCTGAGAGAATAAGTTGTTCATTTTGAATATCTTGGACAGATATTTTTTTTTTTCAAAAATAAAAAAGGAGCACCAACAATGAATAGTATGAAGTACCTTCTTTTAGACTCTGATTCATCTCCTTCCGCATCATAACCCAATGATACACTACCATGAGTGCCTTGATCGTCTTCCTCTTCTTCATTTGAAAATGTAGACGAGCGATCCACTGCATCTCCTGAATCAATGTGAGTAGTACCATTTTGAGTTTGCAAATTGTTGGATTGGTTACCGTATCCGGGGTTGACAGCTGATGTTGCTTCAAGGTTGTCATGCTTCCAATTACCAGCTCCAGCTATATTTCCCTTCTGTACATTAGCCCAGCCTAGGTCACCGCCACTGCCACCCTGTGGTTCACCATGTTCAGGATTGTCCACTTGCATGTCAGCATGAGGGTTAGTTGACCCTATGCCTGACCGGCGACTTGGAGGAGGTTTCGGGTGGTTGTGTGCCCCCTTATAGATTATCTCCGTTATATGGCCCTCATGAGAACGTTCTACTTTCTTTTTAACCGGACAATTTGAATGAGTACACTTGTAGTAACTTCGAGGGTACTCGCTACCCTTAACTTGCTTTTGGCCATATTTTCTCCAATTATATCCATCCTCCGATGGAGTACCGCCAACACCAGCAACCAACGAGTCTCCGTTGACTCTTTGTTCTCCCTCTTCATCTGCTTGCTCTTCCAAATGTGTAGAATTGTCTTTTTGAGGTGGCGAGTCGGAAAACTCTGCCTTAAGATGGAGGCTACTTTTGTTCTCAGTTTGAACATTGACCGCATCAACTCTTTGAGATTGAACTGAAGCTTCAACACCATGAAGGGATTGCTGAGAAAGTGTAGTTGTATTCATCTGCAAATTGAAGGAAGACTAAATGACCAGAAGAAAAATATATAAATCTAGTGCATATTTGGAATAGCGGAGAGTTTGATGAAATCACAGTAACACCGTGTTTTAATTGAAGTTCCAAAGTGTAGTTTTTGTTAAAATCACGGTGGCACATTTGATTCTATTAAACTCACCTTCAATCTAAACATGCATCCATATATCATTGCCTAGACAAGGCTATCAATTAAATACAAGTCACGTACTATGTGTATTAGAACATATGTAAACTTGAATTGTGTACGGTATACATAACTGCAATAACTTGACTGTGCGCATAAATATCTTGCCATGTTGATTTGAGAAGTAAATTGTTTCAACAAATAAAAGAAGAATAAACCATCAAACTATCACCCCCTCTTTAATTTAGTCACTACATATATATAATAAGTAGTTCCTAAAGTATATAAAACCCGTCAATTTAGTCCACCCTATTAAGATGTGAAGGACTAAATTGACCAATTTTTCATATACTTTAGAGACTAAATTGACGGATTTCATATACTTTAGGAACTACTTATTATTTATATATAGTTTAGGGACTAAATTAGAATGAATGATAGTTTAAGGACTAAATTGATGGTTTATTCAATAAGAGAATCCAAAACTACAATCGTAAAAGAAAATAAAAAATAAGAATGTGCTTACATTTCTACCAGCACCTTGATAAAAAGAGGGCCCTGAATCTGTTGTAGGCTTGAAAGCGAAGGACGATGCATAAATATCATTAAAGCCATTATGTTTAGATTTTTCTTGAACATCTGATGATAATTCTGAGCTGCGGATGTTGCCATTTGAAACAAATGGAAACTTTCCTGTTGTTGGAGATGGCTGTGCCTGAAATTAGACAGATTCATAACTCAGTAGGAGGAATAACAATTTCAATAGAATCATGTTTCAGTTTACTATAACATCAGAAAAGTGAAATGAGATAAAGTCACAGAAAAACTAAATCATCTATTAGAACCCTTGTTCAAATTGAAGAATTGACCATAGATCATCCAATTGCAACATTAAGATTACATAAAAGTGTTAAATATACAGCCATGCATAGGGTTTTAAAAAAAAAAAAATGTCCGTGACCACAATCTAGGTTGCGACATCATGGTTTTAGATGTTTCGGAGACCATGATTTGAATCACGTCGATTTAAATTGCATCAGCAGCATTTAATTGTGATTCTCCCGACAATATCTAAGATTATGACATGACCGCAGCCGTCACCAAGATTGCAATAAAACATTAGCTCTACATAGTGTTGTCTATCCTATGAAATGTATGCATCATCAGCAATAATGTATTGTGCTTCATCTAGGATCTAATAAAAACAACTTCAGAGAATAAACAACAAAATTGATAAACAAATAAACAAGCCACAACACAAATGTGCTTTCTAAAATCATCAAACATAGAACTCACCAATGAATTTGCAAGGAACACGGGAGAATCTAAAAGTGTAGTAGGACTAAGACCAGGCGGTATAGTCAAGTAAGGTGACTGAATCTCAGAATTGAGTGAGAGTTCAGTAGATCTAATGCTCTCTGTATTCAACCTTGGAGCATTAAATCCAGTTCGAGCAGCAATTCTATCAACAAGACCACCTCGAGAACTCGACTTGTTCTCGGTTGGATAACTTGTATCGCTCAAGTGGGTACCGGAATCACCATCTTGTCCCTCAGTTCTACCACTTCCCGAATGTTCTGAATTCGGACGTATTACATTATTATTATCTTCTTCTAGCAGTCTAGAAAAAAGGGACCTTGGACTTGGACTAGGTAGACCCCAATCACCATTTAGTGCAAGATTTTCATCAATCCCAGCCATTCAAACCTCACTTTATCAAAAATACCTAACCTACAAAGATCAAATTTTTATGAAGAAAAACATTATCAACAATCCAAATATTACAGAACTCCAATTTCATCCAAAAAAAAAAAACATAAAGACATGCCAACAAAAAAAAAAATGATTTTGTTTTAAAAGACAACCTCAACGAAACGCTAAAATGAATCACAGGACAATGTTTTTTTATTACCAACCTTAAAATTTTCAAAAAACTATAAACAAATCATGTTTTTATAGGACAATGTTCACATTTGACAGATTCACAAAATTATCATCATTACGCAAAAAAAAAAAAAAAAATCATTTGTTTTTGGTTCATTGCAACAAGGAAATGATAAAAAAAAACAAACTAACAAACAAAAAATGAGACAAACAACCCAAGACCAAACAAAAAAAAAAAACACGACCCCATTTCACAAAATGTAACAAACAACATTGTTACACAATCCTTAAATTTATCAACCAAAAAAAAAAAACATTGTTCCACAATCCTTAAAATCATCAAACAAACAAAACAACGTAAACAAAACAAAAAAAAAATCAAACATGAAAAGAAAGAGAATGATGAATGAGCTTACCTAAGAAGTGAAGAATTGTAAAGATGAAATTTTTAACAAGAAAAAACCACACAAGGAAGTTCAACCACCACTAGAAATGATTGAACATAAGAATCGGATCCGAGAAACCCGAACCCGACCCAAATTTGTATATGGGTCTCTCTTCTTTTGTGTTAATCTTGAAACAAAAATGAATGATTCTCTCTTTCTTACCTTTGTGTATGAATGAATGAATGGATGAATAATGTTGTCTTGTTTTTTGTTTCTATTTGTTGAAGGAGAAAAAGAAGGAAGAAGGAGAATAGATACAAAAAGAAAATCAATATTTTTAATAATTATTAATAAATTATTGAATATTTAATTTTTTTTCTTTATTGAATAAATTAATTATAAAGATATTTTTTTTGGTTACAAATTAATTAATTATAAAGATATGATATTAATGATGACATTCTTAATTTATGAAAAATTAATAAAATTATTACTACTATTATTAAAGCAAAAGGAAGGAAGGACTTTGTGGGGAAGGTGGAAGAGAAAAGAGAGATGATTGTGAAATGGTGGTGGACCTCATATATCAATGGAATCTTTGACACACACATGAAAACATAGCATCACCTCTTTTTTCTATCTATAAATCTTTTATCACACACAATCTTACTCATTTTCATTTTTCTTTGTTTGCATCATGAGTAATTAGTAATTAGTAAAGATTCAAATTTTAGAAGCAAAAATAATAAATTTACATTAAAAAAATTCCAACTTAAAAAATACTGTTATAAAATATAAACAAAAGTGGATTAAAGAAAGTTAATGTATTTAGGCCACGCTTAAAACCAAATACATTAATTTGTTTGATTCACTATTGTTTAAATTTTGGTACTAAGTACCGACACTCTTTGAATTAGGCGAGTTTCGGTGTCGGACATACGTCGTGTTCGACATTAACACGAGATCTGCGTATATAACTACATTAAATTATGTGATCTTCTCAAATTATTAGCGGCATCGGCGTGTCAATGTCTGTGTTGTGTCTGATGTCTGTATTCGTGTTTCCTAGATATTTTGTAACCGATGGAGTAGAGATTTACTCCTTTTAAAAAAATATATATTTTGATTAATTAATATTAAAAATAAATGGTGTCAATTAATATTAAAAAAAAAAACTCAAATATGATCAAACCATAATCTATCATTGATTTTTAAAATATTTTGAAACTAAATTGATATTTTTCATTTCAATTACAGCTAAAGTTTTAGTCTTTATAACAGTGAATGGAAAATTCTATTTTTTATCTTTTTCCAATGGTAGGATAGTTTTTTTTTGTCTTTTTTTTTTTTTTTTTTGAGGAGTTTACTAGGATAGAATTTGTTTTCACTATTTTTACAATTTAAAATTACCCTGATTTTAGGAGTCGGTACTCATTTTTGTCACTTACTGCAACAAATCACAGCTGGCCTTGAAGTCATTAGTTGTGTGAAATGAGTAACCGTGTTGTTGGATAGGATCAACAAAAATGATCTTGGATCTTACACGACCAAATTCTTATCTCTTATTGTAACTTTTTTCCCCTTTTAACATATACTTATAATATAAAGAAAGTATTAAATACTTGATTAAAAAAAAGAAAGTAGTAAATACATTTAATGTGTTTATATCTTATATAAATATTCCTAATGTAGCAATTATTACTTTTTTAACAAAATGTTTCTCATAAATTAAGAAAAGTTATAAATTATAAATAAATGGAAAATATTTTCCTCAAAAAAATTAATGGAATAATAACAATTTTATCAAATTAACTTTATTAAGTATTGATGTGTTCATTATTTATAAATGTCAAGTGGAAAGCATTAATTTGAGAGTAATGTTTATTTTTTATTTTTATTTTTTTGTTAAGTAGCTTAGTTGTTAGAAAAAGTGAATAAATCAGATGCTCGCGATTCGAATTCCACCAGCCTATGCATATAACAATGCATTGTCTCTTCCAACTGAGTTAAGCTCGTATGACTTTTAGAGTACTCTGCATATAAGAGCATCTTCAATGATAAGTTTGTTAAGGAAATTGATGTTGGTTGCATAAGCAGTATTAAGTGGCTCGTACAATGTTATATCACATTTATGCAACTAAGACGTATTTTCCTCCGATAATAAAAACAATTAATCAGTTTTTATGAAACTCATTTTAATGGGTTTTTTTATTTGTACTTAACTTTTATGTAACTCGCTTTTAATCATTTTTCTAGCTACTTCGATTATTATTTTCTACTCACATTGTCACATCATAGTTCCTTCAGTGGAGTATCATTTGGGCAAAGTACTAGAGTGTTCATGCCCATGTTTATAAACAATGTTCGTACCCCGAGTATATACTCTCGTAGGTCAACAAGTTTGGTGTACGTCTCCATACCATTTGACACCTAAGGCCCCTATTTCTGCCTACTATCCGTACTTTAACAACAAAAAGATAATATAAACAATAAAAAATTATCACATCATAATTAAAATATGATTTTTTTAAAAAAAAAAATCAACTTATAAAACATTACACGTCATAGTATTTAGCCAAAGTAAAAACATCTAAAATATAAAAACAAGTGCATATTACAATAAATATAAAAAACTTAGAATTAATTAACTAATTTTAATATTATACAAAATTATATTATAGTTGCAGTGTATATAATGTATAGGCTCTGGGGCGGGCTGGAGAGTATAGTGTCTTTTCCCGTACCCAAACTCGTACAATTTTACCAGTAATTATCCAAACCCAACAATGTGAATATTTACCCATCCAACATGAGCATTTTTTACGTGTCTATTGGACTTAGGTCCAATTGCCATCCCTTCTCATAATGGGACAGATAGAGTATTTTTTGAATAAATGTTGTAAAAGATAACTTCTTGTGTTCTCTATACAAATGCTAATATTAATAAAATGCTTAAATATAAGTTGTATTTTTTTGCCAAGTAGTCTTGCGACTAAAGATTTAACACTTAAGGTGAATAAGTGGAAAACTCAAAGTTCAGACTTCGAGGAAAATATATTTTTGGTCCCTATAAATATGTCAACTTTTCGTTTTAGTTCATCAAAAAAAATTCTTCAACTTTTAGTCCTCCAAAAGTATTTCATCTTCACTTTTGCCTCCTACTTTAAAGTAAACTAATATGTAGAATTCATATTTTTTCAATAAAAATTTGCAGAAAAATTCTACGTTTTTGTTAAAAAAAATTTACTTTTTTTTGGAATGAATTTTACAATATTCTACACATTTCTACATAATTTCATTAAAAAAAAATACAAAAATTGACTTAAAAATAGGGACTAAAAGTAGTGGTTGAAAATTTTATATGAACTATAAGTTGAAGAAATATTTTAGAAGAATTAAAACGGAAAGTTGATATGTTTATAAAGATAAAAAAAAAAATATTTAACCCTTAAAACAAATTTATACTTTTTAAAATAAAATAAAAACTAAAATGGAGAATCGATAACTCGAGGACTAACTCGAGGACAATTGCAACACATTTTAAAAGTAAAATGAAAATCCATTGGAGGTGCGGGGAAGCGAGCGCTCTACCATATGAGCTACACCCCCTTTGATTAAATTCATACTTTCAAAATTAGTTTTATTCTCACAGAGGTAAAACCAACCATGAAGGTGACTAAAATTGATTCCAATGAACTGCATATGTAATATTGAATGGAAAATAATTTATGATTGAATTTTAAGTAAAAGTGAGTAGGACAATATATTTTGAATTAAAAATCAATTTTAGAATAAAAGGAAACTTTAAATTAAAATCAATTCTTTTCAAAAACATTTAAACATATTAAAATCAATTCTTCCCACATTAAATCAATTTTATCTCTTTCAAAAATAAAACCAAACATACACTATAAAATTAAGGAGAAATCAAAATATGGCTGGCTGCCAATCACTTGGAATCCTTAATGGTGGTAAGGGCAGCTTGTGACCACCCCATTTTTATTCCTTTTCCATCTAATTCGCATCCAATAATAAAATTAGTTTTTCGCTCATTGGTGACCACTTGTAGTTGTCCCTAATTTGGTAATGTTTGTTAGTTACAGTTAAGGTTGATTAAAAACTACTAGCTGCCATGTTGAGACATTTCTAATCAAGCATTCATAAATTGTTATAACATGTTTTTTTATGCATAAAAACACACGAGCCTTCTACCCAAAGACACACGTGCCTGCTATTTTCTAGAGTAAAAGTAATATTTTTTAGGTAAACATTTTTTTTTTTTAGGTAAACATGTTTTTAGCATTTCAGTATATATCAAATCGTAAAGACCTAACTGTCATTACCATTCGATCTCACCATATATTGTCCACTTTTCAATCTTCAAGGGGAAATTTTACCCTATACCCCTACATTTATACCCTAACCCCAACATTTCACATGAACTACCTATTTTACCCTTATATAAAAACTTAAAAACCCTTTTTTCTTTCATTTGTCTCAAACAAAAAAAAAATTGTGTGCAGAGAATCAACAGAGCAGTAAGTATTGCAAATAAAATCGAAAATCAAATGTTTTCTACCATGTTTCTTCAATGTCGGAAATCATCTTGAATCTCTATCAGTTAACAACTTTTCCGATTAACATCAAGAATCTCCCATAACAGCCGTTTTCGATCAACAGTTATCAAGAATTTGTTCAGTTAAATTGATTAACAACGATTGCAGTTTGGATTTCGTCAACGGAAAACACATATCACGATTCTGGTTCGGATCTGCTACGACTTTGCTGCGATTTTGACAAAATTTTGCGATGATTCTAGTTTGTGGTTCGGCGTTTACCAGAAACGTTTCTAAAGGATTCAGAAATGATTATAATGGATTTGGCACGCTTTTTTATTAAATTCTTTAAAAATAATGTTTTTTTTATTATTAATAGTTTTCTAAAATGATTGTAAATGGATCCCAGAAACGTTGTGCTTGCAAAGAATCAACATGGAAATGATTGTAAAGAAAGCAGGTACCAATTTCGGAAATTAATAACAAACTGGATATGATTAGTATAGTTTTGCGGTTTGAATTTTGGGAAAGGTAGTATGAATTTTCTGGAATTAAATCAAACCGGAAACCTTTTTTTACAATAATTCGGTAAAAAAAATTGAATCATAAATGTCAGTTGAATTAAAGTTATTCCTTGAATGTCATGTAGGGGTGAACTCAAGTCAAATTTGGAAATGTTAAAAATAAGGGAGAAAATAAATGTGCAAAAATTAAATAGAAAAAGGATAAAATTGGAATTCTAAATTATTTGTAGGGTGAAGGTACAAATGTAGGGGTATAGGGTATAATGTTCTCTTCAAGGTGACAGTTAGTCCTACCCAAAGAACATACTACATATACTCCACAAAATTAAATAGTTACTAATCACTCGCATTGAGACACATTCCTGGGTTGAAGTAGTTTGAAAACTACCTTTAATGTACTACCTCCGTTCCTTTTTAATTGTCACATTTTGACATTTTACACAATAACCTTATTGTAAAACCTTATTTATTCATTTTGAACATAATAACCTTATTTATTTAATATCTCATTACATATATTTCTCTCTCCACAATAATAAATAAGGGTAATATTAGTAAAATAACATTTAATGTTGCATTGAACTATGTAAAGTGACACTTAAATAGGAACAAAAAAATTCTCCAAAAGTGACACTTAAAAAGGAACGGATGGAGTAGTAATCTTATAATCATAATAAATGAATAGACCGACTCTCAACAAAAACACACTTATGGAGCACTCTCTCTCTCTTTTTTTTTTGGTTGATAGACGAAATGGCAAAGCCATTATAAACTCACACACACAAGTGGAGGTGTCGGAGTTCGAACCTCGGTCATGACGTCCGGCATAACAATTTCGGCATTTTGCCAGAATTTTGTACACCTTAGCTAAGGTGTTAGCTAACACCTTTAAGTGATTCGCTAACACCTTAGCGAGAATTTTGTACACTACGTTACATAACGAAATCCAGTCCTCCATTGTTGTCTGACTATCTCCCTTCGACAACAACACAGTGTTTGTTTCATTCAGACTCGACGGTAAACCTCCATTATTAATCCATTTCTGAAACATATCTTGTCCACATGAATCCCAAAAACTTGGTAGCAAGCCGGATTGAGCGCTCATCAGGTCCCATGGCCTTATTTGGATGCATTTGGTTAATAGCTATAATTACTTCTTCAAATATGGGATTTGTTGTCTGCGTACCATTATCTTACTTGAAAACACTTGTATACAATTGATTTAACGTATTTTATTTATTTATTTATTTAACAGGGAATACTTTTCAATGCAATATCTTTGAAAATATAATAATTTTATTAGCTAATGAAAATTTTACATAATATGTAATAATATGCGTACAGCTACAAGTATTTATTTCTTCACATTTGCTCTTCTCGATGCTTAACTGGTTTCATGAGCTAAATTTGGTGCCTATGAATTTTGAGTTAGATTCAAAAGTGGATGTGGATAGATGGTTTTTTCTCTGCAAAAAAAAGATAACACACAATTTGGTGATATCGAAAATGTAGAAATCTATTTAGTGTTGAGTTGGTTAGAAGATGACCATATCCCTAGGTTTTGAATAATGGTTAACATTTTTTGGATGAATAACAAGGGACTAAAGATTTTGGTCAAAAAACAAGGGACTAAAGATCCAAAGCATAAATTATGGTAGACATATCAGTTGTATTGAATACATTTTTAATGATAAAATGCTATAAACATATTTTTGTAAAAAATTAGTATTTGTTTCTTCACTTTTTTTAGGCTTCACTTTTTGATACATGTAGAGAAATTTGTAGAAATTTTTAAATGGAATATGCTACTTGTCGCGAGAAAACTAACCACGACAAATTCACGACCCTTTATTTGCTGATTTTGCTGATTTCCTTCCTTGATTACGTCACATGCTTTCCCTTGAATTCCGGGCCTGGAGAAATTTGATTGGCTGAAGCTTTTCTCGGGATGATATCGGGACAAAGCTGGTCGGGATGAATAGCAGTGCTCTTTTTAAATTGTGTGAGTAGACGTGCCTTTTTTGTTTTATATTTTGTATCATAGAAGTGACATTTTTTTAAGAGTAATTAAGTGACATTTTGTTGTTTTTTTGTTGACAAAGACATTTTGTTGTTATTATGACATTTTTTTTTAGTATTAAGAACATACGTTTAAGTTATGTTGCCAATCAGACTAGTTAACTTTTTTTTAAAGGATAAACTAGTTCACTTATTGGTCGATTTATAATCAAAAATAGCATAAAAAGAAAAAAAATAAATGCCTACAACTATTGTGATAAATTCAAAGTGATCGGAAACGATTTGATCATTCATTGAATCAATAATTGATCGAAGTTGATCTTATTAATCTGAACTAAACGAACACTGCAATAAAACGGAAAATCAAAAGAATATAACTCTAATGAGTAATGATATTTTGACATCCATTTGATGACAACTTTGTTGACAACCTTGTTTTTCTCACTTCTTATCCTTTATTATTAAAGCCAGACTTGATGTGCTGGCAGTGTTGCCCTAATCACTTCTGTTTTTCCCTCCGTAATCCCTAATTAATGCTAATCTCAACTGCCAACCACACCCTAAATCTCAGCCTTTGATCCGATGACCTTTCATGTACCTAGATAAACCAATCAGATTCTCCCTCCTTCATCCATATACCAGTACACTTTTCTTTTTCCAATACAACAAATACAATCAACCTTTAGATTTCCAAGGAAAATACTTCCATGACATTGCTTGGGTGCCATTGGTGCCATTGGTGCAATCCTGGCCGTTGATGTGTGTTGATGGGTGTGGGGATGTGTGTGTGATGTGTGTGTGTGTGGTGGAGATGGCACCAATGGCACCAATGGCACACAACTATGGCACCAAAGTGGAACCCGATTTCCAAGACACCCCTTTTTGCAACTCTGTCATCCCTGCCTACCTTCATTCCAATACACCAACCTTTCTCTGCCAATGAACACAATTTTACCTACGTGTCTTTTCCACTTTTACCGTCGTCCATCTCCTCTCATCACTCCCTTCATCAACGCCCTTGGTTCCCATACCACCCTCGCCATCGTCGACTATACCGCCACCGTTTGCGACAAAGGCTTCATCGGTTTTCACCTCTGCGAAAAACTCATGTCCGATATGAAGGTCTCAATATCAAAACGATCCGCAACTTGAAGGTCTCCTCGAGATGACAGATCTGGTAATTTTCAATTTTAGGATTTTTTTTTCAATTTAATTAGTTTTTTATTTTGATTTGTTCTTAGAATTTTTTATTTTGATTTGTATTCCAACTGATTACATTACACGTCCACTTGATACAATTTATAGCAATTTCATTTCATTGATGCACTTTTGTGGTGAGTTTTTAAGAAAATTAAGTTTCTTTTGGGTGTGTGTATGAACTGCAGCAAAATCGTGGGTGTCTGATGAACAAGGCTTCTGCAATATGACAGCACCTGCAAGTAATGTTAAGGTAATTTGAGGATTGGAGAACAAGATTTCTGCAATATGTCTGCAGCTCTAATTATCTTTTTCTCATCACTATTTTATTTTCTTTTTCATGTTTTTCATTTGATGGATATAAAGGATACCAATCAAGGGGTAGTTTACACGAATTGCTATTTCTAACTCATATGCATATTAGATTCTATTTCTATTTAATGCATCAAATGTAGTTTCTTTCTGAATAAACTAATGAAAATTTTATTGAAATAGAATCTAAACTAGAATGTGAAGTGTGTTACACATGTTGAAAAATGAAAAATGCAAAATTGAAAAGTAAAATGAGATCTGTTGAAATTGATTTTATGATTTGTCGCAACTTACCATACTGTGCTCTTTCAGCCTTATAATCTTGATTAAAATACCGATAAATGTTGTGATTAGTTTTACAAAATTTAATGGTAGATTTTAAGTTTCATTAGTTTAATCTTTGTGCATTCTTATCTCTTTCATAAATTTTGATAATTTGGTGATTTACAAGGTTTATTTTTTTTTGGATCTGTTATAAGTATATTGTGTTATTTTGGTTCATTGGCTTTGAAGAATTCAAATTGGGATGGGCTCATTGCGTTGCCAATCCGTTAACTTGATTTGTTTCAGCTATATTGGTGTGCTATCAAAAAGTAAGACCACATGATATTTTTTGAAGTGATGCTTGGCTTAATTGCATGATTTCTATTGGTTTTACTATTTTTGTAAGTTGTGTGATTGAAACTCTATGTGATCCTTTTAATATTTTGAAACAGCTTGTGTGGTTCTCGGTTCTGGCTAAGCTTCAAAATCCCCACCTACCGTCGATGCATAGGCGTATGTGGCTCTTCCCTTGCAGCTTACATGGTTTCTGCAAATGTAAGCAATTATTTATATATTGATCAGATGTATATTTCTTTCTAAATTCGTCTGATTTTGATTTCGGATTTTTTGCTTTGGTTTGAATAGAAAGAAGAAACCATGGTAAAGCAGAGGAGACAAATCGAATGAAAATAGGCAAATAAATGCAGAGAATAACATTACAAAGTTATCATAATAGATAATAACATAAGGTTGATTTTTGACATACCTTTCTGGTCGCAATTTACGCCACATCTATTTGACTGAGGTTGATAATAGCTGAATTTTAAGCAGCTATTTGACTGCATTCTCTTTGAGAAAACAATGGTTACATGCCTCAGATTTAAGTGGTTTGTGATTAATGTTTAGTAGAGATTCTATATTTGGGATTATAATCAGTTTTAGTTCTATTAGTTCTATATTTATTAGCATTAGCTCTTGAAGAGTTATGTTAGGAAGAGTTTTGGGTTTTATGGTTCATGAATCTATATGTTTTGATTTCATCTGAAGTACTCCTATTCCTATATATGTTAAAACCCTTCAAAGTCAATAGCAATCTCCTCTAATTCAACTGACTTTCCTTTCCATTTTGTGAGTACCACTTTCAATAAGCAATTTTAGGTAATGAAAATCAGCATGTATGGATATTAAGTTGTCATACATTTCTCAATTCCAGTGTTATATTTTCTTGGTTATTTAATCTTCTACAACAATTTCATTTTACACAAGGACGTAGAAGCAAATAGAGATAGTTAAAAGACGACTCACTTTGGATCTGTACTTTGAAAAATCGAAACCAAATTGAGAGGTTGCAAAAAATGCGAGCAATCGCTGAAAGTAAAAATGCAACAAACCTATTAAATTTTTTCCATAACATACATTAAATGTTGCAGTAGCTTGGGTTGTTTTTGATTAGCCTTCTTTTGTATTTAGAGGTGCTGTTTGATCAATTTAGACAGTCTTCGGTACTTTTTGGGTACATTTTTTTGTTCAGTTAGCTTGGGTCTCCAATAGTGCTTTTTTGTTTGTAATTGGGGCCTGTTTTGTATGAATTTAAATATGCATTGATATTCATCAATCAATTGTTGTATAATTTAGTTATATTTTCATTTACTTTCTTCACAAACATGTAAGCATCTACAATCTACTTATTATGTTATAGAAATTTTGTCATGGGTAGCTTGATACATTTGTTGTTGTTGTTGATTTTGTTTTATTTTGGCAGGTTGTAATTCATGGTTTGGGGAAAAAAGTTGAAAATTTCTGTTGTCACATGATATGGCAAAGTTGACATGAAGCTATTGAGGTGGATGAAAGCAGGTTAATTTATCTGTTTTATGGCTGAGAACAATGGAAGATATATGATGTGTCGGCGTGATGGCCAAAACTAGCATCTTCATGTTGGAAGACATGCATAATCTGATGGTTTAGTTGATTATTTATCTTCAAATGTTCTTAAAATCAAAAGTGTGATAAAATGCACAAACTCAATTTATGCTCCTATTATTCATCGTTACTAATACTATATTTAACTACACCAAAACAATGAATTGTATAAGTTAAATTAGCCTCTTCTACTATAGTTCATTGTGCATAAATGTTATAATAATAGAAAATCACTTTAAAAGAAAAATTGTACCAAAAAGAATTGGTTTTTTTTTTTAAGCACCAAAAAGAAATGGTTTTGTAGCTATTATAATCAATTTTTATTGGACCCATAAGTGTGTTGGAAATGTCTTGCTAACACTCAAATTTTTCATACCCAGGTTATCTCTTTCACCGATGTTAAATTTTCTTTCAAATTTCAAAGAAGACAATTTTCAATATCTGTTTCATTTGCCATGAAAATCAACAAGAGTCAAGGGCAATCACTTAAAAATGTTGAAATTTATTTGTCGAGTCCAATGTTCTCGCATGGTCAGTTGTACGTTGCAATTTCAAGAGTCACTTTAAAACATGGTCCAGTCTTTCGTAATGTATCTTGATGATTAAAGTTCAAACCTTTTTCTTATTTTTGCTACCATCTCATTTTGTTGCTATTGTTGTCGTAGAAGGA
Source organism: Medicago sativa (assembly GCF_051527215.1). Classification (NCBI taxonomy): domain Eukaryota; kingdom Viridiplantae; phylum Streptophyta; class Magnoliopsida; order Fabales; family Fabaceae; genus Medicago; species Medicago sativa. The sequence goes on along the minus strand of NC_140751.1, from coordinate 6,600,678 downwards.
AACATATTTTTAAATTTTTATAAAAACTTCTATTAACTATATATGTTTACATTGTTGCGGCGACTTATTCGTTATATGTTTACATTGTTGCGACTTATTCGTTTAACTTCTTCTCGGTAGGACCCGTGCGGCAGCACGGGTCAAGTGTCTAGTTGGTCAAAAACAATGGAGAGAGAAAAAGGAAGAGAGAGGATAACAACATCATGTGAGTGTGAGAGAGAAAGTTGTCCAAAAGTTGTCAAAAAGTAGTTGTCAAAATATCATTTCTCAACTCTAATACGCGAAATCAAACAACAACACATTGAGAAGACAAAATTACAAAGAAAAAAAATAACACGGAAGAAAAACTTGATTTATGTAAAAACTACTAATTTATATTAAAAGAGAGGAACGAATTGTTTTTGTATAGTTAATATGATGATTTTTGTTTGATTAAATTTACATTTTCCTTACTTATTAAAATTAATTAAATCACATGATAAAAATAAAGATTTTATGCTAACAGATATTCACAATTTATCATATGGGATGATTCAGGTTGTGTTTTGCACGGGTCACCTTGCTAATTAGTAATTATAAAGAAAAAATGTATCTTTGTCCTCTAAAGTATAATCTTGAATAATTGAATTCCTACTCCATAACTCATGTGCATCGTGAGGCCAACCGGATGGCTAATGATTTTTCGAAATTAGTATTAATCTTCCGACTGAAGTTATAACTTCTTATTATATTTCTTGATTTTATCTTTCTGGTTTTGTCTATTGATCTTTAGAGATGTGGCCTTTCTTATATGCTTTTGATTATTATTTAGAGTGATAAATCATATTAATCTCAGAAAGAAATTACAAGACACAATTTAGTCCCTGAAAAAATAAATGTCACTTTTTCTAAGAAAAATAAATAGCGGCAATTTAATGTCTACTTTCTTTATACTTTCTTTGGTTGATGATGAAAATATAGAAGAAAGAAAGGAAAGTGAAAAGATAAAATAAGATGATTATTTAGTAGTTTGGTGGGAGAGGAAATGAAAGAATCTGATGATAGAAAAGACATGTTTGCTTATAAAACGATTAGTAATTTTAGTTCATTGAATATATGTTTTTTTAATAAAATTATAAAACGGTTAGTAATTTTTGTTTTTAATGTGATGATTATTTCTTGTTCAAGTTATTTCTTGATAAATTGGGTTTGTTTGCAAGATGTATTTGACAAAATTAAAACAGTTTTATTTATAGCAGTGATCGGAGGGTGTAACACCGTACTTTAAATAAGTTCAATGTATTTTTTTTTTAATTTCATCAAATACATCTTGCAAACAAATTAGGCAATTAGCCAAAAAACAATTGATACGAGTAGGCAAAATAACAATAATCAAGGTAGTAATCAAAACACAATTAATACTAATAATTGTTATTAAAATATCCTTCAAAAAAAAAATTGCTATTAAAATATATAATAATGTGACATCAACAAAAAGGTAAACATCAATAGCTCGATAAAGAAAAAAAGTAAACAACAAGAAATAACTTCAACTAGAGAGTAGCAATCAAATTAACAAGAACATTGACATATAAAAACAAAACTTATTTACAGCTTCAGTGATAAATCAAGGCCAGGAGATTTATCTGATGGTTCTTCTTCAATGTTGGATTTTGATTGATCATGAATATCATCATTGGTTGAAGTGGTAGCCATAATAATTTTCTTTTCTAGGTTTGAGTTTGAACTTGCAGCAACATTTGTAGAAGAATCTACAAACTTTAGATTGGTACCAACTTTATTATTTTCACCATCTTCAATCCTTAAAGTAGTTGCACCCCCGGTACCTAGAATTCCAACCCTAGAATTACTATTACTACCCTCCATATTTCTCAAACTAACAAGAGAAGGGTTTAATATCTCTTGCAAACTCAAAGCACTATTACCATAGCCAAAAGGCCTAAAACTATGTGGAGTAATCCTTGGGTTAACAAAATGTGGTTTTTGAATCATGGATTCCATTCTAGCTCCAAGTGCACTATAATAAGGGGGTGTCAAAAGAGTACTTGGATAACTAAAATAAGGGTTAAAGTGGGGTTGCCCTGAACCGAAAGTACCACTTTCATACCTTTGTTTACGTTGTTTTTCTAACGCACGTTCAGCCTTATGGGCATTCTGGTGTCCTCCTAAGGCCTGTGAAGTAGAAAATTTTCTCTTGCAAAAACAACATGAAAAAGACTTTGAATCTGAATTCTTCTCTTCATCGTTGTTCTCATCTTTCCTTTCATTGTTGTTACTAGGAAAACGAGACGATGAACCGACTTGAAAAGTGCCAAAAAAATCGTGCTCTTGCACCTCCGACTTAAGAACCGAATCGTCTTTCGATAGCTTCACGAAATCAAAAAACTTGTTGGGAATGGAATTTGATGGTTGATCATGTTCAATATCCTTCACGATCATCATTTTTTTTGAGTTGGAAGAATCACCTTCATCTTGTGAAGTGGCTGAGACACTAGAGGATTGGGATGCCATGGTACAAATTAAGGATAGCAAACAATGCCTTATGTTGGATAATAGGGTTGTGGATTTCTGATTTGATGAAAAGAGAAGCTTATAAGAAGGCTTATTTATTTTAAAAATATCTGAGTTAATGCAAATATCTTTATAACTAAGGAAGGAGATATCATATGCAAATTTTTAGCTGTTATATTATTTGAGTTATAATTATAATAGCTAAGGATTGAAAATTTGAAACGATGCAAGGAAGGATATTGCACCCATTTATTTGTGCATGAATATTGCTTAGTAAGTCAAATCGTCCATATTTGATGAGTTGTGTTAGTGCATCATAGTTTCGATGTAGTTCAAATGTGATTTCAAACTGAGAAAGAAGCAAAATTGGTAACTTGTGATAATAGTTCCGGATGTAATTTTGGCTTCATCAATGAATGATGATGATATGTTTGTATTTTCTTCAACACGGGTTGACTTAATACGTTCAAACGTTACATTCATAAAAAGGCTTTTTAATGTAATAATAATGTTGCACATGTTCAAATCTCATTAAATATATTTTTAAACGAAATTCATTATTTTTTTCTTCACTTTTTAAGGTTTGAACCTCGATCTCTGTATATATAATCCAACTCAGTTAAACTCACATGGACTATAGAATTCAAATCTCATTGATCACTTTTAGTTTTTCGTGGAAAAACAAGTTTAATGTGTATCGTGTAACCTATAACCCTTCATTCAGTCTTCATTCAGTCTTGAAATTTGAAAGCTTTGATTTAATTGTAAAAATTGGGTCAATAAAAAAGAAGAACAAAAATTTCAAAAAGAGTCATCCTTTATTTAAATCGTAAATAACATTAAAAACTTGTAATTAACATCAATGACATTAAAAAGAGTCATCATTGTAAATAACATCAAAATGAATAATGTTCTAATCAATAACATAAACTCAAAATGTTACCTTTATTAAAATAAAACATAAACTCAAAATGTTACCAAATCAAAACTAAAAAATGAAATTAAAATTTGCACTGTACTAAATAAAGTACCATTTTCAACATTTTGATGTTGCATCTATTGTGCTGCTGGCTGGTATACTAGCAAATTGCATAGAATATACAATACAAAGCTATTTCTACCGCATTAACATGAAATAATTCAGTTCAGTTTCTTGCTTAGAAGGGAACCTTTTCAACAAATGTAAATTTATAGGCCTTGTTTTGATTACTTTCTTGCTCAGGGAAGTTTTTGAATTAAATATTGTATGGTTCGATTTTACTTGAGATAAACTTATAGATATGAAATGGAAAAGTTAAATAAAGTGCTACTCATAATAATGAGATGCAGAAGCTAATTTTAACTATTATAACAACAACCAATAATAGAAGAATAAAAGGAACGAAAATCACAGGATAACGAAACACGATCTTTGTTCATTCAATTTGGTTAATGGTGTCTACTTCTACGCCTATAGAACAGTTATAATTTAGGGTTTATAGTGTTGCAATCAATATAGTATTACGGCTCAAATTATAACAATAATCCTAAATCGCATTTTGCAACGCTTCGCTAGCCCAGATCCTTCTCCGCCCATTGCCTCTCTTTCGTGTCTATTAACACATGAATAAAGATTGGTAGACACCCTTAATGTGTATACCCCTTTGTACCACTCTAGAAAATTTAAGTTAACCAAATATATGGTCTGTGTGGCCATATTTTTTCAGTTGTGTGACCACTATTTACTGGTCTAGCCAATAACTCTAATTTATTAAATTTCAACTGAATTTTTTTAATACAATTTATTTAGAGGAAACCTTTAAAAAAGTGAAGGAGTGCTTTCAAAGCCACCCTTCTCTACAAACATTCAATTTTTTTTTTATCAAGCTACAAACATCCAATTTATTTACCTCTCAATAACGCTTTTATTTAGTATGGTGTTAAAAGGTAAAACACTAACCATTATGAATGGTCTAAGTTGCTTCTCGATAAGTTTATCAAAGCGGACTCATGATAAACGTCCCTATTAACTTAACTACACTTCAAGTTTATATGACTTTCAAATTTGTGAAAATCTTTCAACGCATCATTGTACCAAAAGGCCGTAGGTACAAACCCTTTGTATATTAATAAAGTGTTATGATAATTTAGTGGTTTAGCCAACAACAGCAACTGTCCACTGTTTGGTTATCACATAAGAAATTGAAAGAAAAAAAAAATGGTTCTTTCTGTGTAGACACTAGACACAAACAAAATTTGAAAAGGAACTTTCAATTTAGTACATTTAATGCCATTAAAAAAATGAAATTATTTTTTGTAGAAGAAAAAAATGAAATTATTATTATTTAAGGAAACTCAGTGCAACTAGCATGCAAAGGGCACGCAAAAAAGTCTTGAATTTCTTTAGGGGTATCTTATCCTAAGAGCATAGTTCATTTATACTTTTAATTATACTTTCTATTGAACCCACTTGGGTCCTCGAGATCTCTGGTTCGATTCCAGTCGGTGTCATCTGAGTGTGTTAATTTAGCTTCTTCAAAAAAAAAAAAAAACTATACTTTTTTATTGAAACTCATAAAATTCCACAAAATACAAGTTTAATTCATAAACGAGCTGCAAAAAGGACTTGAATCACTGTGATCAAAAATTCTCTAAATTCACACAATAAAACCTTGAGTCTGCGAAAAAAAATTAAGAATCAATCATTTTATATACTATAGATCAAACAATTGACTCATTAGATTTTTGTTTAGCAATAAAAGTTAGCATATGAATCAAAACAAATGTCACCAAAACTGTGGTATATAGTAACAGAAATGTCTACTGCCTCTTGAAAAAAACAGAAATATGTACCAATTTCAAGTGACAGAATTCTGTCTATAACCTCAAGAAAATGTTATATATACAGCAACAAAAATGTGAAAGAACACTTCTACAAAATCACAAACAGAACAGATCAATGTCTTCTTTTTTTCATTTTCAACAAAAGGACTTAGTCATATTATCATGCTTCATCAATAACACTGTCTTTCATAGAGTAACCATCAACAACACTGTCAGTATCTGTATCAACTTGAAGCTCTTTAAACATTGCCATCACTTGTATCATTGTCGGACGCCGGTACGGTCTTTCCTCTAAACATTCAAAAGCAATTTTCAAATATTGAAAAAGTTCACCTTCACTAGAACTTTGCATAACCAATTCAGGATCAAGTATTTCACTAATTCTTCTTTCTCTATAAAGCTTCTTAGACCATCCAACAAGATTGTTATCATCGCCAAACTCGGACGAGTTGATCGGTCTCTTCCCTGATAGAAGTTCTAGCAGTATGACACCATAACTATAAACATCACCTTTTGCAGTGCATCGGAAACTCTGATAGTATTCTGGTGGTACATAACCTGGTGTTCCTGCAAGCGTGCTTACTGTGAGATGAGTGTCGAGAGCATTAACCAATCTTGCCATACCGAAATCTGAAACTCTAGCCTCGAAATTTTCGTCAAGAAGAATATTGCTTGACTTCATGTCTCTATGTATAATATGAGGTATGCAACTATGATGAAGAAATGCAAGACCTCTTGCTGATCCTAGGGCTATCTTCTTTCTTGTTTCCCAAGCAAGCTCTGAACTTTTGATTCTCTCATGTAGAACAGTTTCTAAACTTCCATATTTCATGTACTCATACACAAGTAGCCTTTCATCTCCAATTTTACAGTAACCAAGAAGTGGAACAAGGTTCCGGTGCTTAATCTTCCCGATCGTTTCCATCTCGGCTATGAACTCTCTGTCTCCCTGACCTGTGACACGAATGAGTTTCTTGATTGCAACAACACTGCTGTCTTTCAACTTAGCCTTATAGACTTCACCGAAACCTCCCGAACCAATCAAGCTTTCGGCGCTGAAACCGTTAGTAGCCTCGAGGAGATGCGCGAACGTCAACTTACGCAGAGGCTTCTCGAACGTAGCAACGTTGATGCTCAGAGGCTCAGGAAAGCCAGAGAGCTTCCAACTATTGCTACCAGAGGTTGGAAGACTTTCTATATATTTTTCTCTCAATTCTTCCTTCTTCCGAGTCTTTTGCACTCGATACAAAGCCAGTACAAGCACAACAACAAACAAGAGAAAGAAAAGGAGGCACGTGGCTGTCAAAACTGCAATAGGTTGCTTCTTCTTCAACGTACGAACAGCTACCGTGTGATTTGAAGCGCCGCATGTTGGTAACGGAACACCACAAAGGTTCGAGTTGTTTTGGTATCTAGATGCCGGGAAAGTTGTTAGCTGACCTCCAGAAGGAATCAATCCACTTAGGTTATTATTTGACACATCAAAGTCACTGAGAAATGATAGAGATTGTAATGATCCAGGGATGAATCCTTGAAGGTTATTATGAGATAAATCAAGCACTCCTATAGCTTTTAAACCACCAAGGCTTTCAGGAATTTTTCCATTGAGCCTATTGTGTCCTAGATTCAAGACCTGCAAATAGGCCATTGCACCGAATTTGTCCGGAATAGTCCCTGACAATAAATTGTAGGAAAGGTCAAGGTAAATCATGCTTCCATTGGTGGTAAAAGTGTAAACTGTATAACCAGAATATATTCTTGTTAACGGACAAGAATGTACCATAGGAAAATCTTCAAGCCTCTCTGCCCTTATATCCTCAAACTCAACTAGTCCCCCGGCTCCTCGACAATTAGTTCCGCCTTCATTTCTCACAAACGCAAATTGCTTACCCGAAACACTCCCTGGAATAACCGATCCAGCTTGATTTGCAAGCTCGGATGGAATAGTACCGGTGAGATTATTGCTCGTCAAATCCAACCATATCAGTCTCTTACACATTCCAATCTCGGGAGGAATCTTTCCAACAAGAGAATTGTTACCTAATTGGAGAATAGCAAGTTCATTCAGATTCCCAATACCAACGGGTATTTCTCCGGTAATGCGGTTACTAGCAAGCGAAACCCAAATCATGTTGGTACAATTCGCAATGGACTTGGGAATTGAACCAGAAATGAGATTGTTGTTAAGAATCAATGTCTCAAGGTTCCCTCCATTGACACAAATTCCTTCAGGAATCTCACCAGTGAGACTATTTGCCCACATAATCAAGTCAGAAAGATTAGGCAAAAACCAAACTTCTAAAGGTATTGAACCACTCAAATTGTTGAAGCTAAAATCAATAGTCCTCAAACTCTTGCATTCACCGAGTTTCGCAGGCACAGTCCCTGAAAGATAATTATTAGCTAAAAGCAACTTCTCCAATTTTGAAGGACAGAACATCGACGGAATGTTACCAGTGAAGTCATTCGAACTAAGGTCAAGAACCTGAAGTTGTGTACAATTTGCTACAATTGACAAAGGAACATTTCCTGTTATGTTGTTGAAGGACGCAGAGAGATACCTAAGACTAGCCAGTTTGGTAACAACATTTTCAAGAAAATTACCATAGAGATAATTCTTAGCTAGGTTAAGACTCTTCAGAGATGAACATTTTCCAAAAACCAAAGGAAACTCACCAGAGAGTTTATTCTTAGAAAGATCAAGAATTTCCAAACTCTTACAAAGACTTCCAAGCTCCTTAGATATTTCTCCATAAAGAAGATTATTCCCTAAATAAAGTTCCTTCAGATTCCTCAACCCACCAAGAACTGCACCAGGAATCTTCATCTTGAATTGATTTTGAGAAAGGTCCAAACTTTCCAACATTTGACAGTTTCTCAAACTTTGTGGAAACTCAAAATCAGATATCACATTGTGAGATAAACTCAACCAAACAAGTTTCTTACACCCACCAAAATCAAACTCAGAAAACCCTGAAGAAAAATTGTTACTTGAAAGATCCAAAATTTCAACACTACCACCAACAATTTTAGAGGGTAGTTTCCCAAACAACAAATTATGAGACAAATCCAAATTTGACAAATTCACAGAAGGAACAAGTGAATCACTGATTTGACCATAGATTTTGTTGTCAGAAAAATTAACAAAAACCAAACTCTCAAACTTTGTCAAAACTTCAAAAACATAATCAACATCAGAAAACATGTTTCTAGACATATCAAGTTGAACCAAAGAAGAACCAAACCCTACAAAACTATGATTCTTTGTTGTTGAAGTTATGAAATTCCTAGACAAGTTAAGGTAACTAAGACTATAACAAGAAACAAAATTTTCAAAAGGGAAAGTTCCTGAGAAATTGGTGGAAGAAAGATCAAGAGTGACAAGAGAACAAGGTTCTGAAACAGATAAGTTGAAAGAAGTGAATGAATTTCCATGCAAAAGAAGATTTTGCAAAGAGGGTATTGAAGTGAAGGTGGAAAGGCTAAGATGGTTGCCAGAAAGTGAAGCTCCGGTGAGGTTTACGGTGGTGATATCACCGGAAAGTGAACAAGTGATACCTTGCCAAAAACATGGTGATGATGAAAGTGACCAGTTAGAAAGGAAGTTGTTTGGATCAGAAATGATGTTTGAGTGTTTGAAATTGTTTAACAACGTTGCTGAATCAAAGGTTGTTATTGTTGATGATGTTAAGGTTAGTGTAATGAATGAAACAATCACATGAAGAACAACGACACATGTTCTTGTTCTTGTTGATGAACATTTACATGACATGTTTCTTGGTTTGTTTTCTCTTTTTTTCATTTCTCTAACACTTATTATGAGTATTGATTCTTTCTTTCTTTTATTTTCTTTTGTTTTTGTTTCATGAAAATAATGAAGGAAATAATAATAATCATTACCTTTTTTGTCTTTGTCTGTCATGTCTTGTGTGTGTACGTGTGGGTAGTGTGTCGTGTGTGTATATCCAAAATACCTTTTTTGTTGTTTCTAGAAAATGAATAAATTTGTATAAAAAAAAATGAATAAATAAAGAGACTTTTTTAAATAGGGAAATCATTATTTTTATTGCTTTTCATTGTGAGAAAAATAGAAATAAATTTTATTGTTATTAATATCATAATAAATTTTTAAACTTTTATAGTTTAATTTCCATGAATATGATAAGTAATTAAATAGTGTATAGATTTTCATTTGTTATTCTTAGAATTTAATTAATATATTATGTCTATTTGTACAATCATTTTACATATTCATATAATAATGGGTCGTCACATTAATTAATAAATATAAATAATTATGATATTGTGTAAATTTAAATAATCATTTTACATTAATTGTCGTATTCACTAATTTATGTGACAAAACAATATTTGGGTCCATGTGTAAATTTAAATAATTATATATTGATAGAGTATACTAAATTAAAAAAAATGAATTATGATATTGTGTGCAAATTTTATGAGAGAAGAAATATGATCTTAGAGTACTGCTTAAAAAGAATAATTTTTTCCAAGTTTTTTTATGAAAACAAAGTTGCATTTTATGAATAATAAAATGTGTGGTTGCTAACTCTGAATATGTCATACTTAATTAAAGCATGAACAATCTCATTTATTTGTCATTTAATAAACTTAATCATAATTTTATATAATAAGTTGTGGGTACTTTTAGTTTTCATTCATTTGTTTTTATTGATATACTCCCTCCATTGTTAATTATAGGCTAATTTTAACGTCATTTAATTAATGATGTATGTGGTCCATAATATAAATCACATACATCATTAATTGAATGAATCTAAAAAATCAAAATTTGCTTATAATTGAAGAGAGAGAGAGAGTGTGTGTGTGTGTGTATATATATATATACCCCTTAGAAAATACATAGAGGAGGTGGTAAAAGTAGATAATAAGTTGAATAAAATTGTTGTACTGCATTTAGAAACAAATTAGGGTTTAATATTTATTTTGTTTTATTTGAAGGGTCCAAATACTCAAATAGGGTAGAGTGTGGTTTTCTTTCCTCCTTCCTTTCCTTTGTTGTCCTGATTTTCAGATAGATGGCTATACGTGTTACCTAACCTCAGCTACTAGCTTTGATTTTTGGTCTCTTTTGGTACGTTTTTCTTTCATTAGAAAATTCTATGGACTTGCTTGGGAAGCTGAAATTACGTGAGAAAAGGAATCATTGCATTATTATATAAAATTATATATTCACACCCCTTTTCATAAAATAAAAAATGAAGTGGTCCATATCACTTTTCGTTTTCAAAGATGTAATTATCACCCAAACTTTGAGTTTTGAAAATGCCCGAATGAGGAGCCCAACGTCAAGAATTAAAGGAAAAAAGAATCACTAGAAATTCAAAAAGGTTATGTAGACTAGTGCCTAATATCTAGTGAATCGAATAGTGCCAAGTGGTTCCCTCTTTTCAATATTTTTTATGGTATATTTTTTAAAGAAGACAAAATAAATTATATATTGAAATAAATGAGCTCGTAATTTTTACAAGAAGAAGTGCTCGGTTAGGATTCGAGTAATTATAATTAAGTTACAAGAAGAAAAACCATTAAAACCGCTAGTTAGAAATTGATACAATGCTAGTGATGAAAATCGAAAGTTAAGTTTTTATTTTTTTCTTTCAACCACCAAAAAGAAAAGTGTTTTATTATTATATTAAATTAAAATCTTATTTCTATAAAAAAATTATTTTGTCAAAAAATTAAATTAAATTTTTATTTTGATTCCTTGGTTGAAAGAGATACACCCTCCGTTTCAAAATACATGTCCAATTTTTGTAATGTGCACTATTCATTTGACTTACTTTGACCATACTTTTTTACTAATGTATAAATACAAATATTAGCATGTAAGATGTTGTTTGATTTTTCTCGATAAATATTTTCAAAATATTAAATTTTTATAATTTTTTTACTTTAGATAATTAAAGATATTAACGGTCAAAATTGTGCATTGGCATATGTGAAGTTGTTGACTTGGACATGTATTTTGAAACTGAGGGAGTATATATGAAACCAAGTAGTAATTGGGTTCTAGTGGTTAGTGAGCTATAATAAGGACAAATAACCTGATGTTGACATTAATACATTATTTTAATTCCTTAATATTTTCCTTTTTTTCGAGAGGACCTTATTATTTGACTTATATTAATTTTTTTTACAACAATATTTTCTTTATATTTAGACATAGATATATTCACATAATAAATTTTGATATTTGTACTATTTAGTGTGATTTCCATTTCTCGTACTTAAAGCAAAAAAAAGGAAAAAATTGATAAATTGATTGTACTCATTTGTATAAAAAGTAATATATGGTATATCTATTATTTAAGGTTATTGATAAATTAAATTTGTTTCTACAAAAAAAAAATTTGTTTTATACGTTTTGGTGATTTCCATTTCCCGTTCTCTTTTTCTTATATATAATTCTTTTAATAAGAAAATGAATTATCGTTATCTAATATTTTTACTACTACTGTGATTACATATCTATGTATAACATAAGACAAATAGTAAACATTAATTAAAGAATAACAAAATAAATATGTTATAGTAGAAGCCTAAAAGGCTTTTGCTCAACAAAAAAAAAAATCCTAAAAGGCTTTCTCTCTTATATTAGAAGAGTTTATTTTAATTTGTTTGTATAATCAATATACAAATATTTTAAATATGATTTATCAAAAAATATTTTAAACTCATAAATGATATGACACATATTATTGGACAATTATGTAAAAAAAAAAGTTTACATAGACAAGGCATCGAAGTTGGAATCTAAAATAGTTAAAGAATAACTAAAAAAAATTATTATTAAAAAAATGTATTTAGTTTCAAAATAATGAAACTATTGACTAAAAACTTTATCAAATTTCATTGTTCATATACTCCTTCCGTCCCATAATAACTTAGTAAAAAAATAAGTATATAAGAGAGTATTTTGAGACATTCTATTTTGCAAATGACTCAATTTTTTTTAAGACGGAGGAAGTATAATTATTCATTTACAATAGAAATTAAAATGAGAAAAATAAGTATATCATAGGAATTGGCACACAAAAATAGTATATATACTGAAATAAATTATCAAAATTTAATGTGTGTGTATAAAGAAATCATTTAAAAAATAACATAAAATGACAAAAAAAAATGATTTTTTTTTAAGGAAAAAAGAAGAAAAAAATTAAAGCCAAAAAGACAAGGTTAAACAATGTGGTTCTTGCTAACCAAAGTAATCCGGGATACTGATTAAGGAATCCTCAAATAAAAATTTAGACTTTTAAATGTAAATTTTAATTTTAATGAAGTAAAAATTACACCATTTTTTTTTTATAAAAATATATACTATATATTTTACTTGTTTAACCAATATCCTATGGAACTAGTTAACATTCTCCAAAGAGTAATGCTATATAGTACGACATATTTGTCGCACCATAAGCATGAAAACAACATCTACTTGCCTTTTGTTCATTAATTAGTTGTTCGCTTCATGATTTCTAGCTTGGTTTTTTATTTCTAGTAATTTTAAGTAAAATAAAAAGAATTTCTAGTGTTTTGCTTTAATTAAAAAATATGATATCTAGTATTTTATATGCTTTTACCAACAAAGTAATGAAAATGGGTAGTTAAATCTAAATCAATATGCAAGGTCCCCGTGAGCTTAACTCGAAAACTGCATAAAACCAAATAATCTTGAATGTGTTATTTTCGATTTGATTTAGTTTTCAACTCAAAATTTAATCTGATCCAAACAGTTTCAATAAAATGATGTTCAAACATATCCAACGTACAATATTCAGTTTATACAATTCAAATGTATATCTGTTTGTCCATGTGAGTTTAGCTCAATTGGTAGAAACATTGCATAATATATGCATGAGTCGGTGTTCGAATCCAAAAACCTCATTTCACGGGTTTAGGGTTTATATATTTGTTTGTCCATGTGAGTTTAGCTCAATTGGTAGAGACATTGCATAATATATGCATGAGTCGGTGTTCGAATCCAAAAACCTCATTTCACATTTTAAATGTGTGAGCTTCAGCCACTAAGTTACTTGACCTGACCAAATTTTGTTTTTATATCGGTTTAGATTTAAATACTCATCATCATTGTCTTGTTGTTAAAAGCACATAAAATACTAAAAATTGTTTTTTTAATCACTTTTTGCTTAAAGGAAACAAGTAGAAACCATTTTTATTTATTAAAACGAATAGAAGTATAAATAAACTACAAATCATGAAGAAAGCCATCAATTATTAAACGAAATGCGTGTGACAGATGTGTTCGTGCATGTTGTGCGACAAATCGTGTCGTACCATAAATCATTTTCCTTCTCCAAAATATTTTACTTGTTTAACCAATATCCTATAGAACTAGTTAACATTCTCCAAACAATATAGTACTGATTTTTGCTTATCCGTAAAAGAGGATAAAGTTAATATTTTATTTGTAATTCATTTATTAATTAATCAGTCCGCATGGGGCAAAGACACAAACACACCATATGGTGTCGACAGTTTGTAGTGGTAAGTACAAACAAAAATCTCGATTAGCTATAAGACCACTTACAATGGCTTGTTTAATGTAGCTTTCAACAGAAAATTCCATCCCAATGGCTTGTTTAATGCCTGTTGAAAACAGACTTGGATGATAGAGAAGATGAATCAATTCAACACAATTGAAAGCAGAAGAAATGCCACGCGTCGCGTTTTAATTGGTCCTTTTTTGGCGCGTGTAGCACACGCGGAGACAGGGCGTGTGAAAAGCAGAGGACGGAGAGAGAAGAAGAATTCTGGAATGATGGAGGGACACGTGGTGCTACTTTATTGGATGCCCGGTTTTGAATAATTTTAATAAAAAAACCTCAATTATTTCGTTTTAAAATATTTAAAAAAAAAAAAAAATATACCAAAATTCATGATTTTTTTTTCTCTATAAATAGAGACTTGGTTCATTTGATTTGGACACAGAAAAAAAAATCAAGTTTTTCACTATCTTCTTCTTATTATTATCTTTCTATTAGCAAATTAAGTGAAGTTTTAATCTTCTTTCCAATGAAATGGATCCCAATAAATTTTGTTTTTACAAAAAAAAAAATGTTAAGTGTTTCTTTATTTTAATTTAATTATAATCGATAATTGTAATTTTATGTAATTATAAAAACAAAAATATAAAATTAAATAAGAATAAGAAATAAAAGGTGGTGGGGTAGAGTGTTGAATGAAAAAAACCATTGGAGAGGTTAAAGTTGAATGAGTGTTGAATTAAGAGAGAGAAGATGATGTGGAGTGTTGGAAATTGAAAAAGTGGGTGTTGAATGGTGTTTAATGTTGGTGACCATTGTAAATGGTCTAACACAAACGAGGGGTGTGACTGTTTTATTCACACAAAAAAAGAAAGGAACAATGGAGTGTGATTGTTAATTAGAATACCTTTACGAATTTGACAGTCTGCTCCTTGCAGGTACGATGTTTATCTTGTCTTGAATACAGACAATTGCTAGATTTGTGGGGGATGCTTTCAATTTCATGCAAGACAAAAACATAAAACAGTTGCATTACATTTCATGTGCACGTACCACTCATCAAGGAGGTGGTGGGGTATAGTTAAGAGAATTAAACAGTTGATTAGAATTGCTGCATGTTATGCAATTATTTCAACCAATATGCAAGTTTCTTTGACATTATGATGATTAATTGTCTAATTATTTGATATACTTGATTTGAAAGGAAGGCAATCAATCAGATCAAAGTTTGATTTAATATGCATAGAATAAATGTGATTTTTAAAGTGTGAGAAAATGTCTCATAAATGGTAAAGGATGCATCAATACTTAAAGGGGAATTAGTCACTTTAGTCCCTGAATGGGGAACGATTCATCAATTTAGTCACTGAATGCAGATAAATTGCAAAATAGTCCCTGAATGTAGACTTTGTTAGTCAATTTAGTCCCTGAATGCAGACTCCGTTAGTCAATTTAGTCCCTGAATGCAGACTCCGTTAGTCACTTTAGTCCCTGAAATTGACCATGCAGGGACTGTTTTGCATATTATCTACATTCAGGGACTAAATTGACGAATCGTTCCCCATTCAGGGACTAAAGTGACTAATTCCCCATACTTAAAAATTGTTCGAAAGTCCAACAACCTACATGGTTTTTAAAAAAAAAAAAAAAACATTGTGGTAACATGTGTTTCTTCTATGAGTGAAATATAAATCTAGGGTTACTTGATTGTGGGGTTTTCTTCTTAGTTTTTATTTTTTACTAGACCCTGACCCGTGCGATGCACGGGTATTTCTTGTTTGTTTCAATTTTTTTTGACAATATAAACATCAAATTAGATAAATGTATTTTGTATTAGATTTCAATAAGTACTACAATTATATTATTGAATAATTCAAATTAAAATCATTTTCAATATCACAAATCAAGTTACATTCAGTCTAAAAAGAGTAGATAAGTAACTATTAAACATTCGAAAATACTTCTTTGTAAACTACATAGAAACATTCATCATTAACCATGGCAGCAGTCCTAGTACGACACCATTCCAGTGTCTCCATATAGTAGGATGATTTGGATTTGAAAGTGTCAATAGTAACCATTACAATTTAAAGCATGAGTGTTTTATTACTTAAAGCCTTAAGTGTCTTATTATTTAAAACATTGACAACCAAGGAAATTGACACAGTCACAATCAATATAATCAATACAATCATAATAGGATTTCAAGCATCAACTTTCATCAAAACTGACACAATCATAATCCACAAAATTAAAATGAATAAAATAGGATTTATATCAAAATTATTTTTGTGATCATACCATTAATAAGTTAGTATGGACGAAATCTGCATTACAGTCACAATTTTTAGGAGAAATCGAAGGAAAAAAGGGAAGAAATGGATGGAAACCGTTGCCTTCTGGGTTGAGATAAAAGGAATAACGGTTCAGAACCGTTCAATGTTCAATTCTGTAAAGAAAGAAAAAGGGATTAATTAGTTTTTTTAATGAGGGTGTTTGGTATTGGATATGAGGTAGTGGAATCAAAATTATATCACAAAAACAATTATTGGTTTAGTGGTTGGAGTGCTTACATGGAACCATAATGTTGTGGGTTCGAATCCTTGCAAAGAGTTTTTTCATAAAGATTTTTTAAACCCTCAAAAAAGGCGGGATTAGGTTAAACAGTGGCGGGATTAGGGTTAATCAGCACTGTTTAACATTTACACATGTTGTGGGTTCGAATCCTTGCAAAGAGTTTTTTCATAAAGATTTTTTAAACCCTCAAAAAAGGCGGGATTAGGTTAAACAGTGGCGGGATTAGGGTTAATCAGCACTGTTTAACATTTACATATATTAAGATTTGACTGTGGTTGGGTGATATGGATTCGGGTTTCAAATATAATTATGATTTGAATTTGAATTCTTTCAAGCTATTTATTTTGACTAAAGGTCGTTAATCACGATATGTTATTTTGAGTTCATTCATCATTAGTTAAGACTCAATAAATGAAATTAAATTAAAGGGTAAAATAAGTTTTTGGTCCATATAAATATAGTTATGCTTAAATTTCTAATTTTTTTTAATGATTTACAACATGTTAAGAACATTGTAATTAATACCCGAGAGGTCAAAGGTTATGTGCTTACTATATCCACTATTGTCCCATATCTCAGATCATAAAGTTGACAACATTGGATCTGCAAGATATCACGGGAATTAGTGTATGCTCTTAAATGCTATGGAAAAAATTGTCATAGCTAGGTGACAAACAAACCAGTACGCAGTGGGAGTGGGACTACATCCCTTTATGCCACATAGTACACGTTAGGCTAAAATAATTCTATGGGTAAATATGATTAAACGGATGTCAAAGTCCAAAGAGGCTAATATAAAGGAAAATATATTTTTTTTAGGGATAAAGGAAACTATTTTGAATGCCATGTTTGTAACTCTTAAGTATATTTATCATTTAGATATAGTGTGAAGCTACTGCAGCAACGTAACACAACTCCAAATTGTGAGTGTTAACAAATAGTGATTAATGGTTAATCGTCAGTATGAGGATGAACTAGAGATTTTATTGTTTAGCTGTAGCATGTATGTCTCTTTATCCTCTAATGTTATGTCAGCCTAGATTTTATTAGGACACAAGTAAATACATTCATTCACAATCTTATTAGAGCATCCACAATGGTAGTTTCCTAACAAGGACTCCTTAAATAGACCCCACGTGACACATCACTTATTTATAATTTTTTAATAAAAGTACTTATTAAGGACTCAATGACTCCAATGATAATACATTAATAAGGGGAGTGGTCCTTGTTAAGTAAGGACCCCCCATTGGCGATGCTCTTAGAGTATTTTCTTTAATACAAGCCTTTTCTTTAACATATATTGTCGTCACTCATACTTTCTAGAAGAAAGAAAAATTCTAGAAAATGAATGAAACCTCTTCTACAAGTGCAAGAAAAAACAAAGGAACAAATTTCAACAGATAGAAAGATTTATGAGAGAGATAGAGAGTGGAGACGGAGATGAATAATGAATGAAATAAGATGAGAGGATTTAAATACGAATATGAAATCACTCATTTCACAAGTTCTTCAAATCAAACACTTTTGAACTATGAATTTTTTATGTTCTAGAATCCTAAAATTATATACGGTAAATGTAGTGACAATCAGTTCTTAAAAACTTTATATCAACTATATAGTCTCTTATAAATCACTTGGAAATAATAATTCTATATTATGGTAACATTCTCTTTTTCTAGTACACTATGAGCAGCCGTTATCACTAAGTTCTACTAGAAAAATGAAATGCTATTACATCATAGATTTACAAACTAACTCCCTAATCGGATTAAATCTACACACGACTCACATGCCAAAATGAAACGATCTTCTCTAATACCAAAATTTAACATTTCAATTTGAGTATTAAGAATTTAAAGCTTTTTAAATCTCAAATGGGATTTTACTTTAACATTTTAAACTTAAAACTTAAAATAAATGACTTTGAATAGTTTTCTTTACAATAATCATTACAAGTTCATAAATTCACACCATTTAAATAAATCCTAAATCTAGAGGACCGATTGTGATCCAACCTCTGTTTTAAAATAGTTTATACCTGAAAAAATAATGTCAATGTGGGATGAAATATTGACTATCTAGTGATCTTCTCAAGTGGGAGAAAACACAACCTTGTCATTGAACAAGGTTATTAATTATAACATATAGATCGACGAAAATTTAAATACAAACAATTATATATTTCAAGAAGGGGATCATGTGTTTTTTAGAGTCACTCCGGTGACGGGCGTTGGTCGTGCTTAGAAGTCTAAGAAACTTACACCATGTTTCATTGGCCATTATCAAATTATAGAGTAGGAGAAGACGCCTACCAAGTTGCTTTACAGCCATCACTTTCGAACCTTCATAGTGTGTTTCATGTGTCTCAACTTCAGAAGTATGTTCCCGATCCATCCCGCGTAATCCAAATGTATGAGGTGCAGGTGAGGGATAACTTAACAGTTGATGCCTTATCGTTAAGAATTGAAGACCGAGAAGTGAAGAACTTGAGGGGAAAAGAGATTGCCTTGGTGAAGGTGACATGAGGAGGACCTGCGGGAGGAAGCATAATGTGGGAGTTGGAGATTCGGATGAGGAAATCTTATCCGAAGCTATTTCCTTCAGATAATTTTTTAGGGCGAAAATTCTTTAAATGAGATAGAGTTTTGACACCCCAAATTTTATTTATTTAATTTAGTAAAGTAAATAAATAGTGGCTTAATTATTATTGTTGCGATGAGGTATTTTAATTGAAAATAATATGTCGTTGATGAAAAAAATAGGGTGTTTGGTGGTTATTAATATTCTATGGGAATTAAAATAATGAAGAGAGGAATAAAATATTAAATAATAGAATTGGGAGGTGAAAAATTTATGTAATAAAATAAGTCGGGAGGAGGGAGTAAATTATGATAGGTGGATGGGAGTAGTAGTAGTAGTAGTAGTAGTAGTAGTACTAATAATAATAATAATAATAATAATAATAATAATAATAATAATAATAATAATAATAATAATAATAATAATAATAATAATAATAATAATAATAATAATAATAATAATAATAATAATAATAATAATAATAATAATAATAATAATAATAATAATAATAATAATAATAATAATAATAATAATAATAATAATAATAATAATAATAATAATAATAATAATAATAATAATAATAATAATAATAATAATAATAATAATAATAATAATAATAATAATAATAATAATAATAATAATAATAATAATAATAATAATAATAATAATAATAATAATAATAATAATAATAATAATAATAATAATAATAATAATAATAATAATAATAATAATAATAATAATAATAATAATAATAATAATAATAATAATAATAATAATAATAATAATAATAATAATAATAATAATAATAATAATAATAATAATAATAATAATAATAATAATAATAATAATAATAATAATAATAGTTTGAAGGTGAGAAAAAACACAAGAAGGGGGGTTGAATTGTGTTTTGAAAAATTCTTCGTTTCTCTAAACAACTGAATACACTGATCAGAAGCTAAGTGAGACAGCTTCTGAAGTGATGATCAGAATCTAAATGCAGCGGAATAAAACAGAGAGAGAGAAGAAGAACGACACAAAGCAATTATACTGGTTCCTTCCACAATCCGGAAGTAGTCCAGTCCCCCTTGCACTTCCAAGGAGATTTCACTATGAGTAATATCTGATTACAAATGCTCAAGCACACAAGCAAGAGACTTCCTTTGCTCAAGCACACAAGCTAGAGACTTCCTTTGCTCAAGAACACAATCAAGAGACTTCCTGCTCAAGCACAACTGCAAGAGACTTCCTAACTAAACAAAATTACACAGAAAATTGTTTAAGGTTGAACACTTGATATACAATCAGAGGTGCTCACAATACAAATCAGATACAGACTCAATGAACTTAAGAATTTCTAAGATATGACTTTGAGACACAGAAATTCTAAGTGAATGCAGAACAATTTCAGCAGAGGTTTGGTACTTGTGAGTCTTTCGTTCAGCGTTCTTGCATTACCAAATCTCTAGGTCTTCACTCCTTTATATAGAGGTGTGAAAGAGACGTTGTGAAATTGCCAGCACACCAAAGAGTCGTTGTTGAAGCTTGATCTTTCACCAATGATCTTTTGCCTGATTTGGTTGTTGTCCTATGAAGAACAAATTTGAAATCCATTCCTTATCCAAAGGAACATCTATGCAGGCGAGACCGTATTCTGGAGCTGTTTTCTTGTCTTGAAGTGCAGACACAAAACAGAGTAGTGGAGAACGTGGTTGTACAATTCGTACAAAGTACAATGTCAACGCTTTCGTCCAAATTGCAAACACACACCTTCAAACACCTTTGAAATGACCGTTGCAAGCTCCACTAATCCTTTGTTTGTGTTTTCGAATCCAATAGACAGCTTTTGCATTGATGATTCTTCAATTCTTGATTCTTTGCAAATCCAGTTGATATTCAGCTTCTGGTGAAATGACTTCTGATGAGGCAGCTTCTGATGATGCAGCTTCTGATGATGCAGCTTCTGATGAGATGACTTCTGCAGCTTCTGATGATGCAGCTTCTGATGATGTGACTTCTGGACCTCTTGTCTTCAGGAGCACTATTCTTCAGGAGCAGCTTACTTCAGGAGCACTATTTCTTCAGGAGCAGCTTGACTTCAGGAGCGCTTTTTCTTCAGGAGCAACTTGACTTCAGGAGCGCTTTTTCTTCAGGAGCAAGTTGCCTTCAGGAGCGTCCAAGCTTCAAATTTTTGTTGTTTCCATAGCTCTTTATTTGCTCATTCAGAACCAATGATGATGTAACTTTATACTTATGGTCCTGTACACTTGAACAAATATTAGCTAATCCAATTTACAATTTTTAATACCTTGTTATCATCAAAACTCTTTAAGGTTTATTGTTAAACACATTTTGTTCCAACAATCTCCCCGTTTTTGATGATGACAAACAAAAGTATTTAAAATTGATCAATTGTTGTTAATCTAATTAACAAGTTGACTTTGGGGTTCTGAGGTTTGTAAGCTCAACTCCCCCTGAGTCTGATAGTCTTTAAGGTGAGGTTTGTAAGCTCCCCCTAAGTTCTATCCAGGTTAATTAAATTCATTTTGCGCAATAATTATTATCAGAGCTTAAAAGCAAAATTGAATCATTGAAAGAATTTACTTATAGATAAGAAGAATGGTTCAATTAACTTTACTTGAATTTTGATACTCCTTCGTTCATTCATAGCTTATACCAATAAGGTAAAAAGATAGAAGTTTTTCAAAAATTTCAAATGCCATTAATGGGGCTCAGAGCCTTTAAATACTTGTCACATATACTCCCCCTTTTGTCATTATCAAAAAAAATTAGAATAAATTTAAGCATAAAAGACAAAAAGATATGAGAAAAAAACTCAAACAGGAGAGAGTATAAAAGAAAATGAACTAAATAAGTCAGAGCAAAAATCATGTATATTCAATTGTCAGAAGCAGCTAAACAGTCAGAATCAGTAAGCATTCAGAAGCAAAAGAAATAAGACAAGATGATTTCAGAAGCAAGGACTAAGAAAATAAAACAAACAACAAACAAAGAAAAACACAAGGGTGTGCAACTAAGGGTTGGTTTGTTGTTGTTTCTTCATCTCTTCCATTTCTTCAATCTTCTTCTTCAACAATTCTTCAAGTTGTTGTTGCCTCTGAAGAAGAGCTTGTTCCCTTTCTCTAGCTTCTTGCTGCTGCTGTGCCATCTGTTTCTTCAGAAGCTTACACAGCCTTGCTTCTCTGGTCAAGTAATCCGTTTCAAAGAAGAAAGGCTGGTTTGCCAAGAGCAGTGTAGAACTTCTTACTCTAAGACTCTGATTCAGGTTTTCCATTAGCCTTCTGACTGAAGCTTGCTTGACTCTGATGCATTTAGCCTTGATTTCTTCAATAACCTCAGCTGCCCGGTTCTGAAGAGATACTCAGGAGTCTTCATATGCACCTGTGAGATCAATCGTCCTTCTTTGATCCACCAGATTGTGCATCTGACTCAAGATTGTCAGAAGCTCAGAATTGATATATCCAGATTCCAGGATGTTTGTGGGTGGATGTTCAAGGATTTCAAGATCAGAATCACTGATTTCTAAGTCTTGAATAGGGTTAGGAACTGGAATGGTAAGGTGTGTTTGTGTGTTAGAAGATGAGGGCTGGTCAGAATCAATGTGTGTGGTGGAGGTTGAGGCTTGAACATTGACTAGAGAGATGTCAACATCCATGGGAGTTGGTTCAGGAGAGTGTTCAGGTAAAGGTTGAAATTCAGTTTCAGATGGTGGTTGTTGTGGTGAAGTTGTTGTTTGAGTGTTGAGTTGGGGGTCAGTGATGGCTATTGGCTATTTGCTATTGGTGAGTTGGGGGTGTTGTGGGTTTTTGTGGTTCAGGTGTTTGTTGATGAGGGTTTTCTGAAACAACTTTTTCAGAAGCAGCTGCTTCTGGAGTTGTTTCAGAGGCTTTTTCTGAGGTGGACTCAACATTTTCAGGAGGAATCATGTTGAGAGGTTGAATGCAAAGGGGTTGAGGGTTAAGGCGAAAGATAGAATCAATGACTCTTTCTCTCTGCTCAGCCAGTTCAGCTAACTTCTCATTAACTATGTGGCCAACTGGTTCATAAGAAGTTGACGAAGAGGGCTTATCGTTGGTTTTGGTTGATGTTGATTGGCTTTTTACTGGTTTTTGAAAAAGTTGAGCTAAGGGTACATCATCATCAGAATCATCAGAATCTGATAATGATGCGGATGCGGAATCTGAAGATATATTAATTACCTTTTCTGGTTCAGGATCAGAATCCTCTTTAGCAGATTCACTGGACACCTGCAACAGTTGCTTGGCTTCTGAAACTACAGACTCTCGTAGCTCAGCAGCAATTTCCAGAACTTTTTCAGCGGCTGCTTTCTTCTCTTGTAACTCTTTTAACTTCAAATCAGAAGCAGCTTGAGCTCTTAAGGTGATATGAGGAAAATCCTTGGTTCTCCTCAAGGCTGGCTTTCTCTTCCTCTTTGGTATAGCAGGTTGATCAAGAGAAATATCAACACCCATGATCATCCTGGAGTCCATGTCTTCAATGGCTTCTCCAATAGAAGGTACTGATGAACTACCAATTTTGAGCTTGTCAGCAGCAACTTTTGCCTTTTTAGTAGTTTGTTCAACCTCTAGATATTGCTCTGCAGTCAACTTCCTTTTTGACTTTCTGCCTCAGGCTCGTGGCAGAGCACCACCATACATTTCCTCTGGAATATCTTCCAATCTGATTCTCTCATTGGTTGCCTCAAAATGTTCCTTGATATAGTACAATTGCACTTCAATGGGATCCTTCTTGCAGATGGGTGGAAAGTCCTTCATAAGATCAGACATAACAAGTGATTCACTTAAATCAGTTTGAAGTTTGGTGACTTCACTGATTAGCTTCATATTCAATAGAGTATGAGCATTAATGAATTTTCCAGTTTTTGTGTCAAGTAGCTGATCTGTGAAGCCTTGAGATTGACTGAGACTGTTCAAGATACCTCCTTGATAGAATATCTCTGAGAGGAGTCTTCCATAAGGAACCCAGGGTTTATCCAGTAGCTGACTCTGCTTCAAACACTCTACCAAGTACTTGAACACGTATTTGGGCACATTCACCTTTTCCTTCTTGATGAAGTGCTGGAGAAGGACCTTCTGAGCTAGATTTGGCTTCACACAGTCACCACTTGGAAACAGGGTCTCATTCTGAATCTTCAGAAGCATCTTGGTTTCCATGCTCAATTCAGCATATTTCTTCTCCTTCTCAGAATTGTAAATCACCAAGTTGGCTTGCTTTTTCCAAATGCGTTTTTCAGCAGCATCTGAAAGATCAATTCCAGAGTAGTATCCAGAGGCTGCAGCCTTGAGAACATACTCTATGTGCCATTGTGCAATTCTTATTGGAATACCACAGATGCTGGATCTGATTTCATCTTCAACAAATGGCGCAAGACCCATTTCTTTTCTTGTTTTCCCTTCTAATTCAGGATACATTAGCACCATTTGACTTTCCTCAGATAAGGATGCCGCTTTGTTGTAAAATTTTGCTCTTACCCAGAAGTGTCTAACCAGAGCTTCATATGTTGGTCCATTCAACATTCTGAAATAATCCATGAGTCCTTGCTCTTCATAGTAGCTTCTGATAGAACACCTATGAAAATTCAGAGAATCAAAGTCCACTGGATTCTCTATCTGAACTTGCAAATCCCATTCTTCCAATTTCATGCTTCTTCCTTTGTAGTCATATTCAGGGACCATTCTTGAAGTAGATACTGAATCCTTTCGTTGCGAGCTTGATGATGCCATTTGATGATTGACGAAGATTTGAAGAAGATGAAGATTTTTAGGGTTCTAAGGTTGAGAGAATGCGCTTACTTCGCAAGAGGTTTGAGAGCAAATGTGTTTGTTGTGAGTGAGTAGTGTGTGAATTGACAAAGTGTTAAAAGTAAAACGATTGCAATTCAAAAGAGACAAACAAACATAACATTAATGACAAAATTGGGGGCGCGTGAAAAGTACTTTCAAAGCTTTTTAAATCATCATTGCCCTTTTAGTTATACACCAACACATACAGGCCACGTAAGAAGTTCACAGAGTAACTACCAAGTTAGTGGGCCAAAAGTTACTTTTTAAAAGGTAACTTCCAACGTTTCCACTAATTCAACTATTCAGAAGCAATAAATCCAGCTTCTGGACTTCAGATGCTGACGTCATCATCAGAAGCGAGTTTTCCTCAGAACCTCAATAAAGAGCTTCTGATGGACTACTGCTTCTGAACTAACTTCAGAACCTAAAATCCTATTCAGGAGCAAGCAAGCATTTAATCAGATACAAAGTGCATGTTCAAATTTTTCTTTATAAAATCAAATCTTTCAACAGTTAAAGGCTTAGTAAATATATCAGCCCATTGATTTTCAGTATCAATGAATTGTATATCTAAAATTCCTTTTTGAACATAATCTCTGATAAAATGGTGTTTGATTTCAATGTGCTTCGCTCTTGAATGCAAAATTGGATTTTTAGACAAACAAATAGCAGCAGTATTATCACAATAAATGGGAATACTGTTAGCAGTTATCTGATAATCTTCCAACTGATGTTTCATCCAAAGTAGTTGTGTACAACAACTTGCAGCTGAAATGTATTCTGCTTCTGCTGTAGACATAGCAATAGTTGTTTGTCTTTTGCTAGCCCAGGATATAAGATTATCACCCAGAAATTGACAATTGCCACTGGTTGACTTTCTTTCAATCCTATCACCAGCATAATCAGCATCACAGAATCCAATTAGCTTATAATCTAAGGATTTCCTATAAAGGAGTCCAAGATTGGTTGTTCCTTTCAAATACCTGAAGATTCTCTTGACAGCAGTCATATGAGATTCTCTAGGATCTGATTGGAATCTTGCACACAAGCATACACTGAATAAAATATCTGGCCTAGATGCAGTGAGGTATAACAAAGAACCAATCATACCTCTATACAGCTTCTGATCTACTTTAGTTCCTTCATCTTCTTTGCTCAGGTTGCACGTAGGATGCATTGGAGTGTTCATCACTTTACAATCTTCAAGTTTGAACTTCTTCAGAAGCTCCTTTGTGTACTTTGATTGATGAACATAGACTCCATCTTTGCATTGATTGATTTGAATGCCAAGGAAGAACTTCAGCTCTCCCATCATGCTCATTTCAAATTCATCCTGCATTAACTCAGAAAATTCCTTGCAAAGAGATGTATTAGTAGAACCAAATATTATATCATCAACATATATTTGCACAACAAGAATATCTTTCCCAAGGGTCCTTCTGAAGAGTGTAGTGTCAACCTGTCCTCTCTTAAAATCATTTTTGATTAAGAAATTACTTAGTCTATCATACCAAGCTCTGGGAGCTTGTTTCAAGCCATATAGTGATTTCTTCAATTTAAAAACATGGTCAGGATATTTAATATCCTCAAATCCAGGAGGTTGCTTAACATACACTTCTTCTTCTATGACACCATTGAGAAATGCACTCTTGACATCCATCTGATATAATATTATGCCATGATTAACTGCATAGGAAAGAAGTAACCTGATTGCTTCCAATCTTGCAACTGGAGCAAACGTTTCAGTGTAATCAATGCCTTCTTGTTGACTATACCCTTGTGCAACAAGTCTGGCTTTGTTTCTTGTTACTTCACCTTGCTCATTCAGCTTGTTTCTGAATACCCATTTTGTTCCAATAATGTTCTTGTGCTGAGGTTTGGGTACCAGATCCCACACATCATTTCTTTGAAATTGATTCAACTCTTCTTGCATAGCTAGGATCCATCCATCATCTGAAAGTGCTTCATCAACTGTTGTAGGTTCAATCATTGAGATTAGTCCAATCATTGACTCTTCTTGTCTGAAATGTGATCTTGTTCTTCTTGGACTATCTTTGTTTCCAATGATTAGCTCCTCAGGATGTGAAGACTTGTGTTTGAATGTGTTTCTGGGAGGATCTTCTTGATGTGAGTCATCTTGTGCTTCATCAAAAGCAGCTTCATCTTGTGCTTCTGATGTGGGTTCAGCTTCTGGACTATCTTCAGACTCAGCTATCTGATCAGGTTCTGGAGTAGCTTCAGGAACCTGTATCTCTGCAAAACTTTCACCTTGCTTTGAAGTTTTATCTTCAAGCTCTTTGTCATCAAATTTAACGTGCATAGATTCTTCAACACAGAGTGTTTCTGAATTATACACCCTGTATGCCTTTGACCTTTCAGAGTAACCTAAAAAGATTCCTCTTTGGGCCTTGGCATCAAATTTCTTTAGGTAGAGCTTGTTGTTCAGAATGTAACATGTACATCCAAATTGATGAAAGTAAGAGATATTGGGTTTTCTTCCTTTAAAGAGTTCATATGCTGTTTTCTCCAAAATAGGTCTAATATAGATCCTGTTTTGAACATAGCATGCTGTATTCACTGCTTCTGCCCAAAAATGTTTTGGTAAATTGTTTTCATGAATCATGGTTCTGGCCATTTCTTGTAAAGTTCTATTCTTTCTCTCTACAACCCCATTTTGTTGTGGTGTTCTAGGAGAAGAGAATTCATGGAAAATTCCATGTTTTTCACAAAAAGCTTCAAATGGCTCATTTTCAAATTCTCCACCATGATCACTTCTGACTTTCAAAATTTTTGATTCTTTTTCAGATTGAATTTGAGTGCAGAAGCTACTGAATACATCACACGCAACATCTTTACTCTTTATGAATTTCACCCAAGTCCATCTGCTGTAATCATCAACAATGACTAATCCATATCTACTTCCATATAGGGATGCAGTACTCACTGGTCCAAATAAATCAATATGGAGTAATTCTAAAGGTCTTGAGGTTGAAACAATGTCTTTGGTTTTAAAAGATGATTTCACAATTTTCCCTCTCTGACATGCACCACAGAGTGCATCTGAATAATAGTCAATATCTGGTAGCCCTTTCACAAGTTGTAACTTACTAAGCTTAGAGATTAATCTCCAGTTAGCATGTCCCAACCTTCTGTGCCACATCCATTTCTTATCATTCACTGATAGTAGGCACATCACCTTCTGATCAGCCAGTTCAGAAAAATTGATTTTATAGACATTGTCAACTCTCTTTCCCTTGAACACAATGGATTTGTCTTCCTTGTTGATTACTGTACAGTTGGGTTTTTCAAAAAACACATCATAACCATTATCACAAAATTGACTAATGCTCAAAAGGTTATGTTCAAGACCATCTACCAACCATACATTATTAATCGAGGTAGAGGAGTTACCAATAGTTCCTGTACCTATGATCTTGCCTGACTGGTTGCCTCCAAATTTCACATTTCCTCCCTCTTTCATTGTTAGGCTGAGGAACATGGACTTGTCTCCTGTCATGTGTCTTGAGCAACCGCTGTCTAGGTACCATGATCTTTGCTTTGGCACTGCTCTTAGACATACCTGCATCATTGACATTTTTAGATTTAGGTACCCATTGTTCTATGGGTCCTGGAAGGTTAGTACTTAAGGCTTTACTCTTCACTTCTTGTACCTTGTGCTGTGAGTTGGGTTGCTTCTGATTAACCATCACCTTAGGTTTTGGTACTTCAGAAGCAGTAACTATCTTCTTCTGAAACTTAGACTTCAGAACCCCAGATTTTGGTTTCACCAGACTCTGAGGAATAGGTTCTGATCTTTTCAGGATCCTGACCTTTGAAGTCTTGGAATCAGATTTGATCATAGCCTTTGACTTAGAGTTCTTTGGCGTTGAAGTAATCTTAGCCTTAGGACTAGAAGCTTCAGGTTCTGATTGAACAACAGTTTCCAACTCAGCCCCTTCTGGTACAAAGAATGTTTTCAGACCTTCCTTGATGCATTCACAACAAGATTTTAGATTGGTTTTCTCAAGTTTCACTTCTGGAAAACCAATTCCTCTGCCATTGTTCTTGTAAATGCTATAAATCATAGAAGCTACTCTGCTTCTGTCAATGCCAGATATAATAAAATCTTCAAGAGCAATTTCATGGTTACTTAAAGGTTTTTCATTACACTTTTCTTGTAGCTTCTGACATAAGAACCTGAACTGATCTTCATATGTTTTACACATGAAGTCAAAGCCCCTAAGTCCTTGTTCAGAAGCTTTCAGATCCAATAGAGTTGATTTTTGCTGTTGTACCAAATCAGCATATTTTTCTTTTAAATCCTTCAACTCATTGGTTCTTACTTCAAAATGTGTAAGAAGTTCTTTAAGTGACTCAACAAGTTCATCTCTGGGAATTTTGGAATATACCTCGTTTTCATCTTCTGAGTCTGAATCTGATCCAGCTTCTGAAGTTGCTGTTGCTACCAACCCAACAGCTACCTTTGCATCTTCATCAGCTTCCTCTTTATCAGATCCAGATTCACTACCCAAATCATCCCAGGTTGCCATTAAACTCTGCTTGATCTGCTTCTTGAGTTTGCTTGGTTTGAATGTAGACCTCTTTGACTTGTCCTTTGACTTTTCTCTTTGAAGATCAGGGCATTCAGCAATGAAGTGTCCAGGCTTCTTACAGTTGAAGCATCCCTTCTGATCTTCTTTCTTTGAGCTTCTGGAGTTACCCCTTCTGGAGAGAAACTTTCTGTTCTTCTTGGCCAGATATTGAAGTCTATTTGAGAGCATGGCCATTTCAGCAGCATCTGGTTCAGAATCTGAACTTGACTGTTCTTCCTCTTCAGATTCAACTACTTTGAGAGCTTTTGATGACTTGCCTTTGGATGGAAGAGCTATTGATTTACTCTTCTTAGTAGACTCATGTTCATTAAGACTTAACTCATGAACTTTGAGAGAACTAACAAGATCTTCGACACTTAAAGTGTTTAAATCTTTAGCTTCCTCAATGGCAGTCACCTTTGGTCTCCATCTGGCAGGTAAGCTTCTGAGAATCTTGCTTACATGATCAGAAGCAACATAGCTCTTCTTTAGAATCTGTAGACCAGAAACTAAGGTTTGAAACCTTGAGTACATCTCCTCAATAGTTTCATCATCCTTCATTTTGAATAACTCATACTGATGTACAAGCAGGAGAGCCTTTGCTTCTTTGACCTTCTTGCTCCCTTCATAATTTGAACAGAGAGAAGCAAACATAGCTTTAGCAGTGGATTTGTCACTCATCTTCATGTATTCTGCTTTGGGTATGGCAGTGACAAGAGCTCCTCTGATAATATGATGCTTCTTGTAAAGTTTCCTCAGTTCTGGAGTATGTTTCTTTCTATCCACAGCAGCTCCTTCTTCATCAAGGACTAAACCACCAACGCCGTCTTCCAGAATATCCCACAATTCTTCATCTAGGCTCATGATGTAACTGTAAAAATTGGTCTTCCACCAAGAGAACTCTTCAGCATCTCCATTGAACTTTGGAACTTTTCCAACACTGGTTTTCTTACTATCACTATAATCATGTGAGACATTTTTATAGCTAGTATCACCATCAGGAGGAGGAGTAGTCATGTTTTTCTCAGATCTTTGACTGTTGCACGGTTAAGTGATACACAACAGACCAAGGCTCTAGATACCAATTGAAGGTGAGAAAAAACACAAGAAGGGGGGTTGAATTGTGTTTTGAAAAATTCTTCGTTTCTCTAAACAACTGAATACACTGATCAGAAGCTAAGTGAGACAGCTTCTGAAGTGATGATCAGAATCTAAATGCAGCGGAATAAAACAGAGAGAGAGAAGAAGAACGACACAAAGCAATTATACTGGTTCCTTCCACAATCCGGAAGTAGTCCAGTCCCCCTTGCACTTCCAAGGAGATTTCACTATGAGTAATATCTGATTACAAATGCTCAAGCACACAAGCAAGAGACTTCCTTTGCTCAAGCACACAAGCTAGAGACTTCCTTTGCTCAAGAACACAATCAAGAGACTTCCTGCTCAAGCACAACTGCAAGAGACTTCCTAACTAAACAAAATTACACAGAAAATTGTTTAAGGTTGAACACTTGATATACAATCAGAGGTGCTCACAATACAAATCAGATACAGACTCAATGAACTTAAGAATTTCTAAGATATGACTTTGAGACACAGAAATTCTAAGTGAATGCAGAACAATTTCAGCAGAGGTTTGGTACTTGTGAGTCTTTCGTTCAGCGTTCTTGCATTACCAAATCTCTAGGTCTTCACTCCTTTATATAGAGGTGTGAAAGAGACGTTGTGAAATTGCCAGCACACCAAAGAGTCGTTGTTGAAGCTTGATCTTTCACCAATGATCTTTTGCCTGATTTGGTTGTTGTCCTATGAAGAACAAATTTGAAATCCATTCCTTATCCAAAGGAACATCTATGCAGGCGAGACCGTATTCTGGAGCTGTTTTCTTGTCTTGAAGTGCAGACACAAAACAGAGTAGTGGAGAACGTGGTTGTACAATTCGTACAAAGTACAATGTCAACGCTTTCGTCCAAATTGCAAACACACACCTTCAAACACCTTTGAAATGACCGTTGCAAGCTCCACTAATCCTTTGTTTGTGTTTTCGAATCCAATAGACAGCTTTTGCATTGATGATTCTTCAATTCTTGATTCTTTGCAAATCCAGTTGATATTCAGCTTCTGGTGAAATGACTTCTGATGAGGCAGCTTCTGATGATGCAGCTTCTGATGATGCAGCTTCTGATGAGATGACTTCTGCAGCTTTTGATGATGCAGCTTCTGATGATGTGACTTCTGGACCTCTTGTCTTCAGGAGCACTATTCTTCAGGAGCAGCTTACTTCAGGAGCACTATTTCTTCAGGAGCAGCTTGACTTCAGGAGCGCTTTTTCTTCAGGAGCAACTTGACTTCAGGAGCGCTTTTTCTTCAGGAGCAAGTTGCCTTCAGGAGCGTCCAAGCTTCAAATTTTTGTTGTTTCCATAGCTCTTTATTTGCTCATTCAGAACCAATGATGATGTAACTTTATACTTATGGTCCTGTACACTTGAACAAATATTAGCTAATCCAATTTACAATTTTTAATACCTTGTTATCATCAAAACTCTTTAAGGTTTATTGTTAAACACATTTTGTTCCAACATAGTTAACCTATTTTCCTAGTATAAATAGAGAAATAGAAAGTCTGAAACAAAAACTTTTGTTGAACGTAGAAACCATAGAAAAGAATAGAGGAAAGGAGGCAAACCCTAGCTAAGAAGAGTTGAACCAAAAGCTGCATTTTTGGAGAATTCGTGGTAAGGGGGGAACTTTCATCTTAGGGTATCCTTATTTCAAATTGTAAGGTTGATTTTAATTCTATGAGTTTTGGTGTTGTTACTATAGAAATAATGGTGAGTAATTGGTGATGAATTATTGTTGATGAAAGTTGTTGTTGAGAGTGGGGTGTTCGCGGTGCGGTTTGGTTCGGTTTTGATGCTAAAAGTCATCTGAACTGCAAGATAAAAAAGTATGTGGTTTGGTTTGGTTCGATTGGCTTTTAAAATAATATCCGAACGAAACCAATGCGGTTTGGATTGGATCGGTTGGTGCGGTTTTTTTAGACAATAATTTTTTTTTGTTTTCAACATTAAAATCAAATTAAAAAAATAAATCACAACATATTTTCAACAATGTTTTAAATTTCATCCAACATTGCAATTTTATTTTCATTCAACAATGTTTCCAATTAAGTAGACCAAATTAAATTGGGGACAAAAAGTAATCCAATTTTATAAGAAATACAAAATTAATTTTTCTATCATTCTCTAAGAGTTCAAGTAGCATATAAATACATTTTTGAAAGAAAAAATAAGGAAGAAATTTAACAAGAGAAAAAATATGTCATTTTATTAAAATTTCTATCGAGTTTCTATGAGTATTGGTCTAGGTGATATATATTTAATTATTATTTTTCTTATATTGCGGTTTGGTTTGGTTTGGTTTGGTTCGGTTGGTAAAATCAAAACCGCAAACCAAACCAAACCATGCGGTTAAGTAAAAAAATGATCCGAATACATCCGAACCAAATGCGGTTTTTTGCAGTTTCGGTTTGGATTGGTTCGGTTTACGGTTTTTCTATTGGATTGGTTCGGTTTTGAACACCCCTAGTTGAGAGATTAAAATTGAGAAACCAAAGTTAGGGTAATTGAATTGAGAATTTAACCATGAGAAGAGTGTGTGATTGGACAGGTTAAAAGGAAATTAATGTTCAAATGGTAGGGTAACCTTAAGGTGATGTTTAGAGACGAGTTTGGTGAGTTTAAGGTCGAAGATAGAGTTAGAAAAGGTCCCCCAAAACGAAATCTTAGAAAATATGCGATTTTCAGAACCTGGTGCATGCACACGGTCGTGTCATAGGGCCACACGACCCGTGCCCACCTTACTGCCTATTTTTTGATTTTGTGTTGTTTTGGGGGCGCACGATCGTGCACCATCCCAAACTTAGGAAACCCTACTTTTCTTCCTTAAATGAGTTCTTAAAGTGAAGGCTAGGGTCCCGAAATAATGTACCGAAGTGAGGGAAGTGTGTTTAAGCGTTTTAGAAGTGATTTCCTAAAGCAATGGTAAGTCTAAAACATGGATTAGCTAAAGGAGCATAAGACGATAGAAGAAGAGATATGGAGTAGTGGTTTAGGATAGTTGATGATGACATAAGTAAATTCCCTAGAATAATAATGAGCCTAAGATAGTTGTTGGATAGAGTAGTAATAGATTAAAATGATACGAATGATAGAGTGTGATCAATTAAGATAATTGATGATGCTAAGAGAAAGTGATAGACGAATGTAATTGAAAATAGGAAGATGTGAGTCAAGTAATGGATAAAGTTAGTGATAATAATAGCGGTGAGGCAAAATATTAAGTTACTTAAAATTAATAAGATGAATTTTAATGGTGTAAATGGTAGTCATATGGTGAGTGAATGATGACCGTGTTGTCGCTACGAGGCGAGTCAATTGTTAATTTCGATGTTGTTGTTAGTGATATATATATATATATATATATATATATATATATATATATATATATATATATATATAGGGGATGTATCAAATGAGAGGAGTATTTAAAATGAGAGGTGAGAGGAGTACATAATAGCCATCAGATCAAATTGATGGTTGGGATTAAATTGTGTTTTAACGTGTGCTTCCCATCCTGATTTCTCTCTCTATACGCCTGCGCCTCTTCAGTTTTTGTTTCTTTTCTTCCTGCTGATCACCTTTCAAAAATCACCATTGTCAGTGTTTGCTCAAGCAAGGGAACCCATCAAGGTTTCTTTTTGTCGAATTAATTATGATTGTGACCAAGAATTATAATTGGTTCAAAAAGTTGAGTCTCAAACATTTCTCGTAAATTATTATTTTTTTGAGACAATTTCTCCTAAATTCTATTAAAGAATAAATTCTTTACATTCCCTTTTTTTCTTGTGTTTATTAATCGCACATATAATCTAATCCTACCCCTCATTGTGGTGGCTTGATGATGTTGAATCTAACATTTGTTGTGAATTTCCTTTGTTGCAACTAACGAAACTCCCCCTAATTTAAAGGTCACAACTTTGGAGGAATAAAATGAATAATTTCGTTCACAAATATCTAGAAAAAGTAGCAATCAACTCATACTCATATGATCTGGGTTGTGTTGCATCTGCGCTTCTCACAAATATTGAAGGGAAGAGAATACGAGGAAATAAAAGGGAGAGAGATATCAGAAAGAGACAACACACTTTAAAACTGAATTCAATCTTAACCATCAATTTGATCTAATGACTATTATGTACTCCTCTCACCTCTCATTTTAAATACTCCTCTCATTTGATACATCCCCTATATAATGAAAGCACTGCTTATAATGAGAGATGGGAGGAATTAATATTGACCATTGGATAAAATTGTATGGTGTAGATTTGAAAACTCAACTTAAAAGTAACTACACATGATTCTTTCTCCTTCCTCTCTTTCTCTCTGACTCTTCATTTCTTTTCTTAATATCGTCCAGAATCTCTTTATCTGTCACCTCTTCAAAATTCCATGGAGTACAACCTTTCTCCTCTAATGTCAAATTTCCAACAACTACAAATATTCTTCGTCAATTTATAACATGCGTGTGATGTTCTTTCGTTTTTCTTTGCATACCCTTAATTGCAGTTTTCCAAAAGCATATTCTAACTCTTAACCAGTTGACCTACCACTTCGATAAATTACATGGAAATGATAGAATTGTAAGAATTACACGATAATATCGGTGATGAGAAGCTCAAACACTAGTCTCCTAGGTTGAGCAACAATTTATTAGAGCCCGACTTTGTATTTCTCTAAATTCTAACATCAAAATCTTCAAACCCTTATAATTTTTTATTTTTTTTTGGATTAACTAGGCATTGATAGTTACTTAGGTTCTATAGACGTTGCACTCACGTCTAGTGTAGCAATTGACGGTTTGGACACAAAGACAACAACAACAAAACATGATAGAAAATTTGTGTGTTGAGTTTTATGTGGTGTTTGTCTCTTTGTTTATAAATCAATCTTTTTTATTAGATCGGGTACAAAATTTGGTGAAAAATGTACACAGTGGCGCGATAACAAAAAAAAAAGATTTTCTTTTCTCACTCTCCACACTTCTCACACACCCTCCAATATTCCGAAAATACTTATGTTCAAATTATATGATTCGAACTTCATTTTTAGAATATTCGGATTATATATTCCAAACAGGGATGGATCTACCTACAAAGGTGTGTAGGCTTGTGCCTGCACTAACTTTGTAGATTTTTTTTTTAAGTGGTAGTAATATGGTAAAATATAGTAAAAGTTGAAATTTTTATCAAATAGCCCACACAAACCACATAACACTTTTCTCTTGGCCCATACATATACACATACCTTGACACAACAACACAACCTTGACAAGAATCGGATGCAAAATCGCATGAGAGATGAATGATTAAACAATTGTTTAGTTACATAAATAGAGAGATACTTTTGTTTGTATTGAAAATGAAAAAATTATTCAATATTTCCAAAATATGGAAAATCGTAGAGGACAATTATAATGTATATTTATTCTTTCAAAAATAAAATATTATATATATATATATATATATATATATATATATATATATATATATATATATATATATATATATATATATGGCATATCAAGTGAGAATGCTATAGTTATGTGAGAATGATAGGAATGATTTTCAGCCCTTAGATCAAAACTATTAAATGACTATTAAAGATCAAAACTATTAAAGTGAGAATACTATTAAATGACTATCACGCACAATGAGTTCCATTTTACGCCTTTCTTCGTGTGAACCCTTTATCTTCCTCCTCACTTTCCCTGATTCAATCTTCATCTGCATAACATCACTTACCTTTCTAAATTGCTAATCTTATATTTATTGTGCTCAGATTTACAAGTTTTATTTTATGGGTTATTATTTGTTTTCTTTTAGATAATCATCGATATGGAATTTCCTTACCATGCTCAAGGACCTGGAACCTTAAACATATAAAAAAGTGAAATATTGTGTCAAAAAAAAGTGAAATATAATAAGAAATTATAAAAATTAATAATTAATCATGGTCTTGTACGAAGATGATTGTCCAGGAAGAACTATTTCCCTTTGCTACATCCATTAGCAACAACAATACACAAACCATGGATCAGTGAGAAGCCGCAACAAAATGAACAAGATCTCAATTGAAATCAAATGCAAGATCTCAAACAAGAAATTTAAGCGATTTAGCGGCGACACTGATGAGATAGGAAGTCAAATTGGTGGCCAAAAATAGAGGTGGAAGTTTGGGGAGATAGGAAGAAGATGAATGTGTGGCGAGAGGGTCGCAAGGACATATGGTGAGAATGCGAAGGAGAGGGACTCCGAGAAATATCGCTGCCGGAGAAGAATGAAGGGCCGCCGTGGAAGAGAGATGACCGCCGGGGAAGGAACGACAGAACAAAGAGATGGGTCAAGAGCCAGAGAGAGAAGGTGTGAATCAAATGAGAAATGGCACATGACAATCTTTTAATCTCAACCACTTAGGTTTGATCTAAGGGCTGAAAACCATTCCTATCATTCTCACATAACTATAGCATTCTCACTTGATATGCCCCCATATATATATATATATATATATATATATATATATATATATATATATATATATATATATATATATATATATATATATATATATATATATATATATATATGGGATAGGATCAAATGACACCATGGTGTCAAATTAAATTTGACACCAAATCATAACCATTAATCCAACTTTAATCCGACGTTTCTCATCAATTCATTAAATGCTCACATGCTTGATCAAATGATCCAAATTTTAATTTTAGAAACAATTTATTCTTTCTTCTCTTGATTAATTTTTACCAAAAATTCTCTGATGGTATATTATTAATGGTTTCTTTACACTATTCACTGTCATCCTTGTTTTTTTAAGGCTTATCATCGTTATTTCTTTATTCCTTTTTTTTTGAAAGAGTTATTTCTTTATTTCTATTAACCTTTTTTATTTTTCTTAGAAGAACCCAAAGAAAATTGATTTATAAAGAGATGCAGGGATAATGAATGAACGATGTCACCAAAAAATTAAAAAGAACATATTCTACTATATGAAGGCAAAACACAAATGCTAGAACACTCGATACAAGAATATCAGCAGCATGAACTTAAGAATAATACCATCCAACAAATGAAAGAGTAGCCAATAAAAATAGGATACAAAGATGATCGAACAAATATTAGTAAATAGGATCTCTAAAAAAAATAGTAGAGAGAAATCAAATGGCAATCATCTACCTATTGGTGTAAAATATAACGAAAATGGTAAGTAATTAACCAAGAAAATAAAGAATAAATTATTTCTAAAATTAAAATTTGGATCATTTGATAAAGCATGTGAGCATTTAACGACTTGATGGGAGACGTCGGATTAAAATGGATTGATGGTTCCAAAATTCCTGGATACGTCATTGATTCCAAAAACTACCAAAACCCACAATTCGTACTATAGTTGATACGAACTCCCCGATGACCATCATATACTATCTCCATATAAATTGCACAACAATTTTGGGGTTAGTATGAATAGACAACAATAACCATAATATGAAAAGTGAAGACCAAATGAAAATGTTAGAATGCTAGACTATTTATAGTCAGAAAAAATGTTCCTAGACTAGAACTAATTCAAATGAAACATTTATAATATAAAAAATTGCATAAATTACGCCACAAACCGTAAAACCTTGCTTGTAATGTCACATTGCACATTATGCGATGATTTAGGTTATATTATCCGAGATAATTCCCACAATATTTTGGATGATATAATCTGAACCAGTCCTAATATGTGTTGAAACTTAAAGTTTGAAGGATTTGACAGAGTTCAGATTATATAATATAATCTGAACCGTGAACACATGGAATTTTTTAAAAATCTGACAATAATTTAAATTCTACAACGACAACATACATTAAACATAACAATTTCAACAACGTAAAACAACATAATAAAACACACACGATTATAAATCAGCCAAATTTAAATCTTCATCTGATCTATCCATGCAAGCCATGATTTCTTTGTAGGTCCCAGACTAAATCAAACTTTTTTGAATATCTTGGAAAGATCTAACCAAGGAATCATCTAACTCGATCAATCTCTTTGAAATATGCTGACCAAATATAGAGAACACGAGTCTCACGTCATCTGGATGAACTGGACACTTCCATATGAGTCCACTAACGAACGACAATACTCAACATTGTCGATCATTCGTGTGTCTATGTGGTTGAACGACCGTTAATTTGGTTCAGCCAGTCCTTCAAGTTAGATAGCGTGACATCAAGCGACATCAACATGGAACCTAAAACAGTTTAGGTTTTGTGTATGCCACTGTTCATGCCATTTTAATAGTGTACGCCACTGTTTTGTGTTATGCAA
Source organism: Medicago sativa (assembly GCF_051527215.1). Classification (NCBI taxonomy): domain Eukaryota; kingdom Viridiplantae; phylum Streptophyta; class Magnoliopsida; order Fabales; family Fabaceae; genus Medicago; species Medicago sativa. The sequence goes on along the minus strand of NC_140751.1, from coordinate 6,561,763 downwards.
AAACTAATTAAACACTAATCAGATTGAATAATTGTTCAAATCATGTAATCCGAACGGAATATTTTCAGAAATCAGACGCGTTAAAACTCAAAAAAGAGAAGAGTGGGATCAAAAATAGTTTAAAAATAAAAATTAAACCCTTCAAAAAAAAATATTAAAAAAATACACACATTGTTATTCGCTCCCCCACTCCTCCAGTGATATACAATGCTACACTTCTCTTCCTAATTTCTGAAACCCTAATTTCTGATTCAATTTCAATCATTGATCGTTAAAACCCTAACCAAAACCCCCAAATTTTCATCTCAATCTCTCTCTACGTTCAACAATGGCTTCTTCATCGAGCAGCGGGTTAACATTCAAGCTCCACCCACTTGTGATCGTTAACATCTCCGATCACTACACTAGGGTTAAGTCTCAGATGAACCCTACTCTCGCTCCTCACAACAACGCCACCAACAACGGCGGTGACGGTGTTGTTTCTTCTCTTCCACCGCCACGTGTCTTTGGTTGTGTCATCGGTGTTCAGAAAGGTCGCACCGTTGAAATCTTCAATAGCTTTGAACTTCTCTATGATCCTTCTACTCATTCGCTTGATCGTCCTTTCCTTGAGAAGAAGCAAGAACTCTGTTCAGTATTCCTTTTTTTTATCCCTCTTATTTTCTCTAATTGTTTTTATGCTTAGTTTAATTTGATTTTTTTTTTCAATTAGGGTTTTAACATGAAATTTATCTTATAAATTTGAGTTTAGGGCTATGTAGCACCAACACTTCAATTGAAGATGTATCCCTGTCCGACACACCACGCTGACACATGTGATTACATTCAGTTTTGTCACTGTCAATGTCATGTCCGGTGTTGGTGTTCGTGTCGGTGCTTCATAGGTTTGGGGGTTGTTTGATAAATTGTTTTTTCTAATTAGGGTTTTAATATGAAATTTATCTTATAATTTTGAGTTTGGGCTTTGTAGCATTGGCACTTCTGATTAAAGACGCGTGTCTAACACCTACCGACTCCGACACGACACCAACACATGTGATTACATTAAATTTTGTCAATTTCTTAAATCATTACGAGTGTCAGTGTCAATGCCATGTCTGATGTTTGTGTCAGTGTTTCATAGGTTTGGGGGTTGTTTGATTAATTGTTTTTTTTATTTATTCATGCAAGTTTAGTTTCTTAAATTTAAGGTGATTTTTTCAGATAAGAAGGTTTTTCCACACTTCTACATATTGGGATGGTATTCAACTGGAAGCGATGCAGAGGAATCTGATATGCATATTCACAAAGCTGTGAGTTTGCTTTATTGTTGTTCTGTGTCTTAATTTAACCACAATTGTGATTGTTTTCTATTTTTTGGTACTGGAACCCTTCCTCCTGTTTAGAGTTTGCATTGATGAATGTTGTTGTCTATTGTTCTTGTTTTGTATTTCTTGCTAATTTTGTCGTATTGGTAGTTGAGAGAGACGTTGTTTTTGGTTTGAAGCTTTGAGTTGGTATTTTAATTTTGAAGCTGCCAATTGTAGGGTTAAAATTGTAGGTTTAGGTTAAGGTTCATGCAAATTCCATTGGCATCATTCTGTTCGTTATGTTAGTTTGGAGTAAATGAATATTGTTTTGGGTTTTGATGCGTTGTGGTGGATGTGCACTGTGAGATTTATTCAGCTAATGATAAGTTGTTTACTAGAATTAAAATTAACAAATGGGGCGTTGGTTAGCTGGACTTATTTAAATTTTGCAATTACATACCCTGGCCGAGAGATTAGCTTATTTATCTTAGCTACCGACACTATTGTTCTGCAGTTCCCCTGTAATGATGTATTATCAAATCTTCCTTTGTATTATTATGAATTCCATTATGCTCCCTTTTAACTGTTATTATTAAAGGAGTGCTAGCAACACACTCCTATTGGTTGAAATTGACCTAAGTTCCACTAATTCATGTGGGTCCCACATAAATTTAGTGAACCCATATGAGTTTTGACCAATAGGAGAGTCGGTTGCTACCATAGTTCTTCTTCTTATTCTTATTATTATTACTAGTCAGAGTGATGGAAACCAACTGGTCTTAATAATTATTATTTCTATTAACTAACTGACCAACAACTAACTCAGCCCAACTAACTAACTCACCAACTTAACATTCCTCTCAGATAACTAACCTATCATAGAGGTATAGAGAGATGATGAAAATTTGTAGGCCAAACTTTTGAGGAAGATTTTGTAAAAAAATGTAAACTCTATATTTAATTCTGTGTGTCTATAATTAGATCACACACCTTGTATTTACAATGGTTATACAATAAATGCATTGAATGTTTAATTAGTAAGCACTAGCCTAGGAAGTTGTATAGTCTAGGAGTAATAACAATCAATCTAGGAAGTTATACAATTAAAGGAATATCTAAAGATTCTTAATTTTAACAGATTTAAATATTGTCTATCATTAGATTTAGACTCAGACATGTATTTTTGTTTTTTTGAAAGAACTCAGACATGTATTTACATTGCTGTGCTTTTGTTCATTTGAAATTCTCTTCAAGCTACTTTAATTCCTTATTCCATCCAAAACTCTGCTGCAACAGTTGATGGATATCAATGAAAGTCCAGTTTATGTTCTTCTGAACCCTGCAATCAATCACTCACAGAAGGATCTCCCCGTCAGTATATTTGAAAGTGGTATGCAATCTTCATCATCGTGTTATTTAGTGCCAACCATTTGTGATCTTCCTCTCAACCACTGATGCAACTTGCAATTACAACAATAAAAAAACTTCAAGAAGGAAAGAGCTTTAGCTACTTGAATTATATTTCTATTCTATAATTTTCTTTTTTTCATAAAAGAATAGATTTTATTTGAGAAAGGGATGGAAGTTCAAAATATTAATGGATGAGTCCTTAACAAGGATAATACAAAAATAGACTATCCCTTTACATATCCAAAATAGAGAACGTAGCAGTGTGACACTTAAAACCGAGGTTGGAAATTTTTATAGAAAGGATGGAGCATGTGAAACAGAGGCTTCCATTTGAAGCAAAGGCTGCTTTGCTGTAGACTCATTTCTAATTGATTTCTATTTAAGTTTGCATTTAATCTTTCTGGCCGGTACTCTTAAGGAGGCAGAACCCTATTTTGGTTTGTTTTATGTATTTTGCTTAATGTTTTGGCTGCCATTTTTCCTGCTTCTTGTGCTGAGAGTAATTCTGTGTTATTGCTGGTGCTTGCTGTTGCAACTTCAGAACTGCATGTCATAGATGGGATTCCACAGCTTATCTTTGTCCGCTCAAGCTATACTATTGAGGTTAGGCTTTTATAACTGCTGTTGTCCTTTTTCCATTTATGAAGCCTTAGTACCTCAATAAATTATTGATTTGGCCCCCCTTCCTTCTTCTTGCTTTGCTGAAGACTGTTGAAGCAGAACGGATCTCAGTTGATCATGTTGCTCATCTAAAGCCATCTGATGGTGGTTCAGCAGCTACACAATGTGCGTGGTTTTCCTGTCTCTTCTTTCCATTACAGTCTTGTTATCTATCATTAAGTTTATTTTTGGAGAAGGGAAACGATTTTGGTTTCTGTTTTTATTGTTATGTGTGTGGTTTCTGTTCTTATATTGAACTTCACATAGCTTGTCACAAATCTGGATAATGTATATTCTTATATTGAAACTTTACATCGCTTGTCACAAATCTGGATAAAAGGTGAGAGTTGTGTTGGGCACTCAATGTTCAACATGCATTGTTGTCTAATCTGAATGTTTTTAATAGGGATGCTATATCAAGCGAAAAATCTTCGATGAAAATGTGGTGAAAGCATATGTGCATCAAGCGAAAAATCTTCCATGAAAATGTAGTGAAAGCATAGCGATTATGATAAAAATACACAGTAAAAAACAGGACTCTGTAGAATGTAATAAAAGTAGTTAGATATATGTCAAGATTAAACTTAAAATATCATAATACACACACACACACACACACATATATAAACTTAGTAGTTGATGTCATAAGTTGCATAATGTAAATTCACTATAAAGTAAATTATTAAGCTCAAGTAACTACTTATTGATAGCAAACCTGACAAAATACTAATAACCAGGGAAATTTCTAAGAGATGAAATGGACAGCATATAAACAGAAAACAGAGAGAAGAATTGAATATGAGAAGAAGAAGGGATAGAGAGATACCAGAGAGACGTGATAACAGAAAGAAACTAGAATTAAACGTTTGTTCACCTAAAAGGAAAGATTTCCCGGGAAAGTGGTAACCAAAGATGGAAGAGGAAATACCTGAGTGAAAATGGAAGCGGCTGATTGAGTATAGACTATAGACAGCTGAAGAAGCGAGTCTTTTGTGCTTTAGGGTTTCAACAACTCATGCTCCGTTTTTAAAAAAAAAAAAAACTCATGCATGATTTATATTTTGAAATTGGGTCGTGTCAGTTAGGTATTCTATATCCTAACATAGACCCATCTTTTCTGTTATTTCTGGCTTCCCTGCCATTTCTGCCCATTGTGCTCTGAGCACCATGAGATTTTCAGTTAGGAAAGTGGCTGAAATTGTAAGATATTGAAAGGAATAGAGAAACACCCAAGTTTACTGAAATTTAGTTTTCATTAGAGCCAAAGGTTTTAAAGATGCATGTAGCTAAGCTGACTCCTACCTTTTATTTATTTTTAGTTATACTTATAACTAATATCTAATTATTCCGTTTTTTCTTTTGGCAGTGGCTGCTAACCTTACTGGTATACACAGCGCCATCAAAATGCTTCATAGCAGAATAAAGGTGCTACATCACTATCTTCTTGCTATGGAAAAAGGTATGAGGGTATCATGTCTCTGCAAAACTAGCATGATGATAATTTTTTTATATCTGAACTAGTCAGGCCTTTTTCCTTTTAAAAAAATAAATACTTGTTGGGCCTTTTGAGTTGCTAATACTTTACAAATAGTGCATAAAGAGTTAGATAAATAAAAGTGAGAATAAATACATCAGTGACAGTTTAAACTAGTTTTCTGTTATTTCAAGGAGGACTTTTAATACTTAAATCACATTTCAAAACAGAGTAATTGACTAATAATGCCCGTTGATTCTGTGAATAATATTTTCGTTTCCTGCTTCAACCATATATTATACATAGCCTACCTATATCGTATCTCCCTGAAGTAATACCATTTAAACCTTATTGTTTAAAAACAGGTGACGTTCCTTGTGAGAATTCACTATTAAGGCAAGTGTCGAGTCTCCTGAGAAGATTGCCTGCTATTGAATCTGGGAAATTTCAAGATGATTTCTTGATGGTGAGTGTTTGATTTTGAAAATTTCTCTATAAGCTACAACCTTTCTTTTTTTGGTTTGGGGAATGTAACCTTTGCAAGTAGAGGGGAGGGAGCATTGATAGGCTTCATTTTTTTTTTCTGCACGGTTACCGTACTTCGTTTATTTGAGTTTTTGTGTGCATAATCATATATATCATGGCATGAACTATGTTGGATATTAACAGAGACGGATCCAGAATTTTTGAATAGTGGGTGCACCATATATAAAAATTGGGTCTTGCTAACAAGTGCCCTGAGGGCATTGTTTAAGGAACCCAAAAAAAGAAACTATGTCTTGAAAATACAAGTCAAACACTTTTTAAAGTCATAACCGTACAATTTCCACTTTTAGATGCTTAAACAATGCCCTTAGGGCACTTGTTAGCATTTTCCATAAAAATTTATAGCAATAATAATTGTCCTTTATGATTTTTCCTATTATGGAAACTTAGAATGATTTTCTCATTTTCAATATCAATAAAAATATCTCTATATAAATAACTAAACAATCATTTAACCGATCATCTTTCATTCGATTTCGCATCCGATTCTTGATAATATTCATATTTTTAAGAAAGAATTTGAGATATATGATGATATGTGTAGGCCAAGAGAGAAATGATTTATGATAAGCGGGGGCCATGTGATCAAAATATCAAATATTAGTGCATTATACTATTAAAAAAAGTTTCTAAAATGTTTGTGTAGGCACAAGCTCACACATTCACCAACATACATCCGTCCCTGGATATTAATGCTTGTTAGAGTTTAGAAAATGAAATATGTACAGGGATTGATATGAGGAGAGTGGACTGAGCCAATGAGGGGGCAATCAGTTATTTGTATTGGGCACTTTGTAGTTTTCGGCTACACAGATAATGCTTTAAGCATCTCTCTGAGTTTGGCTCTGAGGTTACTATGATATGTTTCTGTATTAGTTCCTATTTTCAGTAATTAATGATACTCTCTGATTTTCTTACCTTGGGTGGTCTGTTTCTTACCTTCGAGTGGTCTCTAACACCAGTACAAATATAAGGACTATTCGCACATGAAACGTTGGTTTATTGCTATCATGATAATGTTTTTTCTGTGAAGATTCATGTTGTTTCACTATGGTATCTGAGCTGGATTGTGGGATTAATATCACAGTAAGATATAGCATAAAGGCTCGTATAATTTTTTTTATCTTACAATATCTTCTTTTCCTTGCAGGAATACAATGACACCTTATTGATCAGTTACCTTGCCATGCTGACCAACTGCTCAAGGTATGACGTACTAGTAACTGTTTCCATTGTTTTCTTTTTGGGTTTTGTAACAGTTATTTTAGCAAAACTACTTTTTATTTTAATCTCCTGAATCAACAAATCAAAGCGGTAGAAAAAATAAATACTAGGTTGCATTTTGACAAGCATTTGAGCGCTTGGGAAATCTTCCTTTAAAAGCTAGTTATCGGTGGGAAAAAACCAAACCACTTAAATGCTACACCGAGCATCTCATTGACATATTACTCATCGCGGGACTTTGGCACCCCATATTACCCACATCCATAGCACAGTTTTTCTTTCATTCCCTATACCCCATATTAACCACTTGCCAAGGGAGAGTCATTTGATTAGAGTCTATTCATACGTATATCTTAATGGATGGATTATATTATGTCGCTATGCTCGATCTTGCATGGTAGATTCATGAAGCCCCATTTACCATATATCCTGTTAGGAACTCAGAACCTAACGGAGAAAATAACACAACAACACTTAATAAATGGAATGTATTATTGACGAAAAAGGAAAATTACAGAAGACTGGTACTCCTACCGCCCAGAGCTAAGCTCCTCCAGTCCTCCTAGATAAGAGATGACTCTTTAAAGCTCTTCCCTCTCTCCTTTGCTCACCCTCACCCTGCTGCGTCTTATTATTTCCCTCTCCTTTCATATGTTTTGATAACATCACTCTGCATCTAATGGGCTTGTGCAAGTGCAACTGATTAGCCAGTTGTTTATCTGGGCCCAATTCTCATTTGAGATCTTAACATCCTTCTTATTGGTCTTCTCCCTGTGACCTTTTTTATACCCGTTTTAACAATGTTGAACAACTTTCTTCACTTGTCTTGTATAGAGGTCATTGCAGTCTTCCGGTCATCTTATTGTATGCATACTGTATATAGGTCATTGAATGGATGCATCACAACATCCTTATTTCCGTGTCTTTTATCTTTTTCTCATGAATATAATTTTTGTTAAAAAATTAGTAGAAATATGTTGATGGGTGGATTAGGTGTGTTGCGTAACATTTTCCATGAGATATGTGAATATTTTTTCAAAACTAAGGAACTTGAATGTTATTTCAGTTCAGACTAAGGAACTTGAGTGTTATTTCAGTTCAGAATTTTAACCTTGTATTGTATCAATGTGTTATTAATAAATGCTCTTTCTCTGATATGTCTTCCTGTAGTGCAATGAATGATTTGGTGGACAAATTCTCTACTGCTTATGATAGACATACCAGAAGGGGTGGACGAACTGCTTTCATGTGAATGTCGCCTTGTTGCTTGTTTCTAGATGTCTTGCTTTGGACAGCTTCGACGCACTTTTCCAACTCTGTAGGCACAAATTTTTGTCTTCTTCTCTTTGCTGCTTAGGCATTGGTTATTAAAGCTTAATATTGCTTGGATTTGAAGAGTATAGGGAGTAAAAAAAGTTCGTGGGAAATGACCATATTGCCTTGCCCCCACCTCCAAAGAAAAAAGGAAATGTGTTAGTTTTTACATTTCTGTAACAAAATTGCAAGTTGAGGGCACATGAGTTCATGTCATGATACGAGTTTTCATTTTGATTGTTTGTTGAGCCACCACCCTTCATTATCTTGTACGTTGCGTGCAAAATTCTTTTGCATTTCTTGGCGGCATAGGATTTTTACTCTGTTAAATAGAACATCTGAGCTAGTTTCAACTTTTTTCCTTTCTAAAAATATAAAAATATCCTTTTTATAAGTAATATCCATGGCTCTTACAATAGTTTAACATATTAATTCTGTAATTTAATCTCTTAAAAGTTTTCATTTAGCTATTCTATAAACAACTATTAGTTTATTAACAACATTTCAGTAAGTTAAGAAGCGCAAGTCAATTTTAACATAGAAAGGAAGAAATGACTCCAAAAAGTGTATTCCATTTATATATATATAGGTAAAATTTCAAGTCGAATGTTTTTTTTGATGCCTAAATCTGATTAAAACACGCTATAATATCACATATTTGGAAGCATGTATAAAAAAAATCAACCTTGTGATAGCAAAGAGCCGCGTGATAACTTCCAATTTTGTTTCTTGAATTGCAAGAAAATCAACCTTACGAGTTCTAATCAACTCCCAAATTTTATTTTTCTTCAATACTCCTCCAAGCCCTCTATTATTGAAAGTTGTAATTATCACAATTCTCCCTATAGCCACTTTACCATCCTCCAACTGGACATTATTGAAAGTTGTAATTATCACAATTTTCCATAACCACTAAATTTTGCACCACCTTACCATCCTCCAACTGGACATTATTGCTCCCTCATAACATGTAATGGAGAAGCCTCCAACTCCTCCATCATAACATTATTGCTCCCTCGATAGAGTCTTTGGCACGAAGGAATCGAGTGTGCCTGTTTGCTCTTCCCACCCCCTAAAAATTTGATACAACAAGCAATAAATAAGTGAGAATTCATATTGGGCTTTTTCTGATCGTAAAGCAGGCCCATGTACCAACAAGAGAGGACCCACCGCTGCCACCTCACCATTCTCATATTGCTCTTCCCTCCCTCATCGTACTTAGGTTATTGCAGAGAAGACGACAGAACCACTAAACCCTCTAATCCCCATTTTTTTTCCTCACCAAATCGCTGCTAATAACATCATGGACAGCGAGGGTAACCACCAACGCGACGCCGCTTCTTCTCCTTCATTGACTGATGAAACATTAGCCAAAACCCTAACGTCATCGCTGTCATTTCACGCGCCATCGCCACTTCCCACACTTCCTTTGGATCTCATTTCAGAAATTCTAACTAGACTTCCAGTGAAGCTCCTCCTTCAACTTCGATCTGTCTGCAAGTCGTGGAATTATCTAATCTCCGATCCAAAGTTCGCCATGAAACACCTCCGCCTCTCAAACACGCACCTCGTCCACACCTCAATCAACTCCTATAGCTCAAGCAAGTATGTTCTAAAGTCTTACCCGCTCGACTCCGTTTTTGCTGATTTAACCACCAACCCCATCGCGCAGCTAGAGTTTCCTTCCGACATTTCTGTTTACCATGTTGGCTCATTCAATGGCATCCTATGTCTTGCTAGTGATTATGGAGGCTACATGATTGTTCGATTGTGGAACCCTTCCATTAGAAAATTCAAAGAATTGCCCTCTCTTGAAAAGCAACAAAATCATCTTCGTCAGGATTTAATCTATGGCTTCAGCTATGATGTTATTACTAATGCTTACAATGTGGTGGTTGGTTTACGCGTACGTGATATGAGTGGTCATTTTGTTGACAACCATGAGGTGAAGGTTCATACTTTGGGCACCAATTCTTGGAAAACCATTCAAAAATTTCCTTTTGGTTGTGTTCCTTTGCAACTTTTGGGAAAATTTGTGAGTGGCACGATCAATTGGTTGGTCTATAATGAATATGATAAAGAAATTCAAATTGTTTCTCTAGATATGGGAAACGAGTCTTATAAAGAAGTTTTGCTGCCGAAGGAGGTACATGCATCTACTTTACATTTTCATTTGGGTGTGTTGAGGGATTGTTTGTGCCTGGTTTTTGGTCATGATGTTTGGATTATGAAGGAACTTGGAAATAAAGACTCTTGGACTAAATTGTTTAGTGTTTCTTACATGCGAGATCATCCTTCATCTTATGCCACTATCGAAGTACTACATATTTTTGAGGATGGTCGTGTGTTGTTAGATTCTATTTCTACAAAGGAATGGACAAAGAAGTTGGTTTTTTACAATTCTAGAAATGGTACAACTAAGTTTAGTGAGCCGAAGATCATGCACGACGTATGTGTTGAGAGTTTGATATCGCCTTGTTCTTAATGGTAGAATGTAGATGTGGTGCTATGTCACTTGAGAGTGAGATTAAACTAAAACCTATATGTCAATTTCTATTTAGGATATTTATTTTTTACTTGTTCTGATTATTGGTTACTTCATGGATTATTGTTAAGGTTCATTTGAATATGCAGCTTGATAAATTGCAGTTATTTTTATTTATTTGTTTGTTAGAAGGTTTTGTTCTCTCATGCATTTCATTTTATATAGTTCAAAATCATGCATTGATTTACTTGGTTTGAGGTTAGATTTTCTAATATCAACTTAGATGCTATGCCAAAATCATGTTTTTATCATGCCGTCATTGTGAAAATAATATGTCATGCCTTTTACTATTTAGTTCTTCTCAACATGACTTATCCCCATACCATTTTTTCTTACTTTTTCTGTTATCCTTAATGGAAGGGAAAATTTCTGCTAAATAATGTGGAGACCAAGTTCAAGTCCACATTCTGTCCAAAACATGAACATTGAATTAAAATGAAAGAGAAGGATGAGGAATTAGTTCATGAATTTGACTTCAAAGCCATTTTTGGGATGTACTTGATGTGTGTCCTCGTATTAACAATATAACATGATGCTGTTTAGACTGAATATGATGGTTGCAACTGAAATTGTGTCACAAATAGATGTTTCTAGACTACAACTTAACCTAGACATCAATAGAACAATCTAGAAACATGTAGCAACTTTAAGCTATTCTAGTTTTTTCTAATAGACATTGTCATTTTTTGAACTAGAATATTCTGGAAATATGTATCTATTTCAACAGTTATTGTGACCTTGGACATGTCAAACGTGATGGGTCAACATAGGATAATCGAACGTTGTAAAAGGATGGTAGCCACATCCTTTGATTGTGGCAGGCCAAACTACCTTCATAAAACTAAACACTACGCTAAATCAAAAGTAGTTAGGAGAGTGGATGATATGTCAGGAATGAGGAATCTGGATTGAGTCAGGGTGTGGCGGAGCATCATATTCTGCAACGAAAGAGAGTATGAAATAGGAAAGGAAAGCACCAACCGAAGAATATACCATTTTGATATGCGGATATTGCTATAATGAGCTGCCTGTGATGACAACAAAATTGTCTATTAAGAAAGATTGTGCAAATGTTGATACGGTAATAAGAGCACTTGATAAAATATGATAAACTAAATGTTAATCATTATTTTTATTCTAACAACCAGTTAAAAGTGTTTGTTATTGTTGGATAAATGGATTTTTCGTATTGTTGCCAAGTTTTTCAAACAAAATTCTGATGTTGGCTGTTGCACACCATAATAACGCACCCACTATGCTGCTGTTGGAATTATTTGCATATTATATATGGTTTATGTTCTCATATATCATTCACTGTACTAAAACATTATATTATGTGTAGTGTGGATTGGTTTCTTCTCTAATATAAATGCCAATGCCTTCTTTACAAATGACAGTTTTGTATCAGCCTGCACCAATTCTGCCCCATTTGTGATTACGTGGACTGCTTTCCAGTCTTGCAGCACCACTTTTGGCTGCATAAACACTGAATTTTGCGCCTCAATTGTATTGTTTCAGAGTGTATTGTTGCGTTGCTTCCAAATACTCCGCAAAATACAAGCAAACAGTGCTGCTTCATCCCCTGAGAGCTGCTGTGGTACCTTGAAAATAGTATCTGCTGCAGAATTTGAATCATCCCTGGCAACCGCAACAGTTTACGCAAAAGTAGACATGCTTGATATATTTTGACTATTGGGGCAATAAAGAAAATATGATTACTATCATCATCGTTTATGGTGCAAAAAACACAGTAGGTGGAAAATTGACTCCTTTTTCATGCAGTCAAAACCGCGTTGGAATGCACAGTCTACTAATTTGCAAAACCAGATTTTTAGTTTTCAGAGGAGCTTTAATTTTCCAAATCAAATTCAATGAGCCATCCATTCTGAAATGAGTGGTGTCAACAGCGATAAGCACTCCTTACCTTAACTCTCGATTTTTCTCAACGCGCCAAAATGCTTCATAGCAGAATAAAGGTGCAACATCACTATCTTCTTGCTATGGAAAATGGTATGAGGGTATCAATCATGTCTCTGCAAAACTAGCATGATGATAATTTTTTTGTTGTTTATTCCAGTTGTATAAAAGCATATTATTTATATCTGAACTAGTCAGGCCTTTTTCCTTTTAAAAAAATAAATACTTGTTGGGCCTTTTGAGTTGCTAATACTTTACCAATAGTGTTTAAAGAGTTAGATAAATAAAAGTTAGAATAAATACATTAGTGACAGTATAAACTAGTTTTCTGTTATTGCAAGGGGGACTTGACTTTTAATACTTAAATCATATTTCAAATATCAGTTTCAAAACAGAGTAATCGACTAATAATGCCCATTGATTCTGTGAATAATATTTCCGTTTCCTGCTTCAACCATATATTATACATAGCCTACATATCGTATCTACCTGAAGTAATACCATTTAAACCTTATTGTTTAAAAACAGGTGATGTTCCTTGTGAGAATTCACTATTAAGGCAAGTGTCGAGTCTCCTGAGAAGATTGCCTGCTATTGAATCTGGTAAATTTCAAGATGATTTCTTGATGGTGAGTGTTTGATTTTGAAAATTTCACTATAAGCTACAACCTTTCTTTTTTTTTTTTGGTTTGGGAAATATATAACCTTTGCAAGTAGCGGGGAGGGAGCATTGATAGGCATAATCATATATATCATGACAATGAAATGAAATGAACTATGATGGATATTAATGCTTGTTAGAGTTTAGAAAATGAATTGTGTACAGGGATTGATATGAGAGTGGACTGAACCAATGAGGGTGCAATCATTTATAGTACTTTGTAGTTTTCGGCTACACAGATAATGCTTTAAGCATCTCTCTGAGCTTGGCTCTGAGGCGGCTACTGCGATATGTTTCTGTATTAGTTCCTATTTTCAGTAATTAATAATACTATCTGATTTTCTTACCTTGGGTGGTCTGTTTCTTACCTTTAAGTGGTCTCTATAACACCAGTACAAATATAAGGACTATTCCCACAATGAAACGTTGGATTATTGCTATCATGATAATGTTTTTCTGTGAAGATTCATGTTGCTTCACTATGGTATCTGAGCTAGATTGTGGGCTTAATATCACAGTAAGATATAGCATAAAGGCTCATATAATCTTTTTTAGCTTACAGTATCTTCTTTTCCTTGCAGGAATACAATGATACCTTATTGATCAATTTCCTTGCCATGCTGACCAACTGCTCAAGGTATGGCATACTAGTAACTGTTTCCTTTGTTTGTTTTCTTTTGGGGTTTGTAACAGTTATTTTAGCAAAACTACTTTTATTTTAATCTCATGAATCAACAAAACAAATCCGTAGAAAAAATAAAAAAAAGGTTGCATTTTGACAAGCATTTGAGCGCTTGGGAAATCTTCCTTTAAAAGCTAGTTATCAGTGGGAAAAAACCAAACCACTTAAATACTACACCGAGCATCACATTGACATTCTACTCATTGCGGGACTTTGGCACCCCATAATACCCACATTCGTAGCACACTTTTTCTTTCATTCCCTATACTGCAGCTTTCCCTAGGAAAAGCATAACCACTTGCCAAGGGAGAGTCATTTGAGTAGATTCTATTCATACTTATATCTTAATGGATGGATTATATTATGTTGGTATGCTCGATCTTGCATGGTAGATTCATCATTCATGAAGCCCAATTTACCATATATCCTGTTAGGAACCCAGAACCTAACGAAGAAAATAACACAGCAACACTTAATAAATGGAATGTATTATTTACGAAAAAGGAAAATTACAGTAGAACGGTACTCCTACTGCCGGTTTATAGCAGAAAAGTTTCTAAATATCCTTCCCTCTCTCCTTTGCTCACCCTCACCCTGCGGCGTCTTATTATTTCCCTCTCCTTTCCTATGTTTTGATAACATCACTCTCCATCTAATGGGCTTGTGCAACTGATTAGCCAATTGTCTATCTGGGCCCAATTCTCATTTGAGGTCTTAACGTCCTTCTTATTGGTCTTCTCCCTGTGACCTTTTTTTATAACCCACTTAACAATGTTGAACAACTTTCTTCACTTGTCTTGTATAGAAGTCATTGCAGTGTTCCAGTCAACTCATTGTACGCATACTGTATATAGGTCATTGAATGGATGCATCACAGCATCCTTATCCGTGTCCTTCATCTTTTTCTCACGAATATAATTTTTGTGAAAAAATTAGTAGAAATATGTTGATGGTCGGATTAGGTGCGTTGCTTAACATTTTCCATGAGATATGTGAATATATTTTCAAAACTAAGGAACTTGAATGCTATTTCAGTTCAGAATTTTAACCTTGTATTGTATCAATGTGTTATTAATAAATGCTCGTTTTCTGATATATGTCTTCCTGTAGTGCAATGAATGATTTGGTGGACAAATTCTCTACTGCTTATGATAGACATACCAGAAGGGGTGGATGAACTGCTTTCATGTGAATGTCGCCATGTTGCTCGTTTCTAGATGTCTTACTTTGGACAGCTTCGACGCACTTTTCCAACTCTGTAGGCACAGATTTTTGTCTTCTTCTCTTTGTTGCTTAGGCATTGGTTATTAAAGCTTAGTATTGCTTGGATTTGAAGAGTATAGGGAGTAAAAAAAAGTTTGTGGAAAATGACCATATTACCATGCCCCCACCTCCAAAGAAAAAAGGAAATGATTTAGTTTTTACATTTCTGTAACAAAATTGCAAGTTGAGGGCACACGAGTTCATGGCATGATACGAGTTTTCATTTTGATTGTTTGTTGAGCCACCGCCCTTCATTATTTTGTATGTTGCGTGCGAAATTCTTTTGCATTTCATGGCGGGATTTTTAATCGGTTAATTAGAATGAACATCGGAGCTAGTTTGAACTTTTTTCCTTTCTAAAAATATAAAAATATGCTTTTTATTGGTAATAACCATAGCTCTTACAATAGGTTATCATATTAATTCTGTAATTAATCTCTTAAAAGTTTTCATTTTGGTCAAGTAGTCTAGTTGCTAGTTTTTTTTTTATTCATTTAGCTATTCTATAAACAACTATAAATTTATAAATGACATTTCAGTAAGTGAAGAAGCACAATTCAATTTTAACATAGGAATGAAAAAATGACACCAAAGAGTGTATTCCATTTATATTATAGGTGAAATTTCAGGCCGATTGATTTTTTTTTTTTTGATGCTTACATCCGATTAAAAAACACTATAATTTCACTTCTAAAATACCTCAACAAATATTTATATGGTGACAAAATTGGAAGCATGTACACAAAGTTTAATTATACACAATTTTTTTTTTTTTTTACAAGTTTATGTTACATATAACTTGATAGTAAAGACTGTAATAACAACTTCGAATGATGTGCTTGTTCACCTCAACTTGTTCGATTCTCCTCGGGTAGTCCTGTGTTTGGTTTAAGAGCTAGTTTTACTCCTTTATTGTTTTACCAAGTGGAAAAAACACTTTTTCTTGCGTTGAATGAGTTACCCCCCCCCCCCCCCCCCCCCCCCCCACAATAAAAAAAACGGTGTTTGCACCATATATAAATACATCGTTAAACAAAATGATTGGTGTCCAAATTACATTTCTCAAAGAAAATCATAGGCGATGTGTCAAATTTACACATTAACTTTTTATCTCAAATAAACTTTTCTTGAGGGTAGAATGCCGTCCCTAATACAACACTAAAATTTCGTGACATTAATTTGTAATGGATTTAGCCATGACCCAGACTCTGCAATGTTTTTGACCTAGAATTTGTATTTGTATTTTTTCACAAATGGATACATAATATATCCTTCACTAATGTTATGATCAGGGCCGGCCCATAGCCCGTCGAGGCTGGGCTATGACACCGGGCCTCAATTTTTTTGGGGCCCAAAATATTATTTTTTTGTTTCCAAGGCACGAAAATATTGGTTATATACTAATTAATGTGTGATGTTATCAAACGGATTGCAGTGCATCAGTGGCATGCCCGCTTTTTGATTCATGATTCAGTGGGGGTGGTCATGGGTTCAAGTCTTGCTTGAGTATTTTTTGTAATAATTTTCTTTAATGTTTTTTTTGGGGCCTAAAATTTAATTTTTTTTACATCCTTTAAAAACTAAAACCGGGCCTACGGATTTGTTAAGACGGCCCTGGTTATGATGAATCCACCTCGTGAGATCTCCTGACAATGTGGGTATGTTGGGACTATGATTCTTAATGTAGATGGCATTGCTTCTACAAATCCAGGGAAAGCAGGCTTTGGAAGTTTAGTTAGAAATCACAAAGTCTCATTTCAGTTTGCCTTTTATGAGTAGTGTGGGGGATATATAATGTTCTTCCCACCCCCTCAGAATTTGATACAGCAAGCAAATAAGTGAGAATTATTTAAATTCTCATATTGGGCTGGTTCTGATGATAAAGCAGGCCCATGTACCTCACCACTTAAAACCTGCTGACCCGCTTTCCCTCATCGTTCTTAGGTTATTGCAGAGAAGACGAGATAACCAGTAAACCCTAATCCCCATTTTTCTCCTCACCAAATCGGCGCTACAAACACATCGCTGCTGATAACATGGACAGCGACGGTAACCACCAACGTGACGCCGTCTCTACAATAGCCAAAACCCTAACATCATCGTTGTCGCTTCACGCGCCGCCACTTCCCACACTTTCTTTGGATCTCATCTCAGAAATTCTATGTAGACTTCCAGTGAAACACCTCCTTCAACTCAAATCTGTCTGCAAGTCGTGGAATTATCTAATCTCCGATCCGAAGTTCGCCATGAAACACCTCCGCCTCTCAAATACGCACCTCGTCCATCCCTCAACCAACTCCAATGTTCTACAGTCTTACCTACTCGAGAGTATTTTCACCGACGACGTAACAACCAACTCCGTCGCGCAGCTTGAGCTACCTTCCAACCAGTTTTCCTGCGCTGGCTCGTTCAATGGCGTTCTATGTCTTGTAAGTGAAAATGGAGGCTTCCTGAATATTCGATTGTGGAATCCTTCCATTCGAAAATTCAAGGATTTGCCCTCTCTTGAAAAGAAACCAAATCATCTTCGTCAGGATTTAATCTATGGCTTTGGCTATGATGTTATTACTAATGCTTACAAGGTGGTGGTTGGTTTAAGTGTACGTGATACTGACAATGAGGTCAAGGTTCATACTTTGGGCACCAATTCTTGGAAAACCATTCAAAAATTTCCTTTTGGTTGTGCTCCTTTGCAATTTTTGGGAAAATCTGTGAGTGGCACGATCAATTGGTTGGTTGCTAGAGAGTATGATAACAAATTTCAAGATTGTATTGTTTCTCTTGATTTGGGGAACGAGTCTTGTAAGGAAATTTTGCTGCCGAAGGAGGTAGATGTATCTACTTTGCCTTTGCGTTGGTACTTGGGTGTGTTGAGGGATTGTTTGTGCGTGGTGTTTGGTCATGATGTTTGGATTATGAAGGAACATGGAAATAATGACTCCTGGGCTAAGTTGTATAGTGTTTCTTTCTTGCGAGATTTTCCTTCATCTTTTGCCACTATTGAAGTACTACATATTTTTGAGGATGGCCGTTTGTTGTTGGATTGTATTTATGAAAAGGAACGGACACAGAAGTTGGTTTTTCACAATTCTAGAAATGGCACTTTTAAGTTTAGTGAGTCGAAAATCATGCGTGATGTATGCGTTGAGAGTTTGATATCACCTTGTTCTTAATGCTAGAATGTAGATGTGGTGCTATGTCACTTGAGAGTGAGATTAAACTAAAACCTATATGTTAGTTTCTGTTTAGGATATTTATTTTGTACTGTTTGGAGTATTGGCTACTTCGTGGGTCATTGTTAAGTAATGTTTATTTCAATATGCTGCTTGAGAAATTGTAGTTATTTGTTTGTTAGAAGGTTTTGTTCTCTCTGCATTTCATTTTATCTAGTTCAAAGTCATGCATTGATTTACTTGGTTTGAGGTTAGATTTTCTAATGTCAACTTAGATGGTATGCCAAAATCATGTTTTTAACATGCCCTGGTCATTGTCATGCCTTTTACTATTTAGCATTTTTTCTTGCTTTTTCTGTGAAGGGAAAATTCTGCTAAATAATGTGGAGACCAAGTTCAAGTCCACATTCTGTCCGAAATATGAACATTGAATTAAAATGAAAGAGAAGGATGAGGAATTAGTTCATGACTTTGACTTCAAAGCCATTTTTGGGATAACATAACACGATGCTGTTGACTGAATATGTTGGTTGCAATTGAAATTGTTTCACTAATAGAAACATGTAGCAACTTTAAGCTCTTCTAGTTTTTTCTAATAGACGTTGTCATTTTTTTTAAACTAGAATATTCTAGAAATATGTATCAATTATAACAGTTATTGTGACCTTGGACACGTCACACGTGATGGGTCAATATATGATAATCGAACATTGTAAAAGGATGGTAGCTACATCCTTTGTTTGTGGCAGGCCAAACTACCTTCATAAAACTGAACTCTGCGGTAAATCAAAAGTAGTTAGGAGAGTGGTTGATATGTCAGGAATGAGGAATCTGGATTGAGTCCGGAGTAAGTGGTGTGGCGGAGCATCATATTCTGCAACGAAAGAGAGTATGAAATAGGAAAGGAAAGCACCAACCAAAGAACATACCATTTTGATATGCGGATATTGCTATAATGAGCTGCCTGTGATGACAACAAAAATGTCTATTAAGAAATATTGTGTTGCCAAGTTTTTCAAGCACAATTCTGATGTTGGCTGTTGCAGACCATAATAACGTACCCACTATGCACAATTCTGATGTTGGCTGTTGCAGACCATAATAACATACCATTTTGATATGGTTTATGTTTTCATATATCATTAGGTGTACTAAAATTTCCCGTAAGGGTAAGCTGTACTAACATATTATATTTTGTGTAGTGTGGATTGCTTTCTTCTCTAATATAAATGGCAATGCCTTCTTTACAGATGACAGTTTTGTATCAGCCTGCACCAATTCTGCCCCATTTGTGATTTCGTGGACTGCTTTCCAGTCTTGCATTACCACTTTTGGCTGCATAAACACTGAATTTTGCGCCTCAATTGTATCGTTTCAGAGTGTATTGTTGCGTTGCTTCCAAATACTTTGCAAAATTCAAGCAAACAGCGTCGCTTCATCCCCTGAGAGCTGCTGTGGTACCTTGAAAATAGCATCTGCTGCAGAATTTGAATCATTCCTGGCAACCGCAACTGTTTGCGAAAATGTATACATGGTCCATATATTTTGACTATTGGGGCAATTAAAGAAAATATGATTATTATCATCATCCTTTGTGGTGCAAAAAACGTTGGAAAATTGACTCCATTTTCACGTAGTCGAAACCGCGGTGGAATGCACCGTCTACTAATTCGTCAAAGCAGATTTAAGATAAAAGCGATAAGCA
This sequence comes from Medicago sativa, assembly GCF_051527215.1. Classification (NCBI taxonomy): domain Eukaryota; kingdom Viridiplantae; phylum Streptophyta; class Magnoliopsida; order Fabales; family Fabaceae; genus Medicago; species Medicago sativa. Next base: position 6,541,900 of record NC_140751.1, on the reverse strand, counting down.
CTCCTTACCTTAACTATCGATTTTTCTCAACGCGCCAAATACATTTATCTTCCATCACCTAGTGTTATAACTTATAGCTGAGTATTGGCAATTCCATGTATAAGAATATCAACCACCCTTGTGTTGTCAGGCAAAGTTATCCCGCACCTTGAGGTATAAGAGGAGAAATATCAAAATGCCAATTTTCATTCCACAATGGATGATGATCCAAAGTAGCATGAAGGAAATCACATCTATGCAGGAAGAAGATGAAGGAAATTTTGCTTCTGGGACATCGATTGCAGTTTTTTAATCAAATGTGTCCCTCCATTGGTATTTGTAGGGACTAATATTATATTAAGCTTGTAATATTGAAGATTAATTTGAAATTAAGTAAATAATGTCAGTCATTTAATAACTTGTTCGGATAGAAGGACAAACTCGATTAACATTTTACAATTTCATATAAAAATTAAATCGATGTGCACCATATTTAAATACAGTGTTGGACGAAACAATTGTCGTCCAAATGACATTTCTCAAAAGAAATTCACAAGAGATGTCTCAAATTCACACCTTCAGTTTTTATGGCAGATAAACTTTTCTTGACTCACTACATTACTAGAAATTAAATTTAAAAAGTGTAGTATTCTATCCCTGATGCACTAAAAATCCCGTCACATGATTTTTAATGGATTTAGCGATGACCCAATCTCCAAAATGTTATTGACCTAAAATTCGTAATTGTATTCTGTCACAGATGGATACATAATTTATCTGTCACTAATAAGCACTACTTAAATGATTAGAGTACCACCATTCTAGTTCTACCTCTAATTAGTATTTTCAGCACATAATCAAAATTGTCCTTGGCATCAATCAAAAAAATCATCCAACAGTAACAAACACATTTTTCTTAAATAGGTTGATATGATATGATTAGCGTATGTAAAAATATTTGTTAGGAGAATTCAATATTTTAAATGGATCTTAGTTATCTCAAGGGGGTTGGTCTCCACAATTGCGTACGGATGATACCTTTGGTTTATATAAAAATTGCTTAGTCTGATAGATTTAAAATTGCTTACTGCACCTCTAATTTGGTTACTCTTTTTTTTAACTACACAACCTTGTTGTTTACACCTCCCTCTGCTTAAATCCTTAAAACACTACACAAATTACTATTAACACCTCCCTTTCTACCCAATTTTACCAATGTACCTCTGTTTGCACTTTACTTTCTTATTTTTGTTAAAAACGCTATTTCTTTCCCATTCTTTAACCTACTAACTAACCGATCTATTTCCTCCTTACCTATAATTCAATAATTGCGAATAATTTAACTAATAATATCTAACAAACAATTCACTAATAATAATAATATTAATACTAAAATTATCTAATAATAATATTAACTAGACTTTCGACCCGTGCTATCGCACGGGTCTTATCGACTGTAATAGAAAGCAATAAATAATCTTTGACCCGTGTAATGTACGAATTTGATGTGCTATTTACTATTCGAGTAAATTATTATTTATAAATTAAACATATATTAAATAAAGTTGGGTTAATAGTGTTTTTCACCCCTGTAATATAGGCCATTTCCGGTTTTCGCCCCTGTAAAAATTCCGGTTTGATTAATGCCCTTGTAAAATTTTTTTTTTCCGGAAAACACCCCTCCCCCCTCCAACTCAGCAGATTCGCTGACGTGGCGCTGACTTGGCTTTTTTTTTTTTTCATTTTTTATTTTTTTTTAATGCCACGTGTAAAAAAAAAATTCCAGGTCATATTTTTTTTAAAAAAATATTTAAAAATAAATTTTAAAAAATAAAAAAATCCAAAAAATAATAAAATATTCAGTTTTTTTTCCAGAAAATTAAAAAAATCGAAAAAAAATAAAAAAAATCATAAAAATAAAAAAGTTTTTTAAAAAAAATTTTAAAAATCGAAAATAATTTTTAAAAAATAAAAAATCCAAAAAATCATAAAAACATTCAGTTTTTTTAAAAAAATTAAAAAATCGAAATATAAAAAAACAGAAAAATAGTCATATTTTTTTTCCAAAAGATTTTAAAACCGGAAAAAAAATAGATTTTGTTGAAAAATTTAAAAATTAGAAAAAACCTATTAAGATTGTTTTTGGAAATTTAAAAAATCAGAAAATATTATCAGATTTTTTCAAAATTAAAAAGATTTTTAAAAATTCTGCAATTTAATTTTCAAAATACAAAAAAAGTAAATTTTCAAAATTAAAAAAAAGGTCAGATTTTTTATAAAACATTCTGGAAATTTTTTTTTTTTTTAAAAATCTGAATACAAATATAGAAAAATTCAGATTTTTTATTCGAAAATCTTATACCACAATTTTAATAAAATATTGCGAAAAAAATCATATCATTCCAAAAATTATTTTTTTTGTCTAATGATTCTAACAAAAATCCATTTTGGGGCTATAGTAAGACTTTTTATTCTCAAATAACATCAAAGGGTTTTGCCATCGTGGTGAAAAGATTTTATGAGATTTATGATTTATGATTTCTACCTCCTCTAAGGAAGAGCTTAATTATAGGAAAAATGGAATTTCCATGACTTTTATAAAAACCTCTAAATTTGTATTCAGATTTTTAAAAATTAATTTTTTTTCCAGAATGTTTTATAAAAAATCTGACCTTTTTTTTAATTTTGAAAATTTACTTTTTCTGTATTTTGAAAATTAAATTCCAGAATTTTTAAAAATCTTTTTAATTTTAAAAAAAATCTGATTATATTTTCTGATTTTTTAAATTTCCAAATACAATCTTAATAGGTTTTTTCTAATTTTTAAATTTTTCAAAAAAATCTAATTTTTTTTTCCGGTTTTAAATTTTTTAAAAAAACTGAATGTTTTAATGATTTTTTGGATTTTTTATTTTTTAAAAATTATTTTCGATTTTTTAAATTTTTTTTAAAAACTTTTTTATTTTTATGATTTTTTGGATTTTTTTTATTTTTTTTCGATTTTTTTAATTTTTTGGAAAAAAAACTGAATATTTTATTATTTTTTGGATTTTTTTTATTTTTAAAAAAAATATGACCTGGAAATTTTTTTTTACACGTGGCATTAAAAAAAAATAAAAAATGAAAAAAAAAAGCCAAGTCAGCCGCCACGTCAGCGAATCTGCTGAGTTGGAGGGGGAGGGGTGTTTTCCGGAAAAAAAAAATTTTACAAGGGCATAAATCAAACCGGAATTTTTACAGGGGCGAAAACCGGAAATGGCCTATATTACAGGGGTGAAAAACACTATTAACCCAATAAAGTTTTATCTAAAAAGGTGCAGTTTTTTTTTTTTTTTTTTGTGTCCAGGATTCGAACCCCAGACCTTGCATATATTATGCATTATCCCTACCAACTGAGTTAAGCTCACAGGGTAAAAAGGTGTAGTCTAGCAGTTAATGGGTTGAGACGTTTCTTAAAAAAATATGTTGAGACATTAAAATATAAGATATAAGTTATTTTGAGTTGTTTGACTTGTTTTATTATTAATGACTTGAAGGTTGATCGATTAAAAAAACCTTAAACGTTGATGCTAACCGAGGTGCGTCTTTTGAATATAAAAAAAATATTCAGTGTTATACGAAATGCATAAGTGATTCAGCTTTAGAAATCGTACACAGAAGCACACGTGAATTTGGTAACAAAGAAATTTTATATTACGATCAAAGATGAATAACTATATTTTAAACTTTATACAATAGAATAGAGAAATTTGAATAATCATAACATGACATGTGTTTCTATCACGTAATGTCTTTAAATTTGAATCATATAGCAATATTGCATACATATTCAGATCTTTTCCATTACATAAATAACGATATTTCAAACTATTTATCGATGTAAAAGTAGATTATGGAAGATAAATTTTAAGATTGCTAATACCCTTCAAAACATTGAAACTGAAACAGTATTTCATTGAACATGAAAAAGAAAATTTGAAGAGTGCTAACACCAATCAAAATACAACGGGTAGTGAGCATTGAAACCTTCGTATGATGACAAATCATTTATAACAAATCCCATTAGACGGATGATTTGGTGGAAATGAAGCACATGAATACTATAGATAAAAGGAATAAATATTCTATACCAAATATTCCTATCCTATAGAAATGAAAGCCATGTAATTACAATAAAAGCAATTAGAACTAAACTATACAAAGTTATCAACTTAGAATCAAGACACAATATAAATACTCTTATAACATAATCCAAATTAAATACAAAAGCACCTAAACCTCAAACACAAGATTGGAACCACCGCTTGACCATTTTTTTCATTTCCAAAATTTAGTAGTATGTTACCTTTATGGAAAATGGGTAAAATGCAATACAAAATTACATTTTCGATGCAGCTCATAAAATGAGGACGGTGCACCATTTTTTTATTGGAATTCAAATTGGCAAAGACTTTGGAGGGAAATTTTAGGGTTAACAATTTTAGTAATTAATGCAGCACAATTAGAGGGAAAATTCTAGGTTTAGGTGTTGCATGACCTAATAAGCTTTAAGAATAAGAGATAAACTAATATTATAAATCAGGGTGTTACAAAAACCATTAGTAATAGAGAAATTGAAGGAGATTTTGGAAAGCTTTGAAGAAATCTGAGTAAGTTTCTATGAAGAATTGCTTGGTGTTCTTGAGCAATGCTGAGAGTTAGGGTTGCAAAAGTGTGAAAAGAGAAGAATGAAGGAGAAAAAGTGTTTAAATATCTTTCTAAGAGAGAGAGAGAAAGAGAAAGTTTTGAGTTTTTCTTGTAAAAATCAGCCACGTGGCCACACTCAAAACTGACGGTTGCGTGCTTTGGGGCATTTAAGTGACTTATAGAAGTTTCAAAACCTGCATTATGGCCCACTAATTCACTGAGAAAGTGGCGCCATAATGACTTTTCTGCATATATGAGTTGAAAAGACTGTTTTTGCAAAAGTAGTCATGATGATGATGACGTCAACATACTACCTTGGAAATATGGAAAAGTTTTAAAAAAAATGTCACTTTTCTCTTTCATTCAAGATCCAGTCGGAAATTACATTTTTTGGGGAGAAATTTGTTAGGTTGTATTTTCAACACACTCAATTCGACAAGAAAGAATATGTCAAGTTGGGAATGATATTTGATCACGTTCTAGATGGTTGTTGCTTCAACAGATTTGGGAACACTTGGCATATTTGAGATTGCAAAGCCATTTAGTTTCGATTGCATAAATTCATATTGTTTTGTGTAGAGACAAGATCAAGAGGTCGAAAACATGTGGGAGCTTGTCAAGAATCTGAGAAACATAACAAGACACGCGTCAAAGGATTTGTCTGTGACTGTTATTTTCTGTTATTTCTTACTAAGTATATATAGTGGTTTTGGATAAGAAATAAGGGTCACAAATCATTCACAAAAACCGTAAACACTCAAATTATTCATGTTACAACGATAAACGATTTATAAGCAAATGTATGATTACGTGCACCAATTTTCTTCTTATTTAATCAAATGTTGTTTCTTTAAAGATTGCTTGCATTTACTTTAATTTTTCTTTTACTTCTAAACCAATTTTCACTCGTTCGAAATAGTTAGTTAAATTCAACTTTTTACATTCAAATCTATGAACATGATGAATATTCAAACATTTTTTAGAAATATTGCACAAATATGTTCTAGGATTTACTAGTTTGATACTGCAAGTAACTAATTTAAAACTAGTGATTGTTTACCAAAAACACCGGTAAACACTTGTGCCCCATGACATTTTTTTTTTGTTGAAGAAAGCTAACTAGCCCACCTAAATTGAAACGAGAGAGATTCGAATCTGAGACCTTGAGAGAACACACTCAAAGGTCTCAAACCAATATCACCAGACCAACACAAATGGGCCCATGAAGGATTTCATATGCGGAGAATTCTGCTCTTTACCCAAACATGCGAAGAATTCACGTTGGAGTTGATGCTACATGCGCAGCAGACTTGCATGACAGTGGCAGTGGCAGTAGCTGCTGCCTTGTTCCATCTGTCCCTGTTTAGTGCAATCATTCAATAATTTATTTGGTACAACCATTCATTGATTCATCCAGAACTCGAAATTTAGAGAACATGCAGTCATTCAATAATAATTTAGAAAGACAATTTTAACGAAAAATAACGTAAATGTCATAAATAAGGCCAACCGCGCAAATGTAAATATAGTACAACCAAAATGTCAAGAAAATACTACAAGTCATAAAAAAAAGTCATAAACTAAGACCCTACTGCTGCTACTCCTGCGGACTATGACTCCTAGACCTCCTCCTCGGAACCTGCGGATGGTCAAACACGCTATAATCGGTCCGGAGGCCCTCCAAAATGCTAAAGAAGAGTGGATTTGAAACCACCTCTGGAATCCCCATCGCATGCTCCACTCTGTCTTTCATGCTGCTGATGACCTGCAATGGATCGGGAGGATGTCTGGCCCACTCCTGGTCAACAAGAATATTCTGGTAGACAGGTCTCGGCATGACAATATCAGGCTCTGGAGCAGGGTTAACGATGTGAAGATGGGACACACGGTAGAACCACCTAACGTACCTATCTTAATGCTTCCAAGGCTCGTCGTCTGGGACCTGGGCACCCCTCTGCTGGTGGGGAACGACATGCAGAGCAAACTCCAAGAAGGCAGCAACCACATCTGCTGGGGCAAGAGGCATAACCGTAGTAGGAGGTCGGGGAACCTTCTGAACATGTCCGTACTGCCTCATCACCTGCTCCAGCAAGTGATGCACCATCCTCTGTCTGCCGACCATGATCCATCCAGAGTACCAGCATACGTCATGAAAAGGTGTCACTTCTCGTCAGTGCTCGTACGACCTCCAGGTGACATGACAATGCTCCATCGAATCCAACAAGCCTCTGAAGTGGTCAGCATCAGCAAACCCCCTTTTAGGTTTCCATCTACCCACATACGGGTCCTCCCGGTCGTAACCTAGATATCTGGACCTCGAAACCACATGTCTGAAGTGACATATAACCCATCCTTGCAAAAACAAAGAGACAAATCTATATCAGCACACGAGTGTCATACAAGAAACTATACATTTACGTTTAACTTAAAAAAAGAAGAAATAATATATTACTATAAGCAAGCTCATGTAACCACCAACTGAGCCAACATTTGAGTCTGAGGTAAGATTCATCTGCTCATACAATAAAGCAAGTCCCATCACGCCCCATGACCACGTGCCTATGTTAGCCAAATCCCGAATCGCAAGCATCCACAACAGACTTACGGTTTTGCTGTTCTTGCTGGCAAAAAGGGTGTAGCCAAGCAAGAGCAACAAGAACGCCTTGACACAGACAGGCCTAATACGACTCAGCTCCTGCTCCTCCTCCTCTGATAAATCCTCCCCAGCAAATGGTTACACCTGTTCAATAGGTGGTCATAACGGTCTTTCAGGGCCGTGTAAAAGACAGAGGCACCGAAATCAGTCACCTGCCCAACCGCATCCTCTACCGAAAACAAAAGGTGGGTCACTAGCAGATCTACAACATGGTCATGATCTAAATCCTCCTTGTGAATGAGCCGTCCAGCGACGGGGATGCCCAGGAGATAAGAAACATCATCCAGTGGATGGTCATCTCCCCAACAGGCAGATGGAAGCTTCCAGTCTCCTGATGCCATCTCTCAGCCATGGCACACACTAAACTGTGGGAGATGTTGTCGTACCCAGTCAGAAGGAGGGGCCTTAGACCTGATCTATCAACCCGTTCCCAGAACCAAGGGTTAGCATCTACCGGCAATGGAAGGGACAAGGCAGAAAGCTTCAGTTTCCTCCCGTGCGAGATGCCTTTCATCTTACGATGCACTTGCAACTGAAATACAAAAAAAATAATTAAATATGTAAAATAAACATGAAATAATAAACTATAAATATTCTACGTAAAATAAACATGAAATAATAAACTATAAATATTCTACGTAACATAAACTTTGACATAATAATAAACTATAAATATTCTACGTAACATAAACTTTGACATAATAATAAACTATATATATTCTATGTAACATAAACTTTGACATAATAATAAACTATAAATATTATACGTAACATAAACTTTGACATAATAATAAACTATATATATATTCTACGTAACATAAACTTTGATATAATAATAAACTATATATATTATACATTAAAAATAAATAAATTATACTTAAATATGTAAAATAAGCATGACATATTCTACGTAGTTATACTTAACTTAAATAAACATAACATATTATACGTAAAATAAACTTCACATAATAGTAAATTATCATTAAATTAAATAAAGCAATTTATGCTTACTGTTTTATCGTTCCAGAGCTTGCATGCCACGTGTTTACCGAAGTTCGATAAAAGTGACAACTCGTAAGGCCCCCTGGAAAGCCCCCATCCTCGTCCTCCATAACAGGCTCTGCATGCTGGTGCCCAGGATGCTGCTCAGGATGCTGCTGAGGATGCTGCTGCTGAGGAGGCTCGACATACTGCTGCTCAGGCTGATACCCCTCGTGAAACTGCGGGTGATACTCATACCCCTTCTGATAGTGATAACCCGGCTGAAATCCAGCCTGCTCCTAATAATGCTGATCCTGATAAGCCAGCTCCTGATAATGCTGCTCATGATGGTACTGTGGAGGGTCCATAATCTGGGATGCACCCGTCTGTGACGTCGATCCCCCCGCAACATCAACAGTAGCAGCACTCGTGGCCCCCAGTCTCCCTCGACCTCGACCAGCCGGAGGATGTAACACTTGCTTCTCCCTCCGTGCACTACTAGTAGGGGCACACCTCCCAGCTCTAAAACCGTCATTCCTCTCCTGCTCAGACATATCTGCACAAAAAGCAAAAAATATTTAACATATTTGCACATAATTTCGACAGCAACAACACACGTGTCATCTTTAACAATACAACAACAACACTATAATGTCGACAATGTCATTTGAATCCATAAACTACCACATTGCAGTCAAATTAACTATAATCAACATTAACAAACATAACTCTAACTAATTACATCATTAACAATCCAAAAAAACAAAAAAACATCATTGAGTCATTTTACCGAACATGTAGTGTGCAATTTTCAAACAACTATGTAATCTACCATTTTCGAAACCCTAAACTACCACATTGTACCCTAAACAACATCTAAACAACAATTCCTAAGTTAAATCATCACTAACAATCATAATCTTTAACATGCAAGACAATTTTTTAAAAACCTAAAAATGTTAATTTTCTACAAAAATTTGAAAATTTCAACCAAAATAATGCAAAAAAAAAGTAGTATAATAATCACTTACTTGATATTATGGACGAAATTTGGTTTGATTGGCGCAAGAATGGTGAAATTTGGATTTGGGGGTGAAAATCCCGTTTTTTGAAAACTTGAGAAATGGAGGAATGAATGTTCTGTGTTGCTGTAACTGACTTAAGTAACGCTGCGCAACTTAAGTCACGCTGCGCAACTTAAGTTGCGTTAACGTTATAACTGGCGTAAGTGATGAGTCATTATTTAGCTGGTTTTTATATATTATTTAGTTTCGTTTTATTTAGATTTGATTTGATTTTATTTTAATATTGTTTCCTTTTTGAGGTATTTTACTTCAATTGCATATTTTTATATTTCAGGAATGAATATTTGATGGAAGGAGTCTTGGAGCAAAAGAAAGGAGTCTGGAGCTGATTCGGAGCAAAAATACGAAAGATTCGGGAACAAAAATATATTCCCCCAAGTCAGAAGCTTGGCACGACCCGTGCCAACATGCGGCACGGCTGTGCCACCTCCCAGAAGCTCTTTTTGCTGCTTTTGCTTAGGGCCCAAGCTACTCTGTTTTAGTTTTACCAAATAGCCCTTGTAGTTGCTTAGATTTTAAGTCGATTGTAAACTATAAATAGAGTAGCCTCCCATCACAAATATCCATCTTTATTTCTTGGAATTCAATAGTGACAATTGTTTTCTTAATAAAGTTCTTTTATTTCTTTTATTATCCCAAATATCAATTCATAAAACGCAAGTGGAGTTTTGATATTCGAACAAGTGAATCTAGACAAGGATTGCGAAACATGAAAATAGTCTAACAAACCTTGAGACACATAAAGTTTCGAGCTTCAAGGATTCCAAAAGCAATCACCCATGAAAATAGGTGTGGTTGTTGGAGGAACACACTCACTAAGACTGAAAGGAGATGTGATAGGCCAAAGAGAAACTTGTCTTTAGAAATTAGGACTAACGTGAAATTATAAGTTTAAGGGTTTGTTTGTGAAGGATTCGTCATTACGATGAAACCAATAATCCCAAGGCTCTCTTTTTATTATTGTATTTCTTTTTAATCAGATGAACCTCCTACTTTATAATCTTTCTCCTCCTCTAATCATTCTCTGAAAGTTAATTAAATTGAACAACTCCCTAGCGGAACGATACTCTCTTTTACTACTACTTCGATAGACCGTGCACTTGCGGTTTGACCTATCAGTAAATTAACTCACGTAGCTTGAGTTAACATGCGTAAGGGCAAAATTGTCTTTTACTTTGGGAATGAGCAAAATTGTTTGGGTAAAGAGCAGAATTCATCTGCGGATATCCATAGGTGCGATTTTTTTCCATCCCTAAAAAGAATTAGGGCCCGTTTGTTTTAGCTTTTTTCAAATAGATTTTTGAAGTGTAATACTCCCTCTGGTCACTATTATAAGCAAAAAACAACTTTTTTGATTCATTGAATAAGTGATGTATGTAGCCATTAATATAGACCACATACATTATTTATTTAATGAACCTAAAAAGTAGTGTTTTGCTTATAATAATGACCGGAGGGAGTATGTTTTTGTTATAATTTTTTTAACAAAGAAATTTTCAAGGAAAGCTTCAAATATAAAATCCGTTTGAATAGCTTACCTTAAAATGTCATTATAAGTATTTCATCATTTTGTTAAAAAAAAATTTGGAGACTAAATTTTGAAAAAATCTCTAAAAAAAAAAGCTATTTGAAATAGCTTTTCATAAAAATCATTTTTGAAAAATATCATTTTGAAAAAATATGTAATTTTTACTATGTAAAATCTCGAACAATGAATATTTAAGTTAGTGAATGTCAAAATCCCTTTTTTAACTTATACTAAATGAGTTTGAAATAACTTCTACTATTTTTTACTAAATTTCCAAAAAAATCTATTTTTAAAAATACAAAGGAAAATCCAGTTTTTTAGAATCTTAGTCTCCACAATTGCGCGCGGTTGATGCCTTTGGTTTACCTAAAAAGTTGGGCGGTCTGGTAGATTTAAAAGACATATTTAGTATGTGTTTTTGACTTTTTTTTGTGTGTGGCTAGATAGACATCTAGCAAGCTATCATTCTCTATTTAAAAAAAAGTTTGGTTTGATTTGGGCATACATAGACTAAATTGAAGACCTCTTAACATATAAAAAAAGTTTGGTTTGATTTGGGCATACCATAGACTAAATTGAAGACCTCTTAACATATAGTACCCAAAAGAAGGAAAAAAAATCAAATATGTAGATTGATTAAAAAAAAAAATCAAATATATAGAATGTGTATATCTTACCGAGAGAATAGAAGATGCACAAACAAATATAGAATGTGTGTTTAATTACTAGGTTATTATAGAAACCCTAATCGGTTCTGCATACCTAACCTCTGTTTATAGAAACCCTAATCGGTTCTGCATACCTAACCCCTCTTATTTCTCTCCCCTTTATTCTTCTCTTTCTAGTGCTACGTACTCACACTTCATTGCTAATAATATGGATAGCGAGGGCAACCTTCACAATGCCGTTTCTTCTCCATCGCTGACTGAAGAAACAATCACCAGAACCCTAACAACATTATCATTGTCGAATTGCACCATACCGCAGCTTCCCACTCTTCCTTTGGATCTCATCTCAGAGATCCTCTGTAGACTCCCAGTGAAGCTTCTCCTTCAACTCCGGTGCGTTTGCAAGTCATGGAATTCTCTTATCACCGATCCAATATTCGCTGGGAAACACCTCTGCCTCTCAACTAAGCTCCTCGTTCACACCTCAACACATTCATATCTCTCCCATCTCCCATCCATGTATGTTCTAAAGTCTTATCCACTCGACTCCGTTTTCACAGATGTAACTACCAACCATATTACACAGCTTGAGTTTCCTTCCGACCGTTATGTTTACTTTGTTGGCTCATTCAATGGCATCATATGTCTTGCAATTGATTATGGAGGCTTCGTTACCGTTCAATTGTGGAACCCTTCCATTAGAAAAATCAAGGAATTGCCCTCTCTTGAAAAGCAACAAAATCCTTATCAGGTTTTGATGATGTATGGCTTCGGCTATGATGCAGTTTCTAATGATTACAAGGTAGTGGTTGTTTTAAAACACACTGTTAATTTTGTTGACAGCCATGAATTGAAGGTTCATACTTTGGGCACCGATGTTTGGAAAAGCATTCAGAAATTCCCTTTTGATTATGCTGCTCGGCAACCATCAGGAAACTTTATGCACGGTACGGTTAATTGGTTGGTTTCTTATGAAAATAAAAATCCACATATTGTTTCTCTTGATCTGGAGAATGAGTCTTGTAAAGAAATTTTGCTGCCTGCTGATTATGGAGTGGTAGATGCTTATAAATATTTGAAGTTGGGTGTGTTGAGAGATTCTTTGTGCATTGTTATTGGTCATGATGTTTGGGTTATGAAGGAACATGGAAATCAAAACTCGTGGACTAAATTGTTCACTATTTCTTGCCACTTTCAAAATATTAAAAAGTGTCATGCCACTTTCAAAGTACTACATATGTTTGAGGATGGCCAAGTGTTGTTGAAGTATAGAAACAGATTGACATGGAAGTTGATGTTTTACAATTCTAGAAATGGTACTTTTAAGTTTACTAAGGTTGAAAACACGTTTGAGGTATGCATTGAGAGTGTGATATCACCTTGTTCTTAGTGCTATAATGTAGACGTGGTTCTATATCACATGAGAATGAGACTAAACTAGACTTTATATGTTAATTTCTGTTTATGGTATTTGTTTTGTACTTGTTCTGATTATTGGTTACCTCATGGATCATTGTCAAGTAATGTTCATTTGAATATGTAGCTTGAGAAATTGTAGTTATTTTTACTTATTTGTTTGTTTGAGGTCTTTGTTCTCTCATCATGTATTTCATTTTCTATGTTTTGAGGTTAGATGAAAATATCAACTTAGATGTTATGCCAAGTCATTAGTATATTTGTTATGCCAAGTCATTTTCTATAGTGCTGTTGATTATTACAACTGAAATTGTTTCAATATTTTTGACAAAGATAAAGTTGTGTAAATACTATGAGTCAGCAAGCCTTAGTGAAGAGTGTACTAACACATTATATTATGTCAATGCGTTCTTTACAAATGCCAGTTTTGTATCAGTCTTGCAGCAAGAGTTTTGGCTGAATAAACACTGAATTTTGCGCCTCAATTGTATTGTTTCCGAGTGTATTGTTGTGTTGCTTCCAAATACTCCACACAATACAAGCAAACAGTGCTGCTTCATCCCCTGCGAGCTGCTGTGGTACCTTGAAAATAGCATCTGCTGCAGAATTTGAGTGATGCCGCAACTGTTTGCAAAAATGTACACATGTTCAATATATTTTGACTATTGGCGCAATTAAAAAAAAATATTATTACTATCAGAGCATTGTTTGTGGTGCAAAAAACACAAGTAGTTGGAAAATTGACTCCTTTTTTCACGTAGTCGAAACCGCGTTGGAATGCACCGTCTACTAATTCGCCAACCAGATTTTTAGTTTTCAGAGGAGATTTAATTTTCCAAATCAAATTCAATGAACCATCCATTCTGAAATGAGTGGTGTCAATTAATTCTTGAAGACAAAATTTTTTCTCAAAGCGCCAAATACATTTATCTTCCATCACCTAGTGTTGTAACTTATAGCAGAGTATTGACAATTCTAGGAGTAGGAAAAAATAACAGCCACAATCAGGCAAAATCAACATCCATGCATAAGAATATCAGCCACCCTTGCGTTGTCAGGCAAAGTTATCCCGTCACCTTGATGTATAAGAGGAGAAACATCAAAATGCCAATTTTCATTCCACATTGACAATATAAAATTGGGATTCTGCCGGACAAAGCTTGTATGATGATCCAAGGTAGCATGAAGGAAATCATATCTATACAAGATGAAGGAAACTTTGCTTCTGGGACATCTATTGCAGTTTTTTAATCAAATGTGTCCCTCCATTGGTATTTGTAGGGACTAAAATTATACTAAGCTTGTGATATTGAAGATGAATTTGAAATTATGTAAATAACGTCGCAAACATTTAATAACATGATCAGATAGAAGGACAAACTCGATTAACATTTTACAATTTCATATAAAAATGAAATTGATGTGCACCATATATAAATACAGTGTTGGATGAAACAATTGTTGTCCAAATAACATTTCTCTAAAGAAATTCACAAGCGATGTCTCAAATTTACAGTTTTTATTGCAGATAAACTTTTCTTGACTCACTATACTACTAGAAACTAAATTTAGAAAGGGTGGTATTCCATCTCCTTCATGCACTAAAAATCATGTCACATGAGATTTAATTTAACGATGACCCAGGCTCCGCAATGTTATTGACCTAAAATTCGTAATTGTATTCGTCACACAGATGGATACAGAATTTATCTATCACTAATAAGCACTACGTACTTAAATGATTAGAGTACTGCCGTTCTAGTTCTACCTAGTATTTTCTGCACATAATCAGAATTGTCCTTGGCATCAATCAAAAAAATCATCCAACAGTAACAAACACATTTTTCTTAAATAGGTCAGTCTGATACCAACATAGTGTGACACAATAGATAGATATTTTTTTGTCAAAAAAAAAAGAGGTAGATGTTTTAGCTCCTTAACCATTTGGTCAAATATTCGATTTGCGTATGGAAAAATATTTGTTAGGAGAAGTCAATCTTTTAAATGGATCTTAGTCACCTCAAGGGAGTTGGTCTCCACAATTGCTTGCGGATGATACCTTCGGCTCAGATAAAAATTTCTTAGTCTAATTGATTTAAAAGATCATTTTATAGTATGTGTTTTTGACTTTTTTTAGCTAATGACATCTAGGAAAGTTTATCATTCTCTATTTAGAAAAAGAGTTATCATTTTATAGTATGACTAGATTGTAGAACCATGTGGGTCGGTCTGACAAGTTCACAACCCTAAATATTTTTGGTAGATAAGCGAAATGAAAAATTATTTTAAAATCACACAAACAAATGATTTGTGGTTTAATTTTTTTTTTTAACTAAATAGACTTCTCAAAACATTAACCTCTACTATTAAAAAAAAAGTTGCCTAAATATCCTTTTTTCGCCCCTTAACTATTTTTTTTTGTATCACTTTGGTCCCATAATTAATTTTTGGATTATTTGAGTCCCTTGAGTTCATCTCTATTACACATTCTATTCCCTTCCGTGAAGGGGTTAACCCAAAATGTCTTAGGTGGACTAACAATATAGGTGTTCCACTATAATCGTCATTAATTTTTTAATCTTAGTCATTATTGTTCTATTTGTTAAAAATCAAACCATTCGATATTCAAGGTCTATTATAAGTAATAGTGCACTATGACGACCTGATGTTTTTTCCCTATCTTCGTCTTCTTCAAACATCTTTATCATCTTCAACATCACCTTCATCAACCTTCACAAAAAAACCACTAAAACCCTTCTCTCTCTCTCTCTCTCTCTCTCTCTCTCTCTCGCTCTCTCTCTCTCTCTCTCTCTCTCTCTCTCTCTATTTCTATTTCTCTTCCTATATCTCAAAGCTTCTTTCTCTCACATAACCCTTTCTCTCCCTTCGGAACGCCCTCTCTTTATCTCAAATCCATTCCTTCCTTTGAACCCAATCAAAGCTCTCTTTGATGGTGATAGTGACAAATCCAATCGTGTCCCGTCCAACCTCAATCGCAGCTCTCTGAAATTTCATACGCAAATTAAAACTTAATCCCTTGTTTCTCTCTAAAACCCAATCACAACTCAATCCATTCCTTCCAACACAACTGAACTCAATCAAACTTGGCTAAAATTGATCTTTGTTTCAAACTCATCTCTCTCACCCTTTCACTTTGATTATGGAAGCCTTTTCTTCTTCTAAACAAGATTTTACAGAAGAAGATCAATGATATTAATTATTGTGGAAATGAGAATTTTTTTTTATTAACGAAGCCATTAAAAAAATTGTTTTTTAAGGTAAGGTTTGATTGAAGTTTTGTGACTGATTAAGAAATGAGAATGTTGTGCTGTGGTGTGATAGAAATTGTTTTTTTTTTCTTCTAGTTTTTTTTGTGAAGGTTTATAAAGTTCATGATGATGAAGATGAATATGAGGTATTCTGGTTTTCTTCTTCTTCTGGCCTTGTTTGATGTTGTGTTGTGGGAAGAAGATGAATAGGAGGGAAGAATATGAGTTAACATTTTTCTATTAAAAATGACGGAAGGGACTAATTTGTATAATAGAGATGAATTTAAGGGACTTAAACGGACCAATAATTAAGTATGGGAGCAAAGTGATACAAAAAAATAGTTAAGGAAAGAAAAGAGCCATTTAGCCAAAAAAAAGTTTTAAA
Organism: Medicago sativa; assembly: GCF_051527215.1. Classification (NCBI taxonomy): domain Eukaryota; kingdom Viridiplantae; phylum Streptophyta; class Magnoliopsida; order Fabales; family Fabaceae; genus Medicago; species Medicago sativa. The sequence goes on along the minus strand of NC_140751.1, from coordinate 6,525,247 downwards.
CGGGTCTGATGTAGGTTGAACTGTAATCTCTGTCGGTCTAATTCACCCACACCCTTAATTTTGAAAGGAAGAAAAAGAAAAGAATCAAGGACATAGTAAAAAATTAAGTAGGCTAAATTGTGCTTCCGGTCCTTTAGAATTTATTTGGTTTCACTTTGGTCTTTTAACTAGTTTTCGTTCCGTCTGAGTCTATTAAATATCGCCATTACTCAAGTAAGATCTATTCCTCCTCAATATTTAACCTCAAATATCTAAGATGGAACAACATTATAGGTGGTCCACGAAAAACCACATTAATTTTGTTAATTTTAACCATTTGATTTTTTTGTCAAAATTAAAATCCATGAACCATCCACAAATAATTATTTTCTTCATCAAATTCATAGTCCTTCTTCATACAAACAAAAGAAAAATAAATTAAAATAGAAAAACTAATTAAGAAAAAAAACTATCTCTCTTTGTTTGGTAAATAAATAGTTAAGAGATCATTCCTTAAGGCATTGTTTGCGAGTTTGGAGAGGAATGGAGGGGAGTGGTTTGGACAAAAAAAAAAGAGAGGAAGACGCAAGTGGAAGAAATAGAAGAAATCATTCACAAAAACCTTAAACACTCCAATTATTCATGTTGCAACGAGAAACGAGTCATAGGAAAATGTATGATTATGTGCACCAATTTTCTTCTTATTTAATCAAATGTTGTTTCTTTAAATATTGCTTGCATTTACTTTAAGTTTTCTTTTACTTCTAAACCAATTTTGGCTCGTTCGAAATAGTTAGTTAAATTCATCTTTTTACATTCAAATATATGAACATTCAAACATTTTTGTGAACTATTGCACAAATATGTCATAGAATTTACTAGTTTGATACTGCAAGTAACAAATTTAAAACTAGTGATTGTTTACCAAAAAACATCGGTTAACACTTGCGCCCATGACATTATTTTTTAAGAAAGCAAACTAGCTCACCGAAATTGACACGGCAGAGATTCGAATCTGAAACCTTAAGAGAACACACTACAAGGTCTCAAACCAATACCACCAGACCAACACAAATGAGCCCATGAAGGATTTCATCTGCGGATATCCACGGGTGCAATTTTTTTGCCATCCCTAGAGAGGATTAGTTTCCACAATTGCGAGCCGATGATAACTTTGATTTACCTAAAAAATTGGGCGGTCTAGTAAATTTAAAATAATTATTTTTTGGCTAGATAGACCTCTAGCAAGCTATCATTCTCTATTTAAAAAAAAGTTTGGTTTGATTTGGGCATACCATAGACTAAATTGAAGACCTCTTAACATATACTCCCTCCATTCCTTTTCTTTTGATGTTTTAGGTGATTGCACAAATATTAAGGAATCATTAAATTATAGGAATAATTGTAAGGTTTATACTAAAATATCCTTACTTACTCCTTGATTTTTTTTCTCAAAATTCTAATCTCCTTAATTATTGAAACTCACCACACAAATTGCATTTATTATTTAAACTTCCAATTTTCAAAGTGTGTTTTTCAACAAGGGTAAAATTGGATAAAAAGTATTAAAAATTCTAAAACATCAAAAGTTTTGGAATAAAGTTTAACCTCTAAAACATCAAAAGAAAAGGAATGGAGGGAGTAGTACCCAAAAGAAGAAGAAAAAAAATCAAATATGTAGATTGATTAAAAAAAAATCAAATATATAGAATGTGTATATCTTACCTTTTTTTATTTTGACAAGATGTATATCTTACCTAAAGAATAAAAGATGCACAAACAAATATAGAATATGTGTTAAGTAGGTTATTATTGAAACCCTAATCGATTCTGCATACCTAACCCCTCTTATTTCTCTCCCTTTTATTCTTCTCTTTCTCACCAAATCAGTGCTACGTACTCACACTTCATTGGTAATAACATGGATAGCGAGGGCAACCTTCACAATGCCGTTTCTTATCCATCGCTGACTGAAGAAACAATCGCCAGAACCCTAACAACATTATCATTTTCGAATTACACCATACCGCAGCTTCCCACTCTTCCTTTGGATCTCATCTCAGAGATCCTTTGTAGACTCCCCGTGAAGCTTCTCCTTCAATTCCGGTGTGTTTGCAAGTCATGGAATTCTCTTATCACTGATCCAATATTCGCTGGGCAACACCTCCGCCTCTCTACTAAGCTCCTCGTTCACACCTTAACAATCTCCTATCTCTCCCATCTCCCATCCATGTATGTTCTAAAGTCTTATCCACTCGACTTCGTTTTCACTGACGTAACTACCAACCATATTACACAGCGCGAGTTTCCTTCCAGCCGTTATGTTTACTTTGTTGGCTCATTCAATGGCATCATATGTCTTGCAACTAATTATGGAGGCTTCATTACCATTCAATTGTGGAACCCTTCCATTAGAAAATTCAAGGAATTGCCCTCTCTTGAAAAGAAACAAAATCCTTATCAGGTTTTGATGATGTATGGCTTCGGCTATGATGCGGTTTCTAATGATTACAAGGTAGTGGTTGTTTTAGAACACACTGATAATTTTGTTGACAGCCATGAATTGAAGGTTCATACTTTGGGCACCAATGTTTGGAAAAGCATTCAAAAGTTCCCTTTTAATTATGCTTCTCGGCAACCATCAGGAAACTTCATGCATGGTACTATTAATTGGTTGGTTTCTTCCGGAAAAAAAAATCCACCTTTAATTGTTTCTCTTGATCTTAAGAATGAGTCTTGTAAAGAAATTTTGCTGCCTGCTGATTATGGAGTGGTAGATGCTTATAATTATTTGCAGTTGGGTGTGTTGAGAGATTCTTTGTGCATTGTTATTGGTCATGATGTTTGGGTTATGAAGGAACATGGAAATCAAAACTCGTGGACTAAATTGTTCACTATTTCTTGCATGCGAGATTTTCCAAAGTCTCATGCCACATGCACTTTCAAAGTACTACATATGTTTGAGGATGGCCAAGTGTTGTTGAAGCATGGAAACAGATCGACATGGAAGTTGATTTTTTACAATTCTAGAAATGGTACTTTTAAGTTTACTAAGGTTGAAAACACGTTTGAGGTATGCATTGAGAGTTTGATATCACCTTGTTCTTAGTGCTATAATGTAGACGTGGTTCTATATCACATGAGAATGAGACTAAACTAGACTTTATATGTTAATTTCTGTTTATGGTATTTGTTTTGTACTTATTCTGATTATTGGTTACTTCATGGATCATTGTCAAGTAATGTTCATTTGAATATGTAGCTTGAGAAATTGTAGTTATTTTTTACTTATTTGTTTGTTTGAGGTCTTTGTTCTTTCGTCATGCATTTCATTTTCTATGGTTTGAGGTTAGATTCTAATATCAACTTAGATGTTATGCCAAGTCATTAGTATATTGTTAGAATGACTGCTTTGAGCTGCCTGAATTTCATAATGTTTGCATCAAATCTTTCAAAATACATTGTGAAGCGAACGAATCATATTTTGTCATGCCCTTGGTCATTGTGAAGCTTGAGATAGCAAAAGAAACCCTCAGAGTAAAATCACATTATATTATGTCAATGCCTTCTTTACAAATGCCAGTTTTGTATCAGTCTGCACCAATTCTGCCCCATTTGTGATTTCGTGGACTGCTTTCCAGTCTTGCAGCGAGAGTTTTGGCTGCATAAACACTGAATTTTGCGCCTCAATTGTATTGTTTCCGAGTGTATTGTTGCGTTGCTACCAAATACTCCACAAAATACAAGCAAACAGTGCCGCTTCATCCCCTGATAGCTGCTGTGGTCCCTTGAAAATAGCATCTGCTGCAGAATTTGAGTGATCCCTGACAACCGCAACTGTTTTCGAAAATGTACACATGCTCCATATATTTTGACTATTGGCGCAATTAAAGAAAATATGATTACTATCATCATTGTTTGTGGTGCAAAAAACACAAGTAGTTGGAAAATTGACTCCTTTTTCACGTAGTTGAAACTGCGTTGGAATGCACTGTCTACTAATTCACCAAACCAGATTTAGTTTTCAGAGGAGCTTTAATTTTCCAAATCAAATTCAATGATCCATCCAGTCTGAAATGAGAGGTGTCAATTAATTCTTGAAGACAAAAGCGATAAGCATTCCTTACCTTAACTCTCGATTTTTCTCGACGCGCCAAATACATTTATCTTCCATCATCTAGAGTTATAAGTTATAGCAGAGTATTGACTATTCTAGGAGTAGGGAAATAATATCAGCCACCCTAGCGTTGTCAGGCAAAGTTATCCAAAATGTCAAAATGAAAATAAGTATATGAGGTATAAGAGAATGTCAAATAGAAATAAGTTTTTGTGACAGATAAACTTTTCTTGACTCACACTCTAATAGAAACTAAATTTAGAAAGGGTAGTATTCCATCCCTGATGCACTAAAAATCATGTCACATGAGATTTAGCGATGACCCAGGCTCCAAAATTTTATTGACCTAAAATTCGTAATTGTATTCTGTCACAAATGGATACAGAATATATCTGTCACTAATAAGCACTACTTAAATAATTAGAGCATTCTAGTTCTACCTCTAATTAGTAATTTCAGCACATAATTAGCTTGGAAACCACAATTTATAAGAGATACATATGTAGCCTTTAGGGATAAACTTATAATTTAAAGATCGACGTACACAAATGAAAATCACCACAGAATAGTTTTGGTCTGCAACAACCAACATCAGATTTGTCCTTGGCATCAATCAAAAAAATCATCCAACAGCAACAAACACATTTTTCTTAAATAGGTCAGTCTGATACCAACATAGTGTGATACAAGAGATAAATATTTTTTTGTCAAAAAAATAAGAGGTAGATATTTTAGCTCCTTAACCATTTGGTCAAAGATTCGATTTGCGTATGGAAAAATATTTATTAGGAGAAGTCAATCTTTTAAATGGATCTTAGTTACTTCAAGGGGGTTGGTCTCCACAATTGCGTGCGGATGATACCTTTGGCTTATATAAAAATTGCTTAATCTGATAGATTTAAAAGTTATCATTTTATAGTATGACTACATTGTAGACCCATGCCGGTCGGTCTGACCTATTCACAACCCTAAATTTTTTTGGTAGATAAGCGAAATGAAAAAGACATTTTAAAATCACACAAACAAATGATTTGTGGTTTAATTATTTTTAACTAAATAGCCTTCTAGCAAAATTTTAACCTCTTTTATTTAAAAAAAAAGTTGGCTAAATTGCTTATTTTCGTCCCTTAGCTATATTTTTTTGTATCACTTTGGTCCCATAATTAAGTTTTGGGTTATTTGAGTCCCTTAATATCATCTTCATTACACATTTTAGTCCCTTCCGTCAAGGGGTTAACCCCAAATGTCTAAGGTGGAATAACATTATAGGTGCTCCACCATAGAAACCACTCGAACCCTTCTCTCTCTATATATCTCTCTCACTATCTGACCTTTTTCCTTCCTATATCGAATAAGCTTCTTTCTCTCTCAGAACCCTTTCTCTCCCTTCAGAACCCCTTCTCTCTATTTCAAATCAACTCCGTCCTTTGAACCCAATCAAAGCTCTCTTCGATGGTAACAGTGGCAAATTCAATCACGTCTCGTCCAATCTCAATCGTAACTCTCTACGATTTCATACACAAATTACAACTTAATCCCTTGTTTCTCTCTAAAACTCAATCACAACTCAATCCATTCCTTCCAACACAACCGAACTCAATCCCTTTCTTTATCAATCAAACTCGGCTAAAATTGATCTTTGTTTCAAAATCATCTCTCTCACCCTTTCACATTGATTATGGAAGCCTTTTTTTTTCTTCTAAACAAGAATTTACGGAAGAAGATCAAGGATATTTTTGTGGAAATGAGATTTTTTTTATTAACGAAGCCATTCTCTTTAAAAATTTGTATTTTAAGGTTAGGTTTGATTGAAGTTTTTGAGGCTGATTACGAAATGAGAATGTTGTGCTGTGGGTGTGATAGAAATTGATGATTTTTTTTCTAGTTTTTTCATGAAGGTTTATGAAGTTGATGATGATGAAGAAAAGTAAAATGTTTGTTTGATGGGTTTTATTCTTGTTTTGTTTATTGTTGATGATGAAGATCAAGAAGAATAAGAGGGAAGAAAAGGGAAGAAGATGAATAAAAGGGAAGAATATTCTGGTTTTTTTTTCCTGTTTTTTTCTGTCCTTGTTTAAAGTTGTGTTGTGGGAAGAAGATGAATAGCAGGGAAGAATATGAGTTAACATTTTTCTATTAAAAATGACGGAAGGGACTAATTTGTAAAACAAAGATGAACTGAAGGGACTTAAACGGACCAAAAATTAAGTATGGGACCAAAGTGATACAAAAAAAATTTGTTATGAAAAGAAAAGAGCAATTTAGCCAAAAAAGTTTTGTACGGCCTGAGTCAGATGTAGGTTGAACTATAAACCCTATCGGTCTAATTTATCCACACCCTATATTTTGAAAGGAAGAAAAAGAAAAGAATCAAGGACATATTGAAAAAAAAAAATCAGTTATATTGAATGATGGATACATAGATATTGTCTCTAAAAAATTATCAAACTTCATTACGTTGTTCGTAAAAAAAAAACTTATTTAACTCTAGAATGATTTAAAAAATCAAAGGTATTTAGTAGGCTAAATTGCTCTTCTGGTCCTTTATAACAATTTATTTGGTTTCACTTTGGTCTTTTAACGAGTTTTTGTTTCTTCCGAGTCTCTTAAATATCACAGTTACTCAAGTAACATCTCTTCCCTCAAGTAATTATTTTTATGGTTTTAAGCTTGGTGCTTCTTCAAATTTTGAGCTCCTTCGTCGTGTCTCTCCTCTGGCAGATCTTCCTACCAACCTAGTTAGCTATTCTGATACTTTACATTGTATCGACTTAATCAAAGGCACTTCCTTGAAGTTTCATGTTTATGCGGTTTTGATTCAAGACATTAGAGATTTGATTGAATCTCTAATGTCTAAGCTTGTTGCTTCTTCAAATTTTTACCTCGTTCGTCATTACTCTCCTATGTTGTTTTCCTTTTTTTTTTATTGTTTGTTTTCCTTTTTTCCTTTAGCTTTGTAACAAAAAAAATGTAACTATTTTTACATTTCTTCATATTCTTCCCATTTCTTCATCTTCATCATCAAATTCATAATCCTTCTTCATACAAAAAACAAGAAATTAAAACAGAAAAACTAAGTAAGAAAAAAAAATATCTCTCTTTTTTTGGTAAATAAATAGTTAAGAGATCATTCCTTAAGGCTTTGTTTGCGAGTTTTGAGGGGAATGGCGGGGAGGAGTTTGGGAAGAAAAAAAAAAGGAAGAAGCATGTGAAAGAAATAGATGAAATTGGGAAGAAAAGGTTGTTGGGTTCATTTTTCTTCATAATACAAAATCCTCCTTATGGGAACTAAAAAATTGTATTAGATAGGGTTTTGGGGATTTACATGAATTCTTCAAATTTAATTCATGTAGTTATGATATTCTTAAAATTAAAAGTATACTAGACCATCGACCCGTGCTAACGCACGTGTCATATGGAAGGTAATATTTGACGGTAATAGGTAGCAAAATAGTTTAGATGAATGCCATGATTGTCATATAGTATTTCATAATATTAAGAAGCATAGATATGTTGGTATTGTACCATAACATAATTTTCCATGACATCGTCCTTGATACCGTAACGTAACATAATAGGTTAAGTATAGCAAGACGGGTTTTATTTATAAGTAAGATATTATGTTAAGTATAGCGAGACGAGTTAAGGGTTATTCCTTTCCAAAAAAACAGCATATAATTAGGAACATAATTTTATTTTACTTTAGATAAACATTAAATGCAAAAGTGTGGCGGAAAAATTAGGTTAAAATTAGGTTAAGTGTAGCGAGACGGATTAACATTTATAAGTAACGTAACATAATAGGTTAAGTATAGCGAGACGGGTTAAGATTTATAAGTAAGAGATTAGGTTAAGTATAACTAGATGGGTTAACGGTTATTCCTTTCCAAAAAAACAGCTTATAATTAGGAACATAATTTTATTTTACTTTAGGTTAAATCGAGGGTTAATATTGCGTCACGGGTTAACATTTAGAAATAAGAGATGACATTTTGCATAAATTAATTCTAGGGTTAATGTAGTAAAGTCACGCGAAAAAATTAGGTTAAATCTAGGGTTAATACTGCGTCACGGGCTAACATTTAGAAATTATTATAGATTATAGATTATAAATGACATTTTGCATAAATTAAATCTAGGGTTAATATAGTAAAGTCACGTGAAAAAATTAGGTTAAATCTAGAGTAAATAGTGTTCACGGGAGAGATGACATTTTGCATAAACTAGACCAATGACCCGTGCTACCGCACGGGTCCTACCACATAGAAGGTAATCAAATTCTTTATGAAAATAACGTAACCATACATTGCCGATAGAAGTTTTATAGCATACATAACAAAAAGGTTTGAACATTAACCATCAAGATACATTACGAAAGACTTCGTGATAAACAACATTTGAGGTCGTATCAGTGCTCTCTCCATCTCCATCAATGATTAGTATTTTCAAACCTTGTTTTGAAGTGATTGCCCTTGACTCTTGTTGATTGCCCCTCATTAAATCCTACCATGACATTCTCTAGCTTATATGTTCCTCCTTCTTCAACCATTCCTTGAATCGTTGGCACCAAGAACTTACGAACAGTGGCATGGATCCGTCCTCGCTAAACAAAAAATAACATGTCATCAAATATAAACCATAGTATATGTTATCACAGTGGCAACTTGAAAAAAGGATCATTTATTTATACAATCGATTTATATAATATACCTTCTCATCAACCAATATCATGTTCATGAAGATAATATCGTCTAGATTTTCCTTATCACGAATCAGCCATATATGGGCCACACGGACAATCAACTTCAAATCATTCTTTCCACCTGTCACAGCTGAAATGGGGGTGAAAATGTTTGCCATATTAGCAAGTGCAAGAAAGAGTTATATTTGCTTAAAGTCGAGAATGGTTGTATTAGCACAACTAAGTGGTATTTAAATAGGTAATTGGCAATTATCTTCGTTAGTTTCAAATGTGAATGATCATAGTCAGTTAATGGCAATTAATTACTATTCAAAAGTTTTTAATTGCCATTAACGACGTTTTCAAGCCATTAACTATGTTCTTAATTGTCATTAACACTACGTCATAATTACTATTCAAAATCGAATCAGCCTTGATACGTGTTAATTTTTGAGTCATTAACGACGTTTTCAAGTCATTAACTGTAACACCCCGTTTTCCCAACTTAAAAATTTTATAAAAAATTATCAAAGTTTATCATCATAACGGAGCATCACATACATCATTTCCAACCATTATAGTAATAGGAATACTATTTATTTATGCAACCTGTCTTATAAAATTCAATAATCAAATGCAGCGGAATTTAGTTTACATCATCTCATAAAATACTTGGCATTAAAGGCCACAACCTACATCTCAATTAGTCTTCATAAAATAATTCAACATTATTAAAATAAAATACGTAACAAGGAAAAACAAGCATCAGACAATCCCCATCCCGTTACGTATCAGAGCATCCTAGACACGGTGTGAGGAGTCTACTCACGAACACAGCTAGTCCTGGTTACCTGCAAGTTACCCATACGAAGGGCAACATTTTCAAGCAGAAGGGGTGAGATTTCACATTCATTGATTAACAAATAATAATTCATAAAAAGATAACCAACAACATATATCTAACATTAATTTCATCATTTAAACATCATTTAACAAAGCTAAGTAGTCAACAGCGTCATAGTTACCAAAAGCAACATATTCATTCTTATAACTCATCATTTATATCATTTATTTACGTTAGGACAGCAACAACAACGGCAAGACAGCAACATCTTCACATCATTAATCATTTATTATAAGTTATGATGACTCTACAATGCGACAACAACTCCAACAACAACTTAGACAACTTCAACATGCATGTGGTACCACCAGGGCGTTAAGCCCCCATCGCTAAGGTCATATTTGGACCTGTCGGGCATTAAGCCCCCATCGCTAAGGTCACAAGGAACCTGTCGGGCATTAAGCCCCCATCGCTGACTATGCATCAACTCGACTCTAAATGCAACAACTTCATTTTTCATGCTAAACTCACTAATAATTACTCACAAGGATTTCATCACATCAAACAGCATCTACTGGAACAACGATTAAGTCAACAACATTTTTCATTTAAACATCAGAACCTATTCCATCAAGGAAACAAGTCAAAACTGCAACAATTTGCGAAACAGCAGGTCTATACTGCACTAACTCGCAGTGGCGAGCTAAACTACTCGCAATGGCGAGTTCATCAGAGGAACTCGCAGTTGCGCACAACATTTCTCGCAGTTGCGAGCTAAGGGGGTTACTCGTAGTTGAAAGGAAAGCTACTCGCAATGGCGAGCGCAACGGGGTTGCTCGCAGTTGCGAGTGGAAACGCTCGCAGTTGCGTGCGATGACAGAACAGGGTTCTGTCGCAGCTCTGCAACACATCTCAGTCATCCAATTCTCACTACCCATGCCCCAAATTCATCACAAATCGACATCCAAATGTTTTCTATGACTAATTAACATCTGTCTGCATCAAACTACATCAAAGTTCACTTAATTCTTCCACTTTTAATGATTTTTGACCTAATCCCAATCCCTTAAACCTACAACAATTGACCACTTCTATGAATCAAAACTTGTTAATAATGAGAGTTAGTCTCACCCTTACCTTAGATTAGTTTTCTGAATTCCAACAGCCGCGTTCTTCGTCCTTAGGGTTCTTTCTGACTTCTCTGCTTTCTCTCCTCTTTTCTCAGTTGTACGCGTTCTGTTTTTCTTTCCCCCTTACTGATATTATTCTTTCCTTAATTGCTCTTCTCACCACAATCCTACTCTTTTCCTTAATAATTAATTATTTCTACTAATAATAATATTTCTCCCCCACTTAGAAAAATACCTATTTAATAACTATAACATATATTTCACCAATATAACATATATTAATAATATTTCACATAATATTCTAATAAATCAATTCAAATAACAATTATGAAAAAGTGGGCGTTACAACTCTCCCCCACTTAGAATATTTACGTCCTCGTAAATGTACCTCAAGCAAACAATTCTGGGTAAGATTCCTTCATCTTACTCTATAGCTCCCATGTCAAGCTTTCTCCAGTCGTTCCACTCCAAACAACTCTCACTAGAGGTATCTCCTTGCCTCTCAACGTATTCCTCTTGAAACTCAAGGTCTTTCCTACGCTTATCATGGTAACTCTTTTGTCGACTCTGCGACGCTTTCATCCCTTCTTGAATCATTTTCACTTTCTCAGTAGTCTTTTGAACAATTTCTGGTCCTAAAACCACGCTTTCACCTGTTTCAAACCAACACAACGGAGTCCTACACCTCCGACCATACAAAGCCTCGAAAGGTGCCATTCCAATACTTGAATGATAGTTGTTATTATAAGTGAACTCTATCAACGGGAGATGACTATCCCAAGTTCCACCTTGCTCAAGTACACATACTCTCAACAAATCTTCGAGTGACTGAATCGTTCTTTCCGACTGACCATCTGTTTGTGGATGATAAGCCGAACTCAATCTCAACTTAGAGCCTAAAGCCTCTTGCAAACTCTTCCAAAATCTTGAAGTAAATCTTGGATCTCTATCTGACACAATGCTTGAAGGAACACCATGCAACTTCACAATATCTCGAATATAAATTTCTGCCAATTGAGCTAGGAAAACTAATATTGATCGGAATGAAGTGTGCCGACTTCGTCAAGCTATCAACAATCACCCAAATAGCGTCATTCTCTTTAGGAGTATTTGGCAAACTCGTCACAAAATCCATGGATATACTATCCCATTTCCACTCTGGTACATCTAACGGTGTCATCAACCCAACAGGTTTCTGATGCTCTACCTTCGACTTCTGACAAATCAGACAAGATTACACAAATTGTGCTACATCACGTTTCAACCCAGACCACCAAAACAACTTCTTCAAGTCATGATACATCTTTGTAGCTCCCTGATGAATACTTAAGCTGCTCCTATGACTCTCTTCAAGAATCATCTTCTTTATTTCATCATTGTCTGGAATACAAATCCTACCTCGAAATCTCAACACACCTTGATCATCTACCTTGAAGTCACTATCTTCAGTTTGATTACTAGCAACTAACAAGTCCACGAACTTAACATCAACTTTCTGCGCATCTTTAATACTTTTCTGGAAATCATTATCAATTTTCAGCATTCCTAGCTTAACACTCCGAGATGACATTTCACAAACTAAGCTCAGATCTCTAAACTGTTCAAGCAATTAAAACTCTTTAACCATCATAGCGGACATATGTAAAGTCTTCCTACTTAAGGCATCTGCGACAACATTAGCTTTACCCGGATGATAATTCAAACTAAAGTCATAATCTTTCAACAATTCGAGCCACCTTCGCTGTCTCATATTCAATTCTTTATGATCAAACAAATACTTCAAGCTCTTGTGATCACTAAACACCTCAAATCTCGAACCATACAAGTAATGCCTCCAAATCTTAAGCACAAATACAACTGCAACTAATTCAAGATCATGAGTAGGGTAATTTCGTTCATGAATTCTCAACTGTCTTGACGCATACGCAACCACTTTACCATCTTGCATAAGCACACCGCCTAAGCCCAACTTAGATGCATCACAATACACCACAAAAGGTTCATCAGGTTTCGACAAAATCAAAACTGGAGCCGTTGTCAACCGCTTCTTCAATTCATTAAAACTGTTCTCACAATGAATATCCCACACAAAGGTTTTACCTTTACATGTCAACTGCGTTAACGGAAGTGCTAACTTAGAAAATCCTTCTATAAATCTTCGGTAGTAACCTGCCAAACCCAAAAAGCTTCTAATCTCCGTAACTGACTTAGGAGTCTCCCATTGTGATACTGCTTCAACTTTAGACGGATCAACTGCAATACCACTACCAGAAATAACGTGGCCAAGAAAACTCACTTCTTTCAACCAGAATTCACACTTAGACAACTTAGCATACAACTTCTTCTCTTTCAGCACTTGCAAGACAATCTTCAAATGTTCAACATGTTCTTCTTCTGTCTTAGAGTAAATCAAGATATCATCGATGAATACAACCACGAAGCGATCCAAAAATGCGTGGAAAATGCGATTGATATACTCCATAAACACGCCAGGCGCATTACTAACACCAAAAGGCATCACCTTATATTCATAATATCCATATCGCGTCCTAAAAGTCGTCTTCTGCATATCTTCATCTTTTACTTTAATCTAGTGATAACCCGACCTCAAGTCAATCTTGCTGAATACACGTGCACCAACTAACTGGTCCATCAAATCATCAATTCTAGGAAGTGGATATCTATTCTTTATAGTTACTTTGTTCAACTGTCGATAGTCAATACATAACCTCATACTTCCATCTTTCTTCTTAACCAACAATACCGGCGCTCCCCAAGGTGAAACACTCGGTCTTATGAACTTTTTATCTAGCAAATCTTCCAGCTGTTTCTTCAACTCAGCCAACTCAGAAGCTGACATACGGTAAGGTGTCATAGACACAGGATTCGTACCCGGAACAAGATCAATAGAAAATTCAACTTCTCTCTCCGGTGGTACATCAGGAATTTCATCAGGAAAAACTTCAGGAAAATCACACACCACTTGTAACTTATCAATCACTGCTTGATTCTCCAAAGATAAGGATGCCATCAAAGAAAACATTAAGATTCCATCGCGTTCTAACTGCTTCAGCTGCTTAGTAGACAAAAACTCTGCTCCATTTTCCTCTTCAGCAGAAGAGAAACTCACCGACTTACTATAACAATTAATGAGAACATGGTTGTACTCTAACCAGTTCATACCAAGAATTACATTCATTCCACTCAGAGGCAGACAAACTAAATCAATCTCAAAATCGCGATCAAACATAAACAAAGGACATCGTAAACAAACAAGAGAAGTAGTCACCGAACCCTTAGCTGGAGTTTCGACAACCATTTCTCCATTCATATCAGACACAACAAGACCCAACTTAGAAGCACAATCAAAAGCAACAAAACAATGCGTAGCACCAGTATCGATAATAGCAACTAAAGGAGTATCATTAATATAACAAGTACCTCTGATCAAGCGATCCTCATTATCAGTCTGAGTACCAGTCAAAGCAAACACCTTACCCCTGGTCGGGGCCTTCTTTGGTTCAGTGCACTTAGCAGAAATGTGCCCCTTTCCACCGCAATTGAAACAAATAATGTCGTCATGCTTGCATTCTGACATTGTATGCCCCTTGACGCCACAACGGAAGCACCCTTTTACCTCATTAGCACCACAAGCATTACTCTTGTGACCTTTTTCTCCACATTTGAAACAAACAATCTCAGCACCAGCATCTTTCTTATTTGACCTTCTCTCATCATTAGCCCTTCCCTTTCCTTTGTCAGCAGGAGCACTGTAAGGCTTTGGGCGACTTTGCTGGCCCTTGCCTCTCTTCTCACTCATAATCTTATAGTGAGCTTTGCTATCATCTTCATAGATTCTGCATATGCTCACCAAAGCAGAAAAGTCACGAATCTGTTGGTAACCAATGACTAGCTTAATATCAGCACGCAAACCATTCTCAAACTTGATACACTTCGAAAACTCAGCATTGTCTCCGGTATAGTGTGGGTAGAACTGAGCCAGCTCCACAAATTTCGCTGCATACTTTGTCACCGACATGTTTCCTTGCTTCAGCTCAAGGAACTCGATCTCTTTCCTTCCGCGAACATCTTCAGGAAAATATCTGTTTAGGAACTCTTCCCTAAACACAACCCAAGTAATAACCGCATCTTCTTGCTCTAGGGTAGGTTTGAGACCCATCCACCAGTCATCAGCTTCCTCAGCCAGCATATGCGTACCAAAACGCACCTTCTGATCATTAGTACATTGCATAACTCTGAAAACTCTTTCAATCTCTTTGAGCCATGTCTGTGCTCCATCAGGATCATACCTCCCTTTGAAAGTGGATGGATGGTTTCTCAAAAAGGCCTCCAACATTCTCACTTCAGCATTAACACCAGCACCAGCATTTTGTTGCTGTCCTATAGCTTGGGCAACAGCTTCCAATGCAGCAGCCACCGCAGTATCATTCCTTCCAGCCATTCTAGTTCTCTTATAACATATAAGGTTAGCAGCCTCCAGGTCTCTTCTCTGCACAACATACAACAATTAGAATAACATAATAATGGTATCCTAACTGCTAAAGACACAACTCGACTCTCTATTTGGCCGGACGGACCGACCTGCTCTGATACCAATTGTAACACCCCGTTTTCCCAACTTAAAAATTTTATAAAAAAATTATCAGAGTTTATCATCATAACGGAGCATCACATACATCATTTCCAATAATTATATTAATAGGAATACTATTTATTTAAGCAACCTGTCTTATAAAATTCAATAATCAAATGCAGCGGAATTTAGTTTACATCATCGCATAAAATCCTTGGCATTAAAGGCCACAACCTACATCTCAATTAGTCTTCATAAAATAATTCAACATTATTAAAATAAAATACGTAACAAGGAAAAACAAGCATCAGACAATCCTCATCCCGTTACGTATCAGAGCATCCTAGACACGATGTGAGGAGTCTACTCACGAACACAGCTAGTCCTGGTTACCTGCAAGTTACCCATACGAAGGGCAACATTTTCAAGCAGAAGGGGTGAGATTTCACATTCATTGATTAACAAATAATAATTCATAAAAAGATAACCAACAACATATATCTAACATTAATTTCATCATTTAAACATCATTTAACAAAGCTAAGTAGTCAACAACGTCATAGTTACCAAAAGCAACATATTCATTCTTATAACTCATCATTTATATCATTTATTTACGTTAGGACAGCAACAACAACGGCAAGACAACAACATCTTCACATCATTCATCATTTATTATAAGTTATGATGACTCTACAATGCGACAACAACTCCAACAACAACTTAGACAACTTCAACATGCATGTGGTACCACCAGGGCGTTAAGCCCCCATCGCTAAGGTCATATTTGGACCTGTCGGGCATTAAGCCCCCATCGCTAAGGTCACAAGGAACCTGTTGGGCATTAAGCCCCCATCGCTGACTATGCATCAACTCGACTCTAAATGCAACAACTTCATTTTTCATGCTAAATTCATTAATAATTACTCACAAGGATTTCATCACATCAAACATCATCTACTGGAACAACGATAAAGCAACAACATTTTTCATTTAAACATCAGAACCTATTCCATCAAGGAAACAAGTCAAAACTGCAACAATTTGTGAAACAGCAGGTCTATACTGCACTAACTCGCAGTGGCGAGCTAAACTACTCGCAATGGCGAGTTCATCAGGGTAACTCGCAGTTGCGAGGAAAGCTACTTGCAATGGCGAGCGCAACGGGGTTGCTCGCAGTTGCGAGCGATGACAGAACAGGGTTCTGTCGCAGCTCTGCAACACATCTCAGTCATCCAATTCTCACTACCCATGCCCCAAATTCATCACAAATCGACATCCAAATGTTTTCTATGACTAATTAACATCTGTCTACATCAAACTACATCAAAGTTCACTTAATTCTTCCACTTTTAATGATTTTTGATCTAATCCCAATCCCTTAAACCTACAACAATTGACCACTTCTATGAATCAAAACTTGTTAATAATGAGAGTTAGTCTCACCCTTACCTTAGATTAGTTTTCTGAATTCCAACAGCCGCGTTCTTCGTCCTTAGGGTTCTTTCTGACTTCTCTGCTTTCTCTCCTCTTTTCTCAGTTGTACGCGTTCTGTTTTTCTTTCCCCCTTACTGATTTTATTCTTTCCCTAATTGCTCTTCTCACCACAATCCTACTCTTTCCCTTAATAATTAATTATTTCTACTAATAATAATATTTCTCCCCCACTTAGAAAAATACCTATTTAATAACTATAACATATATTTCACCAATATAACATATATTAATAATATTTCACATAATATTCTAATAAATCAATTCAAATAAAAATTATGAAAAAGTGGGCGTTACATTAACTACGTTCTTAATTTCTATTAACAGTACGTAATAATTACTATTCAAAATCGAATCAACCTTGATACGTGTTAATTTTTGAAATAAGTACGTAGTTAATTGCTTTTAATAGGTAGTAATTGGTAGTGTGATTAGTGCATAATGCATAAAAGCAATTAAAAGTAATTCCTATACAAAAATATGCGACTTAAAATTTTTTAATTGCCATTAACGACGTTTTCAAGCCATTAACTACGTTCTTAATTGCCATTAACAGTACATCATAATTAATATTCAAAATCAAATCAACCTTGATATGTGTTAATATTTGAAATAAGTACGTCATAATTGCTTTTAATAGGTAGTAATTGGTAGAGTGATTAGTGCATAATGCATAAAATCAATTAAAAGTAATTCCTATACGAAAATATGCGACTTAAAAGTAATTCATGTGAAGAACGAACATTTAAATTTATTGTGAAAATTCGAGGGAAATTTCACCTTGAAACGCATATCTTCCTATCACTCTATATCGGATAGCACAATATAGTGTAAAAAATGCATGCGTGAAACATTGAAATGTCAGCAGAATAATGTGATAGGAATTAGTGTATGCGTGAAACAGTATAGTGTAAAAAATGTATGCGTGAAACATTTTCAATTGCCACTTTCTAAGGGATGTTTATGTTATTTTTGATTAGCAATTAGTGTAGGGGAATTAACAATTATTGTAGGGGATTGTTGACTGACTTGATTAGGCTTTAATACGTATTCAATTGCATTAACGAAGTGAGAGAACTTTTTTCAAGTTTGAATAAACGGATGTGATCAAGTGCTTGAACGGATGAGATTACTCGAGCAATTAGTACATGTTTAGGAGGGAAAAAAGATAGGGAATCATGGCAAAGTAGGGAGGATTAGGGCAAACATGATAGCCAAACATGATAGGCAAGCAAGTCTAGCTTTTATAATAAAGGATTAAATCTAGGGTTAATATAGTAAAGTCACGCAAAAAATAGGTTAAATCTAGGGTTAATACTGCGTCACGGGTTAACTTTTACAAATAAGAGATTAATCATAAGCATTAATTTATCATTCTTTAATAAAATTGCTCTTTCAAAAAATGTGAATGATTTTACCATTTCCCATTATATTTCCAATCCTCTAAAGCCTTCTCTTCCCTTCCCCTCCAAACTCCCAAACAAAAAATAAAAGTAAAAAAAAAAATAGTATTTTAGCTTTTTTAGATTTTTTTTTAGGGGAATAGTATTTGATTTATCTTAGTTACACCCTATAAACTTTTAGTTACACCCACTTTAGACAAAAATACCCCTAATGGGTTATTTGCGCGTTTTGCTTAGTCATTAGTGGTAGAGGTATACGTAGATTAAATTCACATACATATGAAAATTGACGACGTGAACCAAGATCACGTATGTATCACTCGGTTTTTAATACACATACGTTATTTCAGTTTACGCTCATCTTCAATTTTTACATAAATTGTTATTCAATTCGCCTGTACGTGTAAGCTACAAAATTTTGGCATAGATTCTTGTCATACCCACACCATGTACCTGTCACGCCCCCATCAAAAGGAAGAAGGCCAATTGAATATATAAGTTGTTCCTAAAAAAATTGAATATGTAAGGTGTGTTATTCTCAGATTACATAGCTGGAACCAATAACAAAAGAAGTAGAGTTTGTTGCCAATTCAATTGACTCATGCTTTCCAAAAGAAATTCAATTCACGTATGGACACCTACGTGAATTGAATTCACGTACTATCTGGAAATTATGATTTTCCAGCAATGTATCAATTGTGTTTGCATACGATTGAAAACGTAAAAAACTGAACAAAAAAATAAATAAAAGTCATTGAAATCGAGTATTGATAGAAGACCCTATACTCCAATCTTTACCTGTTTGTCAAAATCGGTCACTTTTAATGAATATTTTGAGAGGAGAAGAGATGAAAAATTGCTTTTGAAATTTTTGTATGAACAAGGACTTTCTCGGTATTATGACTTAATTTTTATAGATTTTGGGTGTAACTAGATTTTTTTGGGGTGTGACTAGAAAAAGTCATAGTATTTTAGCTTAGTATTTATTAAATTAATTAAAATAAAAGTAAAAAAATGTGCAAAAATATAGGATGTGAGTTATATATTATAGTATAGAGACGACGACAGAGCCACGCTCATCTTTCACACAAAAAGCACCCAAAACCCTAATCGGTTCTGAATATATAAGCCCTCTCACTTCCCTCTCCTTTTCTTCTGCTTCTCACCAAATCGGTGCTACTACAATGGATAGCGAGAACAACCATCAACACGATGCTGTTTCTTCTCAATCACCAATTGATGAAACATTCGTCAGAACCGTAAGATCACTTCCCACTCTTCCTTTTGATCTCATTCCAGAAATCCTCTGTAGGCTACCGGTGAAACTCCTAGTGAGATTCCGGACCGTTTGCAGGTCATGGAATTCTCTAATCACTGACCCCAAATTCTCTAAGAAACAACTTTGTGTATCAACTGTGAGCCTCGTCCACACCTTAACCTACTCTGTCAATAAGTATGTTCTCAAGTCTTACCCACTTGACTCCATTTTCGCCAATGTTACTGCTAACTCCATCGCGCAGCTCCAGTTTCCTTTCCACCATGCTGTTTACTTTGTTGGCTCGTGCAATGGCATTCTTTGTTTCCTTGAAGAGGATTTTAAAGGGTTCTTTAGATTTCGATTGTGGAATCCTTCCATTAGAAAATTCAAGGAATTGCCCCCTCTTCAACAGCAACCTTATGTGTATCTGTATGGCTTCAGCCATGATCCTATTACGGATAGTTACAAGGTGGTTGTTTTACAAGGAGATGATAATTTTGTTGACAACCATGAAGTGAAGGTTCATACTTTGGGCACCAATTATTGGAAAAGCATTAAAAAATTCCCTTTTTTTTGTGATGCATTGCAATATTTTGGAAAATTTGTGAGTGACACGATCAATTGGTTGGTTGCTAAAGAGTATGATAACAAAATCCAAATTGTTTCTCTAGATTTGGAAAACGAGTCTTATAAAGAAGTTTTGCTGCCTAAAGAGGTTGATGCATCTACTTTACATATTTACTTGGGTGTGTTGAGGGATTGCTTATGCGTGGTCATTGGTCATGATGTTTGGGTTATGAAGGAACATGGAAATAAAGACTCCTGGTCTAAATTGTTCACTGTTTCTTACATCCAAGATCTTCCTACATCTCATGCCAATATCAAAGTAGTACATATGTTTGAGGATGGTCAAGTGTCACTACAAGAAAATCAGCATTTTGCGACACTTCAATTGCGACCCTTACCTTATAACTGCCTCAATGTGCATATTTGCAACAGTTGTTGCGACAGTTATGGTCAACAGTCGCAGGTTTTTTATTAAATTAGAAGCCGCGTTGTTAATTGTCCATTTCGGCTTGGCCAAAATTTTCATTCACTCCAATATTCAGTTTCACCTTCCACTCCATCTCACTTTCCCAAAATTTTCTCTAAACCCTAAGACCCAAATATTTCATCTCACTCTCAAATTGCAAAAATTTTCTCAATTTCATCCCCAAAATCTTTGTTCCCTGAATGTTCTCACTCTCAATCGTTCACTCCCAAAACCTAACCTCTCAATCGGTGCTCAACTCACTCACTCAATCGGTGATATGTCTGGATCTGTCTGAATCGGTGCTAAATCGATGCTGAATCATGGTCAACTCAATCAATCGGTGCTCAACTCACTCACTCAATCGGTGCTCAACTCTCTCTTTCTATGGTAACCCTCAAAACCTTATTCATCTTTTCTTCTTGTTTTACGTTGTTGTTGTGAATATTTTTTAAGGTAATGTTATCCATTGTTTCATTAGTTAAAATCTGTAACCCTGTTTTGAAATTTTGAGTGAAATGTTGAAATGGGATTTTTATAGTGTTGAAATTTGATGACCCAGTAATCCTGTTTTGTTGTTCTTGAAGTAATAATTGTATCTTTTATCTATGCTGATTATGAAGTTTAGGATTTGGAAGTTTAGGATTTAGTTTCCTATATATAATTTTGTAGTAGTTTTAAAAATCTTACTAGTAAGCCCTTGAATTTTGATGAGTTCCAATAATGTTGAGTAGCCTCTGAAATAGGAAGATTTGTATATATATAATGAGATGGTTTTATTTGAGATTGTTGGTAGAAGAAAAACATGTGAAAGTAAGGGAAAATCATGGAAGTTGCTGTTCATAAGTTGTTGAGAGGGAGGTGATTAAGTTTATGATTTTCTATGGATTGGTGATGCACAAAGTGTTGTGATTCTCCTTTGCTATCACAATTCAATCCTCTATTGAGGAAATAGTGTGATTGGCGGAATTGTTGTGTTGGTTTTGGAGGAATAGCAACATTTTTGCTCCAACAAAGGGGCGGTTTCTTCAACTGTTTTGGCTTTAGCTCTTGCTTGAGCAGTTGTTGGTAGGTCCAGGCAGAAGGGTGGGGCGTGTTTTTGTCATTAGATGCAGAAGGTGCAGTTTTGGTTTGGGCGATAAATAGCTGCAATTTTTAGTGCATGTTTTTAAGTTTTGTGCCCTTAGTTAATTTTGAGGCAGGGGTATGCGCAAAATGGATTTAAGGACCAGTTGTTGTTGATTTTTAATTATCTCAGGTGGCCTTTCCTTTATGTATGTCCAAGCATCAATTTTATAGGATAGGCGATGTTCTTTTAGGCCAGCTGCTGTTTGGTGCAATAGGTACAAAAGCTGATTGTTTAATTCAATTAATCATTTAATATAATATAAAAATATAATATAAAGTTGTGAACCTTATTAATCCAATACTAATGTAATTTTTCATCTCAGGTAGCAAAAAGAACAAAGTGTTGAAGCTGGTTATAGGTACAAATTTCTCTCAAATATATTAGTATTCCTTATGCTGTGACAAACAAATTTTTCTTGAGATAGGATATATATTTGGTTTGCTTCTGTTTGGTGCTTTTTGTGATGGATTTATAAACTTGTTCTAAAATATAATGACACCTAGTTGTGATCTTCCAAACTACATACCGTAAACACACTGCTTCTAAATTTTGTGCGAGTTTTATCTATTGTATGGTATAGTCTGGTTGTTGATTCTATGATTAGTGGTAAAACGAAAAACTATGATATATTTTGAGTTTTAATTGATTGGTTGAAACATGAAAGAAATCCAAGTTTTGCATCAGACTAAAGAACTTGTTCATGGAATCAGTTCTGTATGAGAATAGGATATTAAGTCTTATTCATAGGCTTGTCTATGTAGGCATGAATAATTTGTTGTATGCCTCACTTTATTTATGTTTTGGATCGTAGAGGCTTTCTTGAATCAATTTAATTGGATGCTATGTCTTATAATAATTTTCAAAGCTTTTGGATGGTTTATTAAGCCTTTTACTGCTAAAAGCCTTATGTTAAGTGGGTACTTGAGTTCTTTCTAGCACAGTGCATTGTGTTCACACTATTATTTTTTTAGTTGCTACAGAGTTGTTTGAGCTTGGTCTTGAATTGATATCTGATATGTTATTATTATTTGATTTAGCAACTGGCCATATTTTATACTCTTTCTGATAGACTCACTTGGACTAAGGTCTATGCTACAAGACTCAACAGATATGGCTGGTTATGATGCACAGTAATGAAATTGGATATAGCTGGCTGGTTCAGTAGCTGTAGTTTATTTTATTTCTTGTGAATTTGTAGCCATGTCATAATGAAACTACAAGATTATATGTTTGCTTTACCTATATTAGAATTCATTCAATGTCATTGTCATATGTGGCTGGAATTTTTTGCTTAAGACTTTGGATTGCCATATTCAATAATTGGTACACCCTTGTTTGATGATTTCCTTTTGTCTTACAGTATATAATTTATCTTTTATTTGGGATTTGACTGTAGTGGGAAGAAGTCTTGAAAAAGTGTAGAGGTAATATTGATATAAGGTTCTTTTCTACAAAGGTAATCTAAATCCTAACGGCTTCTCTTTTAATTCTTTTCTCACTATTCTCATCTAATATTGATAACTAGCTTTCCTCGTCTTATAGATTGCCTCGTTTTATCTTTTTGATTTCTTTGTCTTATCATTTTGCATCAAATCAAATTGATTTTTATGATTTCTACAAACCATGGTTTTTGTTATATGAGAATTATGATTGTGACTGTTCTACCTATAAGTTGTAATAGTAAAGGTGGAGGTGAAAAGGTTTAAAGATGAAATTAAAGAAAATAGCAAACAAAAGGATTATGTGATTGTAGAAAGATTGGATTATGTGCAGGTAGCTTGGAATGATGAACAAGAGGATCATTTATTTCTAGGAATGTTTGATGTTTTTTGTTCATTTAGTATAAAATTTCCCCTTTGCTATTATGAAATTTGAGGTGTATTATCATATTTTATTTATATTTATAGTTCATTTTATGTTACTATGATGATATTTTTAATGAACTCAGTACTGTTTTTTTATTTAGAAACCTTAAAGAATAGCAATTAACACCTTGTCTTTGTTTTCTGCAGCATCTTTACCTAATTGAAGTTTGCTATCTTTGGTTGATTTAATAGCACTCCTTGTCATCAAGTAAACTTGTCTCTGAAAAGGTGAGATACTAGTTCTAAATTTTAATCCATGTTATTTATTTTTTTCGTAAGGTATTTTGATGGAGTTTATGTGTCTAACTGCCAATGGAATGTTGCAATGGAAATTCTGGATTTTTCTTATGATTGTTGTGTTCTAGTGTGGTAATCTTATCATAATAATTTAGTTTAGATTTCATACTAACTTAGTTGTTGATATGATAACATTTTAGTGGTTGGTGTTGACATATAGAAAGTTACTCTGCGATTCATGATTAGAAGAAAGATTATATATGTGTATCAAGTAGCTCAAGTAGTCCAAACCAAGTATCCAATACACAAAACATGTTTCTGCTAATGTTTATACTTGAAGTTGATGATGTTTATAATTGAAGTTGATGATGTTTTAATGTTCATTTTCCTATACTAATGGTTATTCCATAGTGGTTATTTTTGACAAATATATCAGAAAGTAATTATAAGTTTAATTGCGCGATAAGTTAGAATCATGACTTGCGTGACATTATTGCTTATTTTTGTTAATTGATGTGTCTTATATAATCTTTGACTTATTTTTAGGCGGAAGACTTAGAATCACCAAACAGAGCATAGCATTCTTTGGAGTCTATTCATCTCTAGTTGATCAAAACAACTTCCTCGCCAAATATCATCTACATAATTGATTAAATTTTCATGTTAGGAACTCAAGAAACCTTGTTGTATCACTTGTTTGTATTTTATATGAATGTAAAATTCATATTTTAGTTTATGAATTTGTTCATATTTTTTATTATGAATTATTTTAGTTTTATATATTTTTTATTAGTAAATAGTTCTATTAAAAATTCAGGAAAAAACTGATTTTTTTTTTTAAATTAACTCAACATCTGCGACCCTTGCAAACTGTCGCAACGTTTTTTTATAAATAAATTTTATGCATCTGCGACCCTTCCCCAACTGTCGCAAGTCCCTTGAAATCCATTTGAATCTCCTCATTTGCGACCCTTAGCAACTGTCGCAGTGCCTTTTGCGGCAGTTGGTGCGGCTGTTCTATGAAGGGTCGCAAAAGACACTTGCGACCCCAACATCCGTGACTGTTGGGGAAGGGTCGCAATTGTACATCTGCGACCCTTCTAACAGTCGCAATCTGCCATTTTAAAGGTCGCAAAATGCAGTTTTTCTTGTAGTGTGTTGTTGAATTCTATAAAGGGAGGGACATGGAAGTTGATTTTTTACAATTCTAGAAATGGTACTTATAAGTCTACTAAGTTTGAATACATGTGTGATGTATGTGTTGAGAGTTTGGTATCGCCTTGTTCTTAATGCTAGAATGTGGTTCTATGTCACTTGAGCATGAGATTAACCAGAACCTATATGTTAATTCCTGTTTAAAATATTTATTTTGTACTTATTTTCATTATTCGTTACTTCAAGGATCATTGTCCATTAATGTTCATTTGAATATGTAGCCTGAGAAATTGGTTATTTTAATTTATTTTTGTTAGAGGTGCGTTTCATTTTATATAGTTCAAAAGCATCCATTGCTTTAGATGGATTGAGGTTAGATATTCTAATGTAAACTTATATGGTTATTAGTATGTTTGTTAGAATGACTACTTTGAGCTGCCTGAATTTCATAATGTTTGCATTAAATCTTTCACAATACATTGTGAAGTGAACAAATCATATTTCACAATACTTTAAGCTGCCACTGTGATGGTTGAGATAGCAAAAGAATACCTCAGAGTTAATGTAAGCCAGGTACATTTTGTTCCAGATTTAATTAATGCCTTGTTTATAGTTTCAAGTGAAATGTGTTTATGTTTCGTACATTGAAATTTAAGAATTTTTGTTTTGTTTTTTTGATATGGAAATGAAAGATTGTTATGTTAGTTACAACTTGTTTCACTATATTTGACAAAGAAATTTTGGATGCAAACAACTGAAATTGTCTCGCCCTTCCATAAGAGCATTGGAACCTAATGGATATGAAACAAATTGTTTCCTTTTGCTATTTTAACACAAATTGGTAAACAAATTCAGGATATTGTGCAAGTTTTAGAGTTTAGGTACCCCTTTCCTAATGGATACGAAACATAGCTTTCCGGGTTATTATACCTCGTTGGTTCCCTTAACTATGTTTCTGAAACTAAGTTTTAGTAATTATGTGCTGAAATATAGGTAAAAACACAGTTTCAGCACATAATTAGTACTCTAATCATTTAAGTAGTGCTTATTATGTGCCGAAATTGCTAATTAATGGTAGAACCAGAATGGTTGAATGCAACAGGGAAAATCGTTTTTGTTATGCAGCATACTTTTCGTTCATTTCCAAAGCTTACGAGTAAATTGTATACTCGTTAATGGACTAAAGAAATAATAGGAACATAGGGATAAGGGATTTAGGAGAATATGAGTGACTCATCGTTGAGAAAAGGGAAAAATCGAATTTGAACTGGAGAGGTTTGAGTCACTAGACATGTGAATAATTTGCTTCCTTTTATTGTGACCTTGGACAAAGACTGCAAGACTCTCTTGATATGTTTTCCGTAGTCCATGTCACCCTGCCTTAGTTAATATAGGATTCATCGAACGTAGTAAAAGGATGGCAACTACGGTCTTCAATTGTGGCAGGCCATTTTGATACGGTAATAAAAAAAATAAGCAACTTTTTGATCCAGATATAATGAGCAACTTGGGAGCTACCCGTGATGACAACAAAATATGATAAATTATTAAATGTTATTTTTTTTTTATTCTAACCACCAGTTAAATGATTTGTTATTGTAGAATATGCTTTTTTTTTTTTTTTTTATTGATGTCAAGTTTGTCTTGGACAATTCTGATGTTGGTTGCTGCAGATCATAATATGTTGGAATTCTTTGCATATTTTATGTTTTCATATACCATTAGCTCTTCTCAAGGAAAAATTTAGTGTACTAACACATTACCATTCCACCTCCAACTAACAAAAAGTATATGTATGACTTTTTGCATTTCCGTAACAAAATTTCAAGTTGAAGGCACTAGAGTTCAGGACATGGTGTGAATTTTCATTGTGATCCTTTGTGAAGCAACCCTCCTTCGATTTCATGTATGTTATATGCAAAAATCTTTTGAATTTCTTGGTACTAATATGTTATATGCAAAAATCTTTTGAATTTCTTGGTACTTGGTAGCATAGAATTTTTACTTGGCTAAGTAGAACATGACAATTTAGTAATCGTATTCCTCAACAGACAACTTAGTAAGGTGAGGTGTTCTTCCGAATGATGAGCAACTGTTTGTGGGAGGTTGTGGTAAACAGAAGGATGTAGATAATTTGTTTTTACAGTGTGATTTTTTTGGAAAAATTTGATCTTATGTTTCTCATTAGCTAGGTGTTGTTACGATTAATCTGGCGCGTATTTCAGATCATTTACTTCTATTTGGATGCTTAGAAGGATTCTAAAAAAAAAAATAAAAAATATCAGTTCAGCAGCTAATATGGCTCTCAACTATTTGGCTTATATGAAAAAATCTGGCTCTCAACTATTTGGGTTATATGAAAATGAAATTTTTTTAAGAATTTCCAAATATAAGGAGGAAACATTGCAACGTTTACTAGACAAAATTAAGTTACAATCATTTTTGTTTTGGAAGGAAAATTAAGTTACAATCATGTTGGTGGTCAAAAGCAAAATATACTACCTTCGCTTTTGACTATCACTTATGATGGTTTTATAATCCCTTAATGTGTTTGGCTTCTTTTAATGCCCAACTTGTTTTTTAATTGGTTTTGTTTCAGTTGTGTTTTCTCAGCATTTTGATGTAATTGTTATTAATGTTCCATAGTCTTTTATGGCACTTCTTGTGTTGGAAGGACTTTGTGGTTTATGTTACTATATCTCATTTTAGCTTCTTTTAAAAGTATATTTATAGTCTAACTTTTTTATAACTAAATAAACTTCTAGCAAAACTTTAACCTCTTCTATTTAAAAATAAAAATAAAAATTGGGCTAAATTTCTTTTTTCGTACCTTAACTATCTTTTTAGGTATCACTTTGGTCCTAATTAATTTTTAGTCCATTTGAGTCCCATAAGTTCATCTTTTTTAATAAAAATGTTAACTCATATTCTTCCCTTCTATTCATCTTTTTCCCAAAACACAACATTAAACAAGGTTAGAAAGGACTAGTTTGTATAATAGAGATGAAGTCAAGGGACTCAAACGGACCAAAAATTAATTATGGGACCAAAGTGATACAAAAAAATAATAGTTAAGAGAGGAAAAAATCAATTTAGCGAAAAAAAGTTTAGTACGGCCTGAATCTGATGTAGGTCGACCTGTAAGCCCCATCGGTCTAATTTATCCACACCCTTCATTTTGAAAGGAAAAAAAATATCAAGGACATAGTAAAACAAAATCAAATATATTGAATGTTGGATAAATAAATTTTTCATCTCTAAAACATTATCAAATTTCGTTGTCCGTAAAAATATCTTGTTCAACTCTATAACGATTAAAAAAATCAAAGGTATTTAGTAGGCTAAATTACTTTTATGGTCCTTTAACTATTTATTTGGTTTCACTTTGGTCTTTTGACTAGTTTTTCGTCCGAATCTCTTAATTATATCATTGTTATTCAAGTAAGATCCCTTCTGACAATATTTAACATCAAATATTTAATTATATCATTGTTTGTCAAAATTAAAATTCATGAACCACACACTTATAATTATTTTTAAATTTCTTCATCTTCATCATCAAACTCATAATCCATCTTCATACAAACCCCCCCAAAAAAAAAATTACAAACAAAAAAACTAGTTAAGAAAAAAAAAAGACTATCTCTCTTTATCCTTATCCTTAATCCTTATCCTTAATATATTAAAGTAAAATAATATGTTAACCACAATTAGCGCCTAAATCCCCGCTCAAATCCCTTTCTTTTCTTTCTTCCACGGAAGCAATGAGACTTATAAGGATAAAAATAACGACCATTTTACTACTCATGACGAGTTCATCAATGCTTAACAGCTAAAAATATTTTATAGTGAAATCTTTTAAAATAAAATAAAAAATAACACAGCTTCTAAATATGATATAAAAATAATTATTGTTAAGTTCAATGCTAAAAAACAATTAAGAGATCATTCCCTAAAAAAATACATAAATACGGGTCAAAATAGTATTTTAACTTATTTAGTAAAATAAAAGTCAAAGATAATGTGACTTGTGATGTGAGTGCTACATTATACAGAGCCACGCACATCTTTCACACAAAAAGCACCCAAAACCCTAATCGCTTCTGCATATCTAACCCTACTTACTTCTCTCTCTCCTATTCTTCTCTTTCTCACCAGTCGGTGCTACTGACATGGATAGCGAGAGCAACCATCAACACGACGCCGTTTCTTCTCAATCACTTATTGATCAAACAATGGTCAGAACCCTAACAGCACTGCCACTTCCCACTCTTCCTTTTGATCTCATTCCAGAAATCCTCTGTACGCTACCGGTGAAACTCCTCGTGAGATTCCGGTGCGTTTGCAAGTCATGGAATTCTCTAATCTCTGACCCCAAGTTCACTAAGAAACACTTCCAACTATCAACTGCGAACCTCGTCCACACCTTAACCGACTCCTCTGATAAGTTTGTTCTCAAGTCGTACCCACTCGACTTTGTTTTCACCACTGTTACCACTAACCCCATCGCCGAGCTCGAGTTTCCTTTAAATGTTTACTTTGTTGGCTCTTGCAATGGCATTCTCTGTTTCTTTGAAGAGGATTGTCATAAAGGCTTCGTTCGCTTTCAATTGTGGAATCCTTCCATTAGAAAATTCAAGGAATTGCCCCCTCTTCAACAGCCACATACTCATTATGTGTATCTGTATGGCTTCAGCCATGATCCTATTACTAACAATTACAAGATGGTGGTTGTTTTACGAGGACATGGTAATTTTGTTGACAACCATGAAGTGAAGGTTCATACTTTGGGCACCAATTGTTGGAAAAGCATTCAAAATATCCCTTTTGGTTGTGTTGCTTTGCAACTTTTGGGAAAATTTGTTAGTGGCACGATCAATTGGTTGGTTGCTAAAGAGTATGATAACAAGATCCAAATTTTTTCTCTAGATCTGGGAAGCGAAACTTATAAAGAAGTTTTGCTGCCTAAGGAGGTAGATGCATCTACTTTGCATTCGCAGTTGGGTGTGTTGAGGGATTGTTTGTGCATGGTTTTTGGTCATGATGTTTGGGTTATGAAGGAATATGGAAATAAAGACTCCTGGTCTAAATTGTTCACTATTTCTGACATGCCAGATCTTCCTATATCTTATGGCATTATCAAAGTACTACATATTTTTGAGGATGGCCAAGTGTTGTTGGAGTCTACAAACGGATATACATGGAAATTGATTTTTTACAATTCTAGAGATGGTACTTATAAGTTTACTCAGTTTGAATACAAATGTGACCTTTGCGTTGAGAGTTTGATATCACCTTGTTCATAATGCTAGAATGTAGAAGTGGTTCTATGTCACTTGAGCATAAGAGTAAACCATAACCTAGCTATATGCTAATTTCTGTTTAAAATATTTATTTTGTACTTGTTCTCCTTATTGGTTACTTCAAGGATCGTTGTCAATTAATATTCTTTTGAATATATAGCATGAGAAATTGGTTATTTTTATTTATTTGTTAGAGGTTTTTGTTCTCTCATCAAGCATTTCATTTTATATGGTACAAAAGCATCCATTGCTTTAGATGGTTACAAAAGCATTTCACTTTGACATGCCCGAATTTCATAATGTTTGCATCAAATTTTCACTTTACATTTTAAAGCGAACAAATCATATTTTATCATGCCCCTGGTCATTGTGATCGTTGAGATAGAAAATGAATCCGTCAGAGTTAATATATAATCCATGTACATTCTGTTTCAGATTTAATTAATGCCTTATTTTAGTTTAAAGGTGAGATGTGTCTATGTTTGGTATATTGAAATTAAAGAATTTTTTTTTTTAAATGTAAACAACAAAAGGGTTGAAGACTGAAACCGAGCGAGATTGCAACACTTCTTTAGAATCTGCTACTTATTCAGATAATGAGGTTGGCTTTTGCATATAACTATGTAAATTTCTCCTTTTTAATTCGTTAGACATCACAATTCCAAAATAAACAAGTTTATGCGAGCGTTTGAGATTTTAGTAATGGAGAATTTTTCATTGGTGAATGGATGTATTTTGCCTCAATCAGAGTCATTGTTTAGTTGATGATGCCATTTGCAATCCATTTTCTGACAAATACATAATGGAAGAAAAAACTTGTGCTAAGAGTGTAGAGACCAAATTGAAGTCCACATGCTGTCCAAAATATGAACATGAGTTTGACTTGCTGAATATAGATATTAGTTTATGAGTTTGACTTCAAAGACTTTTTTGCGATGTACATGATGCTTGTCCTCGTGGTAATGACTACTGAATAAAGATATTGATAGCATATCATGATGCTGTTTAGATTGAATATGTTTGTTACAACTGAAATTGTTTCACTGTTTTTGACAAAGAAAATTTGGATATAAACAAGTTGGATTTGGGTTATCTTACTCATTATAATGGACCTAATTGATATAAGACAAAGGATCATTGTCAATTAATGTTCATTTGAATATTTAGCATGAGAAATCGGTTATTTTCATTTATTTTCAACTTAGATGTTATGGCAGGTCATTAGTATGTTTGTTAGAATGACTAGTTTGAGTTGCCTGAATTTCATAATGTTTGCATCAAATTAATTTTTCGCAATACATTGTGAAGCGAACAAATCATATTTGATCATGCCCCTGGTCAGTGTGATTGTTGAGATAGAAAAAAGAATCCCTCAGAGTTAATGTAAGCCAGGTACATTTTGTTGCAGATTTAATTAATGCCTTGTTTAGAGTTTCAAGGTGAAATGTGTTTATGTTTGGTACATTGAAATTACAGAATTTCTTTATCGTTATTTTATTTATTTATTTCCAACAATTGTCATTTGTGTTCGACCACTCCGCCGGCGATGAAACCTTGGAATCGTCTCGGCGGCCCCAGTAACCCTGTCCTCACCGATGGTGGTCTCTCAACCGTCATTGCAAAGCCGAAAGAGCGTCCGGTGATTTTCTCTCGTCATCTCTTGGTCATTGGCAGAATCGCGGTTCTAATCCTGATCGTGGATTGATCCTTGCGTTTAAGACTATTGGTACTACGGCTGAGAGGTTGGGACTGGTTCCGACTATCAAGGATCGAGCTAATGAGATATATAAGCGGGTTGAAGATCAGAAGTCTAGCAGGGGAAGAAATCAGGACGCATTATTGGCTGCTTGCCTCTACATTGCTTGTCGACAAGAAGACAAGCCACACACTGTAAAGGAAATATTCTCGATTGCTAATGGAGCCACCAAGAAGGAAATTGGCCTCGCAAAAGAATACATAGTGAAACAACTGGGTTTGGAGAATGGTGGTCAATCTGTAGAAATGGGAACAATTCATATTGGGGACTTTATGAGACGATTTTGTTCTAATCTTGGTATGAATCATCAAGCTGTTAAAGCTACTCAGGAATATGTTCAGAAATCAAAAGAATTTGATATAAGGAGAAGTCCCATATCAATTGCTGCAGCAGTTATATATATCATAACTCAGCTTTCGGATGATAAAAAACCCCTGAAAGATATATCAGTTGCTACTGGAGTTGTAGAAGGAACCATTAGGAACTCATACAAGGATCTCTTACCCCCCAGGTTTCAAAGATAATACCAACCTGGTATGCGAAGGAAGAGGATCTGAAGGACCTTTGCAGCCCTTTATTTCTATTCGGATGCTTAGGATGATTCTAAAAAATAAATTCAACCAAGTTATGCAGCTAATTTGGCTCTCATCTATTTGGCTTATATGGAAAAAATCTGGCTCTCAACTATTTGGGTTATATGAAAAGAAAGAAATTCAAGAATTTTCAAGTATAAGGAGGAAACATTGCAACGTTTACAACATAAAATTAAGTTACAATCTTGTTGGTGGTCAAAAGCGCAATATACTACCTTCGCTTTTGACAATCACTTCTGATGGTTTAATCCGTTAATGTGTTTGCCTTCTTTTAGAGCCCAACTTGTTTTTTGGTTTTTGTTTCAGTTGTGTTTCCTCATGATTTTGATGTAACTGTTATTAATGTTCAACAATCTTTTCTGGCACTTCTTGTGCTGGGTGGACTTGGTGGTTTATGTTAGTATATCCCATTTTAGCTGCTTTTTTTTAGCAAAACTTTAGACTTGGTGCTTTATGTTAGTATATCCCATTTTAGCTTCTTAAAAAAAATGATTTGTGGTTTTTTTTTATTTAAATAGACTTCTATCAAAACTTTAACCTCTTCTATTTAATTTTTTTTTTGGCTAAATTGCTTTTTTCGTCCCTTAATTTTTTTTTGGTCCCATAATTAAATTGTGGGTTACATGAGTCCCTTAAGTTCATCTCCATTACACATTGTCCCTTTTGTCAAGGGGTTAACCCCAAATGGTGGACTAACATTATAGGTGCTCCATCGTAAACCTCATTAATTTTTTAATCTTAACTGTTTGTTCCATTTGTCAAAAAATAAACCAATCGATAATCGAGGTCTGTTATAAGTAATAGTGCACTATGACCACCTGATATTTTTTCCCTATCTTCATTTTTTTTTGAACAAGGAAAAATGAGATATATTAACAAAAAGTTTTAGTCCCTATCACAAGGAGTGCATAAGGAAACAAAATAAAGTGACATCAAAAGTTCTGAAAACTCCACCACAACAAAAAATAAAATACATCAGCCAATCCCGAAACAAACAAGGAGATGCTGCCACCAACTTCATCAACCTTCACAAAAAAAAAATACTCGAACTATTCTCTCTCTCTTCCCCCCTTCCTTCTGATATCACATAAGCTTTTTTTCACTCTTAGAACCCTTTCTCTCCCTTTGTAACCCCTTCTCTCTATCTCAAATCCATTCCTTCCTTTGAACCCAAGCAAAGCTCTCTTCAATGGTAACAGTGGCAAATCCAATTGTGTCTCGTCCAATCTCAATTGTAGCTCTCTTCGATTTCATACACAAATTACAGCTCAATCCCTTGTTTCTCTCATTGGCTAAGTCTTGTTATGATTAATTTGGCGCGTATTTCGGATCATTTACTTCAATTCGGATGCTTAGTAGGATTCTAAAATAAATTTTAGTCCATTTATGCAGCTAATCTGGCTCTCAACTATTTGGGTTATATGGAAAGAAACAAATTCAAGAATTTTCAAGTATAAGCAGGAAACTTTGCAACGTTTGCTAGACAAAATTAAGTTACAATCTTGTAGGTGGTCAAAAGTGAAATATACATTCGTTTTTGACTATCACTTCAAGTGGTTTAATCTCTTAACATGTTTGGTTGCTTTTAATGCCCAACTTGTTTTTTTGGTTTTTGTTTCAGTTGTGTTTTCTCAAGATATTGATGTAACTGTTATAAATGTTCCATAGTCCGTTCTACCACTTCTTGTGCAAGGAGGACTTGGTGGTTTGTGTTAATATATCCCATTTTAACTTCTTCAAAAAAATGATTTGTGGTCTAACTTTTTTTTTTAACTAAATAGACTTCTAGCAAAGCTGTAACTTCTTCTATTTAAAAAGAGAAAAGTTGACTAAATTGATTTTTTCGTCCCTTAACTATCTTTTCTGGTTTCACTTTGGTCCCATAATTAGTTTTTGCATTATATGAGTCCCTTAAGTTCATCTCCATTACACATTTTAGTCCCTTCAGTCAATGGATAAGCCCCAAATGTCTATGGTGGACTAACATTATAGGTGCTCCAGTATAAACTTCATTAATTTTTTGCTTAAATATGTCTTATGTCCTTGCAAATATAGACCATTTGAATTTTAGTCTTTGAACTTATTAATCATATTTAATTACTGATATGGCATTTGATTAGTGACATGGCAGGAGCTGACTATGTAATCACAGTGTTCACTCATAAAAAATGGCGTGAATGGATGTTTTTGCCCTTAATGAACACATACACAGGTGAAATGACAATTTTCCCTTCCATCTTCTTCCGTCAGTCTTATGATTTTTCTTCTTCCCTTCTTCTTCATCATCTGCGTTCTGCTTCTTCAAAATTTCCTTCATTCATTCATTCTTTCATCCCAAATCTTATTTTTGTCGTGTCCATCAAAATCGATGCGCCCTCCACAACACCATAGTCAACGTCGCCGCCCTAGTTCATGCCACCTCAGTCTTCATCTCCAACATCACTAGTCTTTCCATCACCAGCATAATCACACGAAAGAAAATCCAAATTAACTAAATTTACAAACAAATGTACTGAAAAATCCAGCAAATTTTCATGGAATCTGGAACTTTCCTTTGAAACCAAAAACTTAAATTTGATCCAAGAAAAAACAGATAGAAGTTTCCATATGAAAAACCTCGATGGAATTGACGAAGAAATGAATTGAATCGAGAATATATGGATCAAGAAGGGGAAAGGATGAACCCTAGGATTTGGTATAGTTCGTGACGAAACCCAGAGAAAGAGAGAGAGAAGAATGAGGTTTATGCATAAGCATCATCATCTCCATTTCTTTCTTCGCATATCTCGCTGAAGTGGAGATATTCCGCGAGCAAATCCATGGCGTCAAGCTCCACAATTTCGCAATCGGAATCTTCCATGGTTGCAAAGGATGGGGTTTTGTTGGGGAGAGGGAGAAAGTGAGAAGTGAGAGAAGGTGAAGTGAAAGCCATTGGAAAGAATTTGGATGGAAATGAAATGGGCATGTGAAGCAACTAGGTTTAGGGTTTAATGGAGAAGAAGAGGGAATAAGAGGGAAGATAAAGACATGGGCAAAATAGACATTTCAAGTGTGGGCTGTTTCATTAAGAGCAAAAATGTCAATTCATGTATGCCTTGCTGACATGGACTCACTTATACCCGGTCACCACTTGACAGATAGGCCCCATGTCGCTAATGACTGTCCACATCACTAAAATAATGTGATTAGGATTAAATTTCAAATGATTAATATTTGCAATGGCAAAATGGAAGGATTAGTAACTTCAGGGACCAAAATTGAAATTACCTATATTTGTAGGGACTATAGACCTATTTAAGCCTTAATTTTTTAATCTTAATCGTTTGATTTATTTGTCAAAAAAAAATCATACGAGGTCTATTGTAAGTAATAGTGCACTATGACCACCTAATGTTTTTCCCTATCTTCGTCTACTTCAAACATCTTCTTCATCATCGTCAATATCACCTTCATCAACTTTCACAAAAAAAAAAAACTCAAAACCCTCTCTCTCTCTCTCTCTAACCCTTTTCCTTCCTATATTTAACAATCTTCTTTCTCTCTCAGAACCTTTCTCTCCCTTCGAAACCCCTTCTCTTTATCTCAAAACCATTCCTTCCTTCCTTTGAACTCAATCAATGCTCTCTCGGATGGCAACAGTGGCAAACTCAATCATGTCCCGTCCAATCTCAATCGTAGATCTCTGATTTCATACACAAATTGCAGCTCAATCCTTTGTTTCTCTCTCTAAAACCCAATCACAACTCAATCCATTCCTTCCAACACAATCGAACTCAATCTCTTTCTTTATCAATCAAACTCAACTAAAATTGATATTTGTTTCAAACTCAACTAAAATTGATATTTGTTTCAAACTCATCTATATGACCCTTTCTCTTTGAGTATGGAAAATCCTTCTCTTCTTTCAAACTTCAACGAATATTTTATTGTTTAAGAAGATCAAGGATATTGTGGAAATGAGATGTTTTTTATTAACGAAGCCTTTCTCTTTAGAGATTTGTTTTTTAAAGGTTAGGTTGATTGAAGTTTTTGAGATTGATTAAGAAACACTACAAGAAACTTGTCATTTAGCAACGGCAGAAACCGTTGATATGGGTCATAAAAGCTATACCAACGCCCACCTGCTGCCGTCTAGGATACTATGCTTATACCAACGGCAAGAATGCCGTCCCAATAACTTATACCAACGGAAAATTAGCTTGATGCTATAGATTTAGGAGCTATAGCAACGACATATTACACCTATTAAATAGCTTTAGGCACCGTTGGTATAGGACCAAATTGTCCGTTGCTATAGGTTCTTTTTTTTTTTTTTTTAAATAAAATTCACCCTATTATAACTATTTTTTAATAATAATAAAATTTTCACAATAATTTGTAACCAAAAAAATAATATATTCGGCAATACTTTTTTATTGCACTACACAAAATTTAAGGTAACATCAAAGAAAATTTCAATTATATGATCAAAGTAGTAAGTCTTACAAACATATCAAATATCAAAATAATGTCAATTTTATATAATAACCAACACAAAAATAGATACTAAATAAAAAAAAACACTAGATGAGCCTAAACATATCCAAGATAAAAACAATTTCTAATCTTCCTCTCTTCCGTCTTTATCACTACATCGACTTGAAGAGATTATATGGTTTGGAGCACTAGCATCATCCGAGGCCTATTAAAAATAAAAAGAAAATATGTTACAAACTCTACTTAATTCATGTTATCATAATATTCGAAATCTGAACTCGAAAACTAAAATATCAATTATATAATATACCTGTTTTGCAGCTTGTAAAATATCATTCAAATCTTCTTGAGATAATCGATTTTGTATCACTGACATCATATTTGCCATAAACACATTTGTCCTCTCTTGCATTTTCTTAAGTTCATCCCTCAATTTTTTGATTTTTAGACAAAGAAGCTTTTGATTTCTTAGGTTTGGGAATATTGCCTATACGACACACATGTCCCCTCTTTTTAGCTCCTTTTACTCGGGAATAAATGTCATTCTTCCAAGGCATATGACTTTGTGTCCCAACCGATTGAGAAGTTTCTGCCTCATTATTATGTTTGTTTAGTTCTTCCTGAAAAATTATAAGATATATAGATTATAAGAATACATTTTAAAATAGAATTCATTAATATGACTATCAAAACAATTGAAAAGGGTCACTTTTATGTCATAATCAGAACAAAAATGTTCATTAAAATAGAACAATTGAACATAATTCAGAACAGAATTCAAAACAGAGTTCATTAATTTAAAACAAAATTCAGAATATAATTAAATTAGAACAACTGAACCAGAACAATTAAAACAGAATAAGGAGGATCAAAGTAATGGTTGTGGATGGTCATTCGAATAGGGACCGCTCATTCGAATATATCAGTTATTTGTAACAACTAGTTCAATTTTACCAACAATAAAATCACACAGAATCATGACAAGACAATCCGAAATGAGGCCAATATAAATAACAAAATTCCCCACTTGAATGGCATCATAAAAATCATTCAAAGGGAACTAACTGAACTATACTTGCAAAACAAACTTCAGAACAAAATTCAATCAGAACAACTGAACCAGAACAATTGTTACAAAACAAGTAAAATTGAATAAGCAAGGCCAATTTTATGTCACAATCAGAACATAATTCGGAACAATTAAAACAGAACAATTGAACCAGTTTCAATTCTTATGGTCATAATTCAATTTTATACAACATTCAATTTTATACAACAGCCGGGGATCCAATTTCATTGATTTAACATATCGTTTCAGTATAAGTTATAGAATCAAAAAAGGTATGAACGAAAGAAAGTCTTACTATAAATCTTGCAGCATGTACATTAACAATTGAACCATCTTTACGAGTATGTGTATCAATGTAAATCTCTTTGCGTGTGGGCGACACTCCTTTGGCTTTTTCTTTCTAATACCAAACAAATGAAATTATAAGTAATTGTTTTATAAATACAATTTATTCAATTATAAGTTCAAATATTAACTAACCTTCTCATTGATCAATTTTGGGAGACTTTTTGTACCCATGCAATGAATATCTTCATATCTTTTACGATTCTGACTATTCATTTTACTTTCCTTCTACAATTGATACAACATAATGTTAGTCGAAAGAAGGAACCAAGTTCGAAGATTTTTATAGTATGAGACTCTTTTAAATTTGACTTACTTGTGCCTCTTCAGAAAACCAATGATGAACCAATTCACGATATTGACTTCGGTCAACTCGAGAATCTAGTAAAGCATTTGCAACTTCTTCTTCCATTTTACTTGCGTCAAATGTCTTTCCTTTTATAAAACACTTCCATTGTTTCCACTTCATATTCATCTCATGTATCAGATATTCTCTTGTAGTCTCATTCATAGGAGGATCAAACCCAAAGAATTTCTACACATATATAGATATGTTAAGTAAATACAACATTAGTGATAAAAAAAATGGGTACATAATTATTTAAATATATTGTTAATATAATACCTCTATTTGCAAAACCATGTCATTCTTATTCTTAGCAGGCATATCTTTCCTAGATGTGAGATTAATTGGAGCATATTGTTTCCTTCGAACCAAACTCCCTATGAAACGAGTAAGAGTTGACCCTTCGTCACCAATGAATCGACCGTGCTTGAGACTACAAGAGAAATTCTTTGGGTAGAAATTAAGTGAGTATATTAACCCCTCAGAAATTCTTCACTTTCTTTTGTTAGATCATGTACCCATCCTCTATTTTCCATTCGGAAAATTAACTAAAATAGATAAAAGAGAAAGGGAGGGGATGTAACAGCCCAGGTGGGTCCCGCACCTATTAGTGGGGTCGTCCCACTACCCCGGCACTGTCACTCACAAGCTTAATCACTACCCCCCTCCTCTAGTAGTGTTTTTGCCTCCCGTGGGAATCGAACCTAGTACCTGGGGATAAGTACTACTTCAATGCATTCCCACTACCAATTGAGCTAGTAGCTCAATTGGTAGTGGGAATGCATTGAAGTAGTACTTATTCACAGGTACTAGGTTCGATTCCCACGGGAGGCAAAAACACTACTAGTGAAGGGGGTAGTGATTAAGCTTGTGAGTGACAGTGCCGGGGTAGTGGGACGGCCCCACTAATAGGTGCGGGACCCACCTGGGCTGTTACAGGGGAAGGAAGTATTCAATCTTGTTAACACAAGACTCTTCCAAGTGCATAACAGAAGCAAGTTATATGTAAAAGTGCACATGAATAGGACCATAAAACCATAAAGCCATTCTAGATTCAGTTGCAGAAATAATAGTCATAATATTTCAACACTGGTCATAACAATAGCCATTTTAACACACCCATTCTAGATTCTAGAATCAGTTGCAGAAACAATAGTCATAAATAACAATAGCCATTCTAGATTCTAGATCAGAGTTATCAAATTAAAAATCAAGAGAAATATAATAACAACATAATCATAATTATGCTTTACATGGGGCAAAACCTCACATAAGTTGTTACACCTGCCAAGTAAAACTGAAGAAATGACCAACCAGAGTTTAATAATTTATTATTTCTATTAAAAAAAGAGTTTAAAAATTTATCACATATTGAGATTGTAAGCAAAAGTGATCAATCCTATCGCAAAATTCTCTGGTAAGGTAACAATGTCTTGTAATGTTAGTCAAGCATCACTTTTTTTTTAAAACAACATATTATATAACAAGATGATTGCATACACACAGCAGAAACGGCCAGAAAACAGGACTACAATACTGCCCGGTGCACACACATAGGCGCTCCAGAAAGCCAAACGGAAAAAACAGCACCAAACATACACGTGAAAGTTTTTGGTGCTGTCATGACGGAGAGATGACAGTCTATAAGCTGGTGTGTGGAAGAGAGCTGATCTCCAAGTAGCAGCTCTCTTTCCCAATATGAAAGTTCTTTTTTCTTCTTTCCGGTCAATGGATTCTAAAGCTAAACAGTTCAATTGATGTATTACACCTCCTAGTGCCTGTGATGTTTTTTAAGGCTAAATT
Source organism: Medicago sativa (assembly GCF_051527215.1). Lineage (NCBI taxonomy): Eukaryota > Viridiplantae > Streptophyta > Magnoliopsida > Fabales > Fabaceae > Medicago > Medicago sativa. The sequence goes on along the minus strand of NC_140751.1, from coordinate 6,484,640 downwards.
TGTGTTGTGTTACTACTCACAATGGTTAATCAATTGTTACCTAACAACAAATTTAGGCCATGTTTGGTTTTTCAAAAGTCTAATTAGAGCAATACACCCAAGGTAGACAAACTCGAGATACTAAGTAAGATCGGGTAGGACCCATGAGATCGTGAATCGGGGGATCGTAACACGGATCGCAAGACCCTACCAAATTTAAAAATTTATATATATTTCATATAAATTCATACATATGTGATAAGTGCCAAGAAGTGTTAATTTCATGTTATATTTCATGCACTTTTTGTTACTTGTTTTACAAGTTAATGAAGGAAAAGCCGAGAAATAAGTGTTAAATGCCTTATTACGTTTTATATATCTTACTCTATCCTTTTATGCAGGAATTTACCCCAAGACACTGATCAAAGACCAAAAATCATGAAAAAGTACTATTTGGGCAGAAGCTGATCCAGGAGGCTTAGCAACTCGCACTCAAACTCGCAACTGCGAGTGCCAATGCGAGCAACTCGCAACTGCGAGCTCCCTTACTCGCAACTGCGAGTTAGGGCGGTTTGACCTCCTCATTTATGACGTGGCAGCATCTCATTGGTCCAGAGAAGCAACTCGCAATTGCGAGTGTTGTAGCTCGCAGCTGCGAGTTCAGGCAGGGCAGAAGTCTTTATATAGCCACTTGCTACTCTTTGAAGAGGATCTTAGCTTGATATTTTCTTAGTTTTTCTCTTAGGTTTTAGTTTTAGATATTTTATAGAGAGAAATAGGGTAGATCATATAGAGTGAGAGTGATTTTGGAAGTTGGATCTTTATTCCTTTGTTGAGACATCACAAGGGTAATGAATCCTTCCTTTTCAATCCATCCTTGCAAGGCTTCCATGATGATGTGTAGCTAAATACCCTTTGTTGGGATGAGAGCTACTTGATCCTTGTTAAACATGTAATCTCTTGATCTTGCAATTTATGGTTCTAGCAATTTATATTCAATATTGTTGTTATTCTTGTGTTAATGCTTTCAATGAGATTCAAGATGCTTTGGACACAAACTCTTGAATCTAGAGCTAGAGTAGCAATCTATCTTAGGTTACATCATTCTTGACAAGTTTTTTAATCTTTGATAATCACCATAATCAAAAGTTTAATGCTTTCAGATACTTAATCAGGCAGGACACGGTCGATTAAGTTATCCGATCGACTTTGTTATCATTCAAGGGATTTGGACACGAATGTTTAAACGATACCTTAGAGTTAATTATATCACTTTGGACACGAAGGATAGTTTAGGATTGATTGTGATAATATTGTTAATAAAGCTAGAATTTGTATGGATCGGTAGGTTATGTGTGACGCTTGGTTAAGGAACTCTTCTCCTAACAAGTTTCAAGCCTTATTAATCTCATCTTTTACTTTTTGCAATTTAGTTTAGCTAATTACAATTCAAACAAGCAAGTACTCTTAATACTTTGAATGATAATTGATGTTGGAATGTCCTTGATAACGCACTATTCCCTGTGGAGACGATACACAAATACTTATCTTGTTTGATGCAAAACTATTTCACCAAAATGGCGCCGTTGCCGGGGAATGGTGTTTAGTTATCATAGATAGAATGATTGATTTATCATTTTAAGCATTCGTACATAATCCATAAATAGTTTTCATTTCTTGATAGTTGTTTGTACTAACCCCTTGTTGATAAACAAAGAAAAGTTTCTTGTTAGTTGTTTCCGTTTTAGGATCATCACCTAGCCACAATCATGGCTGATCATGGTTATAGCAACTTCTATACTCCACCCGAGTATGAATCCTATCAACAATATCCGCAACATTCTTATGAAGATGAAAGATATTTGGTGATAGAAAATACTTTGAATATCTTCATGCAACAATCCATGATAAACATGCAAGATAACAACCAAAGATTGAAGACTTTATCACTTCTAATTGAGTTGATTCAAGCACAAATCATGGATAACCAAGCCAACAATCAATCCACTCTTGGAGAACAAGAAAATAATCCAAATATGTTTGAGAGAGAAGGAGAGATTGTTGAAGAAGTTGTTGTTCAAAATGAGGAAGTTACAATTGTTGATATTGAAGAAGCAATGGTGGTTGAGAAAAAGGAACGGTTACTAATCAAGGAAGATTTAATGGAAGCAAGAGGGAAGAAAATGAACAAGGTAGGAATCGATCGGGTAATTGATGAAATTTGCACCTTGTTCAATAAACCAAATCTAGGGAGGTCATGGACTCCAAGTCATTTGTTCCTAAAGTTCATGGAATTCCTACCAAAACGTAGGATTTCAAAGGATGATGTATTGCCGTTTCATTTTGGCCACCCTAACGAAAAAGGAGTCGAGCTAACGACGTTAAACAAGCGCTTGTTGGGAGGCAACCCAATTTTGTAAGTCCATTTAGTGTTTTAATGCATAATTAGATATTAGAGTCATGTGCATGCATCAAAACATCCAAAAACAGAAGCCAAGCAGAGGGCAAAAATCTGAACCATAATTACTCGCAACTGCGGGTAAAACAGCTCGCAACTGCGAGCTGAGTGGGTTTTGACCAAGTTGACCACCAAAACACTCGCATCTGCGAGTAACTCTGCTCGCACTTGCGAGTAGCTGCAGTTTTAGGTAGTTACGAAAATCAATGCCACTAACTAGCAATAACTCCCGTCACCCACTCATTATCTCTTCATTTTTTCTGTTTTGTTTCTCTCACCACAAAAATTTCAAAACAATTTCTTCTCTCAACACAAACCCTTGTCAACACAAACCCCAAATCATTCAAAGTTTCAATCAAGTCCAAAGCAAGTCAAATTTCATCTTCCAATTCATTTCTGCACTTGTATTCTTTTCAATTTCAGGTTTGTTGCTTGTACCTTTTAACTGTAAATACGTGAATGCACATAAACCCTAGGGTAGAAGATTGTTTTGGGAATTCTGAATCTGTACAAATGTCACCCATATTATTGTGATGAAATAGAATCTTGCATAGTTTGTAATGTTTTTCACTCTAAGCCACATCTGTTAATAACTCTTTTGTAATTTTTTTTAAATAAAATTAGGGTTTTGTGGCACAAATTCGATTTTATGAACCAATGCATGTTTTATTTCATCTAATTATCAATATAGGGGTCGTAAATGTTTTGTTGAGGGTTAGAACACAATGGTGCTGAACAAAGTTTGAAAAAAAAATTCGAGTTTTGCCAATTTCTGGGCAACTCGCAACTGCGAGTGAATTAACTCGCATCTGCGAGTAGCAACCTGAACTCGCAACTGCGAGTGCATCTACTCGCAACTGCGAGTTACAGCAGAACTTGTTGCATGTTTCTGTGATTTTCAACTCTTTGAACCTGCATTTGTTTTATTTTGTTCCATACTGGTTTTAATTGTATATTCTATGTTGTATGGTATTTTTCTGGTTGTTTTGCAGGCATGGCACCTAAAAGAGTTAATACGGGTAAGAGAAAGCAAGGCGAGTCATCCGTACCTCAACCCCCACCCCAAAACCAGTCCTATGATAGGGAGAAATTCCTGTCTAGGTACCACCAAAATAGGTACAATGCACTGCTAAAACAGTCCTTGTGGATGGAAAGGGTAGTTCAAATCAAACCTGAGGGACCATATGGCCACTTTCATAAACTTTTCCTTGACCAAGGGTGGACCAGACTTCTTAACCCAATAACAAAAATCAATGCTGAATTGGTGAGAGAATTCTATGCCAATGCCCTTCCTCAAAACCCTCAAACCGACCCTTTCACTTTTGAAACCTTTGTGAGGGGTAGGACAATCAAGTTTGATCGTGATGCCATAAACACATTCCTAGGAAATCCTTTCGACCTAGATGTTGAGACTGAGAATGGGATTGATGATTTCCATAACAAGCAAAACCTAGGCCATTTTCTCCTTGATGAGCACCACGATGAAATTAAAAAGTTCATAATGTTAGAGGGGGAAACCTATGACAAAAGTGATGCGGGGAGAGAGAACATTGCCCAATTCAAACTCATGAAACCACCGGCCAAACTTATCTTTCGGTTCCTATTACACAATGTCAAGCCCAATAGTCATATGGCCGATTGCACCGTTGATGTTTGCCCATTAATTTATTATATTCTCAAAGGCATCAAGGTAGACATAGCCCGAACCATTGCTTGGCAACTGAAGTTGGTCGTGCTTCAAGGCCATGGTGAGCCAAAAACCCGCCTCTCCTTTCCTAGTTTAATCATGGGTCTGATCAAAGACACCCACATGCGGATGCCCTCTGATTATCATGAAATAATCAAAAACCCCATTGATGATGCCTTCATTACCCGTTACATCATGGGTGAATCTAAGAAGGATAAGGGTAAGGGTAAGCAAGCTTCATCTTCTAGGGCACCTCCCTCACAATCCGAGCAGCCCTCTGCTGATTTTGATTTAGCCAGCTTTGCTCAGTGGCAACATCAGAGTAACATGCACACTTGGAAGATGCTGGAAGCCACCAACCGAGCTAATATGTACTTCCAGCAGTCTCAGTATCTGATGCAGCAGCAGTTCGGGTACCCTCCAGAGATCATGGACCAGTTTATGACACCTCCCGCTTTTCAGAGTTACGTGAATTGGCCTGAGGGCATGCCAGGTCCCTATGGAGGGGGTAGTTACTTTGCAGGTCAGGAGGATGCAAACATGGATGAAGATGTAGGTGGTGATGATAATGAGCAGGATGATCCGGATAGAGTTCCCAGTGCTACTTCAACCCCACATGGGTCAGATGATGATGACATGCAGTCTTGAGGAGGAAGAAAAGACTTGAAAGCTAGACCTTTTTGAATGATTTTATTATCAAGCTTTCATTCAATTCTTGCTGTCTTCCTTAGCTGTTATTTGCTTTTTCTTTTGTTACTTTGTGAACAATATTTTTGTTTTGGTTATTTCATTTTAGCACATTGACTCATGCTTTGTTTTATCAGTATTTTGTTTAAGTATTTTGGATATTGATGTATGGTAACTTTTGTTTCGTGTTAATTAGTATTATGATGTTCGTATTTATATTAGTATTGTTTAATTTTATTTTATAGTAAAATAATGTGTTAGCATTTTTCAAGTACTTCATTTGGTTTTAATTTAAAAATTGTGGAAGTTTCTTGCGTATCACTCTTGCTTAATTTTCAACTCTCAGATGATTGATAATGATTCATAGTTGTGATTAAAGCGCAAAGCCAAGGTACAAGTTTTCAGTTTTTCTAGGTCTTTACTCGAATATGGAACAAGTACTTTGTACAAATTTCATTTCATTTAGTTCTTTGCAATAATATATTTATTTTTGAACCACTTAGTTCTAGCCTAAAAGTGAGGAAACCTCAAGTGTTTGTACATATGCAAGGAGACCGGAATTCATTATTTAACTCGATTGTGTTATTTTAAATCCAATAATTGTTTTAAATTGTGTGAAGGCATGGAAGTGATCAAGGCACATTTTTGTTATTGAGTGAAACATACTTGACCACAAATAGACTACCTTGTGAGAAGAGCAAGTACTTGCTAACCCACTTGAGCCAAATGAATCGGAGTCATCAATTATGAACTGTCAATTCATAAGCACAATGCTTGATGAAGTTGCCTTTAAATTTTTCAAAATCCAGTTCATTTTTTACGCACTTTAAGACTCTGATATGTTTTTAATTGTTGAACCCTAAACCTTCAATGTTTATTTGTCCCTTTTGCCTTAGAGTAGAGGAACATTCAAATAGGGTATTTTGATTCAAATTGGGGAGAGAAGATAGATGTAAATCTTATGTCAAGTATAATGGTGTAATTTTATCTTTGATCAAGACAACATGTTGTTGTAAATACAAAAAGAAAAGAAAAACAATGTGTACATGAAAAGAAAAAGAGAAAAAGAAAGAAAAATCTAAAAAGAAAATAAGTTGTCAAGATCAAAGTTTGTCATGTTTAAGCACCAAGGGTTTGTAATGATTGGTAGATAAGATTGTGAATTTTAATGGTTGATACAAGGAATGTTCCTCTTTGATAGGCTTTTTGATTTCAATTGCCCCACATATGACATTTCTTTTGTAGCCAAGCCAAGTTATAACCCTCAAAGACCTTTTGATCCATGTTTTTTATGCCTTTTGAAATGATATTTGGATGGACACATAACTTGATTGGAATGTTAACTTGATTTCCGGATGTGTGTTCATAACCCTCATTTATATGTTTTCAATTGTTTATCTACTTTCAAAGAAGTGTGTTAGGTGTGGTTCGTAAATAAATGTATTATTGTCTTGAAATTTTTGACATGAACTTTTTACTTAGGACTAATCCCATGTTGGTAGTAGAATTTTAGATTAGTTGGAAACTTAGAATTGCTCGCGCATTCACTTTTAAATCACTCATCTGAAATAATTTTCAAAAGCCTTTTGTACTTGTGTCTTGTCCTGTTAATTTGTTTGATTTTCAATCTTTTGTTTGAGGACAAACAAAGAGTTAAGTTGGGGAGAGTTTGATAAGTGCCAAGAAGTGTTAATTTCATGTTATATTTCATGCACTTTTTGTTACTTGTTTTACAAGTTAATGAAGGAAAAGCCGAGAAATAAGTGTTAAATGCCTTATTACGTTTTATATATCTTACTCTATCCTTTTATGCAGGAATTTACCCCAAGACACTGATCAAAGACCAAAAATCATGAAAAAGTACTATTTGGGCAGAAGCTGATCCAGGAGGCTTAGCAACTCGCACTCAAACTCGCAACTGCGAGTGCCAATGCGAGCAACTCGCAACTGCGACCTCCCTTACTCGCAACTGCGAGTTAAGGCGGTTTGACCTCCTCATTTATGACGTGGCAGCATCTCATTGGTCCAGAGAAGCAACTCGCAATTGCGAGTGTTGTAGCTCTCAGCTGCGAGTTCAGGCAGGGCAGAAGTCTTTATATAGCCACTTGCTACTCTTTGAAGAGGATCTTAGCTTGATATTTTCTTAGTTTTTCTCTTAGGTTTTAGTTTTAGATATTTTATAGAGAGAAATAGGGTAGATCATATAGAGTGAGAGTGATTTTGGAAGTTGGATCTTTATTCCTTTGTTGAGACATCACAAGGGTAATGAATCCTTCCTTTTCAATCCATTCTTGCAAGGCTTCCATGATGATGTGTAGCTAAATACCCTTTGTTGGGATGAGAGGTACTTGATCCTTGTTAAACATGTAATCTCTTGATCTTGCAATTTATGGTTCTAGCAATTTATATTCAATATTTTTGTTATTCTTGTGTTAATGCTTTCAATGAGATTCAAGATGCTTTGGACACAAACTCTTGAATCTAGAGCTAGAGTAGCAATCTATCTTAGGTTACATCATTCTTGACAAGTTTGTTAATCTTTGATAATCACCATAATCAAGAGTTTAATGCTTTCAGATACTTAATCAGGCTGGACACGGTTGATTAAGTTATCCGATCGACTTTGTTATCGTTTAAGGGATTTGGACACGAATGTTTAAATGATACCTTAGAGTTAATTATATCACTTTGGACACGAAGGATAGTTTAGAATTGATTGTGATAATATTGTTAATAAAGCTAGAATTCGTATGGATCGGTAGGTTATGTGTGACGCTTGGTTAAGGAACTCTACTCATAACAAGTTTCAAGCCTTATTAATCTCATCTTTTACTTTTTGCAATTTAGTTTAGCTAATTACAATTCAAACAAACAAGTACTCTTAATACTTTGAATGATAATTGATGTTGAAATGTCCTTGATAACGCACTATTCCCTGTGGAGACGATACACAAATACTTATCTTGTTTGATGCAAAACTATTTCACCAATATGCATATGAAGCAACCTAATTTTATAGAAAAAAACTTCAAACAACACTCAAATTCATTAACAGTAGTACTTTAAAACAACTTAAATAGGTAGAAGACTGATTATAAATAAGTGACGTGAGAGAGGGAGTTGAGTACTATGAATATGGGAATTGCATTGGTAAGGTTCCATAATTTATGGGCGTATATTGGAAAATTTCTCTAATTATTGATAGTTATTGGGAAGATTTTCAATAATCAATGGGTCTAATGAGGGAATTAGAAACCGTTTCAAGAATAATAAGAGTGACACACGTTTTCTTGCCTTTCTGATTACAAAAAATGCGTTTAGGAGAATCCGGGTCATGAACCCGACCCGGAAATCCGGATTTCTGGAAATCGAAACAGAAAGCGGGTCACAAAACGACCTGCGAACCCGGTTTTCTGGGTTTCAAAACTGAATTGTCTGAAACGTACGATACAAACGCGTTTACGTTTTTCAACGGCGATCCAAACCGCGACCACCAAAAAGCGTTTCCGACGACTTTCCGGCACGGCGAGGGGATGTGAGATCGCGAATTCGGACGATCCTACGAGTTGGATCGCGATTTTGTCTACCTTGAATACACCATAAGCTACTGAACAGGGCACTTAAGTTCATGTTTCTACTTTTATCAACAATGCATAGTTGCAAAGTGAACTCCATCTAAAATTAAGTAACTATAGTACTTTTGTATGCTCTACAAACAACAATATATCATTAAGGTATGAACTATTAATAAACAAAACTATCAGAACAATTATATCAGATAACCTAGAAATACAAACTGCAATTACTTCACTTTTTAGTCACATCCACCTTTAAATACTCCAGGTCTATCTAATATTGAGTTAAAAAGTGAGCCATATGGTTTCATAGCAACTGTTTGTTGTGACTAAAGCTTGCTGCAGAAACCACAGAAAATATATAAATTGAAAACATAAATTTAGTTCCAAGTAAAACAACAGGCCACACACCTCGCCAAATATTTATTTCAAAGTAAAACCCAAACTAAATTTGTCCAAACTCTAAAGCAAAATCTTCAATTCTTATGTAATATTCATTGCCTTATTTGTATCTACTTAATGGACCCAAAAGTACAACATTATCACGCACAAAAAAACTAATAGAGATCTTTGGAGATCATAAACAATAAAAAAGACACACAAAAGTGATTATGAGAATACAATATAACCTATCAAAATACAAAAAAAAATAAACAATATAATGACACAAAAAAAACAAGTACGAGGAAGAAGAAGTACCAAGTATGAGGAAGAAGAAATCGATTTGGTGAAACCTTTTTCTCTGCACAAGCTCTGACAGAAGAGGAAGAGCAAATTGATTTGGGGGGTTTTGAGCAATAATCGATTTTGAGAAAACTAATTGAAGGAGATTATAAGAAAAGCGATTATGACAAAAGTGATTATGAGAAAAGTGATTTAGGGGTTGTGATTGGATGGATTTAGAGAGGATTTCTACGAGGATTATGTGAGATTTAGGGGTTTTTTCCTTACCTCTATTTTGATTGGATTGATTGAGAGAGGTGTTCTCAGATTTGAGATTTGGGTTTTACAAGGAAGAGGAAATCGATTTGGAGTGTGTTTTGGAGGTTCAATCGTGAGTAGTGATTTGGAGTTACGTTTTTGATTTTTTGTTTTTTCTTTTAGTTTTGTTGTGTGAAAGAAAGAAAACGTGGGAAAGAGAAAAAAAATTAAAAGATGGGGAAAAAAACTGAGCGGGCTGTTTTGGAGCCAACGGAATATTTGGTGAAAATGTTTGGCGCTTTTTCATTCTTAACCTATAGCAACGGGTTATTGGAACATCAGTTGCTAATTTTATCTATAGCAACTCTTTTTTCTGCAGTTGCTAAAAGTGACCGTTGCTATATGGCAAATTTCTTGAAGTGAAATGAGGATGTTGTGTTGTGGGTGTGAAAGAAATTGATTCTTTTTTTCTAGTTTTTTGTGAAGGTTTATGATGATTATGATGAAAAGGAAAATGTCTGTATGATGAGTTTTATTCTGCGTTTGTTTATTGTTCATGATGAAGATCAAGAAAAATAAGAGGGAGGAAAAGAGATGAAGATGAATAAAAGGGAATAATACGAGTAATTATGGGTTTTATTCTGTATTTTTCTGGCCTTTTTAATGTTGTATTATGGAAAGAAGATGAATAGGAGGGAAGAATATGAGTTAACATTTTTATTAAAAATGACGGAAGGGACTAATTTGTATAACAAAGATGAACTTAAGCGACTCAAACAGACCAAAAATAAATCATGAGGCCAAAATGATACAAAAAAAAAATAGTTAATAGAGGAAAAGAACAATATTTAGCCAAAAAAGTTTAGTACGACTTGAGGCTGATGTAGGTTGAGCTGTAAGCGCTGTAAGTCTAATTTTTGAAAGGAAAAATAAAAATCAAGGACATAGTAAAACAAAATCAAATATATTGAATGTTGGATAAATGAATTTTTCGTCTCTAAAAAATTATCAAATTTCGTTGCTCGTAAAAAAAAAAAAAATTGTTTAACTCTAGAATGATTAAAAAAAATCAAAGGTATTTAGTAGGCTAAATTACTCTTTTGGTCCTTTAATTATTTATTTGGTTTCACTTTGGTCTTTTAACTAGTTTTCCGTCTGAGTCTCTTTATTATATCATTGTTACTCAAGTAAGACCCATTCTGCCAGTAATTAGCCTCGAATATCTAAAGCAGACCAAGATTAGAAGTGGTCCACAAAAAAGCTAATTAAATTTTGTTAATTTAAACCATTTGATCTTTTTGTCAAAATTGAAATCCATGAACCACCTACAAATAATTAATCAGTTAAGAAAAGAAAACTATCTCTCTTTATTGGTAATAATAGTTAAGGGGCCAAAATAGTATTTTAGCTTATTTAGTAAAATAAAAGTCAACGAGCCACACACATCTTTCACACAAAAAGCACCCCGAAACCCTAATCGCTTCTGCATATCTAACCTCTCTTACTTCTCTTTTTCACACACATCGCTGCTACTAACATGGAGAGCGAGAGCAACCACCAACACGAAGCAGTTTCTTCTTCATCACTGACTGGTGAAACAATTCCCACTAAAAGGCAGCAACTCATCGGAACCACTTCCCTGACACAGACACTTCCCACTCTTCCTTTCGATCTCATTCCAGAAATCCTCTGTAGGCTACCAGTGAAACTCCTCGTGCGATTCCGCTGCGTTTGCAAGTCATGGAATTCTCTAATCTCTGACCCCAAATTTGCTAAGAAACAACTTCGCTTATCAACTGTGAGCCTTGTCCAAACCTTAACCTACTCCGTCGACAAGTATGTTCTCAAGTCTTACCCACTCGACTCGGTTTTTGCCAATGTTACTGCTAACCCCATCGCACAGCTCGAGTTTCCTTTAAACCATTATGTTTCCTTTATTGGCTCGTGCAATGGCATTCTTTGTTTTCTTGCAACGAATTATAACGGCTTCCTTAGCTTTCGATTGTTGAATCCTTCCATTAGAAAATTTAAGGAATTGCCCCCTCTTCAACAGCCACGACCTCATTATGTGCAGCTGTATGGCTTCATCCATGATCCTATTACTGATAATTACAAGGTGGTGGTTGTTTTACATGTACTTCATAGCAGTGGTAGTTTTGTTGACGAAGTGAAGGTCATAGTTTGGGCACCAATTATTGGAAAAGCATTCAAACATTCCCTTTTGATTGTGTTGCTTTGCAAATTTTTGGAAAATTTGTGAGTGGTACGATCAGTTGGTTGGTTGCTAAAGAGTATGATAACAAAACTCAACATTGTATTGTTTCTCTTGATTTGGAGAACGAGTCTTATAAAGAAGTTTTCTTACCTCCTGATTATGAAGCGGTAAATGGATATATTCATTTGCACATGAGCGTGTTGAGGGATTGTTTATGCATGGTTATTAATCATGCTGTTTGGGTTATGAAGGAACATGGAAATATAGACTCCTGGACTAAATTGTTCACTATTCCTTACATGCAAGATCTTCCTGTATCTTATTCCTTTATCGAAGTAGTACATATTTTTGAGGATAACCAAGTGTTGCTCAAGGCTACAAACGGATGGACATGGAAGTTGATTTTTTACAATTCTAGAAATGGTACTTATAAGTTTACTGAGTTTGAAGACACATGTGAAGTGTGCGTTGAGAGTTTGATATCTCCTTGTTCTTAATGCTGGAATGTAGATGTGGTTCTATGTCACTTGAGTATGAGAGTAAACCAGAACCTATATCTATATTTTAATTTCTGTTTAAAATATTTACTTTGTACTTGTTCTAATTATTGGTTACTTCAAGGATCATTGTCAATTAATGTTCATTTGAATATGTAACCTGGGAAATTGGTTATTTTCATTTATTTGTTTGTTAGAGGTTTTTGTTCTCTCATCATGCATTTCATTTTATATAATTCAAAAGCATCCATTGTTTTAGATGGTTTGAGGTTAGACATTTTAATATCAACTTAGATGTTATACCAAGTCATTAGTATGTTTGTTAGAATGACTACTTTGAGCTGCCTGAATTTCATAATGTTTGTATCAAATTCATGATGTTTGTATCAACTTAGATGTTATACCAAATCATATTTTATCATGCCCCTGGTCATTGTGATGGTTGAGATAACAAATGAATCCCTTAGAGTTAATGTAAGCCAGGTACATTTTGTTGCAGATTTAATTAATGCCTTGTTTAGAGTTTCAATGTACATGATGTGTGTCCTCATAGTACCGACTTACTGAAATTTTTTCACTATTTTTGACAGAAATTTTGGATGCAAACAAGTTGGATTTGGGTTATCTTACTCATTATAATGGAACCTAATTGATATAAAAACAAATTGTTAAACAAATTGGTCTACGTCTCGCCCTTCCATAAGAGCATTGGAACCTAATGGATATGAAACAAATTGTTAAACAAATTGGTCTATGCCTCGCCCTTCCATAAGAACATTGGAACCTAATAGATATGAAACAAATTGCTTCCTTTTTCTATTTTAACACAAATTGATATTCAAATTTAGCTTATTGTGCAAGTTTTATAGTTAAGGGCCCCTTTTTCTATTTTAACAAATTGTTTCCTTTTTCTATTTTAACACAAATTGATATTCAATGTGTTTTCCGTAGTCCACGTCACCCGGCCTCGGTTAATATGTGATTCATCGAACGTAGTAAAAGGATGGCAACTACGGTCTTCGATTGTGGCAGGCCATTTTGATACAGTAATAAAAACGAACAACTTTTGATACGGATATAATGAGCAGCTTGGGAGCATGTGCAGCTACCCGTGATGACAACAATATATGATAAATTAAATGTTATTTTTTTTATTCTAACAACCAGTTAAATATGTTTGTTATCGTAGAACCAGTTAATGAACCACCCCAAATGTATTTGGTGAACTAACATTAGAGGTGCTCCACCATAAAGCTCATTAATTTTTTTAATCTTAGTCGTTGTTATATTTGTCAAAAAATAAACCATTCAAAACTCGATGTCTATTATAAGTAATAGTGCACTATGACCACCTAATTTTTTTGCCCTATCTTCGTCTTCTTCAAACATCTTCTTCATCATCTTAGACAACATCAACCTTCACAAAATAAGCGCTCAAACCCTTTTCCTTCCTATATCTGAGAACCTTCTTTCTCTCTGAGTTAGAACCCGTTCTCTCCCTTCAGAACCCCTTCTCTCTATCTCAAATCCATTCCTTCCATTGAACCCAATCAAAGCTCTCTTCGATGGTAACAGTGGCAAATCCAATCGTGCCACGTCCCGTCCAATCTCAATCGTAGCTTTCTGCAATTTCATACACAAATTACATATCAATCCCTTATTTCCCTCAAAAACTCAATCAAAACTCAATTCATTCCCTCCAACACAATCAAACTCAATCCTTTTCCTTATTGATCAAACCCAGCTAAAATTGATATTTGTTTCATTTAGGCTAGGGATTAGACTTATGCATATATTAGACATCACAAAAATTAATGCATATAATTAATATTTGAAATATCACACATATTTAGAAATGATTTTATCGTGCATTTCTAAGAGTATCCAATCATTCATAACATAACATTGCATATCAATCTGCAAGTATTATAAATTTTATAAATGAGTATACCTTTTTGGATGACTTTTCTTTGAGATTCAATGAGAATGACATGTTTCTCTTTCTCATACATTTTCCCTTTTGGATGGAGAGTTTCAAGCATCAATAAGCATAATCTTTTGAAGCAGCAGGTTGATCATTAGTAGCTTTATCTTCTTTTTCTTCTTTAGAATGATCTTCATTCTCATGTCATAAGAATAATTTTTGTTCTACTATTTCTCATGTAAACTCTTTCAGATAGATTTTTAAGAACTTGGTTATTTATTCATGATTTAGGATCAACCTTGATATGTTTCGGATAAAATAAAGTGAAAAACACAAAGATGCATTGTTCATGACTTTTCTCCAAAAGTATTTATAACACTTTTCATAAACTATAATTTTGATTTGTTGATGAGTCATAGATAGTCTTATTTATTGCCTTATTTAGTTTAGTTTTATTTTAGATTTGATTTTATTTTATTTTATTGCATTTTATTTTAGTTTAGAATATTTTACTTCAAATTGTGTTTTATTTTATTTTAGGAATAAATATATGGTGGAAGGTGCCTTGGAGCAAAAGAAAGAGGACTGGAGCAAATACAGCGCAAGAATACGAAGATACGGGACAAAAATATGTTCCCCCAAAGTCAGAAGCTTGGCACGGCCCGTGCCAACATGTGGCACGGCCGTGCCCGTCTCCAGGACCTGTTTTGCTGCTTTTCTTCAAGCCCATGTTACCCTGTTGCAGCTTTACCGTTTTATCCTTTTAGTTGCTTAGTTTCTAAGTCAGATGTAAAGCTATAAATAGAGTAGCTCTCCACCATAAACAATCATCCTTTACTTTGTTTATTTCAATTGCTATTTTAATAAAAGTCTTTATTTTCCCTTTTACTTTCTTTGCAATTTACTTTACTGTTATTTTCTCTCTTCTTCCCCCATGTCTACGATGAACATGAATGAGTAGACTTCTTCGTCTTGGGATTGTTGGGGAGTCTAATGACTCAATCCTAAACAAAACAAGCCTAAACCCTAATTTCTATGTAACCCTAATTTCTAATCTAGATTCACCGTCTTAACGTGGATTAACAATTATCAAACTGTGGAAGCGAAAGCGGAGGGTTTGATAATCGTTAATCCATCATCCCAAACATCAATTCATAAAGCGAGAGCGGAGTCTTGATGTTGGAACAAGTGAATCTAGACAATAATTGCAAAACAGTGAAATAGTCTTTGCAATTATTGAGACAAAGAGTAGTTTCAATCCTCTATGCATCTTCTAGTAATCATGTCAGCGAAATAGGCTTGGTTACTAGAAGTAAACTCTCACTGGACTTTCATCGGAAAGGTGAGGGGCTAAGGGAAACCGGTCTTTAGAAATTAGTGTGTAAATCATGAAATTAGATGTTTAGGTTTTGTCTAGTGAAGGATTAGTCATTATGATGAACCAATGATTCTAAGGCCCTTTATTATTATTGTTTTTACCTTCAGCAATCAAACTCTCTTTCATTAACTTTCTCTCCTCTAATCATTCATTAAAAGTTAATTAAGTTGAACAACTCCCTAGCGGAACGATAACTCTACTTACTACTATTACTTCGATAGGCCGTGCACTTGCGGTTTGGCCCTATCAAGTTTTTGGCGCCGCTGCCGGGGAGTTAACTAATTTAATTAGCTTTTTCTTAGTGATTAGAATTCTCTCTTCTTCCTTCTCTTTTCTTTTTACCTTTAACTTTTTTATTTTTTTTTCTTCATCATTAACTTCTTGGAAAGCATAAAAATAATACCAAACATGGCTGAAAGACGTGCTCTTAAAGAATACGTGACTCCTTCAATGGAAGAGCCATATGCTATTATTGTGTATCCAACGGTTGAAGATGAAGATTTTGAAATTAAGCCTGCCCAACTTAAGATGGTGCAGCAAAATTATTTTTCGGGATCCCCCGATGAGGATCCCAATCTCCATATCTCCACCTTTTGGCGGCTCACCGTAACATATAAGAAAAACCAAGAAACCTTGAGACTACATCTCTTCCCTTTTTCTCTAAAGGATAAGGCTCTCAATTGGTTCCATTCCCTATGAGTTGGTTCCATGACTTCATGGGACCAATTGAAGCGTGAATTTCTCATCCATTTCCTCCCCCCATCAAAAATCGGCCAACTAAGGGCAAAGCTTGTTCAATTTACTCAAAAAGAAGGGGAATCTCTTCATGATTCATGGGGACGTTTTAAGGAGATGCTTAAACTTTGCCCCCTCCATGGACTAGAGGAATGGTTGATCATCCACACTTTTTACAATGGTTTATCTCATGCTACTAAAATCTTTGTTGATACAGCTGCAGGTGGTGCTCTAATGAACAAAGACTTCGAAACAGCCTATGCGTTGATTGAAGACATGGCTCGAAATCTCTTCCTATGGACTGATGAAGAACTCGCTACAAAGTCTTCACCCTCCAAAAAGAGGGCAGGTATGTACGAAGTCTCTAATTATGACCACCTTGCTTCTAGGATTGATGCACTAACCCACAAATTTGAAAAACTTAATGTTAGTGATACTACTCCTACATGCCCTTGTAAAACATGTAGTGAATGCAAATTAGGTAGTGTTGAGCAAATAAACTTTATTCAAAACAACCAAGGGGTAAGTTTTGACCAAAGCCCTAATGAAAATCCCTTGGTTCAAGGAGCAACACCACTAAGTTATGCTAATGACCAAAAGGATATTCAAAAGTCTAATCTTGAACTTTTAATGGAAAATTATCTTCTTAACCAATCCGAGCAGCTCAAGGAGCTTGCAAATCAAACTAGACTTTTGAATGACTCTTTTGTTTCACTTACATCATAAGTAGATTCTATCTCCTCTCACAATAAGGTCTTAGAGGTTCAGCTCTCTCTAGTTGTTCAATTTTGCCAACCTAGAATGAACGCCGTTACACTTAGGAGTGGTAAACAATTAGAAGACCCCTTAAGAGTCAAGCCTAGTGAGGAAGAGACTAGTGAACCGCAAGGTGAGATGGCTAAAGAAGAGAGTGAGAAACCACAAAATGAGGAAGTTACACCACCTCCCTTCAAACCAAAGATTCCTTTCCCTCAAAGATTTGCCAAGTCTAAGCTTGATGAGCAATTTAAAAAGTTCATTGAAATGATGAATAAAATCTACATTGATGTTCCCTTCACCGATGTCCTAACTCAAATGCCCACCTATGCTAAATTTTTAAAAGAAATTCTTTCAAAAAAGAGAAAAATTGAGGAAAGTGAAACGGTGAACCTTACGGAGGAATGTAGTGCCGTCATCCAAAATAAGTTGCCACCCAAGCTTAAGGATCCAGGAAGTTTCTCAATACCTTGTGTCATAGGGTCTAAAATAGTAAAGAGGGCAATTGTGATTTAGGAGCCAGTGTCAGCTTGATGCCTTTATCTCTTTATGAGAGATTGGGATTGGGGGAGCTTAAGTCAACTAGGATGACCCTACAATTAGCAGACCGTTCCCTTAAGTATCCAGCTGGAATCATAGAGGATGTCCCTGTCAAGGTAGGAGAAATCTACGTCCCTACGGACTTTGTTGTGATGGAAATAGAGGAGGATAACCAAGTACCCATACTTTTGGGAAGGCCTTTCCTTGCTACCGCTGGGGCTATAATTGATGTTAAACATGGGAAATTGGAATTTAATGTTGGTGAAGATACTGTTGAATTTGAACTTGCTAAACTTATGAAAAATCCCTCCATTAAAGATTCTTGTTGCATGTTAGACATAATTGACCGTTGTGTGAAAGAATGCTCCTTAGCATCAACTACACATGATGGTTTGGAGGTATGCTTGGTTAGTAATTCAGGTACAAAGCTAGAAGGAGATGCCAAAGCCTACGAGGAGTTATTGAATGAAAACCCTCCCATGGAAGGTTTGGGCATGGAAGAATTAATGAAAAAAGAAGCAGCCTCTCTACCAAAAGAGGCACCAAAGGTGGAGCTCAAGCCACTTCCACCAAGCTTGAGGTATGAATTCTTAGGCCCTAACTCAACCTACCCTGTTATTGTGAATGCAAGCTTGAATGAGGTAGAAACTGAAAAATTGCTTTATGTTCTCAAGAAATGCCCTAAAGCCATAGGTTACACCATTGATGACATTAAAGGAATAAATCCCTCATTTTGTACACATAGGATATTGCTTGAAGAGGACTATAAGCCCTCCGTTGAACACCAAAGAAGACTAAATCCTAACATGAAAGAAGTTGTGAAAAAAGAAGTCTTAAAGCTCCTAGATGCAGGTGTTATCTATCCAATTTCTGATTCTAAATGGGTTAGCCCGGTTCAAGTAGTACCTAAAAAGGGTGGTCTTACAGTCATTAAGAATGATAAAAATGAATCCATTGCAACTAGAATCGTCACCGGTTGGAGGATGTGCATTGACTATAGAAAGCTTAACAAAGCAACCCGTAAAGATCACTTCCCACTCCCCTTTATAGACCAAATGTTAGAAAGGTTAGCTAAGCATTCACACTTTTGTTACTTAGATGGCTATTCTGGATTCTTCCAAATACCCATTCACCCTAATGACCAAGAGAAAACCACTTTCACATGTCCCTTTGGTACCTTTGCCTATAGGAGAATTCCCTTTGGTCTTTGAAATGCCCCCTCTACCTTTCAAAGATGCATGATGTCTATTTTTTCTGATTTTGTTGAAGATATAATGGAAGTTTTTATGGATGATTTTTCTGTGCATGGATCTAGTTTTGATAATTGTTTGACTAACCTGGAAAAAGTTTTGGAAAGATGTGAACAGGTGAACTTAGTGTTGAATTGGGAAAAATGTCACTTCATGGTAAGAGAAGGAATTGTCCTAGGACACTTAGTCTCTGAACGAGGTATAGAGGTAGATAAAGCAAAAATTGAAATTATTGAAAAAATGTCTCCTCCTACCTCGGTCAAAGAAGTTAGAAGCTTCCTAGGACATGCAGGATTCTACCGCCGTTTCATTAAAGATTTTTCTTCAATCACTAAGCCACTAACAAGCTTGCTCCTTAAGGATGCAAATTTTCTGTTTGATGATGCATGCCTAAAAGCATTTTGCAGGTTAAAAGAAGCCCTGGTCACTGCCCCAATCATACAACCACCAGATTGGAATTTACCTTTTGAAATAATGTGTGATGCAAGTGACTATGCAGTTGGGGCTGTGTTAGGGCAAAGAAAAGACAAGAAGATGCACACCATTTATTATGCAAGTAAGACCCTTGATGAGGCACAGGTAAATTACGCTACAACTGAGAAGGAACTATTAGCAGTAGTCTATGCTATTGACAAATTCAGGCCATACTTGGTAGGATCAAAAATCATTATTTACACAGATCACTCGGCAATAAAATATTTGCTAAACAAGAAAGATGCCAAACCAAGATTGATCCGATGGATTTTGCTCCTCCAAGAATTTGACATTGAAATAAAGGATAGAAAAGGAACTGAAAATGTTGTAGCTGATCACCTGTCCCGCCTTAGGGAACCCAATGAGGATGAGTTGCCTTTGGATGATTCCTTCCCGGATGACCAACTTTTCTTATTGGCACAAGCTAGCACACCTTGGTATGCAAATTTTGTTAATTTTCTTGCAGCAGGAGTACTACCACCTAACTTGAACTACCAGCAAAAGAAAAAATTCTTCCATGATCTCAAGCACTATTATTGGGATGAGCCTTACCTCTTCAAAAGAGGCTCGGATGGAGTTTTTAGAAGATCCATCCCTGAAAGCGAGGTAAGTAGTATTCTTCACCATTGTCACTCCTCCTCCTATGGTGGCCACGCCAGCAGTCAAAAAACTTCTTTTAAAATACTTCAATCTGGTTTCTGGTGGCCATCACTTTTTAAGGATGTGCATCTCTTTGTTTCTAAATGTGACAATTGTCAACGCACCGGTAATATTACTAAAAGGAATGAAATGCCCTTAAACAACATCCTTGAAGTTGAAATTTTCGATGTATGGGGTATTGATTTCATGGGGCCATTTCCTTCTTCTTTTGGTAATCAATACATATTGGTGGCTGTTGATTATGTGTCCAAATGGGTTGAGGCCACTGCTTCCCCCACCAATGATGCACATGTAGTTATGAAATTGTTCAAGAAAATTATATTTCCAAGGTTTGGGGTGCCAAGGGTTGTCATAAGTGATGGAGGGTCTCACTTCATTTCTAAACATTTTGAAAAACTTTTACAAAAGTATGGAGTGAAACATAAAGTTGCAACACCCTATCACCCACAAACTAGTGGACAAGTCGAGGTATCAAATAGACAAATAAAGGCCATCCTTGAAAAAACAGTTTCTATCTCTAGGAAAGATTGGTCAAGTAAGCTTGATGATGCTCTTTGGGCCTATCGAACGGCTTACAAAACTCCCATTGGAATGACTCCTTTTAAGCTAATTTATGGGAAATCTTGTCACCTCCCGGTTGAACTCGAGCACAAAGCTTATTGGGCAATTAGGAATCTTAACTTGGACCCAAAATTAGCCGGTCAAAAAAGGAAACTTCAACTGAGTGAGTTAGAAGAACTTAGGTTAGATGCCTATGAGAATGCTCGCATTTACAAAGAAAGAACAAAAAAATGGCATGATAAACATATCCTTAAAAAGGACTTCAAAATTGGTGACCTTGTACTACTCTTTAATTCTAGGATGAAACTCTTTCTAGGAAAGCTAAGGTCTAGGTGGTCTGGTCCGTTTCAAGTCTGTAAGGTCTATCCCTATGGAGCTATTGAAATCTTTTCTGAAAAAACCGGACCATTCAAAGTTAACGGACATAGACTAAAGGTTTACAATGTGGGGGAAGGGACTGAAGTAGTGGCTGCTTGGAGACTTATTGACCCGCCTTAAAGTTGTTTTTCTTTTTGTCAAGTTGTTTTTCATTTTTCAAGCAAAATGGGGGGCAAGAAACAGAAAGTTGGCACGGCCCGTGCTGAGGTTGGCACGGCCGTGCCAGCTTGCAGATCCCAAAATTCATCAATTTTTGCTATTCATAGCACACTGTGAGCTTTCTGCACCCCTTTCTTCTCCTTCTTTCTTCTTCTTCTTCTCTTTTAATTTCCTTTTCTTTTGAATCATTGAGGACAATGCTTCCCCTAAGTGTGTGTGTGTGTGGGGGGGGGGGGGGGGGCTAATAAAGTGTCTAGAGTCGTAGTGTCCAAACTCCCTTGAACTTTATTCTTTTGTTTTGTTTTTATAGCAAGAGGTATGACTAGTAGCTTGTTTTTAATGTAAAATATGGCATAAAATTTTTTGTTTTGTCTCTTCTCTAAAGGTTGTTTCTTGTACATAAAAGTAGTTTCTTGTGTTTCTTATGTTCTTGCTATACCCATATCTTGTTTTAATGTGAAAATTCTCCAATGAGAAAAGCACCCGGTTGCAATCCTTGAGTAAATGTATGAATAGGTATTTTAAGGAGCACGTTCTATCTTTAGTGTTAACTTAGACCCTTTAAAGTCTTAAGAGTAAAAGTAGTATAAGTTTGTGTGGGAAAATTAATCAAATTGATTCTTAATTGTTATATTCTTCTTAATTTGTTAATGTTAAATGGGGCGGGAGAATGGCACCAACATGTGGGGGGAAAGGACAATCCCTAACTTCCTAATTGTGGTGGTGACTCCCTAATTTGAACTTAAAGTGAAACAAATTCATCAATGCTAGGGGGAAAGGACAATTACATCCAAAAAGACTTCCTACGCGGAGATGAAACAAATAATAATTTTGCAGCACTGCTTAGGGTGATTTTGAATCTAGGGGGAAAGGACAATTACATCCGAGAAGACTTCCTACGAGGATAGATAGCCCCTAAGCATCTGCAGCCCCTTGTGCTTAATTGTTAATCTAATCTAATTTTAACTTAAATTCCCATCACTCTTATATGAAATGAAGAAAGGACTTTTCTCGGCTACTTTAGCACTAAGGAAGAACCTATTCCTCATAATATCTGTCTTATACAGGAGCAAGAAAAGGGTTGGGCTGCACACACACACTCACTTGAGACTTGATGTTGGGTGGAATAGGTTCATGAGAAGTGTTTGAAGTTGTAATTAGTGTACTTGAAGCAAAGCCTTTCTTTTGAGACATTTGTTCTTAATATTGCCATAATCAAATCTTTTGTTGCTGCTATGTTTGCTGCCTTTTGCTTGAGGACAAGCAAAGATTCAAGTGTGGGGGAGTTTGATGAGTCATAGATAGTCTTATTTATTGCCTTATTTAGTTTAGTTTTATTTTAGATTTGATTTTATTTTATTGCATTTTATTTTAGTTTAGAATATTTTACTTCAAATTGTGTTTTATTTTATTTTAGGAATAAATATATGGTGGAAAGTGCCTTGGAGCAAAAGAAAGATGACTGGAGCAAATACAGCGCAAGAATACGAAGATACGGCACAAAAATATGTTCCCCCAAAGTCAGAAGCTTGGCACGGCCCGTGCCAACATGTGGCACGGCCGTGCCCGTCTCCAGGACCTGTTTTGCTGCTTTTCTTCAAGTCCATGTTACCCTGTTGCAGCTTTACCGTTTTATCATTTTAGTTGCTTAGTTTCTAAGTCAGATGTAAAGCTATAAATAGAGTAGCTCTCCACCATAAACAATCATCCTTTACTTTGTTTATTTCAATTGCTATTTTAATAAAAGTCTTTATTTTCCCTTTTACTTTCTTTGCAATTTACTTTACTGTTATTTTCTCTCTTCTTCCCCCATGTCTACGATGAACATGAGTGAGTAGACTTCTTCGTCTTGGGATTGTTGGGGAGTCTAATGACTCAATCCTAAACAAAACAAGCCTAAACCCTAATTTCTATGTAACCCTAATTTCTAATCTAGATTCACCGTCTTAACGTGGATTAACAATTATCAAACTGTGGAAGCGAAAGCGGAGGGTTTGATAATCGTTAATCCATCATCCCAAACATCAATTCATAAAGCGAGAGCGGAGTCTTGATGTTGGAACAAGTGAATCTAGACAATAATTGCAAAACAGTGAAATAGTCTTTGCAATTATTGAGACAAAGAGTAGTTTCAATCCTCTATGCATCTTCTAGTAATCATGTCAGCGAAATAGGCTTGATTACTAGAAGTAAACTCTCACTGGACTTTCATCGGAAAGGTGAGGGGCTAAGGGAAACCGGTCTTTAGAAATTAGTGTGTAAATCATGAAATTAGATGTTTAGGTTTTGTCTAGTGAAGGATTAGTCATTATGATGAATCAATGATCCTAAGGCCCTTTATTATTATTGTTTTTACCTTCAGCAATCAAACTCTCTTTCATTAACTTTATCTCCTCTAATCATTCATTAAAAGTTAATTAAGTTGAACAACTCCCTAGAGGAACGATAACTCTACTTACTACTATTATTTCGATAGGCCGTGCACTTGCGGTTTGGCCCTATCATTTGTCATACCCCAATTTTTGACCTAACATCCTACATTCATACCTCATGTTTGGTTCCGAGTCGGGCCCTCTTCGCTCTTTATATTTTTATAATTTTAGTTTTCTTTGTTTTTTTATTATTTGTTATTTACTCTTTAATTTCCATCTTTTATTTAATTTTATAATTTTAGTTTTTATTTCCAATTTTTATTTTAGCTTTTAATTAGTCATTTTTCATATTTTATTTTAGTCACTTTTATTTTATTGTCAAAGTAAAAAAAACCAAAGTGTCAATGAGTCCAAAATTAAGTGTCCTGGGGTCCAAAATATTTTTCCTCCAAGCCATGCCATAATCAGTGCAGAGTCAAAACTTTCTTCCCATTTTTCATCAGGAACGCGTTTCATCATCAATACCTCTTCTCACTTTTTTAATTTATTAGTCATTTTTTTTAAACTTTTAGTTTTTATTTTTATCTTTCATTTTTATTCAGTCTTGATTTTTATATTTTTTTATTTTCCATTTTACCATTTTGTTTTTATTTTTTTCGTTTAATTACTTCTTTAGGTTTTTATTAACTTTTTTTAATGAGTCCATAAATTGTCAAAAAATATAGTGTCAAGGTCCAATTTTTTTCTTTCTCAAGTGTGCCACCAATCATGCCATTTTTACATGTCAAGTCTCCCATTTGAAAAATCATTCAAATCACATTCCAAAACCATCAATCTCATTCAAATCCCCATCAAAGTGCATTAAACCAATTTTCCATTTTTCATCAACCTTAGAACCTATAAATAGAGCTCTCATCCTTCACAATTTCACACACCAAAAAGTTCTCTTGAGTTGTCAAAGAACTTTTCTCTCTTCTCCCTCATTTAGCTTGTGTTGACGAGCTATTCTTTTCTTCTCCCTCTTTTTTCTGTCCCTTCGGAATTTTGTCCCTTCGGTTGTCCCTTTCTTTTATTTTCTTGCATTTTATTTCTTTTTAGCATTTTATTTTATTTTTATTTAGCATTTTAATTATTGTCATTTATTTTCCAGCAATTAGAATGTATTTAGGTCCAATGTAAATATAAACGAGAAAAGTAAGTGTGTGTGTGTGTGTGTGTGTGTGTGTGTGTCTTTTATTTCTTTACCGCTTTATATATGTCAAAAAATACAAAAAAATTAGATTAGGGATTTTGTGGTGACCCAACGTCACTATAAAAATCCACGCGCTTTTATTTTTATTGCTCCGTTAGTTTAATTTTCATTTATTATTCCAAAACAACAAAAACATTCAAATAACAAAAATCATAAAAATATTTTCATAATAAACCTTGATTTTCAATCAAGTGATCGTTCTTTTTACTTTCTTTCTTAATCAAATATCAAATCAATTTTAATCATACTTTGAGTCATCTTTCTTTCAATATAAAAAATACAAACAAATACTCATTTGCCACTTGGCTTTTATTTTAAAACCTTTTTTCAAAATTAATAAAAAACACCAAAACAAATCAAACGTCATTTTCTTAACCCCGAACTACGAGGTTTTGATCCCTCACGGGTACGTAGGCAGAGGACACTCGTCCTTCCAAATCAATAAAATGTAGATAATTAGGTCTTCCTTTTTTAATCATTTCAAAATTTCATTTTTTTTAAAAAAAAAGCAAGCAAGTTTATAGCACAAAAATTTAAATAAAATCAAGAGGTTCTCGTAGAGTACTACGAATATTTAGGGTGCTAATACCTTCCTTAAATATAACCAACCCCCGGACCCCCCAATTTAAATAAATTTTTTGAAAGTCGTGAAATAATATAGTGAGTCAAAAGCTAATTAAATAGCCTTGATCTCCGAAAAATGACGCGACAGAAATGGCGACTTCACTGGGGATACCTTAAGTGGGTTAAGCCTAACTTGGCTTTGTTTAAAATTTTGTGCTTTAAACTTGCTTAAAAAAATCAAAAAATAAAAGATGGAAATTACGTGTATATTTGTTCTTCCTTCTTCTTTCTCCTTTCTTAAAACGTGAGTGGTGAGATAAGTCCTACACCCGGGCTTGAGAGAAATTTAAGATAGGACGGTGGTATAATCATAGTGCCTTGCCAAGAGTGAATTTTGGTTTGTGACACATGTGATAACCCCACTCAACTAAGGGATCTTGGAAATATACTATGTTGGCATGAGTATTCGTATTTGGCATGTTATTTTCAAGTGACCGTCGAAGTTGAGGACCTTTAGTTACCTATAAACCCCTCTTGGCCTTTTAGGACGTAGTGCGGTGGCTAATCATGAGTAATCTTGGTTTAGTCGATACGCAATACTACACTCAGACGAGACTTTCTAACGAACATGTTGGATCGGAAGTATTTCCATAACCCGATGGTGTTTGGAAGTGGTTGATAACTCTGGGAACTTGGTAGAACCCGTGATACAGGTACATTTGAAAACCATAGTCCTTACCAAATGACGTGTTACCTTGACTCCAACATATGGGCTTAAACCTCACCTTGTTTTCACCGTTCTTGTTGCATAATCATGCATACATGCATACATTCATAAACTTTTTCTCATTAAATACCGAAGGACTTCGATAAGTTTTTATAAACATCAGAAGTATGAACCTTGTAAAAGGAACATCGAGAAATACATTTTCAAAAGTCTTATCCAGACCTTAGCTTTTGTTGGGGTCTCTTTCCTTGACTTTTCTTTTGCTCTTAAGGAAACTGTTTGTAACACTTCAAATTATCAAATGAAGCAATGTTCCTTATGTTGTTTACAATTACTTTGACAAATCCTTCGATAAAATAAAAATTGTCCATTTTTGCATAAGCATATCATGCATCATTTTGCATTCATAAGTTTCAAATCCGAGTCTCACAAGTCGTTGTTTTCACAATAAAAGGTCAATCCATTTCAAAAGTGGTCGGATTGTCCTTGTCCAAAGCCAACTCACACCTACAACACTCGTGCAAACAAAAAGAGGGAACATATCAGTTTGAACAAGAGATCACAACACTCCAGGCCGAGTCAGAGAGACTGAGCACCCTGGTGGTTTCACTGGTAGCTTCGCAGAATCAGCCGCAGTTCAAGCAAAGGCCCGAACGCCAACATCAACAGCAGCCTCAACAATAGGCTCCAAGGATGCAGTTTGACCCAATCCCAATGACATATGCGGAGCTGCTTCCCATCTTGGTCATGAAGAACCTTGTCCAAACTAGAGCGCCTCCTCGGGTGCCTAACGAGTTGCCGGTTTGGTATCAACCTGACCTTTCATGTGCCTTCCATCAAGGAGCACCCGGCCATGACATCGAGCACTGTTTCTCTTTGAAGATTGAACTCCAGAAGCTGATTAAAGCCAATATCTTGCTTTTCGAAGATTGAATTCGGACGTGCAAATTAATCCACTGTCGGACTATATTAGCCGCAATTTGGTCGCTTTTGATGTTCCTTCTACTACTTATTTGTTCAAATAATGCGTTAGTTTGTTGTTTGCTGCTTTTCAAAAAATCTTTTCGTCCCGCTCGAGACGAAAGTGAACTTGTGTAGGGCTTTTTGCTTCATGTGTTTTCCATCATTAATAAAAAGTCATTTTTATCCCGGCTTTGCTTTTTATTTTTGCTTTTTTCTGGAAAAATGGTAACACAAAAAACCAAAAAAATAAATTTCATTCTCAAATATCTGCATAATCATAACTTACTTGTCAACATCAATAATCAAATCATGCATTAATAAACCCGTTGAACACTTTAACCTTGTACTCTCTTCCAACTTTGAGTTCCTTGTATCCGAAGCTGAAGAAGTGAACAAAGAGACTCCTGATGAAATCTCTCGCATACTTGGGCATCTTAGCCGTCAAAGCCGCAAACAAAAATATCAAGGAGAATGTCCAGAAGATGGATTTCATTTACAAAGACTAGCACAAGGTGCTACCATCTGCACTTCATGAGCATTGTACTTCAATACACATTTCAACAGGGGTAACCCCCTCTTTCCTTAACATACAACATGGAGGCCATGCTTCCCGTAGGAGGTCGAAGTCCCGTCAATAGGAGTTCTGCTAAAGTCAAAGCTTGATCTAATTTAAACGTATGACGACCTTGTGCTAATATATCAAAGGAGGTTGAAACAAACTTCAAACAAGAAGGTTCATCCCCTTAAATTTCAAGAAAGAGATTTTGTGCCCAAAAAGTAATATCTTCCCAACCAGACTCCAGGGGCAAATGGACGCCTAACTAGGAAGGCCCATGTGCAATGACCCTTGAAACTACGGATGGCGACAAACACACACGTCCTATGAATGTCGATGCAGTCAAGAAATACTTTGTCAAAAATAAAAGCTCGATAAGTCGCAAACCTGAAAAGGCGGCTTAGGCAAAAATGAGCGTCTCGGTGGACTGAAAACCCGAAAGGGCGGTCCAGGCAAAAATTAGAGACATGAACAAAAATGATCATCCTGATAGATTGAAAACCCAAAAGGGCGATCTATGCAAAAATTAAGGATCGTGACAAAGTAACTGCATCCAGTCAGGCACAATCCACTTGGAGCATACCTGCTATCAAAGAACCTCCAATTTAAGCATCTACAAATCCAAGACTTGGAACAGGGGCAATTCAAGGTCGCATCTGGTCAGTCAAGATCCACTTGGGGCATCCAGCTATCAAAAGACCTCTGATTCGAAGCATCTACAGACCAAAGACTAGGAACATGGGCAATTCAAAGTTGTTAGGGAGTATAACGGTTATTGTGTTCAATGTACCTCCCCATTATATTTACCATTTTCCAAATTTTTCAAAGATTTGTGGGGCCACACCATTGGCAGGCCACCACTCAATTCATCAAATTTGAACCTGTGCCCATTTATTTGGAACTCTCATTTATTCTTTTTGCAAAATTTCTTCTAGTTTTGATGGTCATACTTGAAGCAAAAATTTTGTTCAAAATACAAAACATTTTTTTACATCTTTGAAAAGTGTGAACAACAAACACACCCTCTTTGAACTCGTGAGTAGGTGAAGCGTACATCCACCTCGAGAACGGTTACACTCTGGAAGAGAAACATAGCTAAGCGTTATGGAGAGGACTCCTGCTTTGAGCAAGGTGTTGTCACAGTAAAAAAAAATACAAAAAAAAATACAAAAAAAATCAATCAAAGCTCGCTAAGTTGAAAACCTAAAAAGGCGGCTTAGGCAATAGAGAGCGTCCCGGTGGACTGAAAACCTGAAAGGGCGGTCCAGGCAAAAATTAGGGGCACAAAAAAGGAATATACTCTCGGTGGACTGAAAACTCGAAAGGGCGGTCCAGACAAAATTTAGGGATTTTCAAAAAAAAGAAGAAAAAAAAAACATGACTGTTGAAGCATGCCGATGGAAGTACACTTTGCACCGTCTTACAAATGGCGACTTTTTCCAGACTTTTGGTCGGCAATGGGCTTTATCCCCAGGAGCATCAGTTGCTACCTTGTGCCAGGTTTTGCCCCGTCAGCGGCTCAATTTGTTTGCAATACTATCATCCCCAAGGAAGTCTGCCGAGTGTTTGTACTACGATGTCAGTCCGCCTCCCATCTTACCTGTTTTGTCTTGTTTGTCAAGTCACCTGTCACAATCCAGTCCATACATTCATGCATTCATACAATCATACATTCATACGTTAATACTTTCACACATTCATACACTCATGCATACATAACATACACACGGCATCATTCACACATGATTGCATTAGTCACCAAAATCTTGTTTCAGTCGTGTCTCCTCAGTTCGGTCTTTACTTATCATTGCGTCAAGCCGCAAGTTTCTACACGTGAACATCTGACATTTACCTTCTTATCATCAAAAGTGCCATCCCCAGTGTGTCTGGTCCAGAGATGTCACTCATTATAAGCCCAGTGGATTCCGGCCAACTCTTACAAAGCCCGGTCGATTCCGGCAATCTTTTACAAAGCCCAATGGATTCTGGCCAACTTTTATCGAAAGCCGAGTGGATTCTCGCAAATGTTCACCAAGCCGAGTGGATTCTCGCAAATGTTTACCAAGCCGAGTGGATTCTCGCAAAACTCTTATGAAGCCCAGTGGATTCTGGCCAACTTTTATCAAAAGCCGAGTAGATTCTCGCAAACCCGTTATCAAAAGCCGAGTGGATTCTCGCAAAACTCTTATGAAGCCCAGTGGATTCTGGCCAACTTTTATCAAAAGCCGAGTGGATTCTCGCAAATGTTTACCAAGCCGAGTGGATTCTCGCAAATGTTTATCAAAAGTCGAGTGGATTCTCGCGAATGTTTATCAAAAGCCGGGTGGATTCTCGCAAACGTTTACCTTGTTTCAAGCTGCTAGTCCTAAATAACGGACCGGTTGAGTTTACCTTTTTGTCTTATTTCAGGCTGCCAGTCCTAAACAACGGACCGCTTGAGTTTCATTTTGTCTTATTTCAGGCTGCTAGTCCTAAACAACGGACCGCTTGAGTTTCCTTTTTGTCTTATCTCGTTTCAAGTTGCCAGTCCTAAACAACGGACCGCTTGAGTTTACCTTTTGTCTTGTTTCAAGCTGCTAGTCCTAAACAACGGACCGCTTGAGTTTACCTTTCGTCATGGTCAGTTCCAACCAATGAACAGTTTGAAATCACATTTTATTTTCTCCAGTGTCATCCCCAGCTTAGCTGTTCAAGTGATGTCGCTAACAATGTTTTATTTTCATTAAGCTATCGTTCCAAACCGATACGGTAGTAGACAATCTCTTCCCCAGTGAAACTGCAATTCCCCAGCTGAGTCGGATCCCTTTCTTTAACAAATTGGGTATCCCGTTGTTTGTTTCTCGTCCCAGTCAAATCATCTTTGACGTCCTGCATTCATAATTGCATCATGAGCATTTCACAACATCTTAGGTCAAAAATTGGTGTACTTTTGTATTTAAGTCTCTTCGTCCCGTCAACTCAAAGATTTCATCTTCAAATCTCCGGACGAAGAAAACATAAATAGGGGCATCTGTCATACCCCAATTTTTGACCTAACATCCTACATTCATACATTGTCTGACCCTGAATAGTCTTTGACTTTTCAAAAGAAATTTCAGCAGAAAGGTATCTTAAAATACCTCATGTTTGGTTCCGAGTCGGGCCCTCTTCGCTCTTTATATTTTTATAATTTTAGTTTTCTTTATTTTTTTTATTATTTGTTATTTACTCTTTAATTTCCATCTTTTATTTAATTTTATAATTTTAGTTTTTATTTCCAATTTTTATTTTAGCTTTTAATTAGTCATTTTTCATATTTTATTTTAGTCACTTTTATTTTATTGTCAAAGTAAAAAAAAACCAAAGTGTCAATGAGTCCAAAATTAAGTGTCCAGGGGTCCAAAATATTTTTCCTCCAAGCCATGCCATAATCAGTGCAGAGTCAAAACTTTCTTCCCATTTTTCATCAGGAACGCGTTTCATCATCAATACCTCTTCTCACTTTTTTAATTTATTAGTCATTTTTTTTAAACTTTTAGTTTTTATTTTTATCTTTCATTTTTATTCAGTCTTGATTTTTATATTTTTTTATTTTCCATTTTACCATTTTGTTTTTATTTTTTTCGTTTAATTACTTCTTTAGGTTTTTATTAACTTTTTTTGATGAGTCCAAAAATTGTCAAAAAATATAGTGTCAAGGTCCAATTTTTTTCTTTCTCAAGTGTGCCACCAATCATGCCATTTTTACATGTCAACTCTCCCATTTGAAAAATCATTCAAATCACATTCCAAAACCATCAATCTCATTCAAATCTCCATCAAAGTGCATTAAACCAATTTTCCATTTTTCATCAACCTTAGAACCTATAAATAGAGCTCTCATCCTTCACAATTTCACACACCAAAAAGTTCTCTTGAGTTGTCAAAGAACTTTTCTCTCTTCTCCCTCATTTAGCTTGTGTTGACGAGCTATTCTTTTCTTCTCCCTCTTTTTTCTGTCCCTTCGGAATTTTGTCCCTTCGGTAATTTTTGTCCCTTCGGTTGTCCCTTTCTTTTATTTTCTTGCATTTTATTTCTTTTAAGCATTTTATTTTATTTTTATTTAGCATTTTAATTATTGTCATTTATTTTCCAGCAATTAGAATGTATTTAGGTCCAATGTAAATATAAACGAGAAAAGTAAGTATGTGTGTGTGTGTGTGTGTGTCTTTTATTTCTTTACCGCTTTATATATGTCAAAAAATACAAAAAAATTAGATTAGGGATTTTGTGGTGACCCAACGTCACTACAAAAATCCACGCGCTTTTATTTTTATTGCTCCGTTAGTTTAATTTTCATTTATTATTCCAAAACAACAAAAACATTCAAATAACAAAAATCATAAAAATATTTTCATAATAAACCTTGATTTTCAATCAAGTGATCGTTCTTTTTACTTTCTTTCTTAATCAAATATCAAATCAATTTTAATCATGCTTTGAGTCATCTTTCTTTCAATATAAAAAATACAAACAAATACTCATTTGCCACTTGGCTTTTATTTTAAAACCTTTTTTCAAAATTAATAAAAAACACCAAAATAAATCAAACGTCATTTTCTTAAACCCGAACTATGAGGTTTTGATCCCTCACGGGTACGTAGGCAGAGGACACTAGTCCTTCCAAATCAATAAAATGTAGATAATTAGGTCTTCCTTTTTTAATCATTTCAAAATTTCATTTTTTTTTTTTAAAAAGCAAGCAAGTTTATAGCACAAAAATTTAAATAAAATCAAGAGGTTCTCGTAGAGTACTACGAATATTTAGGGTGCTAATACCTTCCTTAAATATAACCAACCCCCGGACCCCCCAATTTAAATAAAATTTTTCAAAGTCGTGAAATAAAATAGTGAGTCAAAAGCTAATTAAATAGCATTGATCTCCGAAAAATGACGCGACATGATTGAAATATTTTTTTATTTGAACAAGATAACTCATGTCAAAAATAATTTTATGATCATTCCTTACATAAATGATATTTGAGGTTTTTCCTTTTGAACTCTTTAATAAAGAATTTTTTTGAAACGATTTTAAAGAATCTTCCTTAAGCTTTTAAAAATAAACTCAAATGACTTTTGGATAATACTTATCTATTACAAAGACATAAGACTTGTAGTTTTGATAAGATTCCAAATAAATATATGTGAAGAAATTCAAGAGAGTTTTAATTAATTTCTTTGAAAAGATAATTACTCTTGACTTATTTTTCTAGAACAAAAACTTCACATATTTAGTTATTTTCAAAACAAAATTTTGAGAGGTCTTTTCTTATATCAAATAGGAATATTTTTGTAATTTGATATAGAACTAGTAAAGATCACATGAGATGATTTTTGGATCAAAAGTATAGCCTAATCTTGCAAATTCTTTTGAGTGAAATTTATGTGTGGTGAGGATCGTGCTTTGTACTTACAATGTGCACAAACGAGTGTAGTTAAGTTTTATGGTTAGTGACATAAATATACTTTTCTTGTATAAAGAAATACAAAGATATCCTAATTACACTATTTCACACATAGGATTTGTTTTTGAAAAACTCTAGAGGGTGAGTGCATTGTCAATTATTACTTAGTGGTGTAAAAAGTACAAATACAATTCCAAAACTCTATCATAAATTGTTTTTTTGATGATACAATTTTTCTCATAATTCCTCTTGGTGATTGCACACTATATGTTTCTTGTCCATTAAATATCTTTGAGATGTTTTAGTTTAGACATGTCTTTGCTTCCTTGAATCTTTAAGGCATTGTTGAAAACCATGTGGTGACAATGATGAATCAATTAATCAATGTTGAATCTTCACTCAACACTCTTTTAATTCAAACAATTGTTATATCTTCTAGAGCTTGTAATGCTACTGGTTTGGTATTATTTATTGTCTACGTCTGTGAAAAGACTTAAGTGAAAACATCAGTAGATCACCATTCATAAAATTTAGTGTTTATTTCATAAGGTTTGTTATCATTAAAACATTCATAAAAAGATTTTTATTTCAACATAATTTGTATAAAAGAGATGAACTTAAGCGACTTAAACGGACCAAAAAATAATTATGAGGCCAAAGTGATAAAAAAAATAGTTAAGAGAGGAAAAGGCCAATTTAGCCAAAAAAAAAAAAGTTTAGTACGACCTGAGTCTGATGAAGGTTGAGCTGTATGGGCTATAAGTCTAATTTATCCACACCCTTAATTTTTTGAGGGAATCCACACCCTTAATTTTGAAAGGAAAAAAAAAGAATCAAGGACACAATAAAACAAAATCAAATATATTGAATGTTGGATAAATGAATTTTTCGTCTCTAGAAAATTATCAAATTTCGTTCTTCGTAAAAAAAAATCTTGTTTAACTCTAGAATGATTAAAAGATCAAAGGTATTTAGTAGGCTAAATTACTCATTTGGTCTTTTAATTATTTATTTGGTTTCACTTTGGTCTTTTAACTAGTTTTCCATCCGAGTCTATTTATTATATCATTGTTACTCAAGTAAGACCCCTTTTACCAATAATTAACCTCGAATATCAAAGGCCGACCAACATAACAAGCGGTCCATCAAAAACCTATTTAAATTTTGTTAATTTAAACGATTTGACCTTTTTATTAAAAACTGAAATCCATGAACCACCCGCAAATAATTAATCAGTTAAGAAAAGAAAACTATCTCTCTTTATTGGTAATAATAGTTAAGGGGCCAAAATAGTATTTTAGCTTATTTAGTAAAATAAAAGTCAAAGAGCCACACATATCTTTCACACAAAAAGCACCCCGAAACCCTAATCGCTTCTGCATATCTAACCTCTCTTGCTTCTCTTTTTCACACACATCGCTGCTACTAACATCAATAGCCAGAGCAAACACCAACACGATGCAGTTTCTTCTCCATCATTGATGGGTGAAACAATCGCCACTAAAAGGCAGCAACTAATCGGAACCCTAACATCACGGACACTTCCCACTCTTCCTTTCGATCTCATTCCAGAAATCCTCTGTAGGCTACCAGTGAAACTCCTCGTGCAATTTCGGTGTGTTTGCAAGTCATGGAACTCTCTAATCTCTGACCCCAAATTTGCTAAGGAACAACATCGCTTATCAACTGTGAGCCTTGTCCACACCTTAGTTACCCTACTCTATAGACAAGTATGTTCTCAAGTCTTACCCACTTGACTCCATTTTCGCCAATGTTACAGCTAACCCCATCGCACAGCTTGATTTTCGTTACCCTTATGTTTTCTTTGTTGGCTCGTGCAATGGCATTCTTTGTTTTCTTGCAAAGGATTATAACGGCCTCCTTAGCTTTCGATTGTTCAACCCTTCCATTAGAAAATTTATGGAATTGCCCCCTCTTCAAGAGCCACAAACTCATTATGTACAGCTGTATGGCTTCATCCATTATCCTATTACTGATAATTACAAGGTGGTGGTTGTTTTACGCGTACGTCATAGCAGTCGTAGTTTTGTTGACAACCATGAAGTGAAGGTTCATAGTTTGGGCACCAATTATTGGAAAAGCATTCAAACATTCCCTTTTGATTGTGTTGCTTTGCAACATTTTGGAAAATTTGTGAGCCCCACGATCAATTGGTTGGTTGCTAAAAAGTATGATAACAAAATTCAACATTGTATTGTTTCTGTTGATTTGGAGAACGAGTCTTATAAAGAAGTTTTCTTAACTCCTGATTATGAAGCGGTAAATGGATATATTCATTTGCACATGAGCGTGTTGAGGGATTGTTTATGCATGGATATTAATCGTGCTGTTTGGGTTATGAAGGAACATGGAAATAAAGACTCGTGGACTAAATTGTTCACTATTTCTTACATGCAAGATCTTCCCACATCTCATACCAATATCAAAGTAGTACATATGTTTGAGGATGGTCAAGTGTTGTTGAAGTCTACAAACGGAAGGACATGGAAGTTGTTGGTGATTTCCAAAATAATGGAATCACTTTAGAACCAAAAGTTGTAACTCTTCATGGGAATCATTCATATACATTGGAACATTATTATTGATTGATAGATAATAAATCATGACATTGATTCAAGTGTATATGGTTATAACATTTGGCAAAAGGGTGTTTAATGAACCATAGCATTGATTCAAGTGTATATGATCATAACCTTTGGCAAAGGGGTGCTTAATGAATCATAGCATTGATTCAAGTCAAAGGGGTGTCTTCTCTCATGTGAAGAGTCATATAATGCACTATAAATGCTTGTCATTTGGGCATTAGTTGGATACACAACAATAACAACAACACACAATTTTGGACATAATTTTGTTACATTAACAACATAATTCTCCATCATTCTCTTACTCTAAATCATCCATCAATTCTCTAATGCATGAGTGAATTGCTGGAACCATAAATCTGTAAAATACTGTTAGGAGATACGCTTGGTGTGGTTGTGCAATACACGTCAAGGAACTCATAGTATCCTGAAGGGGATTCGCCGGTCATTCCTTATTGCATCCAATATACAGTTATTGGTGGGGGCGAATCGAACCTAAAGGTTAGTATGGCAACCCCATACGCTTTGAGTTTACATGCATAACTATTAAACTTTTCAGGTTTCAAGTGCAGCAGCCTCTTCTCAACAATCAAGATATACAACAATCTTCAGAATTTATGTGCACACTTCATCGTATTCATCTTCGTCATCTTCTTGGTCAAGTTATTGCAGCAGACCCCCAACACAAGTTCCAACAATCTTTAGGTTCGATTTATGATTTACTTGTGATTAATGGCTGCAATTTTGGGAGAGATGAAAGTTTACATTTTCATCCATGACTACGGTGAACGGTAAACAAATTCCTTTTATGAACATATGTTGTGGAAATTTATGGATAAATATTTCATATGTGATGTGTTTATGTTAAATTTACATGTGGTTGTAGATAATATATGCATGATAAATTTTGGTATGGATGAAATTTATCGTTTGAAATCTGTTTGATGTTAATTTGAACATGAGATAATGTGTGATTACCTATTATGAAATATTTGGTGTTCTAAATGCATGTGTATAGTATCTAAGTAAATATGAATATGTTAGATTTAACATGTGGTGACATATATATACATGATTTAGAAATTGTTCAAGTATATGAATTTTGATGAGTATAGTAATATGTTAAGAATGTTTAAACACTATTTTATTTATGAAAGTAGTGTAGATAAATTGTCAAAATATCAAGTGGTTGCTTTAATGATATTATTTACTTTGTGTGAGAAATCATTATCATTAATATTGTGTTGATATTATATGTACATGATAATATGAAAAGTAATGGTTAATTTCTTGTTTATCATGACATTAAAATAATTTGGGTATGTTTTGAATTATTGTAAGTTGATATATGTTCATGGAAGAAAGTCATAGAGAATATTAATGATTTTGGTTCATTGTTTATTTATTTTTTTTATGTGAAGTATATGACTTACATGTTTAATCCCATCTTATGAAGTTTGGTTATGACATTCTTTTATGATCAAGTTTTATTTTGTTATGTATGTTTAATGCATTCAATTTATGATATATCTTGGCTAGATATAAAATAAAAATTGAAGATCAAATTGAAATGCATGTTAAATATTGTTATAGCAAAGGTGTAACGACATAAAAGTTTATGTATTATTACAATATACTCAATTGACAAAAGTGTCATGGTTTGATGATAGTTGGTAAATACTATCAAGAGTATATAAGTTGATCCATAGACATAGCTATGAGAATTAAAAATCTATGTGAAGAATTTAATATTCAAAGTTTATAAAAGTTAAAAGAAAATCTTGCAATTATTTGACGAAATGATTGACAAGGAATGATGTCTTGGAAATGATGTTGAATACATTGAAGACATTATTAGGGATGTGGTACAAACCCAAATCTAATTGATCACCAATGGTGGAAACTCAACCCACACTTGAGTAGTATCAAGTCTTGGGTTCAATGGTGAAAGTACACTATTAGAATGATTGAAGTACTTGACGATAGATAACATCCCAAGGGGTAAAAGTACTTGGACCATAAGAAGAAAAAAGGTAGGATGAGGTTTTCCTCTTAATGGACATATAGCATATATTTGCTGGAATGCATACTTATGGAGCATTCCCGATATAGTCTACCTATGTGAGAATGAAGTTTGGCCGCTTCACGGAGTTCAAGGGTTTGACTCTTAAATTCTCATGAAAAGGGATATATGACACAAGGCCTTTTTAATGTGTCATTTTACAAGTCTCTTTATCAATGGTACCGAGATTCTATGTGTAAGTTATGCACACTTGTTCTAATGAATAGTTGGTTCAAAGCTTGCCTACCATACTATTTGGGAATGAGCGAAAACTTAACTTACTAAGTAATGGTTCAAATCGCGAGATACCATTATCTGAAGGCATGGAATTTCCGGATTTATGTGATTTAGTATTTTGAAAATGGTGGGGGATTGTTGGTGATTT
The DNA here is from genome assembly GCF_051527215.1 of Medicago sativa. Lineage (NCBI taxonomy): Eukaryota > Viridiplantae > Streptophyta > Magnoliopsida > Fabales > Fabaceae > Medicago > Medicago sativa. The sequence continues at coordinate 6,446,896 of NC_140751.1, read as the reverse complement.
CCAAAATAATGTAATCACTTTAGAACCAAAAGTTGTAACTCTTCATGGGAATCATTCATATACATTGGAACATTATTATTGATTGATAGATAATGAATCATGACATTGATTCAAGTGTATATGGTTATAACATTTGGCAAAAGGGTGCTTAATGAACCATAACATTGATTCAAGTGTATATGATCATAACCTTTGGCAAAGGGGTGCTTAATGAATCATAGCATTGATTCAAGTCAAAGGGGTGTCTTCTCTCATGTGAAGAGTCATATAATGCACTATAAATGCTTGTCATTTGGGCATTAGTTGGATACACAACAATAACAACAACACACAATTTTGGACAGAATTTTGTTACATTAACAACATAATTCTCCATCATTCTCTTACTCTAAATCATCCATCAATTCTCTAATGCATGAGTGAATTGCTGGAACCATAAATCTGTAAAATACTGTTAGGAGATACGCTTGGTGTGGTTGTGCAATACACGTCAAGGAACTCATAGTATCCTGAAGGGGATTCGCCGGTCATTCCTTATTGCATCCAATATACAGTTATTGGTGGGGGCGAATCGAACCTAAAGGTTAGTATGGCAACCCCATACGCTTTGAGTTTACATGCATAACTATTAAACTTTTCAGGTTTCAAGTGCAGCAGCCTCTTCTCAACAATCAAGATATACAACAATCTTCGGAATTTATGTGCACACTTCATCGTATTCATCTTCATCATCTTCTTGGTCAAGTTACTGCAGCAGACCCCCAACACAAGTACATGCATAACTATTAAACTTTTCAGGTTTCAAATGCAGCAGCCTCTTCTCAACAATCAAGATATACAACAAACTTCGGAATTTATGTGCACACTTCATCGTATTCATCTTCATCATCTTCTTGGTCAAGTTATTGCAGCAGACCCCCAACACAAGTTCCAACAGAAGTTGATTTTTTACAATTCTAGAAATGGTACTTATAAGTTTACTGAGTTTGAAAACACGTGTGAAGTCTGCGTTGAGAGTTTGATATCACCTTGTTTTTAATGCTAAAATGTAGATGTGGTTCTGTGTCACTTGAGCATGAGATTAACCAGAACCTATATGTTAATTTCTGTTTAAAATATTTATTTTGTACTTGTTATAGTGGTTACTTCAAGGATCATTGTCAATTAATGTTCATTTGAATATATAGCCTGAGAAATTGGTTATTTTTAATTTATTTGTTTGTTAGAGATGCGTTTCATATTATATCAACTTAGATGTTATGCCAAGTCATTAGTATATTGTTAGAATGACTGCTTTGAGCTGCCTGAATTTCATAATGTTTGCATGAAATCTTTCACAATACATTGTGAAGCGAACAAATCATATTTGATCATGCCCCTGGTCAGTGTGATTGTTGAGATAGAAAAAAGAATCCCTCAGAGTTAATGTAAGCCAGGTACATTTTGTTGCAGATTTAATTAATGCCTTGTTTAGAGTTTCAATGTACATTTTGTTCCAGGTACATGATGTGTGTCCTCGTAGTAATGACTTACTGAATATAGATATTGATAGCATAACGTAACATGATGCTGTTTAGACTGAATATGTTGGTTACAACTGAAATTGTTTCACTATTTTTGACAAAGAAATTTTGGATGCAAACAAGTTGGATTTGGGTTATCTTACTCATTATAATGGAATCTAATTGATATAAACCAAATTGTTAAACAAATTGGTCTACGCCTCGCCCTTCCATAAGAACATTGGAACCTAATGGATATGAAACAAATTGTTTCCTTTTTCTATTTTAACACAAATTTAGGATATTGTGCAAATTTAGATTAGCTTGTTGGTTCCCTTAAATTTGTATACTCATTAATGGACTAAATAGGAACATTGGAAAAATGGATTTAGGAGAATTTGAGTAGTTGAAGAACAACTCATTGTTGAGAAAAGGAGAAAATTGAATTTGAACAGAAGAGAAAAACCGGAGTGGCTTGTGAGAGGTTTGAGTCACAAGGCATTACTTGTGACTAATTTGCTTCTTGTTATTGTGACCTGTACAAAGGTTGCAAAACACTTACTTGATGTGTTTTCCGTAGTCCACGACACCCGGCCTATGTCAATAGGATTCATCGAATGTAGTAAAAGGATGGTACCTACGGTCTTCGCTTATGGCAGGCCATTTTGATACGGTAATAAAAGTGAGCAAGTTTTGAAACGGATATAGCAGCTTGGGAGCATGTACCCGTGATGACAACAAAATATGATAAATTAAATGTTATTTTTTTTATTTATCAACCAGTTAAATGTGTTTGTTATTGTAGAATATGCCTTTTTTTTTATTGATGCGGAGTTTGTCTTGGACAATTCTGATGCTGGTTGCTGAGATTATAAAATGTTGGAATTCTTTTGCATATTTTATATGATATATGATTTACCTGAATATATTATGTTTTCATATGCCATTAGTTGTACTAAAACATCTTCTCAAGGAAGAAAAAAATGGTGTACAAACACATTACCATGCCACCTCCAACGAGAAAAAAAATAAATGTAATACTTTCTGCATATATTGTGGTCCTTTGTTGAGCAACCATCCTTCATTTTCATGTGTGTTCTGTCTATGTGAGATGTGTCTATGTTTGGTACATTGAAATTAAAGAATATTTTTTTAAAATGTAAACAACAAAAGGGTTGAAGACTGAAACTGAGTGTGATTGCAACACGTCTATAGAATCTGCTATTTATTCAGATAAGGAGGTATGCTTTTGCATATAACTATGTAAATATTTCCTTTTTAATTAGTTAGACATCACAATTCCAAAATAAACAAGTTTATATATGCGCGCGTTTGAGATTTTAGTAATGGAGAATTTTTCATTGGTGAATGGATGTATTTTGCCTCAATCAGAGTCATTGTTTAGTTGATGATGCCATTTGCTGACAAATACTTCTGCCAAGAGCGTAGAGACCAAATTGAAGTCCACATACTGTCCAAAATATGAACTTGAGTTTGACTTGCTGAATATAGATATTGATAGCATATCATCATGCTGTTTAGATTGAATGTGTTCGTTACAACTGAAATTGTTTCACTGTTTTTGACAAAGAAAATTTGGATATAGAAAAGTTGGATTTGGGTTATCTTACTCATTATAATGGAACCTAATTGAAATAAAACAAATTGATCAATGCCTCGCCCTTACGTAAGAACATTGGAGCCTAATGGATATGAAACAGATTGTTTCCTTTTGCTATTTTAACACAAATTGATAGAAAGTTTAGGATACGGTGCAAGTTTAGAGTTTAGGTGCCCCTTTCCTAATGGATAGGAAACATAGCTTTCCGGGTTATTATACCTTGTTGGCTCCCTTTGTTTCTGAAACTAAGTTTTATTAATTATGTGATGAAATATAGGTAAAAACACAATTTTAGCATATAAGTAGTACTCTAATCATTTATGTAGTGCTTATATTATGTGCCGAAATTACTAATTAATGGTAGAACCAGAATGGTTGAATGCAACAGGGAAAATCGTCGTTGTTATGCAGCATACTTTTCATTCATTTCCAAAGCTTTACAAGTAAATTGTATACTCATTAATTAATGGACTAAAGAAATAATAGGAACATTGGGAAAATGGATTTAGGATAATTTGAGTAGTTGAAGAACAACTCATTGTTGAGAAAATGGGAAAATCGAATTTGAACATAAGAGAAAAACTGGAGTGGCTTGTGAGAAGTTTAAGTCACAAGGCATAACTTGTAACTAATTTGCTTCTTGTTATTTTGACTTTGGACTCACTTGATGTGTTTTCCGTAGTCCACATCACCCGGCCTAGGTCAATATAGGATTCATCGAACTTAGTAATAGGGTAGTCACTATGTTCTTCGGTTGTGGCAGGCCATTTTAATACAGTAATAAAAATGAGCAGCCTTTGAGGCAGATATAATGAGCAGCTTGGGAGCATGCGCAGCTGCAGCTACCCGTGAAGACAATTCTGATGTTGGTTGCTGCAAATTATAAAATGTTAGAATTCTTTGCATATTTTATATGGTGTATGATTTACCTGCATATATTATGTTTTCATATACCATTAGTTCTTCTCAAAGAAAAAAAAAATGGTGTACTAACACATTACCATGCCACCTCCATGGGAAAAAAAAAAAGTATATGTATAACTTTTTGCATTTCTATAACGGAATTCCAAGTTGAAGGCACTAGTTCAGGACATGATGTGAATTTTCATTGTGGTCCTTTGACGAGCAACCATCCTTCATTTTCATGAATATTATGTTCGAAAATCTTTTGAATTTCTTGGTAGCATAGAATTTTTAATCGGCTAAGGACACATGAACATAAAGTGGCAATTAAGGACCAAAAACGAAATAATTTTTTTTGTGAGGATTAAAACATCCAGTTTAATTTTTTAGGGACTAAAATCAAAATTCGCTATATTTATAGGGACGAAAAACTTATTTAACCCCAAAAAATAAATCATTTCAGTTATGCAGCTAATCTGGCCCTTAACTATTTGGCTTATATTCTGTCGAAAAAACTATTTGGCTTATATGGAAAAATTTGGCTCTCAACTGTTTGGGTTATATGAAAATGAAAAAAATTCAAGAATTTTCAAGTATAAGGAGGAAACATTGCAACGTTTACTAGACAAAATTAAGTTACAATCATGTTGATGGTGTTAGCCTGTATTTTCGACAGGCTACAATAAATGCAGTCAATGAAGTTTGACTCGGGTTCTGAAGAGAATTTAAAGAGTTCGATTCACCAGGCCGGACGAATTTATATGCTTAAAGAGATTTGTTGTCTTTATGGTGATTGGTTCGACAAGCAAGTAGGAGTCGAAGAGAAGTTGGTGCAAGATTGAGGAGCTAAGCAGCGGTTACTGTCGAAAGACATTGTTTGAAATTCAAATATGTCTATAGTAGTTATTAACAGTTACGTTCGATCGTTTCTATGTAGGTAGTTACTTAGTATAAATAGTAGTTTTTCATAGGAAAAACAGGTCACAATTCAATCATACAGAAAACTTAAACTCAAACTATCCGCATTCAGAGAGAAACGAGTAACAAGTCACAATGTATGAATCTGTGTACCAATTTACATTCAATTTATACAATTTAAGTTTATTCTTTTAAATTCCTTGCAATTTACGTGTTTTTATCAAGCAATTTTCTTGTTGAATTCGGCGGTTACATTCATATTCTGCAATAACAACATCAAGAACATTCATCCTTTTCTAGAAAAATAACAAACACAATATGTCCTAAGATTTACTGGTTGATCTTGCAAGTAACTATTTTTAAACCAGCGATTGTTTACCAAAAATCAAGGAAAACAGGTGGTCAAAAGCGAAATATACTACCTTTGCTTTTGACTATCACTTTTGGTGGTTTAATCCCTTAATGCGTCTGGCTTGTTTTAGTGCCCAACTTGTTTTTTGTTTTTGTTTCATTCTGTTTTCTAAGGATTTTGATGTAACTGTTATTAATGTTCCAGAGTTTTTTCTGGAACTTCTTGTCCTTGGAGGACTTTATGCTTTGTGTTACTGTATCTCATTTTAGCTTATTCAAAAAAAAAAAAATTATAGTCTAACTTTTTTATAACTAAATAGACTACTAGCAAAACTTAAACCTCTTCTATTTAAAAAAAAGGTTTAAATGTGTAATTGGTCCTTGCACTTTCAACAGATTTTGGCATTGGTCCCTGCACTTTTTTTTGTTTGGCATTGGTCCCTGCACTTTGTAAAAATATTGTCATTGGTCCCTGCACTTTTTTTTGTTTGACATTGGTCCCTGCACTTTGTAAAAATATTGGTATTAGTCCCTGTACTTTGTAAAAATTTTGGTATTGATCCCAATCATTTCATGCCACGTGGCACCAATACCAATATTTGTCCAAAGTGCAGGGACCAATACCAATATTTTTACAAAGTGCAGGGACTAATGCCAAACAAAAAAAAGTGCAGGGACCAATGCCAATATTTTTACAAAGTGCAGGGACCAATGCCAAACAAAAAAAAGTGCAGGGACCAATGCCAAAATTTGTTGAAAGTGCAGGGATCAATTACACATTTAAACCTAAAAAAAAGTAGGTTAAATTGTTTTTTCGTCCCTTAACAATTTTTTTGTATCACTTTGGTCCTATAATTAATTTTTGGTTCATTTGAGTCCCGTAACTTCATCTCTTTTACACATTTTACTCCCTTCCATCAAGGGGTTAGCACCAAATGTCGTTGTTGGACTAACATTATAGGTGCTCCACCATAAACCTCTTTAATTTTTTTAATCTTAGTCATTTGACCTATTTGTCAAAAAATAAATCATTTTATATTCGAGGTCTATTGTAAGTAATAGTACACTATGATAACCTAATTTTTTTTCCATATCTTCATCTAATTCAAACATCTTCTTCATCATCTTCAAAATCACCTTCATCAACCTTTACAAAAAAAAAAAAAAAACTCTCTCTCTGACTCTTTTCCTTCCTTTATCTTAGAAGTTTCTTTCTCTCGCAACACCTTTTCTCTCCCTTCGGAACCCCTTCTCTCTATCTCAAATCCATTCCTTCCTTCCTATGAACCATATCGAAGGTCTCTCCAATGGCAACAGTGGCAAACCCAATTGTGTCTCGTCCAATCTCAATCGCAACTCTCTGTGATTTCATACACAAATTGCAGCTCAATCCCTTGTTTCTCTCGCTAAAACCCAATCACAACTCAATCCTTTCCTTCCAGCACAATCGAACTCAATCCCTTCTCTCTAACCTTTTCTCTTTGATTATGGAAGTCTTTTCTTCTTCTAAACAAGATCTTATTGTTGAAGAAGATCAAGGATATTGTGGAAATGAGAATGTTTTGTTTATTAACAAAGTCTTTCTCTTTAAATATTTGTTTTTTAAGGTTTGGTTTGATTGAAGTTTTTGAGATTGATTAAGAAATGAGAATGTCGTGTTGTGGGTGTGATAGAAATCGATTTTTTTCTGGTTCTTTCGTGAAGGTTTATGATGATGATTATTGTGATGATGATGATGATGAAAATGTTTGTATGATGAGTATAGGTTTGTTTACTATTCATTATGAAGATTAAGAAGAATAAGAGGGGAGAAAAGGGAAGAAGATGAATAAAAAAATGGAATAATATGAGATATTCTGGGTTTTATTCTGGTTTTTCTAGCCTTGTTTAATATTGTGTTGTGGGAAAAAGATGAATAGGAGGAGGGAAGAATATGAGTTAACAATCTTATTGAAAATGATGGAAGGGACTAATTTGTATGAGAGTGATGAACTTAAGGGACTCAAACGGACCAAAAATCAAAGGGCATAGTAAAACAAAATCAAATATATTAATGTTAGATAAATAAATTTTTTGTCTCTAAAAAATTATCAAATTTCGGTGTCCGTAAAAATATCTTATTTAACTCTAGAATGATTAAAAAAATCAACGGTATTTAGTAGGTTAAATTACTCTTCTAGTCCTTTAACTTTTTATTTAGTTTCACTTTGGTCTTTTACCTAGTCTTTCGTCCGAGTCTCTTAATTATATCATTGTTACTCAAGCAAGACCCCTTCCGACAATCTTACTTACTAAAGCTTGTCAGGTCAAGCTAACCCTAACCCTAAAACTAACCTAGATTTTCCCCGCTCTTTCTCAAGCATTTATGTGTAGGTTTGACCTCCTCACCGTTAATACAGGCCATAATAACACATTTATGTGTAGGTTTGACCTCCTCACCCTTAATACACGTCATTATAACACGATTGCATATTATTTTAATTTTAGTCTACAAAAATAACACACGATTGCATATTAATTGTCATCCCAAATTTGAAATGTGAATTAGGTACATTGAAAATAGTATAGCACACGATACCGTTAAAACGAAAAAAACGAGCTTGAAAATTATACCCGTGAATTACGTACAAAATTGTATAATGGAAATAAAATAACACACAATCAATTGTATATTTATTAGCAATAAAAACACACGGTTGAAAACTTCCATTTATAAGACGATTGCATATTAATTTAATTTTTGAAATATAATAACACACGATTGCATTTTAATTGCCATCCCAAATTTGAAATGTGAATTTATAACACAGAAAATTGTATAATGGAAATAAAATAACACACAATCAATTGCATATTTATTAGCATTATAACACAATTTCTTTAGTAGTAAAATCAATCAATTGTACATTAAATAGTATTAAAACCACACGGTTGAAAATTTCTTTAGAAAAAAAAAAGGCCACAAGATTGCATAATAAAAAAACAGCACCGTGTTCAAATTAAATTTAAGAGCAAGTAATTTTTCATAATGGTTAACGTTAAAAATAAATATACCACCGTAAGAATTATTGGTGTTTTATCTTGGTTTTTTGGGTGTCAAACATTGATTACGTTTGAACCTTTCTAACCGGTGATATCTTATTTTTTCTTGGGAAGGGAAAAAGTAAGCAAAACCCTTGAGAATCGAGGTCCGGGAGTTGTTTTCGCTACGGGAAGGTGTTAGGCACCCATAACGACTATAGTATCCTATAGGAACCGTCTTTAATTTCTACGCGCGCGCTTTATTTTTAAATGCTATTTGAAAATATTTATTTAAACCTAAGAGTTTCTAAGTGAAGAATTGGAGGGAGAAGAATGTTTTTGGATTTTTATTTTAGTTGAATTGAAGGAATTTTGTTCCCTGCCTACGTACCCGTTTAAGGGATCAAATCCACCGTAGTTCTCTTCCAAAAATGTTTTTGTTTTTGTTGGTTGATTTTAAGTTTGAAAATGGGATTTTGAAGAATAGAAAGAGGCCTCAAGGGCATGAGATTGTAAAAAAAATGTGAGGTGGAATTAGTCATTTGCAAAAGAGAGTCAAAGTATGATTATTTTTCATTGAAATTTGATTAAGAAAATAAAAGGGAAAATTACAATGGGATTTTGATCCCAAGGTTTATTTAGAAAATGGTTTGAGTGATGTTGTTCACATTTTTTGGAAAATTGGTTTTTTTCTAAGTGTAAATCCTAGGCATACATCTAAAGCATACAATCCTAAACATACATCTAAACATGCATATTCTAGCTATATACCTAAAGTGGTGTGTGTGCATGTGTCGGTGCTTGTGTCGGTGTACATTATTAGAGTCCATTGTCCGTTACATCATTTGGCCTAGATACACACTACTTCCTTGTGAGAACTTAATCCCACACAAATGAATTAAAGACAAAAAAATGAAAAGAAATGGGATGAGAAAGTGTGATAGGGAGTATGCTTATGATGTATGAGGCATGAAACACAAGAAAATGGTTAGTAGCACATGATAATATAGAGAAGAATAAGGCAAGAAAGGTACTATAATAAAAGCATGGAATCCAACACAAAATAAACCCAAACCAAGTGCAAAATATGACTAAGAATTCACTCATAGAGTGCAAGTATCATATAGCTCACAATCCTCATAGTCTTATACATTTTAAAAGTATACATTCTATTTCAAAGAGTGAGAATTGAAACCACATGATGAGCCTCACATTCTTAAGTGGATTTAGACATATTTACACAAATTATTCACAAATGTGACTTGCAAGCCAAGCAACTAACTAGATTCCACACACAAGTAGAAAAAAAAAATCATGTTCAAACAGTGGCTAAAAGTTTATAGAAACACATATCATGTATTACAAGTGTACATCAAAAATTAGAAACAAAATTAAACCAATTTTCACCAATTTTTTGACACAAAATTCAAGAAATAACACTAAAATTGTCTATGTATTTTTTTATCAAATTTTCCAGTGTAAAAGTATTAGCAAAAACACCAAAACATCAAGAAATCATGGAAAAATATTTTGGAATTTTTTTGCAAAAGATTTTGATACACAGGAGGTGCAGGAAGCAAAGTTCAGGGGTGCAACTAGCAAGAAACCCACAACCAACGAAAACCATAAGCCCAACCCATCCCTACATGGATCCTGGATCTTCAGGGGGTTCAGGGACCGTTGGATTGATCCAGATGGATCAACCCTAGATCCAACGGTCTGGGGAGCGAACCAGTTGAACCAGACCGGTCCAAAGGCTTATATAAAGGCCTGGTGACCGGTCCAGTTCATTTGCCACTTCCCTTTCTCTCTCTACGTCCCAAGTTCTCTCCCTTCTCTCTAGACTTCTGGTCATCTTCTCCGGCGGGTTTCACCGCCGCCGGTGAAGATTCCGGCACCGGAAACCTAACTAACACTCAAACACACCAAAACCCTTCGATCTAAAGTTTTTCACCGTTTATTTTTCAATCTAAACACGAATCAAGCATCAGAAATTGCAAATGAAACCTAGATCTATGTAGATCGAAACTCACACTTTACGGTTCTCAAATTTTTCAAATCTCTTCACACTTTTTGAAACGAGGCTTTAATCTATGTTATTTTCTCTGCTGATGATGAATTTGAACTCGATTTTGTGAAATGAACGGTGAATTTTTGCAGATCTAAATTTTAGGGTTTGATTTCGAAGCTTTTTGAAAGTTTTTTGGATATGTTGAAACGAAACCCTAAACTGAAGTATTTTACTCACTTATGATGATTATAAGCCTCGTTTCAAGAAATAAACGGTGAATCTTTGAAGATTCACATCTTTAGGGTTTCGTTCGAAATCCTTTGAACCTTTTTCGAAATTTCTCTTCAATTCACCGTTTATTTGTGTTCGTTGAGCTTCGTTGAGCTTCTTGCAATGATAAACGAAGAGATTTTTGGTGAATACCTGAATTAAAATGGAGATTCGAACAAAGATCCTTGTGAAAGCTTTCTGGTGAGTTGGAAACCGAAAATAAATCGGTATTCTCTTCTTCTTTTTCACTGATTCGAAGCTTACTTCGATTCCTCTTCTTCTTGCCTCGCAAAATCCTTCGTGATCGCACGTTGTGCTTGAATTGCGAAGGTACGAATTCAATGATGAAGATTCGTGATGAATCTCTGAGGATTCGTATCAATTTGAACTGATTTTGCACAATGATTGCTGAATTACACCTTGTATTGATGAAATTGCTATGAATCTTGATGAATTTTGAAGTTCTGGAATCGGTTAGGGTTTACGTGTTCTTCATGTTCTTGGTAATTTCTGGAGTTAGTTAGGATTTTGATCCTTGAGAGAAGAGAGAGAATGAGGGAAACGTGTTTATTGAGTTGGCACTTTGTGATTGATCCTCTGTACTGTTGTATTGATGACACAGCCTTATATAGGCTGACATGTGGACCTCTGAGCCAATACGCAGCTGCCACGTGACCTTGGACTAAAACTGGACTGAATTCTGGACTTGTGGCTTTAAGGGACTAATCTGCAATTCTGGAAACTTAAAAAGGACCAATCTGCAAATTTAAAAAAGCTACAAAAAATAAACTTGGACAAGACATGGACTGTTTTGCAATTCTAATAAAAGAACTTAAAATAATTTTGAAACAAAAAAGGACTTAGATGCAATTATTAGAAATTTGGGGACTCAAAAGAAAAATAAAGAAATAAAATTGAACTAAAAATGGTAATTTGACTAAACGTAAAGTGAAACGATTAAAATTTGACAAAACGGACTAAAATGAACCAATGGCCTAAATGAGGTACTTTAAAGTAACCTCTCTCTGCCGAAATTTCGTGTGAAATTACCAAAATGCCCCTGGGGCTAAAACGACTGAAAATGACTCAGATGCGATTTCAAAAAATGGATTTTTAACAGAGAATCGAAACAAAAGTTTATTTAAACCAACTTGAAAGACTCAGAGGCAATTTTTAAGATTTGAACAGAGTTTTGACACTTGAAAAGACTAAAATGCCCCTAGGGGCAAATCTGACCCAAAATGACTTCAAATGCAATTTTTTTGAGATGGATTTTGACATAGAATGAAACAGAGACTTATTCAAACTCCTTGAAAGGACTTAAACAAATTTCCAAATACTGAAAGAAATTTTGACATAGGAAATGACCAAAACACCCCTGCATGTGAATTTTGCAAAAACATTGCAGAGAAAGATGTAATTGATCAGAGCCAGTTCAAATGGCTTGTAATGCAAGAAAAAAAGAATTGATCAAATATTTTTAGGTCCAAAATTAGGGTATAACAGCTGCCCCTATTTAAGTGTCTTTGTCCGGAGAGTCAAGAGACGAAGTCTTAGAGTCGACGGGACAAAGATACTTAAATATTAACATTTGCACTGCTTTTGGACATAAAAATACGTTTTCAGATTTTCAAGAACATGAATGCCATGCAGTACTTTGATTATGAATGCAAGACAAACAAACTGGAGTCTATGGAGCCTGTCATGTCACTGGGGATTCAGGTGGACATTAACAGGGTAGACGAACCAGGGAGTAGAAAATAAGGTACAAGTTGTTCTTTGGGTCAAACTAGCCACTTGACCAAGGGATACAAAACAAGAGATAGGTGCAAGTTGTTCTTGGGATCGAACTTGGCACTTGACCGGAAACATAGACATATAGGCAGATACAAGCTGTTCTTTGGATCGAACTTGACACTTGGTTGAAGATACAAACAGATAGGCAGACACAAACTGTTCTTGGGATTGAACTGGCCGTTTGGCTGGAGATATAGACAAAAAGGTAGATACAAACGGTTCTTTGGATCGAACTGGCTGTTTGGCAGGAGACATAGACAAAAGGGTAGATACAAACGGTTCTTTGGATCGAACTCGCTTGTTGGATTATCACCACGTCATGTGGGAAGGTGCAAACTGTTCTTTTAGATCGAACTTGCCATTTGACCAATAACAAAGCATGAGCTGGGTACAAACTGTTCTTCAGATCGAACTTGTCGTTTGTCCGGAGGTATAGGTATATAAGCAGGTACAAGTGGTTCTTTTTGGATCGAACCTGGCACTTGACCAGTAACAAGATATGTTGGAAGTCTGGTTTAACAAGATACCAATTGAGGGTAAATTGTCGTTGACTTGATTTGGAAGTAGACATGACCATTTTTGTTGGCCCAAGAGCAAATTGAGAATAAATTGACATTGATTTGAATTGGATTGAAAGTTGACATTGAAAGAGAGGTTGAAAATTGAGATTGAGCAGAGACATAGACATAGACATTGGATTGAGAGTTGAAATTGAAAGAGACATTGGAAATTGGAATTGGATTGAGACATAGACACTGACATTGGATTGAGAGTTGAAATTGAAAGAGACATTGGAAATTGGAATTGGATTGAGACATAGACACTGACATTGGATTGGAGGATTGCATTTGACATTGAATTGGATATTGGAATTGAATTGAAAGTTGAAATTGACATTGACATTGGATGTTGACATTGACATTTGATATTGACATTGAGATTGCTTCGAATTTGACATTTGAAATTGAAAGTTGAAATTGGATTGAATTTGACAATTGAAATTGGAATTTGAGAGTTGAGATTGCATCGAATTTGACAGTTGAAATTGAAATTGACAGTTGGAATTGAAATTGAAATTGAAGTTGAAGTTGAGTTTGACAATTGAAATTTGGATTGGAATTGCAATTGAAATTGGTTTGAAATTGGGAGTTAGATTGAACTTGACAGTTGAGATTTGGATATGCAACATGTATGTATGGTATAACAAGATTATTGGATGTATGAGCACATAAAATGCATGATTATGCATGTATGAATACTTGAAATGCATGATTGGGGTTTGTAATTTGACAAGAAAGTTTCGCAGAGATAGACAGAACATTTGGAAGATTGGGCACGCAGTGGCTCGTGCTGCAACATATTCACAGGGGAGAACCTCTTTGGAGAGACCGTCGTTGAGAGACGTATCGAAACCATGGCTGAGGGCAATATAAACTTGTAGAGGAGGGGAACCTTGGAAGATTCTTGGATACAGGTCGCCGTTGCCAGGCGTGTCAGTGCTGGGTAAACATTGGATGTTCGCATCTGTGGTCAATGCTTTTATATTCTTTTCATTTTCAAACCCCGTTTTTGCCTGAACCGCCCTTTCGGGTTTTCGATTCACCGGCGAGTAAAGTTCTTTTCATTGCCCCATTTTTGCCTGAATTGCCTTTATAGGTTGTCAATCAGTGGGGTGCTCATTTTTGCCTAAGCCGCCCTTTCGGGTTTTCAACTTAGCGAGCTTTTTATTTGCATTTTTTCAATTTTTTCATTTTCATTCTGTTTTTTCATTCTTGCCATTGACCACAGATCATCTTGGGGAGTAACCTGCTTGTAACATGTATTGAAATAGACATTGACATTCATTTATTCATGCATGTTTCACTGAAATGTACCTTATTGCCCAGGTTTGCTTTCAAAATAGACAGAAAAAGATTTTTCAATTTTCAAAAATGTTTGTTTCAGATATTGACATTATCAAAATGGAAAGAAAATGTTTTGTATATAGCTTTGAAAGTAGAAAGAAAAGTAGAGTTTCAAACAATAGCACAGGCTCAAATTGATGTAGAAGAGTGAAAATCAGCCAAAAGCATGACTTCACGGATTTACAAAGCTTGGAAAATGGTAATTTTATTGGTTGGTGATACATTGAACACGATGACCGCTACATTTCATAGAAATTTTGAATTCACAAGTACAGAAGCCTCTGATGAAGACGATCATTGACAGTTGTAGATGCCCCAAGGGTGATGGTGATTTGCCAGATATAGTTACTTGTCTTTCATTGTCAACCTCCTTTTTGCATGAACCGCCCTTTCGGGTTTTCGGCTCATCGAGGCGCTCATTCTTGCCTGAGTTGCGTACAATCTCAGCGAGCTTTTTCATATTCATTTTTTTGTCCCTAACTTTTGCCTGGATCGCCCTTTCGGGTTTTCGATCCACCGGGAAGCGCATTTTTGCCTAGGCCGCCCTTTCGGGTTTTCGACCTACCGCGCTGTTCTTTTCTTTTTAGACAAAGTATTTCTTGACTATATCGGCATTAACAGGGTTTGGGAGTTCAACACCATCCATGTGTGTAAGAATCAAGGCGCCACCAGAGAAAGCCTTCTTGACAACATAAGGACCTTCATAGTTAGGTGTCCACTTGCCCCTTGGGTCGGGTTGCTGACTTATTCTTCTTTTCAATACCAGTTCGCCTTCCTTGAACTCTCGAGGTCGGACTTTCTTGTCAAAAGCATTCTTCATTCGCACTTGGTACAACTGTCCATGAGCCATAGCATCCATAAGTTTCTCTTCAATCAAATTCAATTGATCGTACCGACTTTGACACCATTCAGCCTCAGTTAATTTTGCTTCCATGATTACTCGAAGAGATGGAATCTCCACTTCCAGAGGAAGAACTGCTTCCATACCATACACAAGAGAGAAAGGAGTTGCCCCGGTTGAACTGCGCACCGTAGTACGGTAACCATGCAAGGCAAAAGGTAGCATTTCATGCCAGTCTTTGTAAGTAGTGACCATCTTCTGCACAATCTTCTTGATGTTCTTGTTAGCAGCCTCAACTGCACCATTCATCTGAGGTCTGTAAGGAGAAGAGTTGTGATGTTCAATCTTGAATTCTTCACATAAAGCTTGCATCATACTATTGTTCAGATTGGAACCATTGTCAGTGATGATTTTGTTGGGAACACCATATCGACAGATGATGTTATTCTTGATAAACTTGACAACCACTTGCTTGGTCACATTTGCATAGGAAGCAGCTTCAACCCACTTGGTGAAATAGTCAATTGCCACTAGAATGAAACGATGTCCATTGGAAGCCTTTGGCTCAATTCTTCCGATCATACCAATGCCCCACATAGAGAAAGGCCATGGGGAAGTTATAACATTGAGAGCATGTGGAGGCACATGAATCTTATCAGCATAGATTTGACACTTGTGGCATCTCTTAGCATGTTTATGGCAGTCACGCTCCATAGTTATCCAGTAATAGCCGGCTCTTAACAATTTCCTTGACATGGTGTGGCCCGAAGCATGGGTCCCAAAAGTACCGTCATGTACATCATGCATCAACTTCTCAGCTTTTTGTTTGTCAACACATCTCAGCAAGACCATGTCATAGTTCCTCTTGTATAGGATTTCTCCGTCCAGAAGGAATCTGCTAGCCCATCTTCTCAAAGTCTTTTTATCCCTGTTGGAAGCACCAGGTGGATATTCACGATTCTGCAAGAATTGTTTGATGTTGTAATACCAAGGCTTTTTATCATTCACATCTCTATCAGCTTGATCTGGCATATTTTCAATAGTAAACACATGAGCGGGTCTATCAAGACGCTGCACCTTGATCACAGGCACATCGTTCCAGTGATTCACACGGAACATGGAGGACAAAGTAGCGAGAGCATCAGCCATCTGATTTTCATCCCGAGGGATATGGTGCAGCTCGACCTTGGTAAAGTATGTCAACAGACGTCTTGCATAGTCACGGTATGGGATCAGCTTCTCATGATGAGTCTCCCATTCACCCTTTATCTGATTAATAACAAGTGCAGAATCTCCATAGATGTCAAGGTGTTTGATTCTCAGGTCAAGGGCTTCTTCAATGCCCAAGATGCATGCTTCATATTCAGCTATATTGTTTGTGCATTCAAAAGTTATTCGAGCAGTGAAAGGAATGTGGTGCCCCTGTGGAGTCACAATGATGGCTCCAATTCCTTTACCATAAGCATTAACAGCACCATCAAACACCAATCCCCACTTGCTATTGGGATCCGGCCCTTCATTGATCAATGGTTCTTCACAGTCTTTCGCTTTCAGATACATAATCTCTTCATCAGGGAAATCAAACTTAATTGGCTGGTAATCATCAAGAGGTTGACAAGCAAGATGCTCAGCAAGGACACTTCCTTTGATTGCTTTCTGAGCTTTGTACACAATATCGTATTCAGACAACAACATTTGCCAACGCGCAATCTTTCCAGTAACAACAGGCTTTTCAAAGATGTACTTGATTGGATCCATTCGGGATATCAACCAAGTTGTATGATTCACCATATAATGACGCATGCGTTTGGCAGCCCAAGCTAAAGCACAACAAGTCTTTTCAAGCATTGTATACCGAGTCTCGCAGTCGGTGAACTTCTTGCTCATATAGTAGATAGCATGCTCTTTCTTACCAGTCTCGTCTTGCTGACCGAGAACACAGCCCACTGAATCATCTAACACTGACAGATACATAATCAAAGGCCTTCCTTCCACCGGCGGGACAAGGATAGGTGGCTCCAACAGGTATTCTTTAATGCTATCAAAAGCTTCCTGACATTCATCATTCCATACAACAGGCTGATTCTTTCTGAGTAATTTGAAAATTGGACCACAAGTAGTAGTCATGTGAGATATGAATCTTGAAATATAATTCAGACGTCCGAGGAAACCTCTGACTTGCTTCTCAGTTTGAGGGGCCGGCATCTCTCTGATGGCTCGAACTTTGTCGGGGTCAACTTCAATGCCTCTTTGACTGACAATGAAGCCTAGCAACTTTCCAGATCGTACACCGAATGTGCATTTGTTAGGATTCAACCGCAGCTTGTACTTTCTCAATCTTTCAAACATCTTTTTCAAATACACAACATGCTGCTCTTCGTCACTTGACTTCACAATCATATCATCAACATATACTTCAATCTCTTTGTGAATCATATCATGAAACAGAGTGGTCATACCCCTTTGGTAGGTAGCACCAGCATTTATCAAGCCAAACGGCATCACTTTATAACAGAACGTTCCCCATGGAGTGATGAAGGACGTCTTTTCTCTATCTTCAGGAGACATTCGTATCTGATTATAGCCAGAAAAACCATCCATGAAAGAGAACACTTTGGATTGAGCAGTACTGTCAACAAGCACATCAATATGAGGCAATGGGAAGTTATCTTTTGGACTGGCTTTATTCAGATCTCTGTAATCAACACACATTCGCACTTTCCCATCTTTCTTTGGTACTGGTACGATGTTGGCAATCCACTCAGGGTATTCAGCTGTCATGAGGAAACCCGCATCAATTTGCTTTTGCACCTCAGCCTTGATCTTAAGAGCCATGTCTGGACGAGACCTTCTCAATTTCTGTTTGACAGGAGGACATTCAGGTCTTGTCGGAATCCGATGTTCCACAATCTTGGGATCTAGACCCGGCATATCTTCATAGGACCATGCAAAGACATCTGGATAATCATGGAGAAGCTGAATGATCTTATTTTTCACTTCTGGCTCAAGTGCAGCACCGATCTTGATCTCTCGCTTGTTCTCTTCAGTGCCCAGGTTGATGAGTTCAATCTCTTCCTGGTGAGGCTGAATGGCTCTTCTTTCTTGCTCAAGCAGTCGAGTGATCTCGTACGGTATCTCTTCATTATCTTCCTCATCTTCAGCTTCATATACAGGGAATTCAAAATTTGGAGGAACCATAGGGTCACTGTGTTCAACGGGTTTATTATGGTCCAATCTGCATAATATGATTGGGATGATTTTAGAAAAATGTTTTTTATGCAGATTTTTGAAATTAATAAGAAAATACAGATGTTTTGGTTTTTTCTGGCATTACCATTATTTCCAAGAAAAAAGGCACTAAAAAGTAAAAACAAAGAGTCGTGAGAAAGACGACAATTTTTATTGATAACGGCAATGCCGAAACAAACATGCCCTTACAATGATATCACTTTCGCCTTGGGCAGAGCGAAAGGATTGTTATTTTGAAAACGAAGAAAACATGAGCAACAAGACACATTACATGGAAGCATGCATGACTAAAGGAACATCAATGGCTTCCCAATTTCTCACGGTGCCTCCTGGTACAACAAATGTAGGCACGTGACTACCTCCAGCAGCATCTTCAGTAATAGCGTTGATGAACCCAGCACTGTAGAAAGTTCCCGTTGAAACTCCAGAGGTTGGGGAGAATCCCAGGCCTTCTTTGCGCTTGTTTTCCAAGATCTGAATCACTTTGCCCCAGCCGGCAGCCTGCCCTTCTTGAACAGCCTTCTGAGCGTCTTTCAACGAAGCTATACTAGCACCAGCCCTTCGGGGTTCTGCACCCTCCACAGTCAAGCCTTGAAACGACGTCCCTTCAGCGGACCCTGCTTCAACACAAGAGAAAGATGACACTTGGCTAACCAGATATGCTTCCTCACCATGCACAGTGACAATCTTACCGTTCCTCATGAACTTGAGCTTCTGGTGCAAAGTAGAAGTTACTGCTCCAGCGTCGTGGATCCACGGTCTACCGAGAAGACAACTGTAGGAAGCATTGATGTCCATGACTTGGAAGGTAACCTGAAATGTCTCAGGACCAATGGTAATTGGCAAGTCTACTTCCCCGAGGACATCCTTGCGGGATCCATCAAAAGCTTTAACCAGATAGCTGCTACCCCTCAGAGAAATTCTGTGATGGCTCAATTGCCTTAGTGTGGATTCAGTCATTACATTCAGAGACGATCCAATGTCCACCAACACATTGGATATCATATCAGATCTACAATGTACTGAGATATGCAGAGCCAAGTTGTGGTGTTTCCCTGCTTCGGGGAGCTCATCGTCACCAAACCCCAAGTTGTTGCAGGCAGTAATATTACTCACTATCCCATCAAACTGATCCACAGAGACTTCGTGGTCAACATAAGCTTGCTCCAGTATCTTCATTAATACTTTCCTATGAGCTTCTGAGCTCATAAGCAGAGATAGGATGGATATCTTGGACGGAGTTTGCAGCAGCTGGTCAACAATCTTGTAGTCACTCTTTTTAATAAGCCTCAGAATTTCATCCAGATTAGACTCGTCAATAGATTGGCCTGTCGGGCCGGGGCTCTTGTCAATAGGAGGAGCAACTGGTGGAGTAATCGTGGCAATAGGTGTAACCACTTTCTTCTGGAACAAGGGTTGACGGACTTTCCCGCTTCTCAGAGCTGTAATTTCACTAGCAACATTATCAACTGTAGCTGGGGATACCAGAGGCACCTCCACTCCATTCTCAATCATGGTTGCATTGTACTTGTAAGGAATTGCTTTTGTAGAAGCGTACGATACAGGACCAGGTAACCTGATCACCAAAGGCTCAACATTCCTTGTCTGAGATACACTTCCAACAGGAGAGTCATGGAACACTGGCACAATCACACATACATCACTGGCGATCAAGTGTTTGTCATCCATCAGCCTCTGGATATCATCTTGCACAACACAACAGCCCATAGGATTTCGGAGACATTCTGAACAAGAAGTATGATCATGTTTGAAGAGAGAAGCCTGGCAGAGCTGGGCATGTAATGGCACCAAGGGAGTAACGACATTGCGGTCATCCAGCATGGTATCCTCTTGAGGAACATGAATCCTTTCAAAAGCCTCGATCATGTTAACTGCAGCATGGTTTGGAAGCGGGTTATCAAGAACATGAGGAACACTATTCTCAAAAGTCAACCGTCCCTTTTCTATCAGGTCTTTCACAATATACTTCAGAGCAAAGCAACCTTCCACATCATGACCTTCAGCACCCTGGTGGAATTCACATGTTAGGTCTTGACGGAACCTGGGAGGTAATGGATTAGGCGGAGGCTTGCCTGGTCTAGTGACACAGTGTCCCTTAGCAAGTAGAGTTGGGAGCAGCT
The DNA here is from genome assembly GCF_051527215.1 of Medicago sativa. Taxonomy (NCBI): domain Eukaryota; kingdom Viridiplantae; phylum Streptophyta; class Magnoliopsida; order Fabales; family Fabaceae; genus Medicago; species Medicago sativa. Next base: position 6,426,367 of record NC_140751.1, on the reverse strand, counting down.
CACCATACCGCATTGGTATTGGTGGAAAAGAAGGTTTGGGTCGGGGACCCTGTTGTTGCTGTTGTTGCTGTTGAGCAGGAGGTTGTTGTTGTACTTGCTGAGCAATGGCATTGACGGGCACTGGTGGTTGGCCCGGTGGCAGAGGATACTGTTGGTAGAATGGTGGGAAGAAAGGATGTTGAGAGTATTGCATGTAGTGATAAGGCAGAGGTAATTGTGTAGCAGCTGCAGATGGGTTACCAGATACCATCCCCACGTCAGATTCTTTCCTCTTATGGTGACCATTACCATACTTCTTCGGTGCACTGGCTGAAGATTCACCCTTTTCAAGGACAATAATACCCTCTCGGACAGCCTCCTCTAGACGAGTTCCCATTGTAACCATATCAGAGAAGTTGTTCGGAGCAGAGACTATCATTCTCTCCTTATATTCCTTCTTCAAAGTCTTCAGGAATGTCTGTGTTAATTCTTCCTCATCAAGTCGAGGGGAAACCCGGGCAGCTGCCCCTCTCCACCTCTGGGCATACTCACGGAATGTTTCATCTGACTTCTGAGACAGAGCCTTAAGAGAGTCCCTATTTGGCTTCAGACGGGTATTGAACTCATATTGACCTTCAAAAGCAGCAGCGAGTTCCTCAAAAGTATGGATGTTGTCTTTGCTCAAACTAGTGTACCAATCTGCTGCATCATCTGTCAAGCTACTCTGGAAGCAATGGATCATCAGTGCATCATTATCTGCGTAATTTGCCATCTTTCGGACGTACCGGATGACATGGTTGTGTGGACAAGAAGTTCCGTTGTATTTGTCAAATTCTGGCTCTTTGAATTTCTTAGGAACCTCAAATCGGGATACCAAGCATAGATCACGAGCTTTAGCGGGAGCGCCATTCCCCGGCTAGCCTTGACCTCACGGAGTTCTCCAGCCAACTCCCTCAATTGTCTCTTCATAGTTTCCATTGTGGGATCTTGTCCGCGCGGAGTATCGACATCAATCACTTGTTGCACAGTGTGGACAATAGGATCAGTGACAACAGTAGTCACCTGAGGCATAGCAGTAGATACGGGAATCTGTCCTTGACCAGCAAAACCAGAGACACCAGCAGCAGTATTAGGAGAGTAGTAAGCTGAGAGGCCATAAGGACGGCCGTTGGGCATAACAAAACGAGCATCAGTAGCCACAGTAGACAGTGGGATAGAGGGAATCACCTCAGCAGTAACTGGAACAGAAGTGGCTGGTTGTTCCTGTGCAGCCATCATAGCGGACATAGCGTCATGAGCCTTAGCCAAGTCTTCTTTCATAGCAGCCAATTCGGCACGGAGCTGAGCATTTTCTTCTTCAAAGTTAGCCATAATCCTTCTCTTGTGAAATCTTGTTTGATGAATTCTATCTGGTTGGTAGACTTTGCGAACACGAGCCACTTTTCAGACTGCGGCGGACAAAACCAGGAGGCAATGAGCACGAGAGAAGTTCTTTGTGACCGATGAATGCATATGATGCATGAAATGTGTTAATGCATATGCAAAAAGACTCTTTTTTTTGTGTTATCGAAGGGTTTTCAGGCAAATTATAAACTTGTAAACATTACTAAACAACAATTAGCATGAACGGGAAACAACCAACATATAGTTTTACAAGACAATTCCGACATAAACAAATGGAAATAACAACAGGAAAAAGAAATCCTCAAGCATAGGAAGTGGAAGCATCATCCTCAGACTCAGACTCATAGCTGCAGTATCGTGCATAGAAGTTACAGGCACCCCTAGCCCTCTTGGAGTCCCTCATAAGCAACCTATCTTTCTCTTCAATCTCTCTCTTAGCCTTAGCTAACTCTTTCTTCAGTGTCAAGACCTCATGAGTCTTCTGCTCATCCTTTCCATCCAAAGTCATGATCAAGTTCTCAGCCTCATAGTATCTAGCCCTCCACTGATGCTTCTCCCGACTTTCCATAGCTAGATGTTCCTGATACATCTCCTGGGTAGGTGGGAGTAGAGGTAAAGGCATGGTAGGAAAAGATGCAGACACATATCTCATAGAGGGGTAAGGCATACCAATCTCCTCAGCTTGGTTTATCACCCACTGTGTATAGGCCTCATGAGCAATACCGGACCTTACACCCATATGCTTCACCTCTTTCTTCCGAAGCTTGGACCAAGCATCCATGAAATCCTCTCTTATTCCTGTGGGAGCATTGGAGTAGTGAAAGAAGTAAGGAGCTGTAGCAAGATTGATGGGTTTTTCTTTCATCGGAAACCAAATTGTCGCAAAGCAAGTTCCGGGTTATAGTTGATTCCACCCCGGGTACCAAGAAGAGGTACATTAAGAAACTTCCCACCACCGAAGATAATTTCCTTAACTCTAGAAGCTGGAGTAAGCCAAACCACGTCATTAGGAGTGAGAGCCATAATCCTCTGTGAAATAGACCAATTCTCCGGATTGGCGTGGAAAGACTCCGGAAGGTACGAAATAAACCACCTATAGAGGAGAGGCACACAACAAAGAATGTATCCACGACCCTTGCCGGATCGATCATGAATAGCATGGTATGTGTCAGCTAGCAAAGTAGGAACCGGATTCTTGGAGTGGAAGATCATAATAGCATTCATGTCCACGAAGCCATCAAGATTCGGAAAGAGAATAAGCCCATAGATGAGAAGTGCAAGAATAGCCTCGAGAGTGTCCTGACAAGTGGTCTTGAGGTTGGCTTTCCCAAGAAGATACTCTGAAGTGAACCCTCGGATGCGTGCCTTAGTGACAAGATTCTTGGAGACATCGGTGGTCTTGAGATGGAGATCTTTAGCAATAACCAGTGGAGTAGGAGGATTTTCAGGTCCTGAGAAAGGTACCCCCCTAGCAATAGATAGACCCATCAAGTGAGAATAAGCCTCTAGAGTAGGCACCAACTGAAAGTCTGGAAACGTAAAGCACCGATACTCCCGATCATAGAATTGCACTAGAGTGTGCACAAGCTTCTCATCCACATTAGTCTGGAGAATAGTAAGTAAAGCCCCGTAACGACGTCGGAAACCAGTCGGATCCTCAATCTTGAGTGCCAAATCTCTCCAACTAGCCAAATCCACTTCCTTGAACTTGTAGGAATTAGTCCTCTTCATTCCTACAATGTTTACAAATTCAACTTGTCTAAGCCCTTCGATAACAATGCATGTCAAAAGGTTTATGCATGTATGCATGAATGCATGACTATGTTCAAGTTCGGAGAAAACATGGTGGGTTGAAGTTCAAAGTCGAGGAGTCATGGGTGGACACGGCGTCCAGTGAATTTAGGGCTTTAGGATATAGTAACCGGGTTCTAAAAAGGTTCCCAAGTTGCAACCTCTCCGACGTATATCATGGTGTCACGAGACAACACTCGCTCCATGATTATGCGTGGAAGGTCTAACTTGAGTGTAGTATCGCGTGACGACTAAAACTCGAGACGACACTCGGTTTAGCCTCCGCACTACATCCTAGAAAATGGCCATGGATGGGTTCGGTTATCTACGGTTCATAGCGTCATAGAACAATTAGAAGTAAAGTGCCTAAACGCGACAACACGCGCCGACAACATCACCCCCAAAATGCCTCAGCTATGTGGGATTGATCGCATAATCCAAAACACGAGGCAACCCCCGGAATGAATTGTCGATTATATCCCTCCTAAATCCTAAGTTCACTCAGCCCGGGTGCAGGACTTTTGATATTCTCACCCCACACGTTTGCAAGAAATTAAACATTTATTCACATAGGAAAGCAAGTAAAAGAAGCAAGTAAAAATACAAGCGCAAGCGTGGAAATAAAGACTAGGCGTAACTCTCGAATCCCCCCAGCGGAGTCGCCAGCTGTTTTATCTTGGTTTTTCGGGTGTCAAACATTGATTACGTTTGAACCTTTCTAACCGGTGATATCTTATTTTTTCTTGGGAAGGGAAAAAGTAAGCAAAACCCTTGAGAATCGAGGTCCGGGAGTTGTTTTCGCTACGGGAAGGTGTTAGGCACCCATAACGACTATAGTATCCTATAGGAACCGTCTTTAATTTCTACGCGCGCGCTTTATTTTTAAATGCTATTTGAAAATATTTATTTAAACCTAAGAGTTTCTAAGTGAAGAATTGGAGGGAGAAGAATGTTTTTGGATTTTTATTTTAGTTGAATTGAAGGAATTTTGTTCCCTGCCTACGTACCCGTTTAAGGGATCAAATCCACCGTAGTTCTCTTCCAAAAATGTTTTTGTTTTTGTTGGTTGATTTTAAGTTTGAAAATGGGATTTTGAAGAATAGAAAGAGGCCTCAAGGGCATGAGATTGTAAAAAAAATGTGAGGTGGAATTAGTCATTTGCAAAAGAGAGTCAAAGTATGATTATTTTTCATTGAAATTTGATTAAGAAAATAAAAGGGAAAATTACAATGGGATTTTGATCCCAAGGTTTATTTAGAAAATGGTTTGAGTGATGTTGTTCACATTTTTTGGAAAATTGGTTTTTTTCTAAGTGTAAATCCTAGGCATACATCTAAAGCATACAATCCTAAACATACATCTAAACATGCATATTCTAGCTATATACCTAAAGTGGTGTGTGTGCATGTGTCGGTGCTTGTGTCGGTGTACATTATTAGAGTCCATTGTCCGTTACATCATTTGGCCTAGATACACACTACTTCCTTGTGAGAACTTAATCCCACACAAATGAATTAAAGACAAAAAAATGAAAAGAAATGGGATGAGAAAGTGTGATAGGGAGTATGCTTATGATGTATGAGGCATGAAACACAAGAAAATGGTTAGTAGCACATGATAATATAGAGAAGAATAAGGCAAGAAAGGTACTATAATAAAAGCATGGAATCCAACACAAAATAAACCCAAACCAAGTGCAAAATATGACTAAGAATTCACTCATAGAGTGCAAGTATCATATAGCTCACAATCCTCATAGTCTTATACATTTTAAAAGTATACATTCTATTTCAAAGAGTGAGAATTGAAACCACATGATGAGCCTCACATTCTTAAGTGGATTTAGACATATTTACACAAATTATTCACAAATGTGACTTGCAAGCCAAGCAACTAACTAGATTCCACACACAAGTAGAAAAAAAAAAATCATGTTCAAACAGTGGCTAAAAGTTTATAGAAACACATATCATGTATTACAAGTGTACATCAAAAATTAGAAACAAAATTAAACCAATTTTCACCAATTTTTTGACACAAAATTCAAGAAATAACACTAAAATTGTCTATGTATTTTTTTATCAAATTTTCCAGTGTAAAAGTATTAGCAAAAACACCAAAACATCAAGAAATCATGGAAAAATATTTTGGAATTTTTTTGCAAAAGATTTTGATACACAGGAGGTGCAGGAAGCAAAGTTCAGGGGTGCAACTAGCAAGAAACCCACAACCAACGAAAACCATAAGCCCAACCCATCCCTACATGGATCCTGGATCTTCAGGGGGTTCAGGGACCGTTGGATTGATCCAGATGGATCAACCCTAGATCCAACGGTCTGGGGAGCGAACCAGTTGAACCAGACCGGTCCAAAGGCTTATATAAAGGCCTGGTGACCGGTCCAGTTCATTTGCCACTTCCCTTTCTCTCTCTACGTCCCAAGTTCTCTCCCTTCTCTCTAGACTTCTGGTCATCTTCTCCGGCGGGTTTCACCGCCGCCGGTGAAGATTCCGGCACCGGAAACCTAACTAACACTCAAACACACCAAAACCCTTCGATCTAAAGTTTTTCACCGTTTATTTTTCAATCTAAACACGAATCAAGCATCAGAAATTGCAAATGAAACCTAGATCTATGTAGATCGAAACTCACACTTTACGGTTCTCAAATTTTTCAAATCTCTTCACACTTTTTGAAACGAGGCTTTAATCTATGTTATTTTCTCTGCTGATGATGAATTTGAACTCGATTTTGTGAAATGAACGGTGAATTTTTGCAGATCTAAATTTTAGGGTTTGATTTCGAAGCTTTTTGAAAGTTTTTTGGATATGTTGAAACGAAACCCTAAACTGAAGTATTTTACTCACTTATGATGATTATAAGCCTCGTTTCAAGAAATAAACGGTGAATCTTTGAAGATTCACATCTTTAGGGTTTCGTTCGAAATCCTTTGAACCTTTTTCGAAATTTCTCTTCAATTCACCGTTTATTTGTGTTCGTTGAGCTTCGTTGAGCTTCTTGCAATGATAAACGAAGAGATTTTTGGTGAATACCTGAATTAAAATGGAGATTCGAACAAAGATCCTTGTGAAAGCTTTCTGGTGAGTTGGAAACCGAAAATAAATCGGTATTCTCTTCTTCTTCTTCACTGATTCGAAGCTTACTTCGATTCCTCTTCTTCTTGCCTCGCAAAATCCTTCGTGATCGCACGTTGTGCTTGAATTGCGAAGGTACGAATTCAATGATGAAGATTCGTGATGAATCTCTGAGGATTCGTATCAATTTGAACTGATTTTGCACAATGATTGCTGAATTACACCTTGTATTGATGAAATTGCTATGAATCTTGATGAATTTTGAAGTTCTGGAATCGGTTAGGGTTTACGTGTTCTTCATGTTCTTGGTAATTTCTGGAGTTAGTTAGGATTTTGATCCTTGAGAGAAGAGAGAGAATGAGGGAAACGTGTTTATTGAGTTGGCACTTTGTGATTGATCCTCTGTACTGTTGTATTGATGACACAGCCTTATATAGGCTGACATGTGGACCTCTGAGCCAATACGCAGCTGCCACGTGACCTTGGACTAAAACTGGACTGAATTCTGGACTTGTGGCTTTAAGGGACTAATCTGCAATTCTGGAAACTTAAAAAGGACCAATCTGCAAATTTAAAAAAGCTACAAAAAATAAACTTGGACAAGACATGGACTGTTTTGCAATTCTAATAAAAGAACTTAAAATAATTTTGAAACAAAAAAGGACTTAGATGCAATTATTAGAAATTTGGGGACTCAAAAGAAAAATAAAGAAATAAAATTGAACTAAAAATGGTAATTTGACTAAACGTAAAGTGAAACGATTAAAATTTGACAAAACGGACTAAAATGAACCAATGGCCTAAATGAGGTACTTTAAAGTAACCTCTCTCTGCCGAAATTTCGTGTGAAATTACCAAAATGCCCCTGGGGCTAAAACGACTGAAAATGACTCAGATGCGATTTCAAAAAATGGATTTTTAACAGAGAATCGAAACAAAAGTTTATTTAAACCAACTTGAAAGACTCAGAGGCAATTTTTAAGATTTGAACAGAGTTTTGACACTTGAAAAGACTAAAATGCCCCTAGGGGCAAATCTGACCCAAAATGACTTCAAATGCAATTTTTTTGAGATGGATTTTGACATAGAATGAAACAGAGACTTATTCAAACTCCTTGAAAGGACTTAAACAAATTTCCAAATACTGAAAGAAATTTTGACATAGGAAATGACCAAAACACCCCTGCATGTGAATTTTGCAAAAAACATTGCAGAGAAAGATGTAATTGATCAGAGCCAGTTCAAATGGCTTGTAATGCAAGAAAAGAAGAATTGATCAAATATTTTTAGGTCCAAAATTAGGGTATAACAATTGGCTTCGCACTGTAACACAAATTTTTTTTTTCGATGGGACCATGATTTAAATGGAATTACCGTTTAACTCAACGTATTTAATCCTAAAATAATTCTTGAGGAAATTTCCAACGTACCTAATTTTTCATTAATTTATCGTTTGAAATAATTCTCCCACCATAAGAGATATTTTGTAAGCCCCTATAACACATTTTTATTGTGTGCATCGAAATCTGTTTCCTGAAATAACGCACTCCACATTCCCCTTTCGATGCTCCACTGATGCTGCCACCTTCAATTTTCATTGATTATGCAAATTCAAGATTACAAATTCAGGAAACCTGTATTTATTGGCTGCTCCTCATTTTTACGTGATTGTTGTGACTGATTTCCTATAAGTAATAACTTCTGTTTCTGAATTCTCAATTGCAACATTCCATAGATTAAGAAATAGTATATTGCTTTTGTCTGCTGCAGCTATGGCCAATGCTTACACAAAACTTTTGGCTGTAACTGGTTGGAAAAGAGATCTCAAGATCAAAGTGCGCGTCGCTCATGTATGGTGTATACCATCCAAGAAGGATCCTAACGACATCACTTTCATGAACATCCTCTTGGTTGATGACAAGGTTGGTTTTGTGTCTCCTTACAAGTGTTATGAAACCGCTCCTGAATTGTTGCGATAAGCATTTTTGCTAACTGTGCTTTAATTTGTTTTTTTCGTTTTTTCTAGGGTGGTCGGATGCAGGCAACTGTCTGAAGAGATTTGGTGTCCAAATTCCAGAAAATGGTGACAGAAGGATGTGCATACGTTTTTGACAGTGTTGTTGTTGGTTTCAATGATGGCCCTTTTAAGCTTATAAGTCATAAGCACAAGTTGACTATGATGGGTCACTCAAAATTCACCAAAATCAATGCTCCGGAGATTTCGATGAATGTGTTTGAGTTCATGACACTCAAGGACGTATTGAGTTGCACATAGGATGAGAAGGTTATTGGTAGGGATTTTTTATTTTAATTAAATTATAAAACATTGTTATATTTCTACCTATTTCCTGTCGGCGTCAAATTTCCACGTTTTGTCTACATAGTTACTTGGAAATGACTCTAAACAAAAGCAGTAGCCAATAAGGATGCAAGATAAACAAAAGTTTGTCAACTAGAATTCCTTTCAAGTTTCAACGAAAGCAGTTTCCGCTTACCGTTTCTTTTGCAATGACTATAAACAAAAGCCAAGGTCAATCTTTGAAATATGTTGGCATATATTTGCCATCGCCTATCTTCTCTCATGGTCAATTGTACGTGGCTTTGTCAAGGGCTACTTCAAGAGAAGGTTTGAAGATTTTAATATCTGATGATGATGGTGAAGACACTGATGTAACTTCTAATGTAGTTTATCACGAAGTTTTTCGCAATGTATCCTAAATTGTGTACTTGGAAGGATTGACCGAAATTAATATTCTTCATTGTTAACTATTTATGCCTGACAATTTTCCCTAGGTTGTGTACTTTCTATTATTTAACAGAATTAAAGTTCTACTATTCCTATGATTCATGGCTTGGAATGTATCATAAATTTTGTACTCTTTATGTTTTATGGCTTATTGTTAAATTTATTATGACTTATTCTACTTGAAAATATGACCCGTGCGTCAGCACAGGTCATGGTTCTAGTATACATTATAGGCGATCCACCAAAAACCTAATTAAATTTTGTTAATTTTAACCAATTAATCTTTTTGTCAAAATTGAAATCCATGAACCACCCACAAATATTTAGTTTTAAATTTTTTAATCTTCTTCCCTCTCTCCTTCATCTTCATCATTAAATTCATAATCCTTCTTCACACAAACCCAAAAAAATAATATTAAAAACAGAAAAACCAGTTAAGAAAATAAAAACTACTTCTCTTTATTAGGTAAAAAAATAGTTAAGAGATCATTCCTCAAAAAAACAAAAATAGTTAAGGGGTCAAAATAGTATTTTAGCTTTGTTTAGTAAAATATGTCAAAGAGCCACCCTTTACATCTTTCACACAAAAAGCACCAGAAACCCTAATCGTTTCTGCTTATCTAACGCTTCACTTTTCTCACTTTTTCTTCTCTTTCTCACCAATCGGTGCTACTCACACTTTGCTGCTATCATGGATAGCGAGAGCAATCACCAACACGTTGACGTCGTTTCTTCTTCATCAGTTATTTATGAAACAATAGCCAGAACCCTATCATCACCGTCACTTCCCACTCTTCCTTTCGATCTCATTCCAGAAATCCTCTGTAGGCTATCCGTGAAGCTCCTCGTGAGATTCCGGTGCGTTTGCAAGTCATGGAATACTCTAATCTCTGACCCCAAATTCGCTAAAAAACAACTTCGTGTATCAACTGTGAGCCTCATCCACACCTTACCCTACTACGCCAACAAGTATGTTCCGATCAAGTGTTACCCACTTGACTCAATTTTCGCCAAAGTTACCGCTAACCCCATCGCACAGCTCGATTTTCCTTTAAACCATGGTATTTTCTTTATTGGCTCGTGCAATGGCATCCTTTGTTTTCTTGCAAACGATTATAACGGCTTCCTTAGCTTTCGATTGTGGAATCCTTCCATTCGAAAATTCAAGGAATTGCCACCTCTTCGAATACCACTAACTCATTATGTGCAGCTATATGGCTTCATCCATGATCCTATTACTGATAATTACAAGGTGGTGGTTGTTTTACAAGGACATGGTAATTTTGTTAACAACCATGAAGTGAAGGTTCATACTTTGGGCACCAATTCTTGGAAAAGCATTCAAAAATTCCCCTTTGGCTGTGTGTCTTGGCAAGTAGTGGGAAAATGTGTAAGTGGTGCGATTAATTGGTTGCTTACTAAAAACTATGATAACAAAATTCAACATTGTATCGTTTCTCTTGATTTGGGGAACGAGTCTTATCAAGAAGTTTTGATGCCTCCTGGTTATGGAGCGGTAGATGCATATATTCATTTGCAAATGTTAAGGGATTGTTTATGCATGGTTATTGGTCATGATGTTTGGTCTATGATGGAACATGGAAATGAAGACTCTTGGACGAAATTGTTCACTATTTCTTACATGCAAAATCGTCCTACATCTCATACCAATATCAAAGTAATACATATGTTTGAGGATGGTCAAGTGTTGTTGAAGTGTATAGAGGGAGGGACATGGAAGTTGATATTTTACAATTCTAGAAATGGTACTTATAAGTCTACTAAGTTTGAATACACGTGTGATGTATGTGTTGAAAGTTTGATATCACCTTGTTCTTAATGCTAGAATGTGGTTCTATGTCACTTGAGCATGAGAGTACGCCAGAACCTATATATTTGTACTTGTTCTGATTATTGGTTTCTTCAAAGGATCATTGTCGATTAATGTTCATTTGAATATGTAGCATGAGAAATTGGTTGTTTTCATTTATTTGTTTGTTAGAGGTTTTTGTTCTCCCACCATGCATTTCACTTTGTATAGTTCAAAAGTATTGATTGCTTTAGATGGTTTGAGGTTAGATATTCTAATATAAACTTATATGGTTATTAGTATGTTTGTTAGCAGAAGAATCCCTAAGTTTTAGTAATTACGTGCTGAAATATAGGTAAAAACACAATTTCAGCACATATGTAGTACTCTAATCATTTAAGTAGTGCTTATTATGTGCCGAAATTATGAGTTGAATGAACCGAAATTATGAATTATGAATTTTCATTCATTTCCAGAGCTTTAAGGGTAAAATGTATACTCATTAATGGACTAATTAAAGAAATAATAGGAAATCTGGGATAATGGATTTAGGAAAATTTGAGTAGTTGAAGAGCAACTCATTGTTGAGAAATGGGTAAATTGAAGAGCAGCTAATTGAAGAGCATTGAAGAGCAACTCATTGTTGAGAAAAGGGGAAAAACGAATTTGAACAGGAGAATAACTGGAGTGGCTTACGAAGGTTTGAGTCACTAGACATAACATGTGAATAATTTGCTTCCTGTTATTGTAACCTTGGCCAAAGACTGCGAAAGACTCACTTTATGTGTTTTCCGTAGTCCACGTCACCTGGCCTGGGTTAATATATGATTCATCGAACGTAGTAAAAGGATGGCAACTACGGTCTTCGATTGTGGCAGGCCATTTTGATACAGTAATAAAAACGAACAGCTTTTGATACGGATATAATGAGCAGCTTGGGAGCATGTGCAGCTGCAGCTACCCGTGATGACAACAATATATGATAAATTATATGTTATTCGTTTTATTTATCAACCAGTTAAATGTGTTTGTTATTGTAGAATATGCCTTTTTTTTATTGATGCCAAGTTTGTCTTGGACAATTCTGATGTTGATTGCAGAGATTATAAAATGTTGTAATTCTTTGCATATTTTATAGGCCAAATACCTCCTCCGGTCTTTTAAGTTTCATGTTTGTTTTAGTTAGATTCTTTAAGTTTCTAAGGTTTCAGATAGATCCTTTAAGTTTTGAGTTTGTTTCATATAGGTCTTTTCTATCAACCTCCGTTAAGACAAAGTTGATCTGTCCGTTAATTTATCTATTTCTATATCATGGGTATTAGATACTAGATGTGGTTCTCGCATTTGTACTAACTAATATGCAGGAACTCGGGAGTAAAGCATTGGCAAAAGGTAAAGGCAATCTACGAGTTGGTAATGAAGCAAAGGTTGCTACTTTAGTTGTTGGAACTTATGTATTAACTTCTCTGAATGGTTTAATAATTCAGTCAGAGAATAACATGATATGATGATTGTTGAACATCAACAATTACATATGAGGATATTGCAAGAGGTAAGAGAGAAAAGTGTAACTTGGTAAAAAAAAATGGTAGAATAGGATTCATGTTGGTGTTATTGGGGCAACTGCCCCACTAGCTTATTATTTTCATAGTATGTTATTGGATATTTTTAGGTTTATCTATATTAAAAATTAAGTGTTGCACCCGTTAAAAATTATGTGTTGCCCCCATAAAAAATGTTGAATAATTTTATTTGTGAAGAATCAACTTACAAACACAGGTGGTGTTCATGCTTTAGCAATGACATTTATCTCAAACTTTGGAATATGTTTTTGCAGTGACTTTCATATTTTTTTATATTGTATTATGAATTTGCCTGCGAATAATATGATACTTAATCAACGACAAAAAAAAAAAAAATTGGTATGAGTAAACAAATAAATAAAAACTTTCAAAATAAATAAGTCTCTTAATCAACAACAAAAAAAAAACATGAGATAGAAATCTAAATCTCAAATATCACATAATTTCAGAGCCGGTCCTAAATTTCATAATATCATTTTCCTATATTTTTAATTACACTTAAATTTTTTTAAATTTTTTTCGTGTAAATGTTGTCAGGTGTTGCCCACTCAAATCAAAATTTCTAAATCCGTAAATGAGAATAGGTATATACTGTTGGTGTGCAGAACTAATGGTGGTGTGGGGAATGGAGGATGATGTTTTTAGATATAAAAGGAGTATTCTTCTAAGAAATAAATTTCATTATAAGATGGTTGTGGAAAATAAAGGGCGAGTATCAAGAAATTCTAAATTTTGTTAACGACAAGGATTGGTTCTTCTGGATGCCTCCATGATCTTTTGGTTAATTAAAAATTAAACAGACAATTGTGTATCAAAATCTTCTTCCAAGCTTGTATCCTGCTCAGGATGAGTTCAAGTATACTCTATTTAACCAATGCTTCATTTACTCCATTTAGGGCCGCAGATGGAAGACACGTGACAAACACACGTTTAAGGGCTGAGATTTCAAGTTTAAAAATTAACATTGGTTTGATAGAAAAAACAAAAATACCTTCATCTTCCCTTTTATGTTCACTCTTCTTATCCCCCCTCCACTCACGGCTGTCAACCTCTCCCACCGCCTCCCATCGCCAGATTCAAAGTCAAATACCCTCTGGCTGATTCAAAACTGAACTAAAATTAACCTAAGATTCCCAATTACATAAATTGAAAATCACATCACTAATTCCAATTGAACTATTCAAATCAGATCCACATCCATTTTTAACAGCACAAATACCATTTCTTTTGTTGGAGAAGAAATCACTTGAAGCAAAAATAGGTTCTTCATCTTGATTCTTGACCTATAATATGATAACAAAAATTGCAGTTGAAATCAATAATACTTTACCCATAACAGTTGAGGTTGAGCAGCAAGACAACGATGAGAAGAGGGGACGACACTGTGAATGATGAAGAGCGGCGGCGATTGAGAGGTTGGCAGCAGGTCGTAAGAGAAAGAGAGAATATTTATTTTTGATTTTATTAAAAATATGTTAATTTTTTAATTTAAAATCTCAGCCCTTAATTATTTGTTTACCACATGTCTTCCATCCAAGGTCTTAAATAAAGTAAATGGAGCATTTACTAAATGCTCAGGACTCCCCATTTCTCTAACCCAAAATATCTTTTCCCAACAGATCTGGATCTCATTATTAGATAAACATGAAACTAGCCAAAAGAGAATTTTGCGACAACAATTTAGTGAATGTAAAACTGAATCAACGAAATGAAACCATTACGGCGCTAATCTTGATAATCACGCAGTGTAACAAACAAATGTATTACAAGTTATAAATAAGAAATTTTATGGCGACTAATTTAGTTTTTAACACAACGATGGGAAGAAATCAAAAGTCACCATATCATGCTTTTGTTTTTTCCCCTCAAGTTTCCATTTTCTTTTTAGTGACGGCATTGCATCCATCATGCATGCCTTGCAATTACAGGAAAACATCTTTCTCAAGAAGCTGGAGGACATCATCTTGATTGTTTAATTTCGCAACATCTATAGGAGTTTTCCCATCCATATTTTGCAGAGTACTGCAAATTAACAAAAAACGTCAAAACACAATGTACAATTAAATAAACCAAATACCACTACAACAAGATGTAGGAAGAAATTGGCATGAACAGTTGAGGACTTTCAAAGCACAAGCTAAAAAAAATCTACTTACACTGCAGCACCGTTTTCAAGGAGCAAGGCCACACATTCCTTCCTGCCATAACCTGCTGCATAATGAAGAGCTGTGTTCTTGTTCTTATCCAAAGCATCTACTTTTGCTCCAGCCTCAAGGAGAGCTTGCGCACACTTCACCTGGAATATATCAGGAGCATATTTTAATCCATACATTGGAATTTGGAAGAACCAAACTAGAATCGTCAAAATTCTAATTCTTTAAGCTTCATTTCGCTTCTAACAAGCCCTCTCTAGAAGGAGGAGAGGGCTAAATGGAGCTAGCAACTAGAATCTAATATTCTAATTCCAAATGAGCATAGCAGCATTGTTCCCAGTAGTGTCATCATTGAGTCGGCAATGATTTAGAAATTGAAACTCAAAACTATTACATGTTTACAACCAAGCATTATGAATACTGTCCGAGTTCACTGTGGTGGAAGAAAATCACAATGCTATAGGATTTTTACAAAATAACATCCCGAGCCTCGTTACATTCTTCACTTGCTTTACACCATGGTTCTAAATGAAAGTACTAGCCAACAACAAATACATAAATTCTAAGAAACAAGGAAGCATACGTCATAAAGATGAGAAAATATTTCTCTGAATATTAGCATACCTCGCCGTAACCACAAGCAAAATGTAAAGCAGTTCTTCCCTCTGAATCTTCTTCATCCTTATCAGCACCAGAGGCTAGCGCAGCTTTCAATCCCTAATTGATTAGTGTAAATACTTAGCTCTCATAAGTTTCTTGAAATCGTACCGATAAATAAATAATACAATGGTGGAACTTCACAACAGGATAACTGAATAGTTGAGGCATAAAAAGCAAACCAATACTAAAGAAAGGAGCAATATAATTCTGTTAAATTTTCTTTCCTTCGAATTAAACAAATAAAACACAAAGCATGCAACCTTTACACAAGGGCATACACAATTCAAATACGCAACTCGCAAATGCTGTAATAATTTGTTAATAGATGCCCAAAAAATTGTGTTTTACTGGCATAAAGCATCCTCCTTATAAGTTACTCAGGGAAGTCTGTGGAATATAAGTCAATTGAGTAGGTTTACTTGTGATTTCAAAACTCCTAGAACTTGCTTCAATAAACTCAGTAACGTTGTGTTCTAATTTTAGGGCAAAAAAAACTTCTGCAGCGGGTGTTTTATTTCTTTAAGGTACCAACCTAGTGGACTACATTACTATAATACTTATGCATGGAATCATTTTCAAACCAAGGAGTTGTTTGGAATAGAAGAGCTCAGATCAAACTAATAAGAATTTTATTTTTCTCAAGAGGAAATGTGTAACGTAACAAATATGTAAGAGTAAACACATACTCTAGAAACTAAACTGATATATTTTTCGAAAGGATCCCAATATGAAGCTCCCAAAAGCTTATAGAATGATAGTTGGAAAACTAATAACTAAATTACTTGATTGTGATTCCTTTTGATATTACCTTAAACAATTCATGCAGAAACTCAGTTTCAATTCCAACTGCGAGACAATTAATTACACTCAAAGCCTATTTTCATCTCTTTAAATTCAACGTGAACTAAACCTAACCACATCGGCACCTTCTATTCAAAAAAGTTTCATGCCCAAGCACAACTACAAATTTGTCTTTCACAGTTTCATTTAAATGAATTAAACCATATTGCGAAGAGTCAATATGTCATACCTCAATGTCACCAACACTAGCAGTATGATGAACGATTGATTCATCTTCAGTTCCCACATCTTCTGTTTCATCTGGCCCAGAATTTTCAGAAGAAGCAGCTGCATCTCCAGAGGTTGGAGGAATGCCCATGGCTAGTCCCAACTTCTTCAAAACCTCCTCATCATTCCAGTATCTAGATGAAAAGAATTTTTTCAGAAACTATTTGCCAATTTACATAACAAATTATGGTGGAAATGCCAAAACCATAAAATATGATTTTCTTTTTTAAAAATGGTATATAAACCTCATCATTACAGCAGGACCGCCATTCTCTATCTCATCTAAAATATGTTTCAAAGATGGATCTTCCTTTATGCGTGCCATTCTCTCTTCAAGCTGAACTTTATTGGACGGATTGGTAAAACTTTCAAGCATGGAAGACATCGATGGGTCCTGTGATAGACAGCATATACATTCTTATCTAACAATCGGTAGATTTGTGTAACAAACATAATAAAGAAATTTTATAAATACCTGCATCAATGCATTACCCAGGCGCTCAGCCATGGTCATAAAATTAGGATTTGCCATGACCTGTTGCATGGATGAAAGATACTGCTGATTATCAAAGTTAGGGAGACCACCATCCTGTGGTGCTCCTCCATGCAAAGTTTTCTGAAGCTGTTCAGCCATCTGATTGAATGATGGATCTTTTGCTATCTGTTCAGCCAATTCCTTGATACTTGGATCCTGTGACATATTGACATTTTAAGTATCTTTAAGTCCACGTAGTTAAATAGTTTTATACATGGTAATTCAGAGTTTACATCTGACAAATGACATTCCCTAGTGAGTGAAAAATGAAAAGAGAAAGAGTCGGGTCAACCATACGATGAGTTCAAAAGTCCTCAAATTCTTCACCTAACTTAAACTCTTCAATAAATCTCAGTTGTATACAAGCCTTAAATGATTATTACAAAGATAGCAGTCATAAGAACAATACTATTATGATCCAAATTGGCAGCAACTACAAAAGGCTGATTCCACTATCATGATATGGAAAGCTTTGAAGAAAACAGTATACAATGATTACAATCTTAAAGAACGCTTTTTGCCGACGGGTGTGAAGACCTCTGAAAAAAGTTCAGAATTTTGCCCTAATAAAACCTATTCCCAGAATCATTGTACGATGACAGGCTGCAAAATTGCAAATGGACCAAATCCAACGCATGACCAGCTTATAAAAACATGCATGTACAAAAACGAAAGTACATACAAACATACTTTACATCAATAACAATTAACAGGGTTAATTATCAGTAAACACAGCAGACACCACACATATAATGCAAATAGCAAAAGAAAAGAGACAATAGCTTACATTGAGCAGACCACTCATTGCTGAGAAATCAAAAGGGTTGGCTGGAAAACCAGTCCCAGGTGGAAAACCGGTCCCAGGTCCGGGAGTTGCGTTCGAGGATGTTTCATCTTTGATATTTTTATTCTCCGCTGAACCAGCTTTCTCGTCTAAAAAAATATCCAAGAGTAAAATTAAAGCACATAAATTAACAAATATCAGAAGTTCTAAAAGTATCAAAATTAACAAATATCAGAAATTCCAAAAGACTACAGCAAAATTAGTAAAGTGTTATTGGATTTTTTTTTTTAAAAAAAAAAGTAGCTACGTGCAGTACACCCTAAGTAAAGGATAAGTGTCTAAATTAGATCCCTTTGTATTGTCTATACAAATAAATAAATTATCCATATTAGTAAAAATCACATAGGAAGACACTAGTAAAAATCGCATAGGAAGATACTGGTATGTAGTAATATATGTAACACCGACAGGCGTGGTGTCCAACATGACAATAACACACTTATCATGATATCTGGTGTCTGACACCAATACAACAATAACACACTTCTGAACGATAGCGTATCAGCTGTCCAACACCAACAAAACCAAGACGACAATAACACCTGTGATTATATTCAATTATGTAATATTTTCAAATAATTACAAGTGTTATTTATGTCTTGTCTGATGTCCATGTTTGTGTTTTATAGGTAATAACTCCACAAAAAAAAAAATCAAACTCATCTAATAATTTAGATTTTTTATGTACAAAAAAAACATAATCAGGACGAATCTATTGAGATCAGAATACAAATTTTGAACCGATAGTGAACAAAAAATCAATAACAAAATAACGATATCATCATCATGAATTGAATTGAATTATAGATAGATACCAGAAGGAATATCCTTTTGAGAATTGGAAGCCATGAGCGAAGAAACCTAGATATCTGAAAAAAACGAATAACAATTTCTAGGTTATTCGATTGCTTTTACAGATTCAAATTAAATAAGTAAAACAAAAATTAGAGTAAGAAATGAAAATTAAGCAAAATTAAGAATAATTAAGGAGAAGAGTGAAGAAGATGAAAACCTGAATCTGAAGAAGAAGAAGAAGAAGAAGAAGAAGAGCGATAAGGAAGAAGAAAGAGTGTGAGAGAGTGTTTTTGGTTTAAGAGAGGAATGAAAAAAGAAAAAGAAAAGAAAATGAAAAACCCTTGTGAGAGTTGGAAAAGTCCCCACCGTCTTACATAATGCGAATCAGAATAGGACAAGTGGCATGTGTGGGCCCTGTCAATCTTCATCCTATTCCATATGCTCAGTGTGATGAATGGCTCGCGATGTGGTGTGTGTAATCTTCATATATCTCAATTCTCATCACCCCATTTTCCAATGCATATTATAAAACCATATGGTAATTTTATTTGGTAGAAAAACCATATGGTAATTTTAAATAAATATTGTAACAAATGTATTTCCAATTTTCAAAAAGATTCCTTTTTGTCGGATATTCTCGATTTTTAATTAGAAATTTTTAAAGAGTTTAATTATTATATTTTTATTATAAAAAAAAATTAATTAGAAGTTTTTAAAGAGTTTAATTATTATATTTTTATTATAAATTTTCAAAAAGGATATTCTTTCTGGTATCAATCTATAATTCAATTTCATTTTTTTTGAAGGAAAAATTATAAAAAAGAAAGTATAATTCAATGCCAGAGTATATTAATTAAATTTATTTTTAAAATGATTTGATAGTACAATCATTTTTTGTAGAAAAGGCATATGGTAATTTTAAATAAATATATTAACAAATTATTTTCAATTTTCAAAAAGATTCTTCTATATCAGATACTCTCAATTCTCAGTACCAAAAAAAAGATACTCTCCATTCTTTATTAAAAAATTTCAAAGAGTTTAATTATTTATTATTTATTATATTATACTAGTGTATTATTGTTTTACACATGAGTTCAATGCCGTGTTACCACGTCAATTAATGAGTATGATAAAATAATTATACGATGTGACGGTACTTTATTGAATATATACATAAAATGATTATACGATGTCAAAGTAAATTAATTAAATTTGTTTAAAAGGATTTAGTTTTTATAAGTTATTGATGTAAAAAGTTTTACATTGTCAATGATAACTATTAGATAATTTTAACAACAAATTTTAATAATTGATTTTATAATAACTAATTTTTAAAATATTTTTTTTGAAGGAAAATTATTTTTAAAATATGTTAATTGTTAAGTTGTGCATATATCTCTAACTTTATTCTCGCGTGTTTAGCTTAGTTGGTAGGGACAATGCATAATATATGCAATGTATACAATAAGAAAATAGCATGATTCGCAATACACTTGAGAGTGTCTCTTTGTATACGAGTATTGTGTATCTTTTCTTCTGCCAAATCAAATCCATTATGTAGACGATGTGAGATGATGATCATTGCTGAAAAGATCTTCGTCTTTGATTCTCTGAGTAATTGTTGTAATCTTCTCATTAAAAGTAGCCTGTGAATCAAGCATTCATTTCCCATCATTGATGCACTTTAATGATTATTACTTAGTTACATAAATCAGGAACTAAGTTTCCATTCAAAGCAAAGAGTTGTTGCAACAGTGTATAGGATCTCAAGATACAAAGGCTTTGAACACAGAGCATTGATTTGCGTTTTGCATAACTTGACCTTGAACTTCTATACAAAGTTTCGTCCCTATCTATGACACATAACTTATATTCAAAGTCTAGAGTGTCAACTTGTCCATAGGGAAATCTTCATCTACTCAAAATTTCCTACACACTTAAACACACACTAATGCATCCAATTGTTCTCATATGCTTCGTTATCATCAAAACTTAAGGATTGTTTTGTTTTAATCAATTTTGGTTTAACATATTTTACACTCGTGATTCCAACCCGCTTTCACCGTGTACTTGGTTTGGCAATCTCGTACAACAAAAGAATTAAAAATAATTCAAACCATAGAGCGGAAATTCAATAGCACGCAACAAACAAGTCTGATAGAAAATTGCTTAGCAGCAAGTTTGTATAGTAACAATACTTATAATAATTTTGTCTTAATAAGGATGGTGAAATTCCTACTTACTATTGAAATTTAAATTGGAATTAAGTAACAAAGGAGGGGTTGCACTTGGCAATAGTTAAGTCAAGGCGATTAAATTCCACCAGCCCAACATTACTCCAACATTTGATGATGAACTTTGTAGAGGATTTTGGCGAGTATTAGATGACGAGCATACGTTGACTAGTCACTGAGAGTAGCTGCAAGTGCATATAAATTAGCTTCACACGAACATGGTCTCATTTGTCTAGTCTTTTTAGTGCTCTAATGCGTATACGGAAGGAGTTGAGGTTTAAACCCCGATCATGAAATTCAATTAGCAATTTCAATATTTTTTATTTTAATCATCTAGTTTTTAGAAGAAAATGTCTATAATAATTTGGAATTTGACAAAAAAAAATAAGTAAAGTTGGACAAAATATTATTCCACGAAAAATCAAATTTAGGTTTTACTGAACAATTCGTTTTTGAACGGAGCTCTTTAACCATTTGCGCCAACTGTTTGATTGACATTTTATTTTATTTTGGTACAAAGTATTAGTTTTTTTTTTTGTTTTTTTGAAGGAAGTTTTATTTTTTTATTATTTGAATATTTTTAATTAAAAAAAAATATGTTGAGAACAATAAAAAAGAAGAAAAATGAGAGAGAAGCATTATTATAATATTATTATTATTGTACACACATATAGAGGTAGGTAGATAGAGATGAGAAATACATAGACTGAAAAAATAAGACACACACGGTGAGAGGAAGGAAAAACAAGAAGCAGCTGCACCCTGCTGCAAAAAAAGGGCTTTGACGAGTGATAGAGAATCAAAACTATCATTCATCAATCCATTTCAATTCAATTCTTCTATTTTGATTCGAATAAATATAAAGTTAGTTAGTTAGTTATGGCGATGCGTGATCTTATAACGGGTGCTACTTCTTGCCCTGACCCTTCTGCTTCATCATCTTCCTCTCAAAACCCTCTCGGTTCTCTCGCTAATGCTCTCCTCGGTTCTTCCTCCAAAAATCAGGTATTATTCAATTCAATTCAACTTGTATATTATTATTCAATTTTGTTCATTATTAATTGAATTCAATTGATTAATAGGAGAGGTTGAAGGAAATTCCTACATCAACATCTACTCCTTCCGCATCCCAATTTTACTCTCAACCTCTTACTCAGCTACCTGGTTCTGAATTCGATAAACCTTTTCTCGATGCTAATTCTCAGGTGAGGATTAAAACAATTAATTAATTAATTAATCTTGTTTGTTTATTTATTTTAAATTTATTGATTTTTTAAAGTCAAGGGAACATGCACTGTCAGTGTAAACTAATTAGCAAAGCGTTGTTATAATCTATGCTTACATGGCAAGATGATGTGTTATTTATTCGATGACGGTGTAAAACTATCTGAAATTATGCTTATGTTTATATTTGTGTTTTCATGGACTTGTATCTAATTTAAATGCAAAAATGAATTTTTTATATCAAGTATGTCATCCTTTGGCTCTTATGAGTATTTTTGAAATGTGTGTAAGTTGTAGAAGATAAAAAAGTATGAGAGATAGAGATAAACATATAAAGCGCGCTTATAGTGTTTGTATTTTGATGTTCCAATAACACAGCTCAAATCGAATGTATGAATTAATTTGGTGGGTTTATTTATTTTAAATTTATTGATTTTTGTAGCGGTGCAGGGTTTGGAATTATGCTTTCTGCTTATATGTTTATCTTTTTGTGTATGTATTGGTTTACTTACACTCCCTCTGTTTTGAAATGAGCGTTGTTTAAGAATTTTACACAAATTAAGAAATGCAATGAAGGTGTAAGAATACACAATACTTTAGTAACTATTGATATGTTTCCTATTGTCAAAAACGCAAATTGGATTACAATGTTTTGAATTTTAAGAGTAGTGTACATAGTATGAATTTGGAATAGTGTATGGTTTGGATTTCAGAATCAAGCTTTATGCTTATGTGTGTGTTGGTTGACTTGTATCTATATTGACTGGATGAATTTGGTTTGTTTAGTTATTTGAATTTCAATATGAATTTTGGATGCTGTAGGGTTCAGAGTTTTTGAATAGGTTTAGGTCTGCGGGTGCGGGTGGGTTTGACGAAACGTGGGATGAGATACAACGTGATGGAAATCAACTCCGGCTCTATGATGGTAGGGGACAGCTACCACCACAGCTTCATCAACCCACACTGGATGGTAATTTCGAAGTTTCCTCTTTGGATTGTCTTGTTTTGTATTTTAAGGATGTGTGAGTAAAAAAAAGTTCATTAAGTACTTTTGCATAAGTTGTTCTTTTCCTTGAAATGGGAAGGACGAAAAACTTTGTATATGTTATTTTTGCAACCTATTATGAGGAGCTTATTAGTGTATATATTACAAATAAAATGCCTATGTTGTAAGATAAGCTTAAATAAGCTCTTCCAAACACTCACTAAAACAGAAAAAAAGAGACATCAAATTGATGTTGTTTTCTTTCCAATATGTCAGGGACACCGCAAAGAGTTCTATCTACCTTTTTGCACTCATTTCTTGACAGCAGTCGCGGTGGAATACCTTTTCATCCTGCCCCTCTTCCAGTATTGGGTTTATCTGATGGCGATAAACAATGTATACGCGACCGTAGCAGCATTATGGCCAGGCATCTCTTTGCAGATAAAAGTGAAGAATTTATCCATGCCCAAGTAAGGAAATTCATGGATACCTTCATCTAGTTTCTGCTTACTTTTTTTCTTCTTATTCAATTAATTATCTGCGTACAAACATATAGCTCTGAAGACTGAACTTTTCATTGAGGGCAAAAGAGAGTCTTTGATTTTGTATCTCTAGACTTATCACATGTATTACTTTTTAGGTAAATGCTCTTCTGTCCTCTCTAGATATTGACAGCAATGTCCGTGGCAAGGGACCTATGCCTGAAAGACACAGGGAGCTTGAAGATTATTGGAATGAGTCTCAAGGCAACCTGATACATGGTGCTCATGCTTCAGACGGATGGATTACCGAATTCAGTCAAAATAGGGAAAGATATGATAATCCCGATGCATGGGCTACTTCGTTTGAGCAACAGCATGGTGCAAATGGCTGGGCCTCTGAATTTGAACATGTGAGAAGTCTTCACTGTTCTATTTGTAGCTATAATTTTAATTCTCTCTCTGTCACACACATATATCTGTACGCAAGCACAATATTGAATCTATTAATAACATGCAATTCAAACTCTTCATCTTTGTTGAGGAAACTTGTTATGCTGAACTGACTGATAAAGCAAACATTGTAGAGTTACTCTCGTATTTCCTGGTCAAAGCTGCACAAACTCTAAATTCAAAATAATGTTAGTCATAGCATACCTATTTCTGTCCAGTCCATTAAATCTCCTGAGTAAGTGCATCTTATAATTAGTCGGTGGAAATTGCCTACTAAGTATGGTCTCCATTTATTAGCAAGTTTGAATTTTAGGGTTTCCTAGCCTAAAATGTTGCTTCCACCACTGCATGGCTATTCCTTTTAGTTTAAGTTTCACAATCAACATTATCCTTTCTTCAGCAATAGCTTCCTACCTAAATAATTCTTCATACTATATTTTCATTGTCTTGACGTTTGCGTCCATCTCCTATGGCCAGCATACTAATAGAAAGAAAGCTGTGTGATGAACGGCTTCAGAATATCTCTAGCAGAGTAGCAGTTTGATTTCTTTTCTGTTTTGAGATTATTATAATTTCAATCACAATGTTGAAAATGGGTGGGATCCAAGTAAACAAGTCATGGAATAAAATATAGCCAATAACAGAAAAAAGCATCTTTTTTTGGTGTTTATGCGATGGCCATGCGTGTGTCCACATAATGTCTTTGATGCGACGCCTTTGTTTTTCATCGGTCTTGATGCTGGTATCTGTAGGCTAGTTTTATATTGGTATCTATAAATATTTTATTAATTGATTTCTCAATGTTACACCCATATTATTTTTAATCAACTTTCTATTATTTGTTGATATTATTTTTTCTTGTTTACATCTTTCAGTCTCAATTGTCATCAGTAGATCAAATGCGAGGTATTGTGAACATGTCGAACATTGCTACAATAGAGCAGACTCGTATGCTTGCCAATACATTGGCCCAAAATGCTGACCCTAAATTTCAGGTTCATCCATTGATCTTGACTGTTAAATCTATACTTCACAAGCATATAAGTAATTGCAGTCCAATACATTATTATGTGTGAAATTAAAGATGATAGAAGTTCAATATTTTTTTTCTTTGCCTTTTTGTTAGATTAATTTTCTCCTTTCATATTGAATATTGTAGATAGATATTGAATTTGTCAAGTTTTCCTGACTGTGTGATGAAGCTGACAATTTTAAGGCACATGTCTATTATGTTCATTAACCTGAGTCAACAATCCCTCATTTGTAAGATTCAACCATATAGGTTTAGTTAGGACAACAAGAGTCTCAGTAATTAACTTGTCAACAGACTTCAATGATCCCTCATTTATCGCATTAGGGAAGTTTATTCTAGTAGTAGTATTCTAGTGATATGCTTATATTTACTGTTTTGGGCTGGAGTGTAATGCTCTAGTTTTGTGACAGTATCTTAGTCGTCACAAATTCTTTGGTAGAGGTGGTATTCTTGGCCTCCTTGAGTTTAGAAGCTAAAGGTGTCTTCCAAGAGATTTCTTGAGTTGATATTTTGCATCATTCTTTTTCTTATTTTTTCTTGTGCTTGGGCTGGTTTAGGTGTATGTTGTTTTTTCCCTTATAAAACAGCCGAGTTATTACAAAATTTATGGCGATGAAAAGGGAGATTACAAGAGTGAAGAAAAATCTCTATGCTCGTATACTGTTTATGTTGTTTTTTTCCGGGGTTTTTTGTTGATGTATAAATATCATGGAGGGAATAACAAGCTTTATGTTGATGAGCTGTTTTTATTTTGCTTTATTATTGTGTCCTTGCCATACAAAACATCTTATCCTCTTGTGGCTTTTCTTTCCTCTTTTTTTTGAAACAAAAAATTCAAAAATTTCAATAACATGTTCTTTTGGCATGCAGAACTCGAAGTTCCTTCAATTTGTATCAAAGATGAGCCGTGGTGAGTTGATTATCGATGACAATCAAGTTAAAGAGTCTGCATTACCCGCACCTGGAGATTGGGCAACAGAATACCAGCAGCAGTATAATCATGGTGATGCATGGGCTGGTGAATTCTTAAATAATAAGGCATGTCCAATAAGCAGGAAACAACATTCATTTGTAAACTTTTTATCGAGTATTGATTGGCTTATATTCAGTTAAAAAGTACTAATATTTATCAGGATGTTTCTCTTGTTTGCTGAATGTATGAGACAAAAATAAGGAAGAGGCATTTCCTGTTAAGTATAAATGCATTTACCCCACCTTATCTTCAAAAATGTTATCCAAGTTTTGTATTGAGTTCTTGAGGAGTCCTATCTATATGGGAAACAGGTGTTAGTATGGGTTCTATCACTTTGATTTCCAAGAATATTATTTCTCTTTTTTTCTTCGCGACGTTAAACATTATAGACTTACCATTGTTTTTACTTGTGCGTGCCTACATCATTGTGAACAAGCATTGTGTTATCTTTTGAATACAGTACTTCATTAAAGTTGAGAGTTGAGTCTTGGTGCAACAGTAGGATTAACTAATTGACAAGTCTTTTTCTCTAATTTTGGACACTGATTTGTGGATTGAAGGCTTATCCTAGAGCTGGACCTGAAATGTGGGCGAATGAATTTGCAACTGAAAGACAACAAAACGGAGCAGCTGATGACCAGTGGGTTGATGAATTCTCAAAGTTGCATGTTAATGACTGGGCTGAGGAATTTGGTCAGCAGATTGGTGAAGGAGCCTTTGGGGAAGGCTCTTCGGATAATTGGGCTCAGGCATATGATGAGTAAGTCAAACTTTTTCACTAATTGAATTTCAATATTTTTCTACCCTTACATAAAGAGAAACAACTTTTCTTTCAAGTAATTATTGAATAACCCTGGACTACGCCATTATGCGAACTTCCATGAATAGAATTTGAAGTTGCGAAGAGATTGGAAAATCTTTTTTTGGCTGATCTATTTAGAATTCTATGTTAATTAAATGTTTTAGTCTGATTTCTACCTTTCCCCTTGAAGATAGATATTTCTTACCATTCTTGATTCCATTTTGCCTAGTTATTTTTAGTTCAAAGATACCAGTTTCTCCTTTTTGAAAGGTGAAATTACTCGCAGAACCTCAACATTTATTGATTATCAATGTAAATCACGATGATAGACACCCTGCATTGACCAGATGTATATTCCATTTGTAATTAATTAACCTATAACCTATATCACCTAATGGATTATAATAATAGAAGTAATTCATATAAAAAAGATATTGCTACTATTTTCTAACACTACATATTTGGGTTGTGGCCACTTACGTTCCCCTTAAACTTGAAAGTGTTCAATGCCAGCATGGAGGTTATTCCCTTGAATTAATCAGAATCTCTTTTGATGTTATGTGAAGGTTCTTGAATGAGCAAGTTGCTGCCAAGCAGCGGTCAGATAGTTCAAGGGGCGTGTATGTGTTTTCAGATTTAAATCCTTATGTTGGTCATCCAAATCCACTAAAAGAAGGCCAAGATCTGTTCAGGAAAGGGCTTTTAAGTGAAGCAGTTCTAGCACTAGAAGCCGAAGTCTTGAAAAACCCTGAAAATTCCGAAGGATGGAGACTACTCGGAATAGCACATGCAGAAAATGACGATGATCAACAGGTTAGGTTATGCTTTCTTGTTGATAAACTCCCCTATTTGTGTAGACTGTTATAACATATGTTTTTGACCAACCACTACAAATAATACATTAACATGGTGCTGTACAGATTTTCTACTGAATTACCAATTTTTTTTTATCAATTTAGTTATATTTACGTTTCAACTGCCTATAGCAGAACAGTGTTTCTGTCCAACTAAATATGCTATTCTATTTTGCTTCTTTATATAATATGATGTAATTTTTCAATGTATGCAGTAATCATTCCATCCTGTGAATTTTATAAATTTAACATAAAATGGTTTCAGTTAGTTTATATAAATTTGACATAAAATGGATTCAGTTAGTTTATATTTGTTGGCCATTTCATATTTACAAAAATAATATTAAATGGGTATTTCCATAGAGTATACTGTATAGCATCATATTGTTAATTCTTTGTTGTTTTTATAGTAAATCATTTTGCTTTCTTTCTCTACCGCCCTTTTGTACAGGAATATTTATTGTTTATTATACAGTTTAGTCATCCACATTCATCTTAGTTATACTACGATTGATCTATCACTTTGTATTTTAGATGTTTTCTTTATGCAGTAACTTATAGCTTTTGTAAAAACTTTTCAAACCTACACAGGCAATTGCAGCGATGATGCGTGCACAAGAGGCTGATCCAACAAACTTGGAGGTGCTTCTTGCTCTTGGTGTCAGTCATACAAATGGTCAGTGACTGACTGCTTCTGATATCTCAATAAATGATATCTTGTACAATAGGAAATTAATGTAAATTCAAAGGCTGCTTTGTCATACCATGCTTTGACGCTTGAATTGATTTTGTGTTCAATTCTTCTAATTTTTTATGTTTTTATTCAATAGAAATTGTAAGACTTGGACTTTGGAGAGATCTTTTGAGAAACTAAAATACTTATATTTACTTAACTTCCTATTTTTCCTGCTTAGGATTCTAATAGACCATTTTGTAGTTGTCTTCTATTTTAGTGAATTTATTATTGCAAGCATTGATGCAAATGACTTGTAGGTTTAACATTGGATTCCTGAATAAAAATTATTGAACATATGTGTTGGTTTTTGCAGAACTGGAGCAAAATGCTGCTTTGAAGTATCTATTTGGATGGCTACGGAATCACCCAAAATACGGAACGATTGCCCCACCTGAGATGTCTGATTCTTTGTACTATGCTGATGTAAGTGGAATTGAATGCTTCCTGAATATCATGTCTGCTAAAAGTACATTATGATTTAGATATTTCCACATAGCTGACCCCACCTAGTGAGATACGGCTTTGTTGTAAGATAAAAGAAGAAGATAAATAATGAAGACTTTGGTTGAATATGCTAATAGTGTAATTTTATTGTAAATAACTTGTAACAAAAGATTAAACAGTAACCTCTATTTATAGGGATACACAACTCCTAGTTCTAAATAAATAGGGACATTAGAAAACAAATCATGATAATAACTAGGAAATATAGAACTAATCTTATAATATCATGATATGTTAAGATATTTTCTTATTTACTCACACTCACTCTCAAGCTATATAGCTTACTAGTTTTTGAGCTTGTTACATATATACCCTTTAAAAAAGAGAAAACTGGCAAGTGTGGTAACCAAATCCAAAAACATATCTTGGATAAACCAAGGAGAAACACCAAAATCATAAGTCAATAAGGTCGTGCCCAAGAGCAAACCACCAAGCTCCAACCCAAGAAATCACCGCTGGCTTTCATGAACGATAATGCTAACAGCGGCTGAACCCCTTACTAGAAGGTGTCACAAATTTGATCCATGCTAAATGGTGAATGGCAGTTGATGCACCACCATATCTTGGAATAGACTGTGGCACCTTAAAGCACCATAGTTGGGGGGTCAACCTTGAACTAAAACAAACAGATTAAAGAAAACCAGAAGAGTGGAACCTACACGATGGAAGATACGTTCTCACAGGAGTCCCAAACAAAGCAATAGTGTATTAACACATTCTCCCAATCCCAGTCCATTATTTTAACGTTTCAATCAAGTTGGGATGCATTTTTTTGTCATTCCCATGTACAGTCAATCCTTCTCCAAGCGGCGCCTTTGTAAATGTATCTTTTAAGTTGTGGGCTTTATTGAAAATATAAAATGGAAATAAGAGCCTTGATTTGTTTTCCTTTCTGAAAAATAACTATCCATTATGTTTATTACTGGATTAAATAAATATGGATGGCAGTTTTATTATATGAAGCATGGACACTCCTCGGATTAGGCGTGTCCCGGTGTCGAACATGTGTCAGACACCGACACATTGATTACACCAAATTATGTAATTTTCTCAAATTATTAGCGGTTTCGGCGTGTCTGTGTCGTGTCTGTGTACGTATCTGTATCCTTGCTTCATAATCTCATCGGTGCCTTGTTGGAAAAGGCTGAACAACTTCACTCATCAATTATTGTAGGCCATATAAAATTTGAGCCATGACATAAAGCTTACCTTCAATGCTAGACCTCCCTCTTCACTCATCAATTATTGTAGGCCATATAAAATTTGAGCCATGACATAAAGCTTACCTTCAATGCTAGACTTTATATTGGATCAAGGTTGTTAAAATCGCGATCTAACACCCAAGATCGTACGATCTTGCGATTCCGATGGCCATCACCGATCTGGAGCGGGTTGAAGATGTAAAACGACGGCGGAGCGGACGGCGCGTCGAGGAAAAGCGGTAGATCGCAGAATCGGCGCTTCTCTGTGTTTTCTGCGATGGTTTTCAACCCGGGCCAGAAGAGATGACCCGACTCGGGTTGACCCGGCACCGTCCAGCATGGACTTGACCCGTTCGGTTAGATTTAGACCCGTTTCCACTTGAAAAGGCCAGATTATACCATTAATTTCGTTTTTTGGGACTTGGTGTTTAATTGAATAATTAGGTTAGGGAATTGGGAATTTTTCTCCTCTTCTTCTCTGAAATTGTAATTATTTCAATGAATCAATTCCCTCTCATCCTTATTTGTTCTATAAATTTCAATCATTCCTTAACACTTCTCAGTTCTCATCTCACAGTTTGCAATTCCAAAATAAAAATTATGGTTAATGAAAGTGTTTTTTTATGAAAGGTTATTTTTCTTAGTTTCTTTTATAATTTTGTCTATTATGTGGGATCTTACGATCCTTGTTACGATCCTACGATCTACGCTCTTTCTATACCCCAATGATCTTTAGTGAGATCTCGATTTTGACAACCATGCATCGGATAAACATACTGAAACAACTATGTAACAATATTTAGCTTCAACACTATACCTTCTATCTCATCCCCGATTCTAACTTCTTTTTGAAGCCAAGTTTTATTTGACAAACATCCTGAAACACTTATATAACAATATTCATTCAAATATATCTTATAGTTGGTTTTGAAAGACTGATATTCCTTTTTGCAGGTTGCTAGATTATTCAACGACGCAGCTGTAATCTCACCTGATGATGCAGATGTTCACATAGTTCTTGGGGTCCTGTACAACTTATCAAGAGAATATGACAAAGCCATTGCAGCTTTTGAACAGGCATTGAAGCTTAAGCCACAAGATTACTCTCTCTGGAACAAGCTTGGTGCAACACAAGCAAACAGTGTTCAAAGTGCTGATGCAATAGCGGCTTATCAACAGGTATGTACTTGAATCAATCCTGATTTGGCAGTAACTTTAATGTTTATGACATTTAGATTTAATTTATAAGAAATGTGATTATGATGTGGTCCTTTATTGGCGTTTATGTTTGGGGTCATGACTCTGTTCAAAACCTAGGCTTAGCCTATTGTAGAGTATATCATGGTTAATAGTTCTGTATATGTACTGATGTTTCCGAGTGGAGTTTGTTATGTGTAAGAATAAGGACATTATTAATAAAATAGAATATTTAAGCAACTGCATGTTGGCTTATTATGGTATTGGAGTATGGGCTTGTGTAAGCACTACCCTTGTGTGTGCAGAAATAAATTGTATTACTAAGAATGTAAGTTGAGTACAAGGAGAACTACTTGTGGCTTCGAGATGAAAATTGGAGACTATACTTGAGCATCTTGAGTCAGTCATGCTAAATGATAATGAAATAAAGGGAGGTGTATACTGTAGGATCCAATTTAGGTGGATAAAATGGAGAAGTGCTTCAGGTGTTGTTTGTGATAGGAAAGTGACGCTCAAATTTAATGAAAATGTTACTCACAGTTATAAGACCTTCAATGTTGTAGGGATTGAATGGTTGGAGGTAAAGAAACTATTAATTAAATTATAAGGTGAGACTTTTCAATGCATGAGTGGACATTCAAGACATGATTTGGGCAACTGTATTGGAATGAGAGTTAGGGTAGCACCTAGTGTCGAAAAGATGAAAGAGTTTCAATTTGAAGTGATTTGAGCATGCAACGAAGATGACCTATAGAGTATAGAAACCCTAGTAAAGAGAGATGTTACTATGTTAGGAACCTATACCTGGTTGATTTTCCAATGATAGAGAAACAAGATATTCGCCAGTGAGTTTATTTGATAGAAAGAAAAATAGTACACAAAGGAGTTAATCTCCCCTAAACTAGAGCATACTCTAGTTCACAGCTTTACAAACTAATTTCTTAATCCTCACTAGAAAGGGTAGCCCTTTTTATAGATTATAGGGCCAACAGAACAGCAATTAAAAATAACAGAATGTAACAGAAAGCTAAACAGAAAACTACCCCCAAGTCCTAAGACACTCTTACTACTAACAAATTACCTAACTATCGAATTACATTCCTGCCTTTCTTTTTGTAGTAAACTAGCCTAAGTTTATCTTGGTACCTAACAGTAGATCTAGTCAAAGAAAAACTATTGGCCAAACCATTAATAGTTTAGATTTAAATCTTTATCACTAGACTTGATTTACAATTGGACACTGGTGTTGTTTGGTCCATTGTAGCCAACCTCACCTACTGAAAGAAGACTTTTGTTGCTGTTGTATTCTATCTCCTAAAACATAAACTGCTCGACTTCTAATGTGAGATACTGGTCTCTTCATTATTAGGCTGTTATATCGTTGTAAGATTTTATTGGCAGATATTGGAAGTATTTTGTTTTACTTTGTTTTCCTTTTACTGTTTTTATGTTTGTATAGATGGGATTATTCCCAGTTTCAATTGTATCAAATGTACTGTATGAAATATGTTCTTCCACAATGGAATTTTGTTTTTTTCTATTGACCTAATCAATCTTCATTCCAGGCGCTAGATTTAAAGCCTAATTATGTTCGTGCTTGGGCAAATATGGGTATCAGTTATGCAAACCAGGTAAACTCCTTACACGGATTTTAGCTTTATTTTATTGTAAATTTTATCAAATTGAGAAAGGGAAAATTTCATATAGGTCCTCTCTCTCTCTCTCTCTCTCTCTCTCTCTCTCTCTCTCTCTCTCTCTCTCTCTCTCTCTCTCTCTCTCTCTCTCTCTATGAATACCCAGTTGGTCTTATTTAAAGTCGGAGGACCAAATTGATACCACTTAAGTGTTTGGAAGACTAAAAGGGGTGTTAACTCTTGATTTAATATGTTGCATTCTAACTGTATTATGAAACCATACTTTGTTATTAAATTCTGCATTTCCTTACAGGGCATGTATGACGAGTCTATTCGTTATTATGTTCGAGCGCTTGCAATGAATCCAAAAGCAGAGAATGCATGGCAGTATTTGAGAATTTCGTTGAGGTATGACTTCAAAATACATTAACAATGAAAAGCTGAACGGTATTTGACCGAGGCCATTAAGATAGACACCATAGAAGTTAGTTTTCAAAATTTATGTTCCTGCTACTCAAACTTCTGTCTCCCATTTTCCAGTTGTGCTTCCAGGAATGACATGTTGGAAGCTTGTGATAGTCGTAATTTGGACCTTCTCCAGAAGGAGTTCCCTCTACAGTAAGTTTTGTGCTAATGGGCGAGTTACAGAAAATTCAAATCCACGCTGCGCAGTTAGTTCCTTGATTTTACTTGAAATTTTTTCGATTGGTGCAATTTCTACCAAAGCTCACTGTAGATGTCGCCGTTCGTACAAATATGGCAGGAGTGGTGAAAGACTGATCAAGTGATCAAGCCTGCAGGTGTATACATAGTCATTCTATTGATCTTTGAACATATGGTGCATATCATGAAAATATACTTATATGAGTTATAGGCAGCACAGTTGTACTAAATCTGTGAATGATACAAAAGTTATTTATCACGCAACAGCTGTAATACTCAAGTATTGGAATGTGGCTGTTCCATTAAATAAGTTGGGTTCATTCACATTGTGCATGTAGGCATATAAATAAGCAAGATTCGTTGCATATCTTGCTCTAACTTTATTATTATTATTATTACCTGATAAATAATCAAATGATTGAACTCAAGCCGTTAATAAACCTTTGAGAAAAACTATTATGTTCGATTTACTAGACTTTGACGTTGTACCTAGGCATTTTTTAGGTTAAAACTTTCTCCTCCACCATTGTTCTCGACATGTGTTATGGAATTTATTAATATATACGTATGCATTGTGACTTGGCATGTGTAATATTATTCTTTTGGCAATACTTGTAAGGTGGAAGAATAATTATTGGTTAAACTCATTCTTTCAAAAAAAAAAAATTATTGGTTGGACTTTATTTATTTCCAGACCTATCTTTGGATTATCAAGGTCTCTTTTCAACTGGAAGGTTAACGCAAAAAAAAAAAAAATAGATAACCTAAATATTGTATATCTTCCAAAAGTTATATCGTGAACAAGCACTCTTTAATTGGTTGAACTCCAGAGAAATTATTGTATAGTCACAAACTCAAATTAAAGTTATTTAGGCAGGCAGTTATAAAATACACATCATTTAGTTATTTTAAAATTACATGATATTTAATGATTTTCTCTTTCATACTTTTTATATTCAAGTGAGTGTATCTAAATGAATTTTATTCATGTTTGTGTCTAAGTAAGTCGACCTCAAACTTCAAATGTGTTTCATTAAACTTGAAACATTTTTTTACCTACAAGTAAATGCAATAGAAAAGCATATACAAGGACATGTTAGCGCCTGTCTATCCACTAGTAGTAATAATATCCCATTCCCCAATAACAAAAATTTACACCCTTTTAATTGATTCTGATACATTTGCTAAGGCGGTATGTTTTTGGTCTAGTTTATTGAGATTGCACACTTTTTAATTAATGATATCAGTTAATATTGTTTCGGTAAAAAAAAAAAGCATATATTAGTATAATACAAAAGTAATAATACACACATGGGTAATTCAAATTTCTTATAGTAATTTATCTTCATGTGAGGTGGTTCCATCATTTGTATTTGTGTTGATTCCATAGCACTCTGAAAGCATATTTCCTTCTCCTTGCATTTCTAGCTGATGAAGCAACGGTTCTTTCTCTGACACTGAAAGGCAATTGATAGCTCTGCATATGATTGTGTACTTGGCAACTAAATCCTTGTAGTGATTTAGTAATATGTCCACATCTTCCTTTGCTAGATCTTTGCTTTCTGCTTCCATGTATGGATAATTTGTTCCATGTTGAAAAACATGAAA
Source organism: Medicago sativa (assembly GCF_051527215.1). Lineage (NCBI taxonomy): Eukaryota > Viridiplantae > Streptophyta > Magnoliopsida > Fabales > Fabaceae > Medicago > Medicago sativa. Next base: position 6,391,322 of record NC_140751.1, on the reverse strand, counting down.
CTCTGCATGTAATTTAAAAGTGATTGTGATAAGGGTTGAAATCTATAAAAGCAAATAACAAACTAACTACCTAAAGTTTTGTTTGGAAGAGTTTACTTTGATTTATCTCATGATCTAAGTAGTTATGTGCATGTTTGAATTGACTTATTTGAATTTATCTACTAGTATAAACACCTATGAAATTGTTTTGAAGAGCGTATGAAAACAACTTATAGCATGTTCATAAGCTATTTTCTGTTTATTTCCACAGACTCACAAAGATAACTTATGAAAATAGTAGAACTTAATTATTTGAAAACAGTTTGTCTTTATTTTGGTTATAGAAATAGCCTATATGTAGATAGAAACAGAAATACCCAATATAATCTTATGCTAGAAGCGCTTAATTTTGCTATTTATCCGAACACTTAAAAAAAATATTCTATGACATGCTCATAAGCTCATTGCAGCTTATTTCAATAAATTTCGAATAATTTCTTGTGAATAAGAGTTTAGTAAACTCCCTAAAATGGTTTATTGAATAAGTTGTTAATTGAACTCTTTAATAAACAAGTTCTAAAACAATGAGAAATCAATTTAAACTAACCTCTAGTATCAAGTTTATTTTGCGTTTTGTTTGAAACATTGCTATCGTTCTTCTCTTGTTTCATTTTACATGTAGAGTGTAATTCACTTGTGACATTCTTGGCCAATTTGGCAGCTTGCATGCATTCCTCAAATTTGATTTCATCAATTGAGAGGGATTTAGCATTCAATTCAACTATAAATGTCTTGGCTGATACAAGATTAGTGAAATAATATTCAGCTTCTGAGATGAGTTTTGTTTGCCTTCTATACAACTTAATGAATTTGAGGTTTGAATGCAACATTGGAGGATTGGCCTGAAAATGACAACCAAAATGAAGAAATTAGTATCAAAAGATCAAAGTGTAGTAGTAGCCTAAAATCATTGAAAATATAATGCATTCCTACTTTGAATAAAGTATGATAACACTTGATCAATGTTTTAAAATCATACCGAAGATCAAACTATTGAAACGTCTGTCATGGTTCAATCAATTCAACCATGGTTGAACCAAATAACAATTTTTTTATAAAGTATTAAAAAAAGTAAAAAGAATAAATACAAAAATGAAAATAATGAAAACTGGTTGAGCCAACTGCCGTTTAGTAAGATAACAATATAACATGGATCAAATAAACTGTCAAACTGGCTGATTTCTGGTTCATCCGGTTGAACCGATCAGTTCAATATTTAAAATATTGGTTAAAAATTAAAATATTATGATCATCTAGTGATCTATTTCGGCTTTGTTATTATTTTTTGGGTTCGTTCCGAAGTGTGAGGTTGTGGAGATATCTAGATGGACTCACTTAGATGTCAAAGACCCCTAATTACAGCGTCTTGCTTAAAATTTACGAACAAATAAACAACATTAATCATGGAAACCAAACATGCTCATGCTTTAATCTAAGCACAAAAGGGTTAATAAACTATATTTGAAAATCAGCATAATGTATTATTACCAAGGAGGGCTTGCCTTGCCTTGATGGTAACGTATATTAGCACAGGGATAAAGTCATCTGCTCCTGCTGGAACATGCTCAGACATTGCAGCATTGAGCAACAAATTGTTGATAACTCTGCAACAATTCATAATGGTTGAGAGTTTCTCTTGTGGAGCTTTGAATGCATTGATTTTCTGCAATTCCTTCTCCGCAAGCTGTGAAATGAAAAGGGAAATGGTATTAATAGTCATCATCATACACATTAAGAAATCTAGCATATTTTCGTTCATAAATGTGCATGGCGGTGTCCCTATAATCTTTGAATGTGTTGAAATTACAAAGACATCTATGAGTGTGTCTTTTGTTAGTAATTTCATGGACTAAACTAACTGGTGAAAAACATTTGGCGGTTAAACTGACTAATGAAGGATATTCAAGGATCAAACTCAATAAATAAAGATATATTCGTGAATATTTTTGTAGACAGATTTAAAGACTATAGTAACAATGTTTGACACATTCAAGAATATGATTATATTATGTCCAGGAATCAAAGCCTAACTAATGTTATCACTCATTAGAAATAAAACAATTGCCATAAAAACCATATAATAAGTTAAAATTGAATCATGCATCATGATCATGAAGCATATCATACCAGCCATGACGCTTCATTATGAAGAACTGGTGGTATATCCAAATGTTCAGGCTTCAAAAATGTTTGCAGCAAGCTTATTTTCTCAGAGATTTCATGGTCAATCTTTGCATCCTCGGGAGAAGTAGCAAATGTCCGAGAGAACAATTTAGTCATTATATATTTTTCCAAACCCTGCAGATAATAAATATAGTTAGGAGGGAAGCAAGGCTATTTACCTCTCTGCTTTGGTTGAAAATATGAAGTATAAAGATAATATCAGATCAAACAATTGTCTTCAGAATCTACACACGGTGGCGTATATGTAATTAGGTGTAAACGTACCTCCATGGCACAATCAATGTCTTCTTCAGTGGCAGTTGCCCAAAGTGGATGATTTCTAATTGCAACTTCCATTGACAGAAAGAAGTCTTGAACTCTTTGACCATCATTTTCAGGTTTTGGTTGGTAAAATGAAAATGATACAATGAAGCTAAATAAAAACACATAAAACAAAATAAACTTTAACAAAAGCAAATTGCAGAATATATATGTACATGTGAAGAGTAAGTTAAGCAAATTTCCATGTATTAACCAACTTAACTAGAGTCAATTTGGAAGCTTATAGAAGAATAAACATTAAAATAATTTTACATTAACCATTAACTTCTACATGTCAATATTTTTGGAAGCTCTCTTATTTAACTGTTCTGTGGACTTTTGTTAGGTCTGTGTCCTCCAGATTTTGGTTATTTTCCTTTATTTTAATCTACTTTAAGCTTAAAAAAACTGTTCTTTAGACATATAAACTTGCACTGTAAAGACTTTTCTTTAACGTGTGATACGACCCAATTCAAGTATAGGGATCACACTCCAGAATCTAGAGAGAATTTTAGAAAAGAAAATTGATTATTTTTCATTGATTCTAATCATGAGGCAATACAATGCTTATATAATCTGGTGCATGCACATAATAACATAACTAAAACAACTAGAAAATAGCAACATGGGTCTAATAATATCTTCTAGTCTCTTTGGCATATTTGAAGTAGTAAACTTCAAGGCAGATGCAAGAGTCAAGACTGACTGGTGGTTTAGCAGAACATGAGAGTATTTGAAAACCTATTGTTGTGTTGGAGGGGTTGTATTTCGTGTGCCACACTCTATTTTATCTGCAACATTGGTCTTTTCACAGCATGTCCTACTTGCAGCAAGAGATGTTTCTCTCATTCTGCATCTCAAATTGAAAATCTCTTTTATCTTCTGATTCAGAAGGCATATACTAAGTATATTGCTGTAATGAGATGGAATGGTTGATAGCTTGGTTTTGGGATATTGTTGAAGGAATGTCTGCAGAACAAACTAAAGGCTCCTCAAATGTGAATCGATACAAAATATTTGGATTTATGCTATTGGAGGTTTGTCTCACTTACAACCTTGAGGACAAAATTGATTTCGAAGAGTGGGGGTAATGATATGATCATATGACGATTCAACGAACTTACAAGCCCAAAGAGAGACTCATGGGTGACACATTTTATTCTAGAAAGGAATAATGACTCAACTAGTTACCAGAAGAGATCTTTTAGGCATATTCTATTAATTAGTTACCAAGCATTGTTATTGTGTAGTTGAGGTAGTTATCTTACTATGAGTATGCACCAACTTATATAAGCATTGTATGCCTCGTGATTAGAATCAACGAAAAATGACCAATTTCCTTCCCTTTATTTCTAGTTTCTCTCTAAATTATGGAGTGTGATAACTACTTGAATTGGTTCATTCCAAAGTGGCAAACTAGAAACTTTTTTTAAGGAAGTGACCAACAATGAACTTACTTAGGATGAAAGATGAGTGCTAGGAACACTCTGAAAAAAGAAAAAAAAAACCGGCCTACTAAAATATAAAGTTAAAAAGTTAAAAATATTCATTATCTAAACTAGAAAAGCAACTTTTATTTCTTTTTGAAAACTCAGTATCGGGCACCCAAGGACCGTCTAATCCAAGGGGTCCATTTACTTGCGGGAACCCTATTTAAAGCCATAACATAGCTCTATTCGGACTTAGCCCACCGAAATTGGTACATCGAACCTGAGACCCTGAGAGGAGCACATTCCAAGGTCTCAAGCTATGAAACACGAACATTCCTTGGATTAGGTATGTCGCGGCATCAGACACGCTTCGATGTCTGACACCGACACAACACCTATGATTACACTAAATTATGTCATTTCCTTAAATTATTGTAAGTTTCGGCGTGTCCGTATCGTGTCTAGTGTCCGTGCTTCACAGGTCCCAAGCCAACACACTAGGTCAACCAAATGGGTTTAGATCAGGCAACATTACTATCAAAAAATTATCATAAAATGAAACGCATAGATAGATAGGCATGTAGAAAATAATAACAAATAGAAAAACTTGAACTAGTTTTTCTGAACTCACCAATGCATAACAAAGTTAAAGAAAACATAAACACTGAAATTCATTAACAAAAGAAGATTTGGTTAATTACCTCTTAATGGCTCGGACAAGGTCAAGTGAAGAAGGGTGTCGCATACGGTGGAGAAAATCATGGAAAGACGTTGATCTTGATGATGTTGATCCTTCCATAATTTACTATGAATTACTATAAGAATTGAGTTTGAACTGAATGTAGTTGTAGAAGGAAAAAAACAACAAAAAACAAAGAAGCAAAGTGTTCCAACGATGGGACCAATAATAAATGTTATGTTGTGGCACACCACGTGTGATTCTCAACTATCGGTAAATTTTATGAATGTTAGTTAAGTCAAAGTCATAATTTCCTGTTTGGATTAAGGTGAGTTTTGAATAGCGGTTAACCTTCAGTTTTTCAAGTAAAAGGATCCGGTCGAAAGATAAATAAAACTTCATTAAGAATCTTGTTAGCGAGGGTCTCTGGAACACTTTTTAAACATTTGAAGTTAGGAAATTATTTTTTTAAAATGTTAAATAATTTAATTTCCAATGTATTGAATACATGAGATTTTGTAAAAAGTTACAATTTAAGACCTTTAAAGAGTGTCTTGAGGCACTCCTTAACATTAATATCGTTCATCTAAAAATCGTACTTAAATTCTCCTGAATAATTGGTGGTGGAACTCATTAATCACTTGAACCGATTGTTTCGTTCAATTTTTAATAGTTTTATTTTATAGTTTTTTTAACAAAGTTTTTTGTTAACCTTCCGGATTTTAGGGAAAAGGATCCTAATAATTCGAAGTTCTGTCGAAAGATAAATAAATTTTGGATAATAATTGTCCCACAATGAGAATAACAATACCTGAATCACCCTCAAACTCAGTACAGGATATCGAACGTCGAAGAACTGTTGTCTCTTGAGAAAGCTTTGAAGGTTGCTGCCAGGCTAACAATAACTGCATGAAACTGTACAAAGGAGTATCTTCATCACGAAAGCACTCGTTATTTCTAGCTTTTAGATGACTTTGGTGAGAAAAGCTCTTGACAATTAATTCATATATTATTTTCTATTTAGACGTTCTATTTAGACAATATCTGAAGTGGAAGAGTACTACCCTGTCAAAAAAAAAAAAAAAAAAAAAAAACGATCCTACTCTATTTAACATGATCATATACAACATAGACTAAGGAAACTCATGAGTGAACAACACTTCCAACCTCTGGTCAATAATATCATAGATATGCAAAAATTTGCTACATTTCCAACCTCTGTTTTAAATGTGAGGTGATAAAGGTCCAGTTTATTTCTTCTCATGTGAGAATGCCTGTAATTGGCAAGTGAAATTGTGCCAAGAATGGATTCTCAAACGTTACCCCCTTTTTTTATATATAAAACGATCATGAGAATAGACACAAAGACGCTTATCCTAAATAAGGCCTACAAATTTTGATTGAAGGAGATTTGGAATGGGGCGTCAAGAAAATAAATCCGAGAGCTGGAGTGTTTGCTCAACTTCTGGATGCTACCAATCACATATGACTCCAGCAGAACTCAGTTCAGTCCAGTTACGGCTACTTCAATTGCAACGCGCTTCTGTCGATGATATCTCTTTTGCTCAGTGCTTGTTGGGTCCTATCCAATTTTTTCTTTAAAACTCACAACAAATGTACTTTTTTCTGATTTTCTTCCATGAGTTCCATTTCCTCACAGAGACTTGAAATATCAGGGATTATCCCTCCATTATAAGACCTATATATACCATCTGGTACTACATCATTTAATATAACAGCTGGGTCTCTGGCTCCTCCATGCTGTAAGAATTTTGTTCTTAGAGCATTGCCTGCAATTGGTGATAACGGATCCTCCTTGCAAACCTTCTTCCATATGGTTGCAGCAAAACATTTGGCATACAAATAGCTATAATACCCTGCACAAAGAAAACAAGTATGAAAAATTATCGACTTTACAACTAATATTTCAATTATGAAGAATTTTAAGTTGTGGCTTAACACGTTTTGTCGGCAATTGTTTTTTGCATTAGATCCTTGGTTTTCTAGAAGGGGATCAAGCTCTCTCAATGCTCATTTTTTTCCGTTCAAAAGACTTGATCTTGGGATTTTGGTTAAAGGAAGTAAAATCTATGTACAACACTCGGACCAAAAGATTTTGGTTGTTTATGTGGCATCGATAGGATAGTTAATACTACCATAATTATATATGTACAAAACTTCTGCCATTATTTAAAATACTGTAGAATCTGATCCATACTTAAATTTAAATTCAAAATGTCCAGCCATTTGAAGCTTACACATAAAAAGCAGTTTGTTCAGGGAAATTTGAAGCTTACACATAAAAAGCAGTTTGTTCAGGGAAAATCAACTATCTCCCCAGATATAATCTAAACCTCTAAATTAGAAAACCAAAGATTTCTATCCTTCTCAAAAAGCTAGCATATCTTGACATAATGGAACATGAACTTAATGACATATCAGTAGGTTCAAAATCATCAATACAGCTCAAGAGAGATTAGAGAAAGTTCAATTTCACACTCACCTGCGCCATAATTAAGGAGATGACTAAATCGGGCCTCCCAGTGTGTGCCTTCTATATGTTCCAGATTGGTATGTTTTCTTTTCAGTTCTGAAAGAACAGAACTAATATCACCAAGAGGGTGTGGCTGCTCACCATGTAGTGTCTGGTCAGCTAGGGCATAGAAGATCTGACAGAAAGCATAGTCACACCATGTTAATTCTATTTTTCATAAATAGAAAACTATGGGATGATGCTGACTAAAGACACCATCCAGTCCTTCCCCAAAATAGGCATTAAGAAAAACAAAAGGAAAAACACCTGACGTTGCAGATCAGTTGCAGCAAACATATTTTTGGCACCCAGCATTGACTCGACCAATTTCTCAGGGATTACATCACCCGTTGAATAGTGTCTAGCAAATGTTTTCAAAACTCTATAATCCCATGCATAGTATCTGTGCACCAAAAATAATATCAAGTTAATCACAATCTAGCAAATCATTACCACTGCAAGCATCTGCACACTAGAGGGTACAGCATGTATTTGACAGAAATTTCTTCCTTACTTATGGCTACATGTAGGACACTGTTCAAAGTTCCACAAACAAAACACCTTTTTACTTTCCTCATTTCATTTACGATTGTTGAATTTGTGGTTTCTGTGTCTGAATCAGACCACAGTCACCTCTATATAATTTATTTATTTTTAGATAAGCCAAAAGTAGGGAGGGCATCAAGGGGAATCAGGGACATCCCAACTAGGTTAGCACCTCGCTGACACCCCCATCCTATACCACCTGCTCAATAACCTCTCTATATATTACTATGTAGAATAAATAAAATATATGCTAACTGATATGATTTGCCAATTCAAATCCTATTAATAATGAGTTTGATTCTATGATTCTAAGAATGATGTTAATTCCAAATGGTCTTTGGAGAAAACCTTTGTCAACTAACAGGGACTAAAACTTCTTATTTTTTAAACTTATCTAAATCCCTATTTTAGTTCCTGAAAATTTCAGTTTTCTCAAACTCCAATTCTGTCCCTGACAATTTCTAGTTACACTCCAAAAATTTCCAGTTACAACCAATTTTCATTGAAATTAAATGATAATAACGTAATTGCCCTTGTACATCTCAAAATTCAGATTCTTAAAGAAATACATAAACTGAGTCTACGTAGGCTACGTAAACTCAATTTAAGCATATTACATGAACTCAGATTACGTACAACAAATATGTAAACTCAGTTTACATACACAAAGTACGTTAAACTCAATTTACGCAGGCTAGGTAAACTCAGTTGACGTACAGAGAATGTGTAAACACAGTTTGAGAGTGCCATGCGACTTTCGATACAACTGCAAATTTATTTCATTTTATGGATATTTTAGTCATTTAGGGCTGTAACCAAGACTTTTTGAGGTGTGACTAGAAATTGTCTCTGTCCCTCCCTTGTATGCCATCATTAACCACATCTTTTAGGGTGCACTTGAGTAAAAGAACTTAAAAGCTTAGGCTATTCTAGAAAGCTTAGTTAAACACTAATTCAATGTACTCTGCTTGAATAAGCTAAGAGAAGCTTCCCATTTTAGGGACTTCTGGAAATAAGCTAAAAACAACTTATGGACATATCATTAGTTATTTTTATAAATGTATTCTAAACACTAATATGAGTGTTTATATTATGCTTTAAGCCAAAATTTATTTTATCCTTGTGTCCCCTAATATTTTATTTGCCACTTTGATTTAAGGTAAAGACTTAAAAGGGCGCATTTCTTGCAGCATTCTACTAATCAGATCAGCAAAAGAAAATCTGACTCACTCAAAGAGGTTCGATGGTATTTCTGCAAAATCAAGAACCGTTCTTGTGCCTGAAAAATGTTGGTAGTCCTACAATGAAAACATGACAGCATCACATTACAAAAGTAACAACAGTAACCTTTTTCAAAAACATTTTGTGATCAAGTAAATCATTATTCATTAATTGCTTGTGATGGTATTTGGTTTACTAAAATTTTTGGTAATTTGTAAGACAACCCATGATTACAATTTCAAAATTCATTTAAACAATGTCATCAAAGTTAAACACCATTTTCCCAAATCATGTTCATATGTCATCTTTAGAATATTTGATCAGAAGATATTGGGCTGCTATATTTTACATGTTATTAATAGTTTAACATGTTTCACATGTTCTATAAATAATTTAATAGAGATAAACCAATAACGTTAACATGTTTTAAACATATATCAATATTGTCAATGGCGGAAGGCCACAACTCCGCCATTAAGAGTATATTAGTAAAAAGGTAAAAGCTTGGTAAACTTTAGCTTCAGGGCGAGTTTTAAAATATATAAATATCTTATATATATCTAGATTTTTTTTTTTGAGGGGATATATCTAGATGTTATGTTAACATATTTTAATTTATCCCCTAGGATTAGTGTATTATTTTAGAGTATCTCTTCAGATTAGTTTCCATATTACTTCATTAATTATTTTTTTTTTTGCTAAATATTACTTCATTATTATAATCAATTTTTTAATCAATTATATTACACTATATTCATATTCCAAAAGTCTTTTGATAACGAAACAAATACTGCATGTTCTCAAAAAACCACTCACTTAACATAAACATCATATTGATAATTCTTGAAACATATATTTGTCAATACGGTCTTCAAGATGAAGCAGTTTCCCTTTTGTAAATTTGTTGACGACAATTGTGTGTGTTTATGTTTCCTAGAGTATCCACCTACTCGATAGGGTAGAGCTGGATATCATGGGCCTCTCCTCTTCCACTCAAACCAACTCATTAATTGTAGAGATATTTGAAAAGAAAAAGTTTTTTATTTTGAAAACTTTATTTTTACATAACATTAAAATTGTCAAATTTCCATCACCAACTCAAACTCCCTAAATGTTCGTATTTGGCTCCACCGCTTTATACAGCTTTGTCCTCATTTTGTAAAGCTACAATTTGTGCGTGAAAAGTTCAAGAGAATACCGTTCTTGAAAGCAGTGAATGAAGAGCATGTCCAAACTCATGAAATAGGGTTTCCACTTCTGAGTGATTAAGCCTTACCGCTGATGGATTCCTTGAACCTGAAAAATTACAAACAAGAGCCACGATCTGCAAAATTATCAGAATCAAGAAACAGTTTACCTCTGCTAAAGTCTAAGATGAGCACTGATGTTTGTATGAGAAAAAAGAAGAAATAATTTTCATCTTTGGAAGAAAATCACATTTATTGAACAATTATACATAGCACTTAGAAAATCTGAACAGCGAACAATATATTTACCAAGAGTTATCCAAGAATAATTTACTATCTAAGTGCTCCGAACACTTATGCCTTAAAATATGTATTTTTGAATCAGATGCAAAAAGTGCCACTATGCATTTGAGAGAATGCTTCTCTCTTAATACCTACACAACCAGTTTCTAATGGATTCTTATATTGTTAAGAAGCACAGTTTAGTGCTGTTGGGTACTCTTATTTTGGGATAAAGGGAAATTCTGCAGCCCGTTGTTAAGATAAATTAGCCATCTGTATGTATTTTAGCTCTAATACAACATCTTTATGAAAACTCATGTCAAAAGGAACTGCATATTTGTGTGAAAAAGAAAAAAAAAAAGCATAAGGGCATGGAGAAATTTCACATACAGGAAGTTGGTATTCTGTTTGAGAAATTCTGCGACCCCCTTTAATTGCAAAATGAGCACAGCCAGGATACTTCCCCTTTCTTGAGTACAAATCGAGGTAGAGATATCCCAAGTCACCCTGAAATAACCTTCAGTCTTAGTGCTTTGAAGCTGAATAAAAGCAAACAACTAGGAGTTTATTTGACTATTTCGTTAATGATCTTCCACAGATTTACTAAATTTTGGACCAAAACTCAATTATTGAATTAATTAATAGTCAAAGATGTAATTTTTATATAAAATTGAAAGCTTCAGAAAATCATTGTCCGAGTTAAAAGTATTTCTATCCCAACATTTTAGTTTTATTTGATGGATCCAAATTCACTTCTAATCACAGATTTCTACACTAAATACCTCCTCAGGATGATGAAGACACAGTTTAAGCACTTGAGGATCCCAAGATTCACCAGGTGCAAGAGGGATTCTGTGACAGATAACACCAAACAATGAATTCACCAGAACCTTCAAACCCTCAATACAGTTTGACAAAGAAAAATATGATGCTGCAACCTGCACACATTTTTATGCGTTTATGTGAGAAACAAACATGTGTTTAATAAAGACAAACACAACATTAGGTATATCATATGTACCAAAGAATCCAATTTATAAACAGATGACTTCATCATTGTCGTGTAATAGGCTTCATCCCAAGGCCTTAAATCTCCATTACTCTGACCGCATTTTTCTCTCTTGAATTTTGTAAGTAAGTTGAGCTCCTTGTAAGGAAAAGAGAAGATAATTTTTTTCAGTTACAAGCACAAGCCACTATGGCTATAATACCTTGTCTCCAAACATAGGATGCCTAACAGGAATCCATATTCTATACCTCTGTAGACTTAGCCTGGACCATCTTGCTCATTTCATGTAAAAATGACATTACAACTTTCGGTGATGAAGCCATGTTGGACTTAACAGCAAGTTCTGCATAAGATCCACACCCCAGTATCTGGATCAAATAATCAGAAGGTAAAATAAATGAGTGATGAAGTCAAAATAGAAGAGACAATAAACTTTGTTGGGAAATACTAGTCAAAATTATTAACTTAAGTCAACATGGATGAAATTCTATCAAGATTTTGATCAAATCAACCAACCTTACCTACTCATAATTCTTGAACAAATGTCAAATTAGGCTAATGAGTTACATTTTCTTTTGTTTTTGATAGAGTTGATTCGCTTTTCTTCTAATACTAGTAAAAGAATGTGGAATCTTGACTCCTTAGGTGTATTTTCTTCTGAATCCTAATATTAGTTCCTCATCAATTCCCCTGATAGACATGGATTTATCTTGGACAAACCCATGTGGAAATTCAAAACTCAAATATTTTATTTGGACTGTTGCTCTCAACAGGACTAACACTAATGACATGTTACAGATGCACATACCTCTCACTGCTTTGTCTACCAACAAGTGTGTTATGTGCAGTTCTATTACGGAAACCAGGTGCTTGTCTCTTTTTTCACTGTTCTGCAGCTACTTTTCTTTGGAATGAACTGTTGGGGACTTTTAGAGAATATTGGTTCTTTCCAAAGAAATTGCATTCGTTTCTCTCAATTGAAGTTTTGGGTTGCAAAAAGAGGCTATAGTTGCGGCATTGTTATGTTTTTGCAGTTCTCTGATGCTTATTGCATGAGAGATGTGTGGGAATTTTCAAGGGCAGTTTTCAACTCTAAACTTCATTTGGGACACAATTAAATCTTTAACCACCCCTTGGCGTTCTGCTAATGATCTATTTAGAGGTTTTTTCCCAGACGCGTAGGGGGATTGGCAGGCTTTATTACAAAGTCCAATCTCCTATAACTTTTCTCAGTTTGGCAACGAAGAGACATGGCAGGTGAGTAATGAAATTTATGTGTGTAAACTACAGAGCATTCCTGTCTTATATTTTTTGGTCTTATGATAAGCTCACAAAAATTCTCCCCAACAGGCTCACAAAATTATGCCATATGATAAGCGCAAATAAGCCAATCCAAACAGGCCCTTATTACTGTTACTCTAACTCCCATAATTACATGATCCTACCTTTATTCCTGCTTTCTACCAGCCATCTTTGTTTTATATTTCTTAGAGGATTTCTTATCCTTTTTCTTTGAGCTTAATTTTCTTCATTAATAAACTTCTTTTGCCACAAAAGGAAAAAACAGAAAATATCCAATGTATGCTTGGGATGTGGAAATCATGTACACCAAACAGTAACAAAGAATGAAATAAAACAGACAACACAGACCCTTATGCTGCGGCACCAAAGAAAGGGCATAAAAAGAGTCAGGGTGCCAAATGATGATTCAAACCTGAGCTTGCTCATGTCGAGCAGATATAAGCCTTTTGAGGACATCAACATTCGCATGTGGAACAGAATTTGCTTGTATATATACCATTTTCCTAATCTTGATACAGAGAAAAGAACAAAAAAATCAATTCAAGTTCAAAGTGGAAAAAAAAAAATTATGATTTCATTATATAGGCCCATTTGAGCTGCTAACCTACAACATTCATCACTACTACACTGGCTAGTTTTGAGATAACCAGTTTGAGAGAAGAGAAAGAGGTGAACAAAATCGATGAGAAAAAAGTATCTTTCTCTCTCCCATTACTTAATTGGATAGAAAGTGAGAAGAGAAAAATGTTACAATTTTTTTAATGACAAAAATACCTTTGAACAGAAATACCAATATAATTTCATTTTCAGCAAAATTAATCTTATTAAATATTTTTGTGGCAAGTTAATTAAATAATTTTTTATTTTCTCTCTTCTACACAACCATATCCTGTTATTCTTCAAAAAAAAAAAGTATAAACTAAAATAAAAACATATCCTGTTATCGAAATACAGGAAAGAATCCAAATCCTGGTTCCAAATACTTCTCTAGTTCACTTTAATTTAGAGGAAACTCATTAACAAAACTTATGCTTAATCCTTAATTCCTTGTTACAAGAATTAACATATCAAAGTAAAATTATTGAATAGAATCTACCTCATCATCTGACGACAACTGCAGCACAGAATCAAGAGTCCGTGGATCAGTTGTAATTCGAAATCCTTTCTCTTTAACGGTGTCCTTGGACTCTGATATATCCTTAGTTATTAAAGGTTCCGATTTATAGATAGGCTTGAAAAGATGATGCAAATTTTTGGGGATGCGAGATGCAGGATATATATCAACAGTTCCTGGGTCTATGACAATATTTTGATTGTACCTAACCAAACCAATCCATACCAAACAAAATGAACAGATCAAGAGCACAGAAAAAGCAAGCCTACTTCAAACATGTTATAACTTGCTTTTGGGAGCACCAGTCATGAATGATGATGCAATAGAAATCACAGATGGAACTTTAAATTAAGATCTTATGGATTAGAAACTTTTAACTAAGCCTAATAGTTTTCAAATTTCATGATTAGATCCCTTCAAACTAACACGGTGAAATATTCCGTATAACATTGCTTATGTAGCATGTTGATATGCCATTCTAACACTTGACATCATCCCTAAATTTCCTGCCCCGTGGACGTTTTTTTGTATTGACCAATGGCATCAACTAATCCATGCATACACCCCCACATAGTGTGGAATAACTGTGGTTTGTACTGCTGATAAATCACACAAATACAATGATATAACTACTCTAAACATATACGAGGAATTTCAATGTCTAGTAAATTTGTCAATGTGAATCGATGTATTAAATTTTTAGAGCACAAAGTTTTCAATAAAATCCTTATTTCATTTACTGCGTAGCGTTGAAGGACCTTTTTTCTTTACAATGTACCTGTTTACCCACAGATACCAACAAGCAAAAATAATAGAAATACAGTATGTTTGAGAAACAGACTACTTCCAATAAAAACAAATTATTCATTAACAAGCAAAAGAAGCGCCAACCAATTCATAAATGTAAGCTCTTCCCCCCAAAAAATCCATAAATGTAAGTTATTAACATACTTACTCTCTACATAGGTGAGAAATTCCAATATCTAGTTTGTTCACTCGATCTAATTTCTCTGCAAACAAATAGCTTCATATAAACAAGTTTTCAAAGGAAAAGGTTCCCTACATTGTTTTTGAGAGCATAAATGGTATTGTGAGTAATATGGTTACCAGGGCAAAGATGAATTCCACCCCTTTCCATTTCAACACGTAAGCTTTTAATTCCCCTTTGAGCTTCTGCAGAAGGCATATGACATTCTTGCTCGGCTTTCTTCAGCGCATCATAGATATCATGGCTTGTGTTCAGATACTATAAAGCAAACAGAGGAGATACTCATTAGACATTTACATAACTTCATTCTTGACATGATATGATACTCTATTTTCAGAGTCTATGCTCCCTTTTCCTCCCTCTCGTCCAAAATACTAATAATTTTCACATTCCAATCACTTATGTTTCGGAATTTAATCCACTCAAACTTCTTACTCTTAGCAAAAGTATATTTTAGATTCAAAATGCTGACTTTAAAACATCATAATATATATTGATGACATTGTAACATCATTGCAGTACAGCCAAGATACAACTGAAAGAATGTTGTAGCCAACTGCAACAGAAGTTAACAAAATTGCTACAGCTAACTATCTTAAACCGATCAAGGGATGCCAAAGGAAATGGAAAGAGCTAACCAATAAAACAAAATCCTTGACACAAATCAATCACGGGTCACCTCACATGTAGATATTCATTAATTTTCATCGCTGCCTTGTCAGCCTCCTCAACAAACTCCCTGATTTATCAGATAAGAAAGAAAAACAAGTTATAAGTTGATCACTACACAAGAAACCACGAACATAAATCAATTAACAAGAAGCAAGAAGAATTGTTTCGCCTATTAGAAATTAAAAGTATCCCTTTAGTCCTCTAAAATCGCAAATGATAGTCAAAATGGTCTCTGAACGGGACTAAAATAACCCTAAAAAAAATCCTAAAATGATTGATTTGATCAACAAATGGGATTTTGGATGACAAAATTCACACTTTTATTTCTGAGGACTAAGTAGGTCTGTGTTTTTTCTCAAAAATTAGTCTATGTCTTTACTCTAAAAAAGATTTAAATAAATTATACTCCCTCCGTTCCTTTATAATTGTCACTTTTGCATAAAATTTTTGTTTCTAAATAATTGTCGTTTTCAAAGTTCAAAGTATCATTAAATGTGGCTTTACCTATATTACCCCTATATATTTATTGCAGAGAGAGAAATGTATAAAATGAAGTATTAAATGATTAAGGTTATTATAGGAAAAAGATAAATTGTTGTATCAAAAGTAGTAAAAGTATTTGTTGTCTTGGTTTGTGTAAAAAGTCAAAATGTGACAATTAAAAAGGAACAGAGGGAGTAATAACAAATTGCAGAAAAGGACCTGTTTGGATGGGTTTGCCTACACAATTCAGCAGAGTCAACAACAGAACAAACCTGTGAAATCAAAAACAAAAAGCTAAAGTAATTGCAATGCAATAGGATAAAATAGTTAAAAGTAACAACTACAAAACAAATACTACTCTTCTTCTTATATACATGTCTTTTAGGCTTGTTTTAAACTAATCAATTTAAAAACAAATTTCAAATATACAGTCTGATTGGATTGATTATTTGAGTATATCTATTGATATTAGCATGTGTGATACATGATGGGAGAACATAGGAAAATAACTTATGACATTTTCATAGGCTGTTTTCAGCTTATTTTGGCAAGCTCTCCAGTATAGCTTATGAAAACAACTTATATCTTATACAAAAACAGTTTGACTTTATTTTATCTTTTATTATAAAAATAGTTTATACATTAGCTCTTATATGATAAACGCTTATGCTATAAGCTGCAACATAATATGCTTATCCAGGGGTCTTACTCTTACAATTCAGTAACTAACTCACTTACGCTCTCTTCTTCCTATATGCATATACTACTCTTTTTCCTATATACATGTCTTTTAAGCTTGCTTTCCACTAATCAATTAATAAACAGATTTCAAACATACACTTGCTTTTCATTAACTCACTCACTTCACACTCTCTTAATCATCGTCGTAAGTCTAATAAAGATATATAATTGGCAAGAAAAATTAATAGCTTTTACACTGTCAATCAAACATAATCATCAGGACATTAAAAACGTTTGGCTTTTATACTAACTACTTCTAAATTCACACTAACATATGAATGATTGTGATTTGCTGATAGTGTAAACCTTATTAGATTAACGATTTGTGAACATTAAACTCTTTAAGATAAATAAGAACAAATTGTTCAAAAAAACGAAAAAAAAAAAGTAATTTAATTGAAAAGAAAAGATATATGATGCCATTGTGAAGAGTTTTTACCACTAGAATCAATCATAACCATCAATATCATATCATGACAAACATTTAACTTTTATCCTAACTACTCAAAAAGTACTATATGGATGGTTGTGACTTGCTGAAAGTGTAACATTTCTACATTGTAAGTGTATGAAAAACAAACTCTTAGGCTTTGCTTGCGCTTACTTTTCTATTTTAAATTAAGGACATTACAAAGAACTTTCTTACAAAATCCGTAAGAGATTAATTTTATGCACCGACTATGTAAAACTTTCTTACACATGCATTCAATCAAATTACATCATTATATCACTTTTATAGTTCCTAAAACAACTCATATTGATTGGATTCATGTGTATAAAAAATATTTACACTGTAGAAGTAAAATTCAATGAGTAATGAATAAAAGCAGTTAGTAGTTACAGTGTCTGAAATCTCATCCATTGCTCGCATGAGTTCTGAAGCCGACGGTTTGGAAGAAATGTAACTAACGAGTTCTGCAGACCTGAAAAAATGAAAAGAAAAAGATGAGAATATAACAGAAACGGTTAAGAGGAATAAGAATGAAATGAATGAATTGAATTTGATACCGTTGAATGGCTTCATCTACGAAAGATTGAAAACCTTTAGGGGATTTCAAATGAGGGATGCCATAGAGACCGGTGGTGGAGAAGCTGCGGCGGCGGAGGAGGAGAGTGAGATTGTTGTGGCGGAAAAGTTGGATGGTTTTGCTCCGAGCAACGGCGAGACTCCACAACATGGTTTGGTTAATGGTTAATGGTTTCTGTGCATTCAATTTGATCGGAAACTGGAAAATTGCTATGGCTATGGTTATGTCGCTGTATTTTCTCAGCACAGAAATTAAATCGGTTTTCTTCACTTTCGCTCTACTCAACACCAGTTATTATTTTTTATTTTTTTACTATTTTACTTAACACAACTCGTTTTTTTACCAACACTTGAAAACATTTTTTTTAAATTTAATTAGAAGTTTAACGGTGATGAGTTGACCGTCCAGAATAATTTTGCACACACAACTCAATTAATATTTTTGATTTATGTGACAATCAATTAATATTTTTGATTTATGTGACAATTCTGAAGGTTTTAGTTTGTTGTATGTATAAAATTGCTTTGAATGGTCAACACACCATCATTAACACATACATTTAATGATATGACAACACATCATTAGATTTATAAATACATTTTTTTTTCATGAGAGGGGGGTTTATAAAATACTTGACGCTTGATTTATAAAGTTTGTGGAAAACTAACGATCTAATTACTTGTTAATTTCCTCAAAGAAGATATAATTACTGGTTAACAATGAGCTTAGTTGGGTTGGTGAGATTTCATTATGAAAATTGCTCTTTAAGCTTATAATATAAAATTGTGCATACTACAAGAACTATTTTCGGACTTTGCATATATTTTTCAACAATTAACCCTTTGTTAAAAAATCTAATATAAGACATATTTTGGTGAATTTTATACGAGTGTATGACTGAAATGGATTAAACTAGAGTAACCGCAAAAGGCTATACTACAAGAAAACTTTGTAAAAAAAGTCTTTTTTTCCTTCTTGATCATGACTGACTAGAATGGTTATAACTTATAAACGTTCGAAGATTGATGAAGTGACTAATTTCAGGAAATTTAGCAGTGCTGAAGACAAAGAAATTGTTAGCTTGGGAAACAAAAATTTAGAGTGGCATCGCCAATGTGATATAGCCAAACACAACACATCACTAAGTTTTAAAATTCATAAATAAGTGTTTTGAATTTGGAGAAGAGAAATGCTAGGAACACTCTCTTTCTAGCACTCTCTAACACTCACTCTCCTTTGGAGAAACACAAATGTTCTTTGGAATGAATTTGTTTTTCAAAATCATAGATAGTTTTCACTCCAAAAGAAAATACCACTACATTGCTTTCAAGAGATTTCACACTCCAAAGTTAAATTCATTTTGTAGTTCTCAAAATCAACCGCGGCTGCTCCAGAGTTTGTAGAGTGATGTCCTATGTTTTCTCACGCATTGATGGAATCTAGAGAGTGTAGCCTTAAAATATGCATGCTGAAAATCAGAAGTCATAGCTTGTTTCAGGTAGAGTTTTTTTTCTTTTCATAAACTGAAACTGTGGAGTTCACCATCATTAGGAGGAAAAATGTTTTAGTGTATATTCGAATTTGCAGTGAATATGACATAACCACGAAATGCCACCGTGGTTTTCACTTAGATGACATTGAATATTATGTCATTCAAACAAGATCCATTTTGAATCATTTTAAGAGATTCCTTGGTTCAGACCGAAGAAGCAATGTCACTCCATCCGGTAAGATTTTAACATATAAATGCCTGTCAATTCTACTCTTGAAGCTGAAGTACAACATCAAAGCTAAACTTTTCTCCTTCCTCAAATGTAGTTTCAAGATCTTCAAAGCTTTGCTCAACTCTCAAGTCACTGCTGACTTTTAAACTCTCCTGCAAAGAATTTTCCCAGCAAAATCCATTTTAACATAACAAGCAAAGCAAAAGCAAGAAGTTTCTCTCTATGCAATATTGTCACTTGCCGATTGTAGAAAATAGTGGTTTGCTCAAATTTCGCTACACTACAATGTTATAGCGCCGCTATGGCCACTATTTGACAACACTTTGTGCTAATGGCATATTGTGGAACAATAGTGATTTGTTCAAATTCCACTGTACTATAGCGCTACAGCTCCACTATTTGACAACTCTGATCCAATGAAAAAAAAATACTTGAAAGAGCACATGGCCTATAATTAAAAAAAATAAATTAAAATTTGAAAATCACAACAGTGAAAATTTAATTGAATGGTATACTGCTAAACCAAACACTAACTGTACTAAAAAATCCAGAAGGATATAAACCAATAATGGTATGTGACAATTTTGAATATGTATTTGAAACCCTATTCGGTAGGCAGGATATTTATTTTTTGTTGTATGTTAGTGCATATTAAAAATAGAACATAATGATAACAGAACATAAAAGATCATAAGAAGGAAAAACTGACAGATTTTGGTTCCACCTTAGACAACAGAAGATGTTCTACATCTACTGCATTCTATGATCTATAGTCATGTCAAATGCTACCTAAAAGGCTTCAAGGTGGCTACGTTCAAAATGATGTAAAGTGCAAAGTATTCTGGAATTTATCCTTATGTAATAGCAAGCATGGTTTGATTAATACTAGTAGTATAGACATGAGACATGAAACTAATTAAACATTGCTATGTAATTTCATGGAAGCAACAAAATCAAGAAATACTATAATTAGCAAACGGCAAAATACCTTCTCCACATACTCAGCCACGGTTGAGTTGATTATTTCCTTGATAACTTGATTAAAAACATTGGAAGGTCCGAGCACCTCTAATAAAATGTCTTTTGGTATCTGTGAAACACGATATATAAACAACCATAAAAATGAATTAATCTTCTCTTTATCAAAACTTCTGCAGCAGAATTTGCACCTATTAAACTAAACTGTGTCTTACACACATAAGCTGCAAGACACTAGCATGCACTATTTGTCCCCTTACAATTCAAGAAAATCATGTCTTAACATGGATCAAAATATCTAGTTCCAAACTCTTAAAGAGACATTAATTTGCATTTTTTTTATGCATGCCTTCATTGATACACACAGACTTGGTGGTCAAGGTTGCTATTGTTAACTATAAATACATAAAAATAGATAAATAATTAACTGCTACATAAGCATTAAAGAAAGAAAACTTACATTTGGCGTTTTTCCTGGTTGTCCTCAATTTTTGAGCAGCAATATGCCAAGATCACGTGAAAAATGTCAATCTTTTGATATAAACAGAAAAAAATAAAGTTCGAAAGAAAACCGTTTCGAAGAGTCAGTTGACATTATGCTTATGAATTATGATTATTATCAGACTTGCTGGTGATTTTGGTTCTATTATTATCATTTTCTATTTGGCCAAACAGAAAACTTCAGCACGTAATATCTGGTTAGTCAAACTTGGTGTTACCCCAAGTACCTTTCATAATATCTACTAACGTACAAGAAATTTTATGCTAAAAAAGTAAATAGTTTCTTGACTTCTTGTTCTGTTCTCTTTTCCTTTGCTAAGGTTATCAATCTGATGAATAAACCATGCCAATTTAAAATCCACATAAATACTTCACCTCCTTTTACTCTACGAAATCCTGGGATCGGTTGTGCAGCTTTAACCATTTTCTGAAACACATCATCAAAAGTCCTCTGTGTTCTGTTTCCAGATACCTCGATGCTTATCTGGACAGAAGAGTTAAAACTTCACTTAAATTTTAAAATTTATGAGCATATCATGATTAAATAGCCTTAGAAGTTAGATGTGATGACAGATATATTAATAGATTGGAGAATAAGTTCGGCTAAAATTTTGAAAAGAATTCAACAGAAAAATTATATATTGTCTCCTCGCAATTCGATCTTTTGTCGAAATACTTATCCTCATTCAAATGCATACTTAATGTTTTTGAGAAAAGTCATTATAGTGCATGTGCCTATTGTTGAATAATGTAAATATGATGTCTACGTAACGGAACAATTAGTTGTACTGCAGCTGTTCAAATACAATTCATAAGCTCCACTTCAACTTACATATTCCATTTGGTTCTGGTCTAACTCAAGTCTCCATATAGTCTACTTAGAATTTAGTTTTGGTCTAACTTAATCCTACCAAATAGACTTGTGGAGAGAGGGATGTCTCCCATTTTTATAAACTCATTTTCAGACTTTATCTCATCCAATGTAGAACTCGTAACACACATCCCTCACACCTAGGATTGGACATCTGGAGCATGACCCGAGCAGCCCGATAGTGGGTGTCCCAATGGATCTTTGATGGACTTTCTAGCCATCTTATAATTTCGGTTGGGCTTAACTCAAACCAACAAAACCAACTTCTATAGTGAGGGATGACTCCCACTTATAAACTCATTTTCAATGTGTGACTCTTAACACTGGTCATTGCTCATGGACTCTGCAAAGATAATCGTTTGAACCATAACCCCGTCCCATTTATAATTTTATGAGCTATCATTGATCATTACCACCGTATTATGCCTTTGATTCCCTTTTGCCTATCTTCTATGATTTTTCTCCCTCCCTCCCTCCCTCTCTCTTACTATTTAAAAGTTTTCAATTAATATTGTACAATACCTTTAGTTCTCTAACATCATCAGTGTCAACAGTAGAGACAGAGAACTCCTCAAAACGAGCAGAAGAAATTTCAGTATCTACAAAAACGAAAATCAAAGTTCAAGAGAAAATAGTAACATGTAAATTATGATCTAGGATTGAAATAACTTATGAAGCATGCAGACAGAGAAAGAAAAACTGGCACCTGATAACACAGAAGCAGTAGGAAGACATCTACTTTGTTCCCTATAAATAGAAACGGATTTCAAAATTAATCTTATATCATTTAAACAGACTCAAATAAAAATCACATGCATGGTGACATGTGAGGATTAGTTTCCCTGAGCAATCAAAGAATGTGAGAACAAAACTAGTCTGAAAAAATTTACACAAAATAATGAGTAAATTTGGATAAATTTCTCAATACTAACTTACCTGAAAATGAAATATTAAACAATATTACCACAACTATGAAGTTTTTGAACAACACCTTTTCATTTAAGTTGAAATTAGCTTTTACATCTTAATTTTTTCAGAAGCTCTCCTGTAGTCCCGTTTAACTTCTCCATGAACATCTATAACCTTATAAAGACCTTTTCATAAGTGGAAAACTATAAACCTATTTTAATTAAAAACCTCTCATAAGCTTAAAGCTAATCCAAAAAGGGCCTACGGAACTGTTTGGATTATATTATTTGAGTTTGTCTACTAACATAATCACGTGTGAGACTATTTGAGAGAGCTTAAGGAAACAACTTATGACATGTCCATGAGTTGTTTTCTGCTTATTTCTGTAAGTTCTGTAGGATAGCTTATGAAAACAACTTAAAGCATATAGAAATAACTTATACATAAGCACTTAGTATATGATGAGCAGACCGAATTAGGTTGTTTATCCAAACATGTCCTAAGTCAAGAATATGACGTTCAGCCTCAGCCCTCAGGTCATGTTACATAGTATTTTCTCAAACAAACATGCAACTGAAATAAAATTCACAAAGAAAAGAAGAAAAAAAAAATAATGCCTTTTCAAAATCCTCGCTGCACCGTGCCCATGCTTCAAAGAAAGACAGAAATGTCTAGAACTTGAGCCACACAAAACAAAATCTTCTACTCTCTGCCTGTGTTTTATCATCTGCAAGCAAATATTCAAGTTATAAAGAACAAACTACCATAAAGAACAAGACAATGGAAGAAAAAAACAATAAAAAGGAGAAAGAGGAAAAGGTTAACCTGTGGAGTTAGATTTAAGATGAAGCTTTGAGATGCTGTATGCATTCTTTGTTTTCAATTTTCACAACACAGAATTTCAAATGAGGAAAGCCTCTATATGTGATAATAACCACACCTCAAACACTTGATTTAAGCAATTTAATTTGTATGAATATGATATAAAATTTGTTCTATGCCACCCTGTAAGATAACATAACTGTTAGAACAGCAAACACAGCACTAAAGAAAACAGATAAATAAACACAGACAATAACACAACGATTGATCACTAAGTTCGACTATATTTAGTTCATAATTTATCATTTTTTTTACAATTTGATCCCTAAATTATCAAAGTCAGCTCTAAATATATTTTTATCCATCAATTTGGTCTATATTAACGGAATAAATTGATAGGTGAAAGCATAGTTTAAGAAGCTTTTCGATGATTTTAATAGTTTAAAGATCAAATTGATGAGTATGATAGGTTAGGGATTAAATTGAATTTTTATTCTTTTAAATATAGTTATCATTATGATTTTCACACTCCCGTAAAAAAATAATTAATTAATTCTAATAAAATAACACTCTCTAAAGCCTGGCTCAACTAGTAATACCCATATTGTTAAGCTGAACATATTTATTCAGGTTCATTTAAATCCAAAACATCGTATTTGTGTGAGTTTCGTGTGTGTTGACGGAGCTAGAATTTAGTTGAGGCATTGGCTAACGTCCTCAAATGTGATTCTTGTCTTGAAGCGATTGGCGTTGTGGAAGAAACTTTGTCCCTCAATTGTGAATTTCTTAGCTCTCTAGTACAACGTTAAATAGTGTTGTTTTTATGATTTTGCTTCTAGACTAGATTAAGAAATGCATGTAAAATAAGATAAAGGCAAAATAATAAAGGGATGAAAGCAAAAATACTTTTATCTTTGATGCATCGTGTGTAATACATTGTGCATAGTAGGTATTTATAAGCAAATTTATTCATAATGGTTGAAACGGCGTGACCTACAATGTCTAGCCTTGTTCAACTCTTTCTGCAGGTAATGCATTGGTTTTTCTCTAAGAGGATTGTGGCGCCCCACGTTCGGATCATGGCTTCTGAAAAAGTGTTTGACAAAGACTTTTTTACCAAAATGATTTGGAATAATTTCATATATGGATGCTAGTTGTTAGACACATGGTTAGATTTACATTCACAACCTATGATTGATGTTATCGTATAGATAGATTAAAAGAATAAGACACCAGAAATTAATAGCTAAGACATGTCTCTCGTCTTTTGTCAAAAAACGAAAACATCTGTTGAGTGATAGGTGAAAATATAATTGAAACTTTGAAAATATACAATTGATCAAGAGAACACGTTACCATATCTAGCTTTTTCACATCTTTTTAATCCGTGAAATTTCATTATAATTAATGTGTTTTTGTTCATGCCATTACAAACAATTCCAAACATTATCTTAGAGCTATAAAATAATTGAACAGACAAAAAAATTCTGCAAGTCTCTATGGATACAATAATCACAATACTTTACCTCCATAGCATATCGCCCACAAAGAGTGATGTGATGATGCATATTTTTTGTTGGAAAATATTATTTTTTAGGAGTACATTTTTTTTAACTTAATGGTATAAAAGTGAAATAATGAAATTTAATTCACATATGCATTCTTACACCATCATGTTACTTGGTAACTAATTATTCAACTTTACACATCAATAAAAATATGCCTCAAATTTAGTGGTAGTTTTTTTCCTTCTAAAATTTTAAACAATAAGCACAAGTTTTTTCTGATTTATAAATTAGAAATAGAGAGCTAAAACCGTGAATCAACAAATTAGAGAGACTATATTTTCTGATTTGAGAGTCGATTATGCATAGGTCTAAGAACCAAAACTTAGTTTTGGTATGCTCCTAATACATCCTTTATAAGAATAATACTTCAAATTTGATTACATAAATAATTTATATGTTCAAAGTACTTTTATTTTACTTTTAAAAGATGAATAATAATAAAAGTATATTTAAATAGAAATAAAATTAATTATAAACAAAAGAAACAAAATTAATGAAAATTAAATTTAACTTAACAAGAGTGAAACCTCTAGTCCTATGTAGTCGCGTATTTTAACCAAGTTATGTGGTTTATCTAAAACCATATCCAGATTCAGTTATTAATAACCATCGATTCTTTACTTGCATTGGATGAATGGTCATAATCAATTCTTGGAAGATTATAACGAACACAATATCCAATTCTCACGCTCTACCCGTATTTGCTTCTCACCTTTTCCAATGAGAATCCCTAAACTCGAACTGATTACTGAATTTTCGATTTTCTCCTTGCAATTTACTACAAAGTATCAATAATTATATGTCTAAAATTCTACTATCACTACCCGACCCACGTTGCAATTCACATTCTTCAATCTTTACGATCATCAATTTTCCATTCTCAATTTGCTATTTATACTTTATGCTTGCTTGTGAGTTTTTTTTTTTTTTTTAAGAAGCTAAACTCTTGCTCATAAATTCTTATCAGCTATTAATGCTATTCGATATTTGCGATTGAATTCTCGTTCGTGATTTGCATTTTACAAACTGTGAAAACATGAATTGCAAAGTACCAATCGCAGGTAAGAACTCAATCATGAAGAGCAATAATCGCCACCAAGAACTCAATTGCGACCACGAACAAAATGTGAATCGCAAATTATGAATAGAATATTGTGGGTCACAAAGATTGAAGAACGTGAATAAAAACTCGTGAATAGTAAGTTGTGGATCATGAAGTGAGATTAGTAGTGGAGTATAATGATTACCAGGAATGTGGAGTGGACTGCATGGTAGAAATCAAGAATGCAAGAATCTGTTTGATTTAGATTTGTCATTGGAGAGAGTGAGAAATAGATATAACCAGAGGATGCGAAGCAAATAATTTGTTTATTGTATCCTAACTTTTACATCTAATAGTGTTGGTTATGGCTATCCATCACAGTTGCAGGAAATGAACCAATTGAAATGATAACATAAAATTATCAGGTCATTAATAACCGAATCTGGATATGGTTTAACATAAATTAACCACTTGTCACGTTAAAATGAAGGACATTATCTTATACAATGATGAACTCAAAATTTAAGTAGATCTTTGAAAGAATTGAGGGTTAATAATTTTTATATTTATCAATGATTATTTACACATGAACAGAAGACAAGCAATAAGTTGTGCCATTAGGTTTTTTTGGATGACAAACCAATCATGTAAATAGCTAAGTTTAATTGATTCTAAATGAGATATTAAAATAAGATTAATAAGAGGAAGAGAACTAACATGTACCGTGGATAAAAAAAAATGATCTTATTTTTAAATGCAGTATAGAAATTAAAACTATTTAGAAACAAAAGCCTCCTATTATTTTTTTCATTCAGTTTCTCCCTCACTGATTTTTCTTTCCCTTCCATTTCAATGTGTTATGAAGAAAATTGGTTATGAAAAAATTGCATGTAGCTCTCCTATTTATCTCAAATGGAGCTGCTGTTTTTACCCCATCCTTGCATGTGGCTAATATGTCTTTGCTTTCCTTTTTTATGTATAATGGTTCCTTTTACTTTCAATTTCTTTTCTTGATTTTGTGTCTTCTGCGATTGTGGAATGATTCTTTCTCGGTCGTTTGGTGGGTGGTTACACAAAATGGTACAAGCATGTGATGTTTTACTAAAAATTACAAAACCAAAACGTTATCCAAAAGTAAAATTTGACTAATACCAAAATAAAATTGATATTTTACATGCAAAATTACATTAAATTTCAATAGCAATTTAAACAATTAATTCAATTTTAATGTGTTTAAATATTACTACTTCACTCAACCACAAAGACAACCTTATATCCTCAATATTATTCATGTTATCTAAACCGATAAAAATTTGAGTTTGAATATTCATGTGGTACTTCATAAGTTCAAATTGGAAAATATTGTGATATTTAAAGTAAATTTTTGAAAGAAAACAATCGACCATTTGGAGTTTGTTTTTAGTTTTTACTATTTCTTAAAGAAGTTTTTCTAGTTTACTTAAATTATGATGTAGATTTTATTTTAATTTTTAAAATGGTTATTAAGGATAAATTTGTTTAAAGATAGTCGACCCTAGTTTTTTAGTGAGAGAAACTTCAACTTCTCTCTAACCCATCTTCATCCATTGAAAAGGTTGAAAATGGATGACTTTGGATCATTTTTTGATCTGAAATCACCCCCTTAAATGGAGCATTACCTAAATGGAGCATAACAGAACTCTTAGCATAGATGGGTTCTGATATGCTTCATTTATGTAATGTTCCATTTAGTCCATTTAGGTTTTGGATGAAAGACATGTGGCAAAATTAAATTTAAGGGTTGAGATTCATTTTATAAAAATAAAATACAAAGCACTGTCCACAGGCAAGTATTTTATTTAATAAAAAAATTTAGTTTCTTCTTCTCCTTCTCACGCTCCCACAATCCCCACTTTTCCTCTCCCTTCTCACCTACAAGCTACAGCCTCCACCCAACCGCCGCCACCGCCGTTTCGCCTCTCCCCATCATCGCCCTCTCTTCCTCCCATCATCATCTCGCAGCTGCCGTCGTAAAGTATTCCATCGAAATCTACAAAATCAAAAACAACCAAACACAAATCTGAATTAGATTAGATCAGAACAGATGACGGCGATGGGTGGTTGTGGGCGGTGGTGGTGGTGGTGGTGGGTGGAGATTTACCGTGATGAGAGGAGACGGAGAGAAAGATACGTAATAGCAGAAGACAGAAGGCTGCTTTGTTTACCTTCACCGTGTGATTAACTGTGCCACATGTCTTTCATCTAAAACCTAAATGGACTAAATGGAGCATTACCTAAGTGGAGCATAACAGAACTCTTTGCATAGATGTTCACATAGATTTGAGTGTTTTTTTAGTTGTGATTTTGTCGATGTAGTTTGCTTTTTCTGTCTTGGTGCAGCTCAGTCTGGTTTTTCCAATCTAATAGTGGTGTTTATTCCTCTACATTGAAGAATCCACTTTAAAATGTAAAGCAAGTGAACTCCCGTTTTATAAATAAACGAACGATTAATATTATTTGTGTAAGCATAACAATTCTAAATGTCTTAGAATACATCAAACTTATCGATGAATCAAGATGCATCGCATTCAAATTACAGGAATAAAGTATGTTAACTTTTGTGTTCCAGAAACAGTTAAATAATGTCTTGCACCAATTTTCTTTTGCAACTGAAGATAAATGTTGAGAAAATAAAATCTTTCTAGGAAGAACTGTTGTCTGGAATGCCAAAGGAAGCTTTCAACTTGTTCGTAAGAAGCGGCAGCATTTTAATGCTGTCTTGAATCGCTTCGTCAGCACAGGAAATCATATCATTCATAGCTCCAGGTTTCTGTTGGAGCTTTGATCCCTCATACTTGTCTTGACAAACCATCATAGATCTATTCAACTTCTCCTGTACCATGTTGAAAACACTATTAGATCAAATACGAAGGTCTTATATGACAATGCTTCAAGGATGTAGAACATACTACAGATGTCAGAAATCAAAAGTTAAATTAATACAAGGTATAAATAAATAATTTGGATAATAGCAGAGCAAATGAGCTCAGCAGTTTTGATGAGAAAATTAACAACTGATATTTCATGAATAAGCGTAATAAATTATAGGTGTTCAAACTAAGAAACACTAAGACACAGACACAGAGACCGGTAATAATTTGAGAAAATGGAAGTCATAACCACAGATGTCGGTATCTTGTCGTGTTGGTATCCGATACTGGAGAAGATTTCAATCTGAAATGTCGGTGCTACATTGTGTTTAAATATCAACTGTAAATTTTCACGTTCACATTTTGAATGTTTTATTTTCTCACAAGAATAACCTTGATTTTCTAGCAGCTTTCACTTTGACCTAGTCTAGAGTTTAAATGGGGACAAGAAGTGTTGGCAGTCATGGAAAAAATATATGCATAAAAAAGCCATGGAAGTGGAACAAATAGTGAAGCGTTAACAACTCGGTCTTGATTTTCCTATACCATGGCTTCATTTGTACGGTGGTCCGAATACAATTGAGACTGTAATGCGCTTCAGAGTTTCAGGCATTCTTTGAGCTCATAACACTAGAGAGAAGGATCTAAATTATTCCAACTACTGAAAAATTTATGAATCTGAAATAAATTAAGTGTTGTAGAAAACGGCTAATAGTAAGGTAGTTGGATCAGAGAATATATCTATTGAGGTAAGCAAAAATTAGGAGAGAGACATCAAATGACTCACAAAGATGATCAATGAGATTGTGAGGTCTAAGAGTAAGCCAAAGAAAATTAAGAAACCCACATCATAGAAAATTAATTTGGTCCCAAAAACATGTAAAAAGATCTACACATTGTTTTTTATAATGTGGAAAAGGCTTGTGATAGTGTACCTTTTTCTATCTTAATTATTTCTATTTCTATACTTGTTTGCTAAACATATCCAAGAGATGACGCCAGCATGTACACTTGTTGCATATGATATAGTCTCAGTTGAAGAATATGAAAACAAATAAATGAAGATAGACATATAAAGACAAACCACGGAAACACAAGACTTCCACCTGAGTAAAGGTAAAAGAAAGTATATCGAATGGAAGTTTCGCAAAAGACACAAATCAAAATTTAGAGATGGCAATTGGAGGAACATATAATACATTCATGGTAGTCAAAATCGGT
This sequence comes from Medicago sativa, assembly GCF_051527215.1. NCBI lineage: Eukaryota > Viridiplantae > Streptophyta > Magnoliopsida > Fabales > Fabaceae > Medicago > Medicago sativa. The sequence continues at coordinate 6,361,039 of NC_140751.1, read as the reverse complement.
TGCTAGCATTTTTACAATGTTGCTCCCTATCGCCGTGTTCTGTGATAAGCAGAATCATAAATTGATAGCAGACAGTGGAATCGGCGATTCCGTTACGTTTCTACGCATTCTGCAATTTTTAGGCTTTCCAGGTCGGGTCACACGTCCTGGTTTCTGTTAAAACGACCCAGTTACAAGAAAACCAAAAAAGGGTTCATAACCCACCACACTCCACCAAATTCATTGGTGTTAATGACTGGAGCGGTTGTCTCATTTCCCACAGTGTGATTAACTGCTGTATTCTTCCCAATACAATGATCATTGTCCCAATAACTGCTACATACATCTCACACGATCAGTATTCAACAAAATTGCATTCACTCTCCTTCCCTCATACAGTCACAGCTTGTAAGGTGAGTGCTGCCCCCACTTATAAACACATTCCCAGGTCATCTCTTATCCGATGTAGGACTATTTAACGATTTAGATCCGTGTTACGATCCTACTATTTACGATCTTGTGACCCTTCCCCGATCATATCTAGGATCCCGATTCTGACTACCTTGAACACATCGTATCTCATGTTTTAAGCACCTTAGGTTCATTATACAAAGTGACAGGGAGATAGAAGGAGACGTCAACCATAGAATTAAAAGTAGGATGAAAATGGAGGAAGTCTGGTCTGTGATAGAAAAGTACCACTCAAACTTGAGAATTTTTTTAACTTCCGCCTCTAAGACCTACAATGTTGTGCATGGCCAAATATTGGACAATAATAAGCAAGCAAACTTGGTACTGCAAAGACCACAATGTTAAGTACTATGAATGATCACATAAAGCAAGATAAGATTGGAATAATCATTTGAGACAGAATCGAGATAGTGCGCACTGTAGAAAAGACTGTAGAGATTCGTTTTAGTGGTTTGAACATGCGCGTTGAAGACAAAAACACGGATAAAGGACATTGACCAGAAGGGTAGTCTAATAGTGAAAGGTAGTGAGACCAAGGAAAACTATAGCTTAAACCATTTAGAAAGATTAAGGGAAATGGTATATCTACCATTGTTGTCAAATTTCTGCTATGGCTGCATTGTGGCGTTATAGCATGGAAGTTTTTGTGCTAGCTGCCATAAGCGCAACACCTATTATATACACCATGTTTCTGACATATGCTGCAGTGCCATATTTATGTGGCGGATTGTTAGCTGGCCACCGTAATCCGCGATTGATAACACTGTTTTGGGCCAAATAAATGACATGAGTTTATAATGTCAAATTGATCTATGTAGCCAATATCAACTAGTGGGAAACAACTTGGTTGTCGGTGTAGTTTTTTGATTCAACAAATAGATAAGTGACTTAACATAGACACCAAACTAAGAGGAAGACAAGTATAAAACTGGATGACGATTACAATTTTGGTAACAAATCTATGTGGAACTGGAAATCTAAACAAGGAAACCCTATTCTATAAAATTGAAAGCATGTTTAGTTCTAATCAAATTGGATGGCACCACTTTGATAGCATGTTAAAATTTCATCAGATAGAGAAAATAGGAAAGGGATAGTAGTTTGAGAGCACAAGATGTTGAAATAGAGACAAGAGAAAAGGTATAAATTGTATAGTCTCAATCAATCAACCCTTAATCAGCCCAGTCATCATTTAAAAGTTAGAATCAAATTAAAAGAAGTGGTAATAACAGATCACAAGATATGAGTGAGAGAGAGAGAGAGAGAGAGAGAGAGAGAGAGAGAGTATGATCAGCTCACCTGAAACTTTGCCATCTCATTTTCAAATGACTGTTGCACATTAGAAAGAGGAATACTGCAATTTTCAACACAATTGCTTATCTCTTCCTGCTTTCTGCTTCTATCAAAGCACTCATATGCACATTTAAAATAGGCTTTCTGCAAATTTCAATCAAACAATCAACAATACGGAATATAAATTCTATTTATCAGTAAAAGGGATTGCCGAATATTACCATTATATGCAAAAGCATTACCTATCTATATTAAAATTTCAAAGCATTTGGTGTAAAAGAATAAAGATATAAAAAGTCAAAACCTTTAAAACCAAGAATTATAAAAGACATGTCATGTAGTAGTTCATATTTAGGAATTAGGACTTATAAGCACAAAAGAATATCAATAGTACAATAATTTGAATCAAAATAAAAAAGGAAGGAAAAATGCAGGACAAAAAATTAGCTAGCCAGATGGTATTAACTTTCTTGCTACTAATTACAATATAGTTTTACTCATCAAGCCAATAAAACCATTCAATATTACAACGAAAGATACAGTTCTAGCATTAAATTAAATTTAAAAGTCAAAACAACCATTGAAGTACTTATGACATTAAGAGACCAGAAAGAACCTGGAGAGTATAATTGACATGGTCTTGAACAGGGGCAAGATTAGTTTGAGCAGCTACATTCACTTCCTCAAGTTTCTGCCTAATTCTCTGTTGACCTAATTGCGCTTCAGCTGCTGCTAAGTGATCCATCTGATATACTCACTGTAAAATGGGTCTGAAACACTTAGTTTTGAGATTTAGCCTCTTTAAAGTTAGTACTTTAGTAAACTGAGAAAACTTATTATTTAAACAAACCTATAATTTGTACGTGCCTATAAATATAATATAGTATATATTGTTTTGATCTATATATAGCACCGACGCTTTTAATTGAAGGCGTGTTTGGTGTACTGTTATCAATGGCGGATTATGGGGGCCGATAAAAAATCAAACTTATAAGCATGGTGTTGCAGCCTATGACAGATATAATAGGTGCTGTGGCCTATGGCGAATGGCACAGAATCTGTCATGGCGGAAATTTGACAATACTAGTCTTGCGTCTAATATGTGCTGGTGTCTTACACATACACAACATTGATACACGGTTACATTTCAATTACTTCTATTTTCTAAAAAAATTATTGTTGTTCAAGTGCTTGTGTCAACGTTGTGTTCAGTGTCGTGCATGTGAGTACTTCATTGGTTTTGAATTGCTTTTAAAAAAAGGTATATGATCTTCCGACCTCAAGCCCATCACACCACCTTTCAAGGTATTGTCCGCTTTTGGTGCAAGTCCTTCATGGTTTTATCCTTTATAAAAGACGTCTCATTGGGTTGAGGAAAGCGGATGTTGTTTATAAACTACCCTTGGCCTAGATTCCCAAGGAATGTGGGACTTATTTTTTATTTTTTTCAAACAAGAAAGTTTAGGTGAGTTGGGCTCCAAGGCTCACCAAGGTCATGTCAGACCTCAAAGCTCAACGAGTAATAACAGAGGTACTTATAGTCTTATAGATCATCCATCAAAGAGGTCGTCACACTGGGGGAGGGAATTGAACCCACAACCTTGTGGGTGAGTCAATCCCTTACCAATTGAGCCAACCTTCCTTGGCAACATAAGACTCTTTAGGTGTGGCGAAACGGTAACCCTAGTTGAGAGTTGAGACGAAGGAGTAAAAGGTCTGTCAGCCATCATAGTGGCTTAGACGACCAATGTTCCACAAATCCGACACACTACTTTCGAGGCGTTAAAGAGTCCTACATTGGATAAAACATGGCGTAAACATGTGTTTATAAGTGGGGGGCAATCATCACCTTTCACAAGCCAGTTTTGTGGGGTTGTGCAATACCCAACCACGATTTCTAAGAGTAACTTCTACAAAGGACAAAACCGGGGAGAACATGCACCCAAGCTAAGATGGTGTGACCAACTTGAGGTCATGCCATATACTATAAGGTCTTAAATATTTGATTTTATGATTAAAACAAAAAATTAACTCCTTAAATCAGATATTAAAGACAAATCTAAGCAAATAGTGATAACAAAACCCAAAGAAACAATTTTTGAGACCCACGAAGAGAAAATCAAAATTAGGGAAAAACAAATCAAGGGTATTATTCTAAACTATCTAAAAGACGAATTTTTGAAGCTTGCAACATAAAAATCTAAAAAAAAAAAAAACGATTATTTTGATTAAAGCAAAAAAATTGAATGGAGCAGAAAAAGATTTTACTAACCTGAGAATGTGTGATTGGAAGGAAACAAACTGGGTTTGTATTCTCTTTGAAACTCGCGAATTTGTATTTGTTAGCGTTGTTGTTGAAAATTCTTATGCGGCCTTTTCCTCTTCTCTACGAAAGGGTTTAAGGGTTTACGCCTGTAACAAAACAATTATTTTTCTTTTTATTTTTTTTAGTCCATAATTTCTTTTATTTTAATCAATTAGTAATAAATTACTCTTTTCTAATTTCTTCTAATTACACCAGATTGACAAAAATACCCTTTGTATTCTCTCTCTCTCTCTTTTTTTTTGGGAAAAGAAGCTAACAAAAACAAAAGAAAAAAAAAAGTTCTTTTCCCAACAAAAAACACTCCCTCCCAACTGAATTGACGAAAGTACCCCTGCGTAACTTAAATCACGCTATGTACTTTTAGCGTGAGTTAACTCACACACATTTGGTCGATGGCGTGACTTAACTCACACATATTTGGCCGGTGATGAGACTTAACTCACGCACCTTTCTGCACCGCATAAAACACGTTTTGTGAATGGTTTAGACGGTGGTCAAAATATTTTTTTTGGTAGAAACGGTGGTCAAATAGTAAAACTTGTTTTTTACACGTTTTTTTATTCACCATTAGGGGATAGAACAAATAACAAGAAGAAAAAAAGAAAAAAAAAAAAAAACTCTTCATATTACGTAAGTATTCCATTCTTATATCTCAAATGTAGTCTTTATTTATTTTTTGATCACTCTAAGAATGCGATACACATATCATAAAATAAAATGTATTATCATCTTCATAAAAGATGAGAGCATTGAATACAATGAATCCATCATAACTACATTGAAAAATAAGTGATCCTGGCATTTTCATCATCGTCCACAGCTAGTCCCTCCATTTTACCTTTGGTTGGGGATAAGTATTACTTAATTGGCATGGACCGGTGCAGTAAAACTTTGCAAAACCAGGGTATCTAGATAAATAAAACTCAATGTAAGGTAGAAAAAAATGATTTAATGTAAATAACTGAATTAGTACAATTAAAATGTACGATATTGAAATGGCACTATCATCATAGTTGAGTTGAGTCCAAATGGGTATTCCACCTGGATTTAAACTACATTGCCAACAGAGTGCTAGTCTCTTTCGTGATTCGAGAACCTTTGGTGCGTGATGCAACTTGCAAGTCAAATGTGTACAAAATGGGATAAACAAGTAGAACCACCTTGCACATGTACATTAAAGCCGTGGGCTGGGCAGCATTAATTGACCTTGAAAGTTACACTTAGCTAGACATCAATTTTTGTACTATATCATAACACCTCATTGCCATTTATGGCTAGTCAAATTTGCTGGCTTGTACTTTTCATTTTCAATTCAAAAACCGAACTTCCCAAAATCTTATCCTTAACTCTACTTCCCTTATATTAATATAAACACTTGTACCCACCTTTGGATTCTATACTATCTCTCCCATTCTCAAATCTTGTGTAAGAAAAATATAATGAACCTCTTCCTCACCACCACCCTTCTCATCCTAGTTACTATCTCCACCACCTTACTACCTCATAATGCATATGGTGCCAAATGTGACCCAGATGATGAATCCGGTCTATTAGCCTTCAAATCCGGCATCAAATCTGACCCGTCATCCATGCTCAAGTCATGGATACCAGGTACAAATTGTTGCACATGGGCAGGTGTAGGGTGTTTAGACGACAAACGGGTCACAAGTTTGTCTTTAACTGGTGACTCCGAAAATCCAAAAAGTTTCTTATCAGGTACAATCTCATCATCACTCTCAAAACTCAAATTCCTAGATGGAATCTACTTGATAAACCTTCAAAAAATTTCTGGTCCTTTTCCTGATTTTCTTTTCAAGCTACCAAATCTCAAATTCATCTACATAGAGAATAACACATTATCTGGTCCAATACCCCAAAACATAGGCAACATGAACCAATTAGAAGCATTTAGTCTACAAGGAAACAAATTCACAGGAACAATTCCTAGTTCAATATCTGCATTGACTAAAGTAACTCAGTTAAAACTAGGTAACAATTTTCTCACAGGAACCATTCCAGTATCCCTTAAAAACCTAAAAAATCTCACATACCTTAGTCTCCAAGGAAACCAACTTAGTGGTAACATACCTGATATTTTCACTTCCTTAAAAAACCTTATTATTCTCGAACTTTCTCACAACAAATTTTCCGGGAATATTCCACTTTCAATTTCATCTCTATATCCAACCCTAAGGTACCTTGAGCTAGGGCATAATTCACTTTCTGGGAAAATCCCAGATTTTCTAGGAAAATTCAAAGCACTTGATACATTGGATCTCTCAAAAAACCAATTTACAGGAACAGTGCCAAAGAGTTTTGCAAACCTAACAAAAATCTTCAACCTTGATCTCTCAGACAATTTTCTCGTTGATCCATTTCCTGTAATGAATGTGAAAGGCATAGAATCATTGGATTTATCAAGAAATATGTTTCATTTGAAGGAAATTCCAAAATGGGTTGCTACATCTCCAATTATTTACTCTTTGAAGCTTGCACATTGTGGTATAAAGATGAAACTTGATGATTTTAAGCCTTTGGAAACTTTTTTCTATGACTATATTGATCTTTCTGGGAATGAGATTTCAGGTAGTGCTGTTGATTTGTTGAATAAGACTGAGTATTTGATTGAGTTTCGTGGTTCAGAAAATTTGTTGAAGTTTGATTTGGGGAGTTTAAGGTTTGGAAATAGGTTGAAGTATTTGGATTTGTCACGTAATTTGGTGTTTGGAAAAGTGACAAAGAGTGTTGTTGGGATTCAACAGTTAAATGTTAGTTATAATCGTCTTTGTGGTGAAATTCCTAAGAATAATTTTCCAGCTAGTGTTTTTGTTGGAAATGATTGTTTGTGTGGTCCTCCTTTGATGCCCTGCAAAGTGTAGTATTTTTGTTATTAGAATTTAGGCCAATAAGTTAATGGAATCACACGATTAAACTAGTTGCACGATGAGGTGATGTTGTCTACTATTTAATTTAGTTATTTAAGTGATTATATTGTAATTTCATCTTGTTCAAATGCTTTAAAGCAATTGTGCTATAATTTATAGGTATTGTCAATTCGGTGTCCAATGAAAGGTAAGTTTGGTAAGCAAAATATAGTAAACTAGTTTATACCATCCACTTGATGTTATCTTGAGAACTTGAGTGTGTTCCTCTCATGGTCTTATGTTCGATTTTATTGATGTCAATTTCGGTGGACTCGTCTAGCTTCTTAAAAAAAGACTAGTTTATTCCAATAGTTTATACCTTCTAAGTTTATCTATACCTATCTCTAAAGATAATATATTTTTTGGCGTGATTTTTTCTTTTGTAAAAACTACTCCTAGACAAATTTACGCTAAATTTTAAAAAAGATGAGCGTAGTTAAGTTTGCTATATTGTTGATGTCATTAAATTTACGTTTCTTTTCTGGTGAAAAAAATAAGCATGGTTTCGGGACCAGCCGAACACATATTAAAACCTAAGACTTATTTTGAGATGATGTCTTTTTGAAACTCACAATAATATTTCTTTAGTCAAATTACTTTTTTTACTTGGTTAAAATTTTCATATATTTTAGCCACAAAATCATATACTCCATTAAGCTAATGTAATAAATTTTATTTGATATTTTTTCTATTGATAATAAAGTAATCCAATTTAATTTGTGTTGCCATAATATTAATTTTAGATAATACTTTATTAATTTTAGTAGAATATGAGACTTTTTTATCAACAATTTTTTTTATCAATAATAGAATATGAGGCCTTATATCAAGTAAATTTTTTCATAATTTTTTGGGCCTAAGGCCATTGCCTTGGCGATTTTACCCTTAGGCCAGCTCTGTATAGTTTCTTATAATTTAAAAATGACAAACATCTATATGAAAATCAAATAAATTAAATCATAAAACTAAGTTAGCAATAAAATATTGTATATGATTTAATGTATAGATGTTTGTCATTTTTAAATTATAACATAAAGTTATCAAAATATACTCATGAATTCATAGCTTATTTTAAAATGCATATATTTTGATAACTTAATGTTGATAAGTTAGTGTCGAAAGCTTAAAACCAGATTATCATCTATTACATGTTATCTTAATTAAAAGAAGTTAATTAAACATTAACTTAATATTTTTTTTTATGTAATTTCATATTTTTAAAGTGGTTAATCTGTTAATTTTATCAAGAAGCACTACAAATTCAATTGCTTAGTTGTTTAATTATATGTTATTTGTTATCAAATAGTTTGTCAGCTATCTGTTATAAACTAGTCTATTAACTACCTGTTAATTTTTACCATACAAAAATTTAAGTATAAAAAAATATAGTTTTTGCAATGTATATGATTGGTTCAACTTCTAAAAGGTCAAAATTGATTAATTCTGGAGGTTCATAATTGATTCTGACATGTTCAATTGATTTCTAGTAGAATTGATTTTATCTCCATAATTGATTTTACTGGAGGCTAAGATTTGTAGTGTTAGATTTACACATAAATTTATAGTCCAACTCACTTTTACATGAATGATTTCAAATACAAGTCGATTTATCTTCAACCCGCTTTTAGTTAGAATTAATTTTACATAGTGTGTGTGTTTGCAAATCAAATTTTCCACAATGAATACCCACATATGAGCAAAAGCTGCGTTATTATAGAGTCTAGTGTACACACAAATAATCAATTCACTTATAATCAATTTGTATGACAGTAAAACTAATCATGCATGGTTGTAATCACAACTTTGACACATTATTTTTGACAAAAATACGACACCGTATACCACTATTATTTTATACTCATTTTTTTTTGCCCTTCTTTCCTAAACCGAACTCTGACTTTCTCTCCACTTCACCTTCATCGACAATGAGATAGATCTACTCCGCCGCCACCTCCGTCTCCAATATGATAACTAGAATGAGCGAAAGATGTCAGGAGGTGATGATAGATACATCGACGATGAAGATAGGATGGGAGGGGAGGTTGTGGTGGTACGAAAGAGAGAAGATGAGGGTGTGGTGAATAGGGAACAAGGAAGAGAGAAAAGAGAATTTACATAATTGCCCTTTATTTTCGGTTGCAAATTTAACTTTACCCTTACACTTCAATTGAAATTACAAAATTGCCCATGTTGTTGTATGTATGTCTAAAATTGTGTGTTTGTTTATCTTTTATGTTTATGTTTTGATAGGTGGAGCATGTGTTCTTTCGTGGTCGCCATGTTAAAAGTACTAAACGATATATAAATAAATAGTTTTTTTTTGAATGGCAAATATATATATATATATATATATATATATATATATATATATATATATATATATAGGGGACATATCAAGTGAGAATGATATGTTTATGTGAGAATGATAAGAATGATTTTCAGCCATTGATTTTAAATCCACGACTGAGATTAAAAGGGTTCAGCGTGAGTCACTTGCACTCCATCTATTCTCTTCCCGGCTGCATCTTTTCCTCTTCCATTATGAAAACAACATCATTGCTGGAACCGCCTCTTCTAGCCCATCTCAATTCTCGCCGCCATATCCATCTTTCTCTCCCTCCCTTGCGTCACCCCGTACAGCTCCACTTTTTTTGGCACATCTCTTTTATTTGGATTTTTTTGTGAATTTTGAATATGGTATATCGGATTTGATTTATAAGAATTAGTTTTTGTATCCATTAATTTATTTCTAGCACCAGGAACAAGAAGATGAACTGAAGATTTGAAGTGTCGTCATATGCAAATGGGTGAGGCGGATCGTCCATGAGAGAGAAAGGGATCAATGCATTTTTTCAACAATCCAAATCACATTTCAACAGATATAAAAATAGAAAATATAAAAATGGAGGAACTGCATAATAGAGAGATTGAATCCCACACTAACAAAAAGAGTGATTGAAATAAAGAGATCTAGGGAAGAAAAACTATCATTGGAGAGTTCTGAATATTCATCAATGATGAAGGTGCTAATTGCCATCGATAAAGAAAATAGGAGGAGATACCGTCACATGGTGTTTAATTGTGTGTTTAAATCTGAACCATTTATTTTAATCTAAAGCTTGATATTCATTCTTATCATTCTCACATAAACATATCATTCTCTCTTGATATGCTCCCTATATATATATAAGAGATATAAACTGTACAAAATACACATAAGGAGCCATCAGAAGATGCTCACAAAAGACCCCCTAGAACGACCCCCTACACCACAAGGAGGAAAAAATGCCCCATGGAGGCCCAAAGATACACCAACAACAAAAACAAAAAGAAAATAACACCTAAAGAAGCCAAAAACCGTCAACCAACAAAGCACTTGCTGAACCAGAAAAGCAAAGACAAAGGAACATCCAGGAGGCCGGCCGGAGGAGAGGAGGCAGAGAAACCCCACCGAACTTCCCACATAGATCCAAGAAACACCCCCAGAACGCACTACCGCCGCCAGCAAAGGACGGGCTGCACCTCCCACTTGTGATAAGTGCAAGAACTAGCATGACACTTAGCCAGGAACCACTTCCAAGCTAAGAGTTTCGCTCTATCTACCACATATATAAATAAATAGTTGGTATCAAGACGAAAACATTTGAATCACTCAATGCCGACCCTAGTTTTATAGTGAGAGAAACTTCATCTTCTCTATAAGTTCTCTTTCTCCATCACTCATCGAGGAGGGGTGGTTTTAGGTCTTTTTTTTGGACCTAGAATCACCCTTTTGCATTTTTTTCCCCTTTATTTCAATCTAAATAAGTGGTTCCACATATATCAAGATTTCTTTTGTGTTTTTTCTTTGTGATTTTGTCATTTGAGTGCGGTGTTGTGTTGTTTGCCGTATTGTGCAACGTTGTTTAATTTTGTATCTTGTCGCAGTGTTTGTTTGGTTCATATTGAAAGATTGACTTCAATCAGTTACATATTCAATCAATGATTTAGACATCAAGTTTGGATACGACTGTGGGAATTGCCGCAAGAATATTGGATGGAGAGAACTTTGTATGAAATAGCAGGGGCTATCGGGACACCGTTATTAATTGATAATGTTACTAAGAATAGGTTTTTTGGTCATTATGCCAGTGTTTTGGTGGACTTAGACCTTTCTGAAAATATTTTCTATGAAGTTATGGTGGAACGGTAAGGTTATGCATTTCCGGTAGAAATTGAATACAAGGGGCTGCCTGAATATTGCATTCATTGTACAAGTATTGTCCATAATGTAACTTCTAGCTGGTGGTTACATCCAAACAGATTAGACAAACAATAGAAGATTCTTCAAGTTGAGAAAGGGAAAAAACTGAACATTATCAGAAGAAGTCTACGAAAAGATGGAAATCGAAGGATAATCCTTCCGGTATTAGCTCCTCCAAAGCTATTGAGGCTCCAACATAGGTTGTTCCTCCTCTTCATCAAAAGGAGGTGCATGCAGATCATTGGACTGATTTTGCAGACAGACAAATAAAGTGGGCGAGCACTAATGTACCTGTTACTTATACTGAGCAGCCATCATACCATATTGATACGCAAGGGACAACAATCACAGGTCACGTAGGTACAACTGCTGTTGCACAACAGATACAACATGATCCAGCTGTTGTTCCAGCAACTATCGCAGAAGTTCCAAAGGAGGCTCCAAAACTTGACCAGCACTATAGACGCAATAGAGATAGTTCAGGAAACACAGACCCATAAAGAATACACTTCTTTTCACTTTGCTTTGGTGAATGTTTCAGATGAGATTGTGCGGCCCCGTATTGATGTGGTTGCTCAACTACAAAGCCCAATTTTGGAACGTGTTGCACCTTTGGAGAAAAAGATGATTGTTGATGGCAGTGGCAATTTCTTTTCTCCCACGAGTTCGGCTTCGGTGACGCAAATTATGGAGGTAAACACTGGTGATATTTGTCCTACACTTTGTAAAGATTTCGATTTGTTGAGGCAAGTGTTGGAACAACAAGATGAAAACAATGCTCCTTTTACGCCAGTTTCGACAAAGAAGCAACGTAAGGCCCTTAATAGGCCAGCTTACAATACCCGCTCCAAGGATGACCCTCCTACCACTTCTCAATGAAGATATTTTTTTGGAATGGGCATGGTCTTTTTTTTTTAGAGACCACGTTGGGCTACGTTCTTTAGGTCCCCGGTTTGCTTCTGTTTTTATTTTGTGGGTTCCGGTTTGGTAGAAGTTGAAGCAGTCTTAGGGGTGCCAACTTAGTTGCGATGTCTTGACGCCTCCTTCTGTCTTCTATTACTTTTGATTCAGAAAAAAAAAAAAAAAAGATAGCAATGACAAAGACACAATTTTAGCTAAAAAAATTGAAAGCTATAACTGCCACTAACTGACAAAATGAATTGATTTACTCTCTCAAAACTTAATTGTTTACGGTTAACAATTTTTATAATTATATATGTTACAAAAAAAAAGGTAAAATAGCTTCAAAAATTTGTTTCCGCCACATCTCGTTTATTTTTAACTTAAAATTAAAACATCATTTATCTTTTAACAAAGCATCCTTTATCCTAAATAACATAACACTAATTAAGAAGAAAAAATGAACGACTTATCTCTCTTCAATTGACTTGTTCAAAATATGGATATTTCAGATGAATCATCTTAAGTTAAAAAAATGAATTAAAATCTCATGCGCTTTACCCTGCAGTATAGGTTAGCGGGCAGGGCCGACCCTAGGCAATAAACCGGGGTGCAACGGCCTAGGGCCCTTATCAGTAGAGGAGCCAATTTTTTTATTTTTTTTTTATTTTTTTGGAGGGATGTATATAGAAATATTTCATTTATGGGGGTATATATAGCAAAGTTTACATAAAAGCCCCAACATCAACATGATGAAGGGTTGGACTGAAGTCTGTTAATGTTTTTGGCCCTTTTGGCGCGATTAGTTATATGTACACCCATATAGCACAAAGACTTCTATTTACACCCTTGCTATAAAAAAATTGGTTGTTTTTAATAATGTGTCAAACAATTATTATCAAAGAAATTTGTGATATTTTGTTTGGGTACTTTGTTCCTAATATGTGCTTCACTAATTTAAAAATATTGGTGATATTTATTATCCAATAAATTGAGATAATTTTAATAACAAAATAAATTATATTTTAGTTGAAAATGAACTTACTAGAGAAATTAATCTTAATCTTATCTTTCAAAGGTTCCAAAAAAATAAATTACATCAATATAGTAATGTCAACTTTCTTGAATTGATTGAAAGGATTGCATAGTTGAATTTGATAATGCGAGATAAATTCATGTATCATCATAATGAACTTGTTAGAGATACTTATAACATACAAAAAGAGGAATGCTGTACTTCTCGTATACAAATTAGTCCTTGTATCTATGATTCTTTTAAAAAGTCTAACACTAATTTTGTATCATGAATTATTGTTGTAATGAGTTTAACATTGGAGAATTTTGCATCCAAAAGTTTAAAATTTAGTTAATTACGTGTTGATATACTTTTTACTTTTTGGGTGTTATTATTTTTAGGTGCTAAAATTTCAGTCTACTTTGCATGTGTTATTGTTATATACTTCTACGATATTTTATTTTGTTTTTGTGTCTATGGAGTATTTGATTTATTGTTCTATACTTCTATGATTTATTTTGTTATGGTGTCTAGGGATGGCAATGGGTACCTTATGGGTAGGGTACAATGATGCCCTTCCCCATATCCGCATTTATAAAAAATACGCGTACCCGAGCCCATATCCTCGTAGACAACAACTTTAGTACCCTTTCCCATACCCTATGGGCACCTAAGTGTCCATATCCGCACTCATTACCCCTACTTTAACTACAAAAAGACAATAAAAACATCATAATTGAAATACAGATATGGTCCAAAAGTTTTAAAATCAACTCATAAAATAATACTAATCGTAATTGTTAGCCAAATAAAAATATCCAAAATATCCCTCACAAGTTGTACACTAGTAAGAGGGAGCGGTTACATTTTTAGGTATAGGTTTAGGCTTAAATAGCTAAATTAATTATCATAGTATATAAATATGTATATGTGGGTAGTGGGGCTGGGCAGTATTGTACGCTTACCCGCGCCCATACCCATTTAAATTTATGGGTAATTACCCGAACCCGAGCCCGGACCCAAGAAAGCGGGTTTTACCTACCCATTGCGGGTGTTTTTTGCGGGTATCCATCGAACCTGGGTCAAGTTGTCATCCCTATGTCTATGGAAGAAAAATGAAATGAAGAGTTAATAAAATCACAACAATGAGTTAACAAATTTTATGATATGTTATGTAAGGAGCCTTTTTTCTCATATTATGCCTAAGACCTCTCAAACTCTAGGAACGACCCTGTTAGCGGATCATTCCACCAACAAATAATAACATAAATGGTAGGTTGGTTAACCTAAAAAGAAAAATCTAAAAATTAGGATCAAATCATAAGACTTATATAGCTAAGGATAAAACAAATTCTTTCGGGCCAACCCTCTCATCCTACTTAAGGTCTATTTTTCTATAGATTATGCGGGATGATTCCAATTAGATTGGAGGGAAGAAAATATTAATCACCATGATAAAAATAGATTAAACAAGTCAACTCTACGAGCCATACCCATGCTGCTATCACACTACCCACCTTATACCTAATCCTTCCATTCTTTCCTCTCTCATCTTTCACTCCTCTCTCATCTATTTTTCACTTGATTTATCCTACATATTTTTCTTACAATAAAATAAACTTCATTCAAATATTTGAAATAATAAGAGTACAATCAAATTAATTATAAGTAGGCACATTTCTCATCCATATTTTAAAAGCTAAATACATGTTATCCATAACACATAGAAATATCAAAGGTTGAAAGTAAATTAAAAACGAGACTCTTAATCCTAACAACCAAACTAAATTCTTTCCCAAATAGTCCATGATCAATAATAATGAAAGACCCACTACATAAATTTGATAAAATTTATATGAATTTACAAAAGAGACTGTATTTGTGTTGAGAAATATGTGTCAAAGATCGTACTTCCAGCATTTTTATAGCAATGTTGTGATTATCAATAAATAAATAAATAATAAAAGAGACAATATTTTTTTTGACTTCCTTCCAAAACTTCATGTATATGGCTCTACATTTTTGGTTTATTTTTCATAGTGGGAATTAAATTTAATACCTAAATACAACACTCATACAATGCTTGTCAACCCGATTGCCTAATACACAAGGTGTTAGACCATGCATTTCAAACACCCAAGACTTGCTTGATCCCCTAAAAAAGAAAGACTTTTTTGATCATAACTCTAAATCAAATGATTTGGGTACGACTCTTTCTAGTTTCACCCCATATAATCATAGTTACACCCAAATTTATTAAAATTTTTACAATAATACCAAAATTGCCCTCTTCATCTAAATTTCTAAAAACCCTTCTTTTATTATCATTCTGAACCCTCACCCCTTTTTCACCCACAAACCACCATGGATATGCAATCAATACCTACTAAAATCGTCAATTGAATCAACATCTCTTCCATTGATACGTACTCGATTAATACAAGTAAGTGAATTTCATAAATTTCTTCGAGTTTCTATTTATCGTTTGTTCTATGATTTATTCGATGTTGTTAATTTTACCATGAATGTTTATAGTTGTTGTTAATTTCACGTTTGTCTATCGACATCGATTTTTTTGATTTAAGTTTACATAGAAGGGTAACATAATTTAAGTTTACATATAGGTCTCACGTGAATTTAGTTTACGTACATATTCTAAAAAGGAATAACATACACCTAAACTCAGTTTACTTGGTGTATGTAAACTCAGTTTACATAAACTACGTAAAATCAGTTTACATGAACTAAAAACTCAGTCTTAACTTATGTAAACTCAGTTTACATAGTGTATGTAAACTCAGTTTACTTAACTCATGTAAACTGAATTTACATAAACTACGTAAACTGAGTTTACATACACTACGTAAACTGAGTTTACATACACTATGTAAACTGAATTTACGTATACATAATTAATGTGCAGTGAACATAAATAAAGGGTATATTAGTAACTTTGGGGTGTAACTTGGATTATTTGGGGTGTGGGTAGTATCTGTCTTTGGGTACATACAAATTAGTGATTAAATGAATTAAATAACATTAAAATAAATAAAAATATACTGTATATTTATGTCAATATGTCCAAAATTCCTTCAAAAAATGGTTATATCCAAAACATTAAGAAAATTCCTTAAAAAAATGGTTATATCCAAAACATTAAGTTGTTGTGACCAAACATTCTTTTTATTTATGTCTATATTTAATATCCTTTTTCCCTAAATAAAAAAAACAATTAATATCCTTTTTGTACTGTAGTTTGATAAATTGAATAACGCGTTACGTTTCGAAAACGCGTTTGATTGCATTTATTTCTTTTTCTCAATGGAAGAAAAAAGAGTACACATTCTGTTTCCTTCAAAAACAAAGAGTACACATTCTGTTAAAGCTTCTTCGAGAGAAACTTCATGCCGTGCAGTGCAGTGCAGTGGAAACACAGCTGCCAAAATGGACTCATTCTTCCCTCAAAAAAAAAATGGACTCATTCTTCTCTTATCCTTTTACTAATAATTGCCATTAAGGTTGGTCCATGGGTGCTTTTATGAATAAATTTATTGGTGTGACTAATGGATTTAATTCGATTTTCTTAGATTAAGTGATAAATACTCCAGTAACCTTGGAGATTTATTATTATTATTTTTACTAAAAATAGGATCTTGAATTCAAATTCGGGACAATACATATATTGTTTAATAATTGACTTAATAGCAGTTTTCGCCCCTTAAGAAAAAAAACTACAAAACCGCCCCTAAGTTTTGCACATGTGGCAGTTTGGCCCCCAAGGCCAATTTTGACTCGGTCTACTCTGACGTGGCACTCTAAGTGAGGTGCCACGTGTTATTTATTTTTTTAGCCTTGGGGGCCAAAACTGCTACAGTTGCAAAACTTAAGGGGCGGTTTTGTAGTTTTTTTCTTAGGGGGGCAAAATCGCAACTTCGTGAAAGTTAGAGAGCGAGAACTGCTATTAAGCCTTAATAATTTCGATATTTTATCAAAACATAGATTTACGGATTATTCAATGTATTTAAATTGGTTTAAAATAGTCTGTCACTAAAGATAGTTAGACTTTTGGGTTTTGTTTCACAACGCTAAGTTTTGAGTTTCTAGCAAATAATTTATAGTTCATAAACGCATAAGATCAAAATAGATATATTTAATAGTAATCATCTTAAAACAAAATCTATTTAGTAATAATCTTTCACACAAACTTATAGGTTTTTACTAACCTTTTTTTTTAAAGAAGTCGAAAACAATATATATAAAATAAACCGACCCATTTAAGCACAAGATGTGCCTAAAGAGGAACCATACAAAGAGTAAAAACACCAAACAAAAAAGACACACAAAAGAAATAAGAGCCACAACCACAAAGATGAATACCACATACATGTAGAGAGACGATGAAGACCACCAAAACTGAAAATCAAGCGCAAAGAAAGGTCAACCAAACAACTTGAAAGCAAACGCGAATGTTCTTTTTGAATACATGCGCGCCAAAAAGCTTTTGCGTCCCTGGGAGCTTAGGGTGTGTCTTCTGCGCTGTGCCGTCTGAGTCGTCGGTGCATCTGTTCCTTTCGTGCCCTTCAATCCTTCTGGTGTGGTGTCAGGTCTCTAGGTGGTTGGGTTAGGAGTTTGTGATCCCCATAGGTCTAGCTCAGCAGTTCCTTTCCTTTACGGGTTTAGGTAGGGGAAATGTGTTAGAATAGGTCTACTTCTTGTTTTGCATGTTGTTATTTGGACCATCTGGACGTCCCGGAATGACCTTATTTTTTCTGGTGGCGCCCATAGAGATGTGCATGTGGTGGATAGAGCGAAACTCTTAGCTTGGAAGTGGTTCATGGCTAAGTACCCTACTAGTTCCAGCACATACTATGAGTAGAAGGTGCAGGTTGTCCTTTGTTTGCAGTGGTAGGGCGTTGTGGTGGTTGTGTTCCTGGGGTTGGGGGGGGGGGGGGGGGTCGTAGCCTCTACCTTTCCGGCCTGGCTTCCTGGGTTTCTCCTTGCACTTTTGTTTCTTGCAGGGTGTGGCATGTGTGGCGGGTCTTTTTCGGGGGTGCCTCCTGGGTGTCTCTTTTCTTTTCTTGGTGTTTTATTTTGTTTGGTGGTGCCGTTGGGGTCTTTCTCCGTTCTCGTTTGTAGGGCTAGGGGTATACCCTAGTGGTGTTTGAGCAGGGCGTCTTTGGGCGGCCTTTTGGTGTTTTTGTACGGTTTCTCTTTATTTTTATATTTTGCTATTAAAAAAAAAGATTTATTTATCTTTTTTTTTTTTTTATAGTTTAGGTCCTTTTAATAATTATAAAGAGAGCTTTGTTAGCAATGAAAATTGTCAATATAAGATTCAAACATAAAGTAGAGAATAAATTTCTTGTAAACTACTTAGTTGCTTACAAGTAAAAAATAAAAATACACTTTTAATATTTGGCCCCCTCGTAAAAAAGTTGCTAGCTTTGCCGCTGGTGACACCCAATATATGAATTAACAACTATTGAGATGCCCAACCAACGATGAACGAGATACCAAATACTACCAAAGAAGTCACACTCCAAAAATAAAAGGTTAATCGATTCGTCTTTACCGTAACCTCCTGAACACAAAACATAATTGGTTCGAAGGACTCATATACACTTTAAACTGTCATTTGTCGGAATTCTATTATTAATTATCCTAAAAGCAAAAACAAACACCTTGAGTGGTACTAATTTACTTCAAATTAACTCAGAATGAATGTTAATGCGAATCTCATCAATAGGCGTAAGAATATGATATACACCCTTTACGTATACCCTTCGACATGATCATGTTTTCAAATCCATATGATATAAAGCCTAGCAACCGCTCTTCCTACCATGCAAACAAACTCCTCCTCCACCTCCAACCCACCCCGTCAACCTCCCATCCTTCCCTCCACATATCCACTACAGAAACATTTGGATCTACGCTTAACTCAAATAGACGCCGAAATCTAGACCTCAACACCCCACCTTCCAGTCACGGGTCCCTCCAAAAAGAGTGTTTTCACCACTACCAATTTTGCGACCGATCCCGTTTAGGAACCAAACCATTGCCATTACCACCCCCACCCTCACGAATATCACACAACTTGTTACGTTTTTTTTACTAACTTGTAACATTTTTTTATAAACAACTTCAATTAGCAATTGAACTTATAATAAATGTTGTTATTTTTTTTCTCAATTTTACTCTTGGTATTTTAATTGAAAAAAATTAAATATTAATTAAAAATATATTTTTATGTTATTTTTGTTTCTTCAGCTTGTTCAACCACTACAACTTCATCCGTTGGTTCATGTTTTAACTATCCGTCAACTTATCAATTATCCACCAAACAAAGCCAAGGTCTAGATCCAACTCTTCATGCAGTCTTTTACTTACAAAGTCGTATTCTATGTTCTTTTTATATTATTCCGAATGGGGTATTGAAGTATGTAAGCATCAATGATGAATAAAGAATTTTTTTTCCAGAGTTAGATTAAAATTATGCATTTATTTACTATTTTTTCTGTTTTTTGGTCAATACTATTTTGTCTTTAATTTTCCAAAACAATCCCCTTTAAAACTTTTCAAAACACTCACCTTTAAGACATATTGTTTGTTATAGATTGTAATAATTATAAAATATATAATAACTGAAATTGAAAATGCATATATTATTTTATTTTACATAAATAGTTCTACATTTTATCAATTGACGTATTTTGGCTATCTGATGCCGAAGAGAAAAAAAAACCATGATAACTTAGAGCTCAGTCAAAAGATATATAAAACATGATAAAAATTATTTCATCTACGGATCGAACTGGAGTGCCTTTTAACAATTTGATTGTAACTCAAAACTTTATTAAGTATTTCATCTAACCACTTGGTTAATTACCTAAATATTTTGTGCTTCATATACATTTTTTGTTATATATATAATGCTTATATAATAAATGCAATTAGTTTTTTTTTTCCTTTAAAAAAGACAGAATGGGCATAACATTTCAAAGTCAGAATGGAATTAAATTCTCCAAAGTCGGAAGTTTCTGCATTTCCTAAAGTTGAGAGAACTTTTGTCTTTTGCAACATGTCAAAAAGTCTCATACACATCATTTCCTCTTTATCGATAAAGTTTTTCTTAAATGCAGGAAAATTTAAGAAACACAAATATAGAAATTTCAAATCAAGCCATGACCCCTATATATAGCATCCTTGGTCACAAGCCAAATCAGGACAATGGAATATCGAAACTATTATTTGAGCTTTTTACTTGCTTTATGTCTCTCATGTCCCTACTCTAGTTTGCTTGCACAAAATCCACCATACAAAGCTGTGAATCTAGGAAACTGGCTTGTGGCTGAGGGGTGGATGCTACCTTCTCTCTTTGAAGGGATTGTCAACAAAGATCTCTTGGTATGTTTCTCTCTTATAACATTAAAGCAATTTTGTTTATGAAAGAGAGAATTTGGGGAATCTTCAATTCTCTTATTTCTTAACTCTTATTCTGGTGGAAGTTACAGATAACTTGTACGATATTGTTTGACTAGTTTACTTTAACTACTTTATTTTGCAGGGATCGCTTAAAATTTCGTCCCTGCAATCGCTAATCCTTTTTTTTTGCCCCTGCAAAGTTTAATCAGTTAAAAATTCGTCCTTTGACCCGGTTAATCACTGCCGCGTCAGCAATTTACCAAAATGGCATGGGAATTGACGAAAATACCCCTGGCTTATTTTTTTTCCTTCAAAAAAAAATTTTCCCAGATTTTTCCCGTTACCAAAAATGGCATGGGAATTGACGAAAATACCCCTGGCTTATTTTTTTTTCCTTAAAAAAAATTTCAAAATTTTTTTTAAAATTAAAAAAAATCTGAAAAAAATAATTAAAAATCATAAAAAATTTCGGACAAAAAAATGTTAAAATTAAAACTGAAATTTTTCGGAGAAAAATTGCAAAAAAAAATTCGGGAAAAATCTGGGAAAATTTTTTTTTGAAGGAAAAAAAATAAGCCAGGGGTATTTTTGTCAATTCCCATGCCATTTTGGTAAATTGCTGATGCGGCAGTGATTAACTGGGTCAAAGGACGAATTTTTAACTGATTAAACTTTGCAGGGGCAAAAAAAAAGGATTAGCGATTGCAGGGACGAAATTTTAAGCGACCCATATTTGCAGGGACGAATAACATATTTAAGCCTTTTTTTTTAATCGTGGGACTCATTAGTTAATGAAAAGAGAGTTCTTATATAGTTGTCGGTAACTAATAGGTATAACTTTTTTTTTCCCTCCAATTGAAATCCGTAATAAGTTGAAGTATTTGTTTTTTTTTTTTTTTTGAAGAAGCTAAATTAGCCCACCTAAATTGACACCAGAGAGAATTAAACCTGGGATCTCAAGGAGGAGCACCCTCCCAGATCACAAGCCAATACCACTAGACCAACCCATGGGTTACGTTGAAGTATTTGTTAAGTAAATGACTCTCCATTAAAGATGGTCCTTGTTACTTAAGTTAAAAGTCACAAAAAGGGAAATGATTCCATTTACAACAATATTGTTGTACTTTGTATGTGTGTTTTATATATGTAAATGAACAACTTTTTGTTACATTTGGTGATTGTAGGATGGAACTCAAGTCCAACTTATGTCCACAAAGTTTCAAAAATATCTTGCAGCTGATAATGGGGGAGGAGCAGGTATTGTCGCCAACCGTGACTCAGCTTCTGGTTGGGAAACATTTCCGGTAAGTAACGGATAACTCATTTGCGTCGAGTAATTTCTCATAAAATGTCATTTTAAATATTTTTTTAAGTAATATTTTACTCTTTTAGGTACGGCTTTTTTGAATAATAATAAAATTTAGAAAAATATTTAAAATGAGAAGCTAAGTGTGTAGTTTTTTTTGTCCATAATTGAATCTAAGATGGAGTCTCTCTCACTGTATATGAACTTTAGAAATCTTAATCACCCCTAGCTAAATTCTAACTATTTGCTCTTGCAGCTTTGGAGGGTCAACGACACATACTTCAATTTTAGAGTGTTTAACAAGCAATTTATGGGAATAAATAATCAAGGAGACAAGAAAATTGTAGCCGTTTCAAATTCACCTAGCAACCAAGAAACATTTCAGATTATAAGGAATAGTGGTGATCCCCTCAAAATTCGAATAAAAGCATCAAATGGTCTATTTTGGCAGGTACTCATCATTTTAACCAAATTATGTACTCTAAATAAATACTCTACTTCTATGAAAATCTTTAAGAAACCAATTCTTTTTCAATCAAGACCTTAAAACGCTATAAGAAGAAGTTAAACTATTAATAGAAGACATAGGAAAAATGAAACTGGTCTCAAATTTTGACACCTATAATAGAGACAAAACATCAAATTGTATATACTCATCATTCCATGTCTTTTTGTACTCTCTCCAGTCTCATTTATAAGCGAAAATCTATTTTATTAGGTCTGTTCAATAACTGAAGTGCTTGGTCTGTATTTTGGACCAAATACATAAATTATTGAATGAATTTAAAAAATAAACTTCTACTTATAATTGAGACCGGAGGAGGGAGTATATAATATTTTTTATTGTTAATTCAACTTTTTGATAGATATGACTTGTTGATTAAGTTATTAATAATTACATAGAAATGTAAATCCTTTGACCATATATATGTATGAAGGTTCGATCAGAGACATTAGTAACTGCAGATTATCAAGGTACAAGTTGGGAAGAAAGTGACCCATCAGTATTTCGTATGAAAATTGTAAGAACATTACAAGGAGAGTATCAACTTACTAATGGTTATGGTCCAGATAGAGCCCCTCAAGTGTTAAGGGTGAGAATTGCTATAAACTTTTCATGACAAACTATGACTTGTAATTCATTGTTGGATTTCCAAAACATCTTAATTTTGAAATGTATCCTTGCAGGCTCATTGGAGTTCATACATAACTGAAGAAGATTTCATATTCATGTCACAAAATGGATTAAATGCAGTGAGAATACCTGTTGGATGGTGGATAGCCCAAGATCCAAACCCACCTAAACCTTTTGTTGGGGGATCATTGGCAGCACTAGACAATGCTTTCACATGGGCACAGTAAGTCGTTGAGACAATATTTTAATTAAATCACAACACTCCTTGAATTAGGTCATTTTCTTAAATTATTATCGGCGTCGACATGTCAGTGTCCATGTCGTGTCCAGTGTCAATGTCCACGTCCGTGTCCGTGCTTCATAGCTTAGAGATAAATAAAGACAATATCATTCGCGAATTGTTAGAGAAACTAAATTTGATGATATTTTAATTTTTCTTTTCTAATTTCCGTAATTATTCTAATTTTTTCTAGTAACGGTGCATAACAAGTAATGTACCCTTTTGTGCAGCATTCAATTTGCTTTTAATTTTTATTTTTTTTATTTTAATGTTTCATGATTACCAATCAAGTGTATATCTTTGTAACTTACAGAAACCATGGGATGAAAGTGATTGTGGACTTGCATGCAGTTGAAGGTTCTCAAAATGGTAATGATCATAGTGGAACAAGAGATGGATTTATAGAATGGGGTGATTCATACATACCTCAGACAGTCTCTGTCATAGACTTCTTAGCAAAAAGGTTTGTTTCTTGATAATGGACTCATGAGTTTCTTCTCTTTAATAGTTGTGATATACACTAGAATTGAAGCGTGAGTGATTAGTCTCATATCGAGTAGAAATGAGTTGAACAAAAAAAACACAAGAGAGGTATCCCATATATCGAGTATAAATAGTACAATATTAATATTCAAATGAGTGGTTATTATCTACAAGTGTGTCCGCCAAAATGCATATCAAGTAAGAAATTCCCTTTCCTGAGGGACCTACATGTCAGAATTTGAATTCAAATCCCCTCTCGCCTGTTTCCTATGGTTCTTATGATTTTGAGTGAAAATGTAGCGTCAAAATCTCTTGACGGTCCATGTCTTTTGTCCGTTATTATTACTCTTGATTAGACATGCAACCTAACTCCAATTATCAGCCCCACGAAAATATACCACATACCACATACAGAACACGTCACATCTTGACTTCACGTTTCCACACAAAAATTTAAAACATTAAATATATGAGTTACATCTCTTATATATCAATCATTTAGTCTATTCATAAAGAATGTGGGACTAATCACTTAGACTTGAATTCTAATGATATTTATAATGCTATGTACTAATTAAGTAATTGATTTCTTTTATTCTTGAATTGAATTTGTTGACAGGTATGGTAATAGACCAAGTTTAGGTGGAATAGAGCTGATGAATGAGCCACAAGGAGTCAATTTAGATAGCCTCAAGAAATACTACAAGGAGGCTTATGATGCTGTGAGGAAATACAATCCAAATGCTTATGTGATAATGTCAAACCCATTGGATGCAGATTCTAAAGTACTTCTCTCATTTGTCACTGGATTCAACAAAGTTGTCCTTGATGTGCATTACTACAATCTTTATTCGGACAAATTTACTAACATGAATGTTCAACAAAATATTGACTACATAAACAATGAAAGAGCCTCAGATCTTAGCGGTGTCTCTTCAACAAATGCTCTAAGTTTTGTAGGTAAGTGCCAAATCTCAGGATTCGAACTCGAATTCTCCAGAACAACTTATACCATTTTTTTCTTCCAAACTTTGCTTCTAGTTTACTATCATATTTTTCAGATATATCAACAATCAAACAAACTATTGTTATATTCTGTCCCAGATAACGTTATTGATAGCTTCTTGGAGGTTATATTATATTTTGAGGATAACTATATGTTTTTGCTTTTTCCTTTCGGCAGGGGAATGGACTGCTGAGTTTCTTGTGCAAGGTGCATCTATGCAAGACTACCAAAGATATGCCCAAGCACAATTGGATGTATATTCTCGTGCAACATTTGGTTGGGCATATTGGGCTTACAAATGTCAATATAACCATTGGAGTCTCAAGTGGATGATCGAGAATGGTTATATAAAGCTTTAGATGTAAGGGGCTACTTTCTGTTGTAAAATATTGACATAAAATTATCTCTAAATAATAATCAACATATAAAAATGATCAACAGTTAAATATAAAATAAAATAAACAAGAGAGATATTAAGTAAACTTATATGTGTTTCGTATTGTTGTATGATTTGGCCTCTGACATAGTTTTATCATCATCCTTCACCAACAGTTCATATGAAATCTATAAAATAGTTAACCGATATATGACCTGAGGCGTGACGAAGTCACTGTTCTTGAGGATTTATCTGCCTCACAAGTGCAAATCCCCCAGGATTCCACATGTTCTTCTTGGCTAAAAACCAAGGATGCATAACTAGCAAGAAGAAATATAAAAAATATTTTCATGAAGATGAAACCCAGAGTTTTGACTTCAAAAAAAAAAAAAAATACGGGGCTTTATATTTTGATATGAGTGAATTGTTTTTTTTTTTTTTATGTTACTGCTCAAGCCAATTGGTAAAACATGTTTCTACACTTTGATAAAACGTGTTTTTGCCTACTGACCTGTATCAAAATTGATATATTTATATGGCTTAAAAATAGCTAATAAATAGGAATGTTATGATTTGCATTTGACTCAGTAAGAAGCAAAATGCAACGTTTCCTATTTAAGAATTGTTAAATAAAAATTACTGAAAATATTCTTTCATAACGGTCGGCCACAGTAAAATTGAGCAAAATCTCATTATTGATAACAATAAATCTTGAACCAAAATTGTACCAAAAAAAAAATCTTGAACCAAAACACCTCAAGTAAATGATAAAATACTTTTGAAATATCAAATAATTACAACAATCCCCCACATATTTGTCCTCGTGAGCTTAGCTCAGTTGGTTTGGACAATGCATAATATATGTAAGGTCAGAAGATCGTCATTAGTTAGGGTAAGGTGCATTCCAACTACAACAATTGTTTTACTCTGAAATGGGGTAATTCAAACTTGCCAAACGGCGAGGACTCAAGCATTTCGCTCGGCATTCATGTTTGGGATTCAAACCCTGGCCAGCACAAAAAAAAAAATCCCCCACATATTTCAAATGTTCAAAAATTAATTTAGAAAACAAATTTTATGGGTTTACATCTTAGATGTGGTGCATCAAACTGGTGTAGCAAGCTATATGAACTAATGCTAGAATGATAATACTTAACACACAGTGAAATTGGTGTAGCAAGCCATATGAACCAAAGACACTTACATATGTTAGCGGTCTACCACTCACATCATACCCCCACAGTTCTTGCCGTTAATGTTGTGGTGCGCTAATAGGTTGTGCGTGTGCCTGGTTAATTCATGAGTGCTCCAAAGATTTCGCCAACATCTCATACAAGCAGCCCCACTTGACACTCACATAGGTGATTTCATCAAGTGTATGCTGCAAATCATACATTACCCATAAGGGATATGAAATTCATTAAAAGCTACAAATGTTTATCCTCTCAGTAATGCAGCGTCTAACACTTCTCACTCACACCATAGGAAAGGGACGGAAACAAAAATTAATTAACTAATTTTTGGTGCTAACAGAACTAACAAGTGACTTGTTCTTACCCATAAGAACTTTATTCATGGGATCTCCAATCACAAAGTTCCCATCACTTATTAATTTCAAATGGCTTAAGTCCCAATCCCCTCGATGTACGCAAATTTATTTCATCTCAGGGGCTTTGTTAGTACGTACTTTACACAATGATGAAGACACAAATTTCTTTCATCATAAATTATATTGACTAAGACGTCTCTAAGTCAATTAACCTCATAATTCATCAAGTCTATAAAATAAACTCGGATTATACAATAACTTTATACAAGTCTACTTAACTCTCCACTAAGCGACAACATATTCATCAATAAGATAAATCAACTTATAGATTTATTCTCATTGGATTCATATTTATTCGACATCTTTGTATTATTTTAACACAAAGGTTTATTCACTCTATAAACAATATCTCATATATCATTAAACTAATTTCCATACTTCATCAAGTCTACTTAGATAATACTACGTGACAACATCTTCACAATGGAGAAAAATAAATCTATAGTTTTGTTATACAGGTCTACTTGAAAAACTTTCAAGCGACAACACCCTCGTGTTGCGTAAATTAAAATAGGTGGATTTCTTTTCGGGTCTACTTGAATGATTTTCAAGTAACAACACCTCCACAATTGGAGATAATATATCCGCATAAATATATATTTTCATATAAACAATTTTCATTGGACATCATTGCATTATTATAGTACAATGGCTAATCAATCATTAATACACCGAACAATATTTTTCATTCGTTTTTCAAGTATACTCGAATAATGTTTCCTGGAACATGTCCTTGCTCATTCCAATGAATTCAATTTCATATTAATAATAAAATCTTATCGTACAATATATCTCTATGAGTTATTGAAACAGTTGTGTTGCGTATAAGCAAGTCACCAAAGGAATGATGATATTAGCAAATGACAAATTTCATAAAATCATAACCTTTCTAATCTAATATGAACTTGATAATTCAGCTCAAACTGATTTCACAATAAATAAACATCTCATACATTTTTTTTAATAAATGACTCATGACAACACAAAAATATACAAGTATTATATAAGTTTCACATACGCAACAATCCTTACACATACGTAGTGCATATAAAAAAACCCTTAAAATATGAATATCAAATATACTCAAAGTAATCCAGTCCTTTGATGACATTAAAGATAAAGAAAATTCATTTCTTAACCTACTTGGTATAAAGAAAAACTTCATACAATTTATATTGGTTAGATAAGAAATTTTCCTTACTCAAAAGAATGAGAATTATAATCCAAATAATTATTTTAAGTATAAAATTTAGCCAGTTCAATTAGTTTCACGTATAAAAGACTTGGCTAATATCATCAATTCTTGGAAAAAACTCATCATCTCTTCCAAATAGTTAACTAAAATTAACAACCATTTTGATTAAACAAATATTAACAAAGTGAAAGCATGGGGAACAACATAGTCAAAACATAAACATTTAGCCTACCATACTTTCTCCTAAATTTACTCCATTTTTTTTTTGAAGGCAATGACCACGACCCAAAAAAGATAAATTGAGTTTTAATATTAATTAACATTAAGAGTCATAACTCTCTCATATCGAAATTGCATTTCTTTTTCATATCATTGGGTAGACCTTACATTTCTTTTTCAATTTTTTGTATAAAAAATAAAAAAAAATTAATAGAAACATTATATTAATGTTAATATTTTGTAAATAGTTACAAGTTTTTATTAATTTTGATATAATAAAATCGTACTCCAACAAAATTTTATCATATCGGAACATAAAATTCTGTTTACGAATATGTAGACTAATAGACACATAAAATCTGCAATGGGCGCTATCTAGCGGTTATTTACATACAAAATAAATATATATTTAATATAAATAATACATTAGCGTTGGTATTTTGAAAATAATTATGAGTTTTCAAGATTGAGCATATCTAATTTTTCATATCAGGACAATGAGACTTATTTTCGTAGATATAAGCACATAAAATCTACGGTGAACATGATGCAAATATTCAACAATTTTTTTCCAAATAATATAAACAAATATTTAATAAAAACATTGCATTAATGTTGATATTTTTTAAAATACTCATGAGTGTGCAAAATTTTATCACATCGAACCATAAAAATTTGTTTTGACAAAGATAAGCACATAAAATCTGCAAAAAGCATGGTGCAAATATTTAACACTTTTTCGCATATAAAATAAACAAATATTTAATAGAAACAATTCGTTACTGTTGGTATCTAAAAAATAGTTATGAGTTTTCAAAATTTCATTATGTCGGGTCATAAAAATTTGTTTTCGCAAATATAAGCACATAAAATCTTCAACGTGCACAATGCGAATATTTATTGGGTTTTTGCATTTAAAATAAAAGTATTTAATAGAAACACCACTGATAAGTGCTCAAAAGTAATATATTTCATGTGTTAAAAGAGGCATTTTTAGTGACTTGTTATGCAAGTTATCTACGGAAAAGCAATCAATTGTTGTAATTATACCATTTATGCTTTATATGCCTAATTCTACCCAATTTATGCAGGAAATGACAAGCAAGGACCAAAACTCAAGTGTGTGAACCAAGCAAATCTCGCTTACGCGAGGTCAACTCGCTTACGCGAGATTTCTCCAGGGAGCAGCTCAACCTTCGCTTGCATCTTACTTCCAGGGTCGCTTGTGGATTTTAGAATCTCGCTTAAGCGAGACCATCTCGCTTACGCGAGATTTCTCCAGGGAACAAATGTAAATTTTGCTCCCATCTCGCTTCCAAGTCGCTCAAGCAGGATTCAAAGGCGGTTTAAGTTTGAAGCAACCTCGCTTACGCGAGTTCTAACTCGCTTACGCGAGATTTCTCCAGGGATCATTCGCTTCTGGCTCGCTTCCAACTCGCTTACGCGAGATGCAACTTCATCAAGGATCAGGGCTACGTGGCAAGACTTCATTGGCCATGGCTGGATATTTACGCTTCTCGCTTAAGCGAGATTTATCTCGCTTAAGCGAGATTACACGTTTTTAGCCCATTTAAATACAAGTTTTCCCTCTCTCTAGACTATTCACTATTCCATTGAAACATTTTATACATTTTTAGAGAGAGGTTAGAGCTATTTCAAAGAGAGAAACACAAAGCAAGTGATTAAGGAGTAGATTCAACCCTAGATTCATTGAGACATCAAGGATCTTGGCATGGAATCTTCATCTTTCCTTCATTCCTTGCATTAGTTTACATGTCTATGTGTAGCTATCACCTTCTTTGTAGTATTGAGGTAACAATCAAGCTATTATGTAATCTTTTGATCTTTTAATATATAAGGTTCTAGCTTAATGATTCAATATTGTTGTTATTCTTGCTTTTAATGCTTTCCAAGAGATTCAAGATGATTTGGACACGAACTCTTGAATCTAGAACTAGAATAACAATCTATCTTATGTTATATCACTCTTGACAAGTTTGTAAACCTTTGATAATTACTTTTAATCAAGATTTTAATGCTTTCGGATACTTAATCAGGCTAGACACGGTCGATTAAGTTATCCGATCGACTTTGTTATCGTTTAAGGGATTTGGACACGAATGTTTAAACGCTAACTTAGAAATAACGATGTCGCTTTGGACACGAAGGATGTTGTAGAAATGATTGTAATAATATTGGTTATAAAGCTAGAGTATGTTAATCGATCGAGAGATTGCTGCTGTTATGCTTGTTCGTTATCTTATACCGCAAGCGAAATAGTTCGATCTCCTCTCGTTTTTACTTTATTGTCATCTATGGATATAGTGTTACAAACAAACATTTTATAAATGATACCTTAATGTAAAAGATTGTGAAAACGCTTCTGATATAACGCAACTCCCTGTGGAAAACGATCCTATATATACTCACGTGTACATAGTTATATGACATGTAGAAAAGCTACATCAACCACATTAATGTTTTCAAGATTTTTATTTTTAAACATTTTATTTAATATTACAAATGTAATTACTTTTTTCTATAATTATCGTAATGTTACGTGACCGCGAATTCACAGGTCTTTTACTAGTTTATGTATTAAATCTATTACTTTTGATTGTATCTCTAGATTTTCTAACACAAGAACCAAGAATTAATAATTGCTTCTTCATTTTATCTGTCCGATCTTCCCCTTTTACAATTTAATGAATAAATTTTACATATATTAAAATAAACAAGAATGACCAAAATAAAAATATATTATATTTGTAAGGATTAAAAATAAATAAAAAATAAACAAAAGGTAATATCTTTTTTTTAAAATATAGATACTTCTAGTTAAATGTCTAAGTAAAAACACAAGCCAGTAAAATAAGTTAAAAACCATTAAATTAGTTTTGTATATGTCACTCTTTTCATAGATGCAATTTATTACATAAAAAATTTAAATGATTAACTTGTTACAAACATCTAATTAAAAGAACCGTGGGAAGTATTCAAACCTAAAGACCAACTTGGTTTTTCTTTATGAACCTTACCCACATGAATATATATATATATATATATATATATATATATATATATATATATATATATAATCTCAAATGCTAAATCCAAAAGGATAGATTACTTGCATTACAAGTAATTCTCTAATACAACCACAAAACTACTAAGTTTAATTATGGTATTTTGTACAATGTCATAGTTTTCTTTATTATTTGTAGTCATCATGTTCTGTTATATAGAAGAAATAGAACACTACTAATGTAAGAAAATCAATGTTTATTAAGAGAGTAATGATATTTTGACATCCATTTGATGACAACTTTGTTGACAACCTTGTTTTTCTCACTTCTTATTGGTCAAAAACAATGGAGAGAGAAAAAGGAAGAGAGATGATAACAATATCATGTGAGTATGAGAGAGAAAGTTGTCCAAAAGTTGTCAAAATATCATTTCTCTTATTAAGAACACTACTTATGTAACATTTATATATAAATTACATCACTTTTCTTTTGATGTTAAAATGCTTATTCCAACAACAAAAAACGAAATTCATTTATTAAGAACCTAATATATCCAACCATCTCAAGATTCTAGGAGAAATATCACAAGACTGAAATGGTAGCCAAAACACAATAAAACCAAAGGATATATGTTTTTATGTTTTGATAAAACTTGCATCCAAATTCAAAACACTGTAAAGAAAAGTTTTGTAGTCCTTTCAAGTAGGAGCATGAATTGCTAAGAATATATGTTTTTATGTGTTGATAACACTTTTATCAATGAGAAATTACAGATCAGATATTGCAGATATTGTCTCTACTGCATTTTGAAGATGTTCTTTCATTCGATAATATCCTCTGCCACAACACTTCAATGCACCCAAGAATACAACCACAAGGACAATAGTAGTCATACCCATATTTTTCCCTCTAATATCACAGACAAGTGTATCCCAAAAACCATCATTAGTTGAGGATGGTGGAGGAGGTACTACAAAGATGGATACTAGAAGACAAGTAACAAATGGTGGCGAAGGCGGTGGTTGTGATGCACATGCCAATGGTAAAAATGAGCATCCTTGCAACCTAGAAAACGAGTGTGTTATCATCAACACCATCATAAGAATATGCATCTTTTTTGAGTAATTTTCATTGCCTCTTGAAAAACGAATGATAATTTCATTAAAAAATGAATTTCCAACAATTAATTTAGAAAAATGAATGATCAAATAACCAAATAAATTTATGTCGTTGACAAACCTACACACATAAACTAAGACTAGAATTGAGAGTGCAAGAACATGATATTTTAATTTCAAAAAATTTAAATATAAAATATGTTATAACTTATAACCAATGAAATTATCAAAATTACTTTGTGTAGGAACATAGTCACAGATTAAAGTATTAAAACTATCAAAATTACTTTATGGAGGAACATAGTTACAAATTTTCACCATACATTTATCCATTACAAAGATGAAAGTCCTAATATTGTTGTCATGATATTTACAAAAAAAGGAACTTAAAACTTTAAACAATCAATTATACTGAATGCAAATTTGGATATGAAAACTCACTTAAAATTGTTCCTAGATAGTCAAATGTTATAGTAACATATGCATATGTTGTAATGTCAGAGGCTTCTTTCATCTAATGAAATGTTGTTTACTCAAAAAAAACGTAAATAAATAAATAAAGCAAACAACTCTGTAATATAAATATAAATCAAATTTCATTGTCATCAACATTCGGTGATATTAACCAGATTTCAATGTCCAATGTTTATATATCTTAGATTGTATATCACTCTACTACAAACATTCTCAATAAACATAACACATGCATCGATAAAAAAAATGTTACAAACTTATAATGCATAAACAAAGAAACACTCTACCAAAAAAATAATATTGCTCGTGCATAATTTCAGTTTAATAACCGCAACTTTGTTATTCCGAGACATTTTTAATCGGATCAAGGTAAAAAACAACTATAAACAAAACACTTATTTTATAGTTTGTTCAGAACTTAACAAACATTTTACTTTTCCGACGATTTCAAATTTGGATTTGTTTTATATAGCTAGCAATGAAATTTTCGTACGGTATTACTACCACCAAAGAGATTTACCCTGGATTAAATCACCTCAAAAAAATGAGTTTTTTCCTCACACCACCGCCTATTCATATTCACCACTCAATCGCAATTTTCAACTTTTAGCCTAGCAAACAAACAAACAATCAATGGCAAACCAAGTTCCAACAATTCAAATGAGAGAAGATCCAAACATTGAAAATTGAGAGGTTTGAGATTGTTCAGTCGATTTCATTGAAGGTGATTTTGACATTCGGTGCATCATTTCAATTTCATAACTGCTACTTTGTTCTTCCAAGACATTTTTAATTGGATCAAAGTAGAAAACAACTATGAACAAAACACAAATTGTATAGTTTGTTCAAAATTTAACAAACATTTCTATTTTCTACACATCCAACACCAAAAAAAACTTTATAAAAATAAAATCAAAACACATATTGTATAGTTTGTTCAAAACTTAACAAACATTTCTATTTTCTACGCATCTGATCTCTGTGTATATCAAACTTTTTACATCATTAACAAACACAAACATATAACTGTAAAAAAAACTATCATAACCTATTGCAAATATTGTAATGTTTGAGGTTTCTTTCATTTAATGAAATGTTGTTTACCGTAAAAAAAATTAAAATAAACAACTCCATAATATAAATATAAATAAGGTTTCATTGTTACGATGATACATGTGAGAAAAAAATCAGTTTAATAAGAACATATAAGAAAATCTAAAAAAATCAGTTTACTACTAACATTTTCAATAAACATATCACATATGTATGAGTGTACAAAAAACATGTGAGAAACTTATAATTCATAAACAAAGAAACACTATAGCAAAATTTTTTGTTGCTCATACATAATTTCAGTTTAATAACCATAATGTGGTTCTTCCAAGACATTTTTTATCGGATAAAATTAGAAAATAACTATAAACAAAAAACATATTATATTTTTTTTTATTTTCACAAGCATAATTAATCACATTCATAAATGATGTATTGTTTGAATACAAACTAACTGATTTTTACTCACGGCTCATGTTTCAGAACTCATAAGTTAATGAAAGAGTTACAATCCTACAAATACTTGAACCGTAAAATACCATCGTTGGAAAAGAAAAGTATTGTATATTTCTATCCGAAGCATTGAAATATTTGAGAATCTGCTTTTGCTCCGGTAGAAAATACACCTGGTGTTTGTAAACACCCTATTTCCAGAAATCGAAGCCTAATGTTTCGAATTAATTAGTGATTTTAATTGTTGAATACTTGCAGTGAAAGAACTCTTCAATCAGCTCCAAAAGAGGATTAATAAATACTGATCCTAAGTTTCCGCCACTAGATTCCTCGTGTGTTATATAGGATGTTAGCAAAACAATCTTATCCGAGTTCATGTCAATCAGTCCACCAGCATAATATACGTCAACTACAAAAGTGACGGCAGAGCCTTCTAGAGCTCTTTCAAAGTCTTCACAATCTTCACCAACAATGAATTTTTCCTTGCAATCTTCACCACCACCTTGACAACTGAAAAATACAACTAATGTATATCCAGACTTAGTCAACTTAAGTAAGAAGACGACATATATTATTTTTATTTTTGTTTAACATCAAATGTATATTCTTCTCTTTGAAATAGAGTTTTTGAAAAAGCTTTTTCATCCTTTCATAGTCCTCATGCGAATAGCCCATATCCATATCTTCATACCTCAACCTGCTAAGCAGCAAAACGAAAAAGCAACATATATTTCTTGTATGCTCCCAGAGAGTGTGGGTCCATATGATCCCCACCCTTAAAACGTTCACAAAAAATAATTATACCACTAGAAAAATGTCAACTAACTTAACAAATGTGATTTTGTAAAAAAAAAAAAACTTAACAAATGTGATGGAAGTGTTTTTTTTTTACTGATGTATGAATGTAGAGAAAATTTGTTAACTCTCGTTGTCGCCATAAGAAATCTTTAACAATTAGTGATTTGTAACCATCCCAGTAAATGTTATTTCAGCCATGAGGCATGCGTGACCTTGAAGAGTTTCTAGGACACAACTCATCTGAAAAATTTATTTGAAAAATAATGTATGTTAGAGAAAACCCAACAAGCAAACCATTAAAAGCAATGTTTTAAAACACGATCGATGATCAACCTAGTGAAGGCACCGTCTCATTGGATTATTTGTTAAATCGATGGACTAATAGTTGATCTGCATGACCGTTGACCAAGTCTATGTAAAAAAAATCATGGCCAAGGACCGACTAATTGAAGGGATCAAATCTCATCATCCACTTGTGGCGTTGATAGTAGTATTAATAGCATAAATCTTTTTTATACAAGAGGGAGTTAATAGCATATCACTGAATTATTGGTTGGACTGATGGATTAGTAATTGACCCTATAACAATGGCTCGTTCTATTTAAAAAGATCATGACATAAAAAACGTTAATATTGATAGCATATCACTATACAAGTCTTAAAAGCATTATAACAATAATTGTGAAAAATTAAATGTTAATATTTGTTTTTTGTTTACAAGAGAGTTGGAGCCCAAAGAAAAGAATTACTACCGAATAACTAGCCGTGGTGTTGAAATACTAGCATAATCAGCTAAAAAAGAAATGTGTGTCCAGTCTATTGAATAGATATCTTATTCGTATTTGTCTCATATCTCCAGACATATCTGTTAACAATATGTGGATTTTGAGATATTCGTAAATATTTGCAAATATCAATGGATTATATATATATTAAAGAAATATATTACATTAAAAAGAATTGTTTTTGCTTGAATATTTTTTCATTAGCATGAAGTTATTTTTTTTTTTTGAAGTAAATTAAAGTTTCAATAGCATGAAGTTGTGTTGTAAGATAATATATATTGGAGCAATGATATTTGAACAACCATTTGCTAACAACTTTTATGACAACCTCTTTTTTCTCTCTTTTCATTGGTCAAAAACAATGGAGAGAAAAAAAAGGAAGAGAGAGAGTAAGAATATAATGTGAGTATGAGAGAAGAGAGAGTAAGAATATAATGTGAGTATGAGAGAGAAAGTTGTCTAAAAGTTGTCAAAAAATGGTTGTACAAATATCATTTCTCTATATATTGACACTAAACAATGCGATAAAACAACCATGGTGCGGGGGTCCACTTGGCCAGCTCCACTAGACGGAAACACCTGAGCTGGTTGAATACTTTATCTATATCCACCTCACTATGACGACAAAACAAAAGAGAAATGATATTTGTACAACCATTTTCTGATAACTTTTTCTCGCATACTCACATTATGTTTTTATTCTCTTTTTTCCTTTTTCTCTCTTTATTATTTTTGAGCAATAAAACTAGAGGAAAATGAAGTTGTCATGAAAGTTGTCACCAATGGTTGTTCATATATCACTACTCAAAACAAAAATAACATATTATATATATATATATATATATATATATATATATATATATATATATATATATATATATGAAAATGAAGTTGTCATGAAAGTTGTCACCAAATGGTTGTTCATATATCACTACTCAAAACAAAAATAACATATTATATATATATATATATATATATATATATATATATATATATGTATATATATAGACCAGGTTTAATTAATTTGTGTATTTTGAATTATTTAAGAATTTTTAATTAGGTCTCTAATAAAAATAAGTTATTTAGGTTAGCGTTTATTTAGACGGTTTAGACGGATATGTTTGTGTTCGTCTGTCTTCTTTTTCTGTACATACTTTATTTATTTATTTATATAATTTTTTTTGTGGTGTGTGGTGGTCGGGGTTCGAACTCCAGAGTGG
This sequence comes from Medicago sativa, assembly GCF_051527215.1. Classification (NCBI taxonomy): domain Eukaryota; kingdom Viridiplantae; phylum Streptophyta; class Magnoliopsida; order Fabales; family Fabaceae; genus Medicago; species Medicago sativa. The sequence goes on along the minus strand of NC_140751.1, from coordinate 6,323,927 downwards.
TGGTCGGGGTTCGAACTCCAGACCTTGCATATTTTATGTTTATGCATTGTCCCTACCAACTGAGCTAAGCTCACGAGGAGACTTTATTTATTTTCTAGAATAACATATGTATATACTTATTTGTTTACGTTTTTTTTATTATAAATTAATATGAGTATTGTTATATCATGTGAAAGAATACTGCGAACCCTTCACGAAAACAAATTTTGGCCAATCAAAATAGTTGCTCAGCGACAAATTTTGGCCAATCAAAATAGTTGCTCAGCGGAAGAGACGACAACTAGCATAATACATTTTGTAAAAAAAAAAAAAAACTAGCATAATATATATATATATATATATATATATATATATATATATATATATATATAGTTTTGCTAGAAGACACCTTTTATGAAGGTGTCTTTTAGCAAGTTATTCTATGAGCATTTTCTAAAAGACACCAATTAATTTTTATGAAGGTGTCTTTTAACAAAGTTATAACTAAAAAGTGGAAATCACACCTTGAGGTGTGGCTTGCTAAAAGACACCTTCATAGGTGGCTTCTAGCAAAACCTATATATATATATATATATATATATATATATATATATATATATATATATATATATATATATATATGCAATTTTATAGTTACAACTAGTGTCTTTTTTCTTGTCAAAAAAAAAAACTAGTGTCTTTTCTAATAATTTTATAATTACAACCAGTGTCTTTTCTAATTTAAGAAAATACGCCCCCACATGATCAACCAAAAAAAACGTCTACACATGTGTCTAATCAATATCTTAATAAATACTTGTAACTCTGTCCAAAAAATACTAGCAACTCTTTTTTTTTTTTTGGTACAAAATACTAGCAACTCTATTTGTCAAAAAATAATAATACTGATAAATGACTTGCAAGTTGGAAGACCAAGTTGGCTTTAGATAATATGTGCCATTGAACATTTAACCATTACTAGAAGGTAGATAATGTACATTTTAATGTCACTATTACAAATAAAAAAATATTTTTTTAAATTTATTGAATAATTGACATATTTAACTAATATTATAAAACAAATACATTAGTTATTCAATAGAATTTAAAATATGAATTTTTTTTCCTATAACAATAATAATGGTAGAGGGTGTAGTTGCCACCTTATTTAAATATATCTTGGCCACCATTTGCCAATGTTAAAAGCCACTTCCTAATATTAAAATCTAGAGAGACTTGAATAATGCAGCGGAAACGCAGCCAAACTGGACTCTTTCTTCTACGCTTTTATTCTTTTCCCAAACAAAAGTTCAAAATTGAATTGAGTCTCAATAACTCATCATAGTTAGAAATTGTTGGGTCATGACTTGTATATCATATCCTTAACATAAAATCTCGAGACATTTATTCCGTGAATATCTCGATTACAATGTATACAACCTCCACTTTTCTAAACAATATAAAACTTTTAAATCACATTTGTTACACAACCATTTTTACCTAAAGTATGAGTCCATCAATTCATTAAAGTAAAGTTTCTTTTTTCATCTACATACACTTGTACTTGTACTGTCGTTATGACAATCAACAAAACACACCTTCTAAACTATCAAAAAGACTTTCGACACAAAGAGCCAGTCAAATCTTTTTTGAATCGGTCTGTGGGTCATTCACATCAAGTCAAGAACAACCACACAAATTAGTTCGATACCACATCATCACATCATTAATATAATAAAAGACATTGAATTCATGGATTCTCTCACTTATAAAATACTCAACATCCACTTTTCCAAACACCATGCAACTTCTAATTTACATTTGTTACACAACATAGATTTCAAAACTTAAAATAGCAATTTCTTATGGAACCCTTTAACTCGTAACATTGGTTCATTGCTCTTATATATATATACACACAGTCACACAGTCAATCACACAATCCTTGGTTACAAGCCATTTCAAAATCATTTCAAAAATGGGAAATCCGCCATACAAAGCTGTGAATCTAGGAAACTGGCTTGTGGCTGAGGGGTGGATGAAACCTTCTCTCTTTGAAGGAATTGTCAACAAAGATCTCTTGGTATCACTCCCTCAATTTTATTTAGAGCATTCAAGCAATTTTATTTACAACCTCCTAATATTAAGAAGTTCAAATTTCCACCAAAAAATAATTGTGTGTATGTGTTGATTTAGGATGGAACTCAAGTACAATTCAAGTCAACAAAGTTTCAGAAATATCTTTGTGCTGAAGATGGGGGAGGAACTGCCATTGTAGCCAACCGTGATTCACCTTCTGGTTGGGAAACATTCAAAGTAATTAATATGTAACAAAAGAAATATTCTCTCCCGTTATATTTATAAAAGATATTTAGGTCAACAAAAATTGATGTATCTGGTCCAATTTTTTAACCAGATACATTAACTTTTGTTGACCTAAATTTCTTTTATAAATAGAACCGATGGAGTATTTTTACTTTTTTAACATTTAACCACCCTTTGTAAGTTCTAATTATTTGCTCATTAATTTGCAGCTTTGGAGGGTCAACGACTCATCCTTCAATTTTAGGGTGTTCAACAAAAAATTTGTGGGGTTAAATACTATAGGAGGAGGTAACACAATTGTATCATTTTCAGATTCACCTAGCAACAAAGAAACATTTCAGATTATAAGGAACAATGATGATCCCCTCAAAATTCGAATCAAATCATCAAATGGTTTATTTTTGCAGGTATTTCTTATTCCATCCTCTAGCTAATCAATTTGGATTTTTTTAATCAAGTTATGTACTCGGAATAAGTACACAACTTTTAAAACTATGAACAAAAATTATTTAAGTTTGATCATTTTCCTATATCGGTTATTATGTTCTTTGCCACCTAAATTGTTTCTTTATGTTACATTATATTTGCACCGTTAGTCTATTTCCCACCTTTAACAACGGTTAGTGCAATTGAAAACATCGTGCCATTAAAGTCTTTGTCCATTGCCGCGAGAATATGTCTCCCATAATAACCCTTCAGAAAACATCCATCAAATCATATAAATTATCTACATTTCTCGAAGCCCTGTCAGCAACGATTAAGACACACACATATACGATCCAATGTCATAACATCTTTTTTCACTTGCAAAGTAGCTTGGACAATCAACTTGACCATGTTATTGGGATTAGATCTTAACACTTCCATGTCAGTGATTCGAGAAAAGAGTGAAACTTAAACGACCTCATTTTTAATTTAACATAACTTAAAAACTAACAATACAAACATAATATAACATAAAATACTAATTCGAGAAAAAGAAACTTAAAAGACCAATTTATTAAAATGATCAAACTAAAATGACAATATGAATAATTTTGCTATTTTTAATAGTGAAAGCTTGTTATTTAAGTTATTAATAATTACCTAGAATTGTGAATCCTCTAACCATATATTTATGAAGGCTCAATCAGAGACATTAGTGACAGCAAATTATCAAGGCACAAATTGGGATGACAATGATCCATCGGTTTTTCATATGACAATTGTAAACACATTACAAGGAGAGTACCAACTTACTAATGGTTATGGTCCAGATAGAGCCCCTCAAGTCTTAAGGGTGAGAATTCTAATAAACTTTTCATGAGAAACTATGACTTGTTGAAATTCTTTGATGGATTTCCGTATCATCTTAATTTTGAGCTTTGTTTGCTTTGCAGGAGCATTGGAATTCATACATAACTGAAGATGATTTCAGATTTATGTCACAAAATGGATTAGATGCTGTCAGGATACCTGTTGGATGGTGGATAGCCTATGATCCAAATCCACCTAAGCCTTTTGTCGGGGGATCTTTGGCAGCACTTGACAATGCTTTCACATGGGCACAGTAAGTCTTGAGAGATATTTTAATTAAAATTTAGATGTACTTTTGGTCTCATATTTTAATTCAAGATTTTGAAGTTCCATTTCAAAATCTAAAATTATAGTCCCAAATTTTTTAAAATTTCAGAAATTTTCACATCATTGAATTTGAAGCTTAGTTTTATGAGAAATGCTAAAAAGTGCCCTAGGACAGCTGTTAAGAAATTTAAAGAAGAAATTTTGTTTTGTGATTGATGCATTTAACACATTGAAACTTGAAAATGTAATTTTTTCTACATAAAACTTACCAATTAATTTCTATTTTAAAAAGTACACTTGTTAAAGTGCAACAAATACCTTAAGACACTTGTTAGCAAAACTAAATCATATTTTCCGACCAATGAGTTTGAAAGTCATAGATTGATGTTGTAATGCACATGTAGATTAAATCATATTTTTTTTTTATTTTTTATATTATTAAATAATTACTTAAAAATAAAATAAAGAAAATGCAAACTTCACTGAATCAGATTTCCCAAGAAAATATTTCATTTTATAATTTCTTTAGCAAGTGCCCCGTTGTTAATATCTCCCTTTTATAATATCACTTGTGACTTGCCACCTCATTTTTTAACCTAATGCATCATAAAAAAAACTCCAAATTCAATGGTGGGGAATGTTTTGAAACTTTAAAAATTGGAGGACTATGATTTCAAATTTAAAAATGTCGGAACAAAAATCTTAAAGCAATCAAAATAAAGAGACCAAAAGTTTATTTAAACCATTAATTAAATTGTAACATATAACAAGTGTTGTATACTTTATGTGCAACATTCAATGTATTTTAATTAATGTTTTATGATTGCAGAAACCATGGGATGAAAGTGATTGTGGACTTGCATGCAATTGAAGGTTCTCAAAATGGCAATGAACATAGTGGGACAAGAGATGGATATATAGAATGGGGTGATTCTTACATACCCCAGACAGTCGCTGTGATTGATTTCTTAGCACAAAGGTTTTGTATCTAGATAATCATCTAATTTCTTCTCTATATTGGAATTTAAGTATGAGTGGTGGTTAGTCACATATTGGATATTAATAGGATAAATGAAGAATATATGAGAGGTGTAGTGTATACAGAATAAATGTAGTGGAATATTCAAGTATGAGTAGTTCTTACCTACAAGTATGTTTCTCTCAAGCGTAACGAGTAAGACTTAAGACATTAAGTATATGAGTCACATCTTTTACATATTATCCATTTAATATATTATTCTATTTCTAATTAATTTGAGATTATCCACTCACACTTAAATTCCAGGAATATATGATATATGATGCTATGACTCAAGTAATTGAATTATTTATACTTGAATTAAATTTGTTGACAGGTATGGTAATAAACCAAGTTTAGGAGGAATAGAGCTGATGAATGAGCCACAAGGTGTCAATCTTGATAGTCTAAAGAAGTATTACAAGGCAGCTTATGATGCTGTGAGAAAATACAACTCAGAGGCTTATGTGATCATGTCAAATCCATTGGATGGAGATTCTAAAGCTCTTCTCTCATTTGTTAGTGGCTTCAACAAAGTAGTCCTTGATGTGCATTACTACAATATGTTTTGGGACAAATTCAATGGCATGAATGTTCAACAAAATATTGACTTCATAAGAAATGAAAGAGCATCAGATCTTGCTGGTGTATCTTCAACAAATGCTCTTACTTTTGTAGGTAAAAACCAAATCCTAACCAATTTTATTGGTATATATGTGTGTGTGTGATAGGGATGAAATGTGATTTAATACATATATGAAATATGGCAAATGCTATCTAACTCATGCATAGTATATATTGGGGATAACTATATGTTTTTTTCTTTTTGTAGGGGAATGGACGGGTGAGTGGACCATACAAAATGCATCTAAGCAAGATTTCCAAAACCTCGCCCAAGCGCAATTGGATGTGTATTCTCGGGCAACATTTGGATGGGCTTATTGGTCCTACAAATGCCAGTTTAATCGTTGGAGTCTCAAGTGGATGATCGAGAATGGTTACATAAAGTTGAGTAAAAAAAATGTACCAACAGATAGCTTTCGACAGGATGTGAGGGATTTCGAGTAACATGGGGGAGGAGAGCAACCGTGCTAGATGTAGGGGGTCTTTTGGGGGAGGAGAGCAACCGTGCTAGATGTAGGGGGTCTTTTGCCAACCCAACATCGCTTCAAATGCATGCTTCTAAAAAAACTATCAAACTTTTGTTATATGATTGTATATTTTATGAAATAATTTGTTATTTGAATTCATGCTTCGAAAAATATGAGAATTTTTTAGTAGTAAGGGTGGGGAAAAGAAACACCCTTGCATGTACTGTGGTTACTCTAATGAATAAAATGCTATAGTTCAACAGATGAATGCATATTCAAATTCTTTAAGCAACAACTATATTGGAAGAACTCAATTGCACACAGATTCCTAGGCAAAGAATACATTGTAGGTTAATTATTTCACTAAGCTACAAAATATTACTTTTATTTTGCTGTATATTATCAATGGCTAATGTTAACTTGTGCCCTCAAGGCACAAGTTAAGAAGTAAAAATAGAAACGTTTTGTTGTAATTAATGTATTTGAATTTAACTTTTTGACTTTTAACTAATTGAATACACAAAATTTAAGAAACAATTTCTACTTTGGGTTGCTTAACATATGCCCTAAGGGCACAAGTTAACATGACCCATTATCAATTTATCATCATGTCTTATTGCAACCCGAAAATATCACTAAGCAGGTTTTTTCTTCCATTGTTTAGGTCTTTTGGAATAAAAATAAGAAGGAAAATAAAAATAAGAACATAGTTTAGTTTGTTTCTTGACTTCTTCTGCAGTAACTGTTGCTAGCATGGGTGTAGTGGTGAATACTTCTAAAGACTTTGAATCTCTTGAATACTTCTAAAGCTTCACTTTTGAGTTTGATTGTGTAAATCCACAACATCCTAGTATGCTCATCTAAAAAGTGATGAAATATCTACTCCATGCAATAATAGGTACCTCAAATGGCCCACATATATCATAATGTATGGTATCTAAAACAATTTTTGATCTCTTAGGCTTTTCTGAGACAAATGGTAGCTTACTTTGCTTGCCTCTCAAGCAAACTTCACATGATTTCATGTTAGCATTCAAAACTGGTAACCCTGAAACTAAATTCTTAGAGCTCAAGTGGGATAAGCTTCTAAAATTTAGGTGGCCATACCTCATATGCCATAACCAGTTAGTGATCTGATATAATTGACATGGAAACCACTTTTGCATTTTGAATGCTACACAAAAATGTTCTGCTCTTTGTTAACTTTGACTTCAACACTAACTTTCCTTTGTCTATCATAAAGATGCAGAATGTTACCTTGCATTGTATCTGAGAAACCCTTTTCTACCAATTGACCTATACTCAACAAGTTACACTTCATTCTTGACACATACAATACCTTTTCCATCAGTGCATTCTTCCCATCTTTCCTTCTGATAGCAATATCGCCAATACCTTCATCTTTAAGGTTCCCGCTATCTACAAGCCTAACGTTTGTTTTCTTGCTAGAATCAAAGTTGATAAGCCATTCTTTGTGTCCATTCATGTGATTTGAACAACATGAATCAAGATACCGGTCTTCACGTAATGGATTTCATTCACAAGTAGTAGCCGTCAAAAGAACTAATTCTGAATCTGAATTATCCTGATCCATGTTTGCTTTCTCTTCACCTTTATTATTCTTCTTTCCATCTTTCTTATACTGGCACCCATCAACATAATGTCGAAACTTCTCATAATTATAGCCCTGGAATTTTCTCTTATCCAATTCTTTCTTCTTGTTCTGATTATTGCCAGAACCACCTCCTCCTTTAGAGGATTCACCTTTCTAATCCGACTTAGAATAGTTTCTGTTGTAGAAGTGACTCAAAATTGGAGTTTGGAGTGCAAAATTGAAGTTTGCTGGAAGACCAAAATCGGCGCCCGATTTGTGGAGTTCGGGCCCGATTTTGGCTGTCTTTGGGAGCAGTTTGTTACGTGAAAAATCGGCACCCAAATGGAGGAATTCGGGGCCCGATTTTGCGTACAGTATTTTTGAGAAACGTATTTTTTGGGCCAGATTTGTTCCAATTTTATAGGAGATACTTTTACTATAAATATAGACTTTGTATCAGAGTAACCCTTGAGATAGAGGGGCTGAAACAAGGGTTTTGAAAGGCAACAACAAAACTAGGGTTTGTATAGAGTTTGTCTCTTGGGAACAAACACTAGGGTTTGAGGGTTGATTTACCTTGGGAAACACTATTAGGATTGAGTCTCTTGGTCACGGGAAGAGATTGGGGATTTGGCTAGAATTAGGCGGGAGACTTATTCTTGTAACCCATTGATATTATCGAAGTAGTAATAAATATCGATCCACAAGGACTGTGTTAATTTCAATTCTAGCAAGCGCGTTATACGTTAGGATGTGTAAAGTTGTATTAGTTGCCCTAGGCAGAAAAGTTTGGTTTTATCAGACTTAATTGAAGTAGAAAAAGTGCGAGAGAAAATTATATTAAGATGAATGATTAAGCCGGTGAATCCGCTATTGCTCTATATGAAAAGTCTCACTCTCTTTACCCTCAATTACTACTCAATCTTTACGATAAATTAACTAAGTGGTTTTGATCAATCTCTTGACTCAAAACCCTTTCCTACGTTAACTATAACCCTATTAATCTCTTAACTAGATTGAATAACCGTGGAAGCGATGTTGGAACGTTAATTCATATATCATAACTCTCAATTTCCTATCTCTAGGTTCCTAGTGTTGAGTTAAACAAAATTACTATATCAGGATTTAAAGCTAGGGCTAGTAGTCATTCAATTCCTAAGATCAATTCATGTGATTGCAAGAAGCTAGGGCTAGTAGTCATACAAAACAATAACATTGAAAAGCAATAAACACAAGTAATTCTGAATAAAGACTGAATAACATTGATTATAGAGAGAGTTCAACTACAAAATCATATATTACAATAGTTTCATCATGGCTTAATCAAACTAAAAGTTTAGCTACTCATAACTAAACAATCATAAGCATAAACAAGGGAAAACATACATAAATCTAACCAACGAAGAGTTGGTATGAGATTCAGAGCTTGTTCCTTGGTCTCCTGTCGTCCACTATGCTCAAAATCGCAATAATAATCAGTACCCTAACCTTTGCTAGCAGCTGGCTATTTATAGAAAGAATTTAGGGTTTCAGAAAAAGCCCATCATCGTGCCACGTTACGGGTTGGTCGTGGCATGATGGCTCATTAATCCTACGTGGCAGCAGACAAAACCTAGCATCGTGGCACGTTGCATATTGCTTCGTGCCACGAAATTTCCAGAAGCTGATCCTTTGTCCCACGCTCTTCAATCGTGCCACGAAGGTCTTCAACGTGGCACGATGCTTCATACTTGGGCAATTTTCCTTGTTTTCTCAAAGTTTCTTCTCTTGAGCTCTTGTTCCTGTTTTGGTTTAATTTCACCATGAATTCCATGTAGTTGACTCTCTAAATGCTATTATAAAGGCATAAATGCGACTAAAAACTAATGTTGATGTACCGTCATCAGATATCTCTTTTGTAAAGTTACTCATCATTATAGTGAAACGGATGGCTGCTCTCTCCCCCAAACTAGGTCAATTTGGACCGAACTGGGTCAACAAATTCTTTTCTGTTCTCTCTTCTTTTCTCTCGCTGTTTTCTACTTTTGTTTGTGATTATAACTGTGATCCACTTGTATTGGTTGCTTGATTATCCCTTTTGCTCCACACATCAAGTTTGTTATTGGTGTGTTTTCTCATCGAATTCACAACAATTTCCATTCTTGAACTTTCCTTTCTTCTATGAATACTTATCATATCCATCTTTCTTGGTGAATTGAGCTTGCAAGGCTTGCTGTGTTGTTCTTTTTGAACCTCTTTCAATCACTAACATCTCACGAGCTTCAATAGATGATTGAAGTTCTTCAATCTTCATTGTCTTAACATCCTTAGCTTCTTGTATGGCCACAACAATGAAATTAAATTTTGAAGTCGGGGATCTCATGATCTTACCCACTTCTTCTCTGAATAGATGATTGAAGTTCTTCAATCTTCATTGTCTTAACATCCTTAAGGGTTAATCATATCCAATAGGCCCAGGGGTGTCATCTGGTGCACTGATTCCCCTCCTGCTATCTTGGTGTCTTGCCTTTGTAATACTGTTAGGGTTTGAGTTGGCGTGATTTGCAGGAATTTTTTTTCTGTTTCAAGAGCAATGTTTGATTTGAGATAGCTTTTTCATTGCATTTTGGACTAATAGGATATTGCTAGTTGTGGCCTATTTATGGAACAATTGCAGATCATGTGTGCAATTGGCATTTGATACGGCCTGGTGATCATATAAAGACAGAATATTAGTGGCATAAATTAATGTCAACAAGTTTGAGAATTGTTCTCTGCTGTTCACCCAGGGTGTTGCTATATTTTTTCTTGACTGCAATATAGCATGTCAGCACTTGGTTAATGGCATTTGGATGAACCTGAGTTTAGTTAATGCTGATCAGTGATCTAGGACTCAAATTAATTAATCTTCTATTATTAATCTATTATATATGATAAAACTCTTTCAACAAAACCACTCATTCTGCAAAATCAGGGCTGCTCAATATTTAACTATTATTCCAATGGACATATTGACTGCCCACCATCAGAAAATTAGGTCATTTGCCAATTGTAAAAGCCCTTCTTGTGAGTGGTCATCAGTGGAGTGGTGCTTGATAGTGGAAATGCAATGAATATACTTTTTAACATTATATATTTTTCTATTGGCCATCTTGATTCATAGAACTGATTAATTAATGAATGTGCTTGTCCTCCTCCTGATGAAGTTGGTGCTTAATTCCAATTGTTCAGTTTTATTAAATTAGAGCATACGGTATTAATATCAGAGAAAAGTTTCAACACATGGAAAGAGTAGTATCTGTCACAGTATAACCCTTTCTAACTTTGTCAGCTCAGATTATCAAAACCCTAATTTATTCTCCTTCATCTACTAAAGAGCATACGGTACATTAGATGTATGATTCATGATTTTCACATCTTTTTCGTTTTTTATTTTGTGATTTCGTCGTCTTAGTGCGACGTTGGTTTGTTCGTCGTCTTTGTGCGGCTTTGTTTGTCTTTCTTGTTTCGTTCAAGTATTTGTTCGTTCAGATTGTCATATTAGCTTCGATCCAGTGCAGATCCAATCAATAACTTTGGCGTCGTACGTCCACGTTGCAAATCCAGAGGCATGCGTATCACGCAGACTTGAATATAGTCATATGTAGTCTTTTATACTTTGCTGTTTTATGTTATTGATACGGATGATGTGAGTTTGTTCATATATTCATCCTTCTTTTTGTTTTTAATGAATTTACATTGTATCGATATATTAATTAAAGAAAGTAAAGAAGATATATTTATTTGGGTTGAATTTTTCCATCCATTTTTACTCTTTATTTACATTATTTTATTTACCGTCATATCCTTTTTATCTGCACCAATATTATATACATAAAAGATTCTAGTTGCTAAAATGAACCTTCATAAAATGAAATGGATATTGTAGCAAATAAATTTTGTGAATTGGAAAGAAAAAGAAACTGATTGTTGAATTATAAAGCAACTCGATCCTTTTGCTAATTTGCATCTAATGTACCGTAAAATTAGTCCATATATAATATCACCTTAAAAAAAAGTCCATGAATTGGACAAAACTTATGAACAATTTCTTAAGTGTTTTTCGTACAGTTCTTACCTAAAAATATTAATAACAAACTTAAAAAAAAAATTATGGAATTGACAAAATCATGATGAATTTAGTTATAAACCATACAAAAAACACCTAAAAAATCGTACCTAAGTTTTCTCCTTATATTATTTACTATCAAATTAGTCCTTAAAAATTAACAGATGAACCAAGCCTTCATTCAAAATCGAATTTCCTTTTGTCTGTTTGCAAATTTCTATGGTATAATTGCCCGACCCCTACAATTTCATGGGGCGTATTAGTGAATGGCTCAAATTTTATTTGTGCTTATCAATTCAAATCTCTGTTAGTTCTTAAGTCAGTGCTTTGGAGAAACAATTTAAGTATAATATTTTTTTTTAAATAAACTTATAAAAACTAATGGAAAGACGGGCAACCACGTGCCCGTTTTATCACCTTTTTATTACGTTAACGGGTATAAATTATGAACAACTTTTATATGAGATTTTGATTTTAGCTAAAATTATAAGTGTAGATATTTATCAATTTTAAATTGTAACAAGCTCAACAAATCATGTTTATCTTTTTCAATGACATCGATAATATAGAAAATATAATATAAATTCTTATTTTTTTAATAACATCAACAATATAACATTGTTATATAAAAATTTGTTTAATGGTATAATTGGAAAATTAAAAACCAGCCCATAATCTTCTATTCCTTTTTATTACTATTATCGGAAAGATGGGGATTAACATGTCCGCTTATCCGCATTCCATCTGCTGCTTAATCGTCTACCTATCCTCATTTCGTTGGGCTAATTGAGCTAACTCATGAACAACCCTATTAACTTGCCTCCTATTAAACTCAACATTAGAGTTTGAAAATCTACTTTGAAACAACTGTCTACATACAAGCATCTATAGTACATCTAAATTAACTACTATCTTCTACACCTGTCCTAAAAGCATCCACAACCTTTTTAGAGTTTAAAGCAAAATCTACATTATCAAATTGAAGGTATGTCTAATCCAAATCCGTATGATTACCAACTGCTTTCCCTATGTCAACATCACAAAGAGGAGAGAATCAAGATGTTTTTGCAAGAACAAAGTCCCATGTGTCATCACAGATACAAAGCCCGATCGACTCTTTTAATACTAGACTAAACCCTTCAAGTTTTCTTGTATTTGTTTTCAGCGATTGCCATGCGGCATCATTATGATTTAGGTTTCTGTTTTGATTATATCTTGCAATTGTTTTATCTTGTGTGCTATATGCCCCAAGCATCATATGCTTCCGTTCAATATTGCTATTTTAATAGCTTTTTGGTTGAAAGAAAAAGGAAATTGGTTTATACTTCGTATTTTGCAGAATTGATATTGTTTTGCCCCCTTCTTTTGCTGCTGGTTTCCATTTTACATATGGGCTGCCGTTTGGTCTCAATTCAACACGAATGGAGCTTTAGTTTGATATTTGTGCCATACAGAAATCTTCTTCGAATATATGAAGTAATTAATTCATGGTTTAGATGCTAATTGCTTGTGAAATAAGAAAACTAGTGTAGTCCTAGATTGGTAACTTGTGAGACAAGTTAGTTAAGTCTGTTAGGTTTGTTGAGAATTTTCAAATAAAAAGGAAGAAACAAATCACAAATTGATTTAAATAAACATGTAACCGATTCTCTAATAAAAAGGAAGAAACAAATCACAAAAAGATAATGAATTGCATCTATCACAATATATCTATTCTTCTATATATAACAATATATCAAGGGATGCACATTTTTTAGACTAGACTTTTTCTTCCATTTTACCCTTCATTTAAACTGTTTTATCATTTTTATCATATCATTTAAATTATCAATAAAAAAAATTGTTAAATCTCATTCAAACAGGAACAATCCACGTTAGAAACTATAGAGGACATCATAAACAAAAACCTTATTTTGAGATTATATAAACATTATTTCTTCTAATTTTACAATTCACTTATTTTTCTTTTTAACTAGTTTGTGGTTCCTTGCCAATAAGAGCGGAAAGACAGAAACGTTGGTGCCTGTCTTGACACTATTGATTAAATAAACAAAGCTTTCAAGCTATTACTCATATTTCTCTTTTCAGTTGCATCGATATTCAACAAACTTCACCATTACCATAATCATTAACAAGTGTCCCAACAAATTAATATAACATTTCCCAGTTCGATTCAACCTTCAAGATAAACAATAGTGAATGGAAGCACAATATCAAATCAATTCCCAGCAAACCTACCAATTTTCCGAGGAGAAAACTACCATATATGGTATGCGCAAAATGAAAGTCATATTTAGATTTCAAGATGTTCTTGAAATTGTGAATGATGACATACCCTGCATTGGAGAACAATGCCACTAATACGTAAATGGCAACACATCATGAACACAAAAACAAAGATGAGAAAAGTCTATTCTTGATTCCTCAATGTGCGTATTCGAATATCTTTGAGAAGATTGTTGAAGAGGATACAACAAAGGATGCATAGGACACACTAAAATTATACTTTTTAAGACTTGGTCCCCCCGATTTATAAAACCTGGCTCCGCCCCTGATTTTGGTTATAATATTAAAATCATGCATTGTTAGTAGGCATCCATCTTGACACTCGGAAATAAGAATAAGAGAATGTGGAGCAACATTAATTTAAAAATATTATTGATCAATACTTTAAAGCTTCATCAGAGGCTATATATAGTGCCCTTGGTGATAGGGGCACTCAGGATCATTCAAAAAATGGAATATCGAAACTATTATTTGAGCTTCTTATTGGCTTTATGTCTTTCATGTCCTCACTCTCTTTCGTTTGCTTACAAAGCTGTGAATCTAGGAAACTGGCTTGTTGCCGAGGGATGGATGGAACCCTCTCGCTTTGACGGAATTGTCAACAAAGATCTCTTGGTATCATTCCCATATAATTTATATACATATTTCTCTAGTTATATTTTAAAAAGAATCATTTTATGTGTTTCATTCTTCTTATATTATATTAAATTTTATTTTCACCACCAAAACTATTATTTGCAACAACCATTTGATTATAGTATATGCTAAAATTTATATCTTTTCTATAAAAAAGTAGACAGACAAACACGTCAGTTACCGTCTTTATTATTAACAAATATTTTCAAAAATATATACGTACTAGAGAATGAATAAACATGTTAAGAGCTCAGTTGGTAGGGACAATGCATAATATATGCAAGGCCCAGGGTTCAAACCTCGGCCATCACAAAAAAATGTTAAAGTACTCAAGGGAAAATGATGACAGGTGGCGTTTACCTCGTTCAAGATACAAATTCTCCCACCACGGCCAATTGATTTTTTACTACGAGCTGGTTGTTACCTCTGACACCCCACTTATTCACTTTAAAAAAGTGAATTCTAGCCATTAGACTATTGACAAAAAAACGGCCAATTTTATTCATCATTGTCTAGTTTAATTTTAAGCCAA
The DNA here is from genome assembly GCF_051527215.1 of Medicago sativa. NCBI lineage: Eukaryota > Viridiplantae > Streptophyta > Magnoliopsida > Fabales > Fabaceae > Medicago > Medicago sativa. The sequence continues at coordinate 6,308,816 of NC_140751.1, read as the reverse complement.
ATATGGAAATAGACCAAGCTGATGAACTTATAATGGATAAGTGATAAGTTAGTTTAAAGCTGATAGCAGATAAATTAGCTGATTAAATTTGTAATGCTTGATAAAATTGGTGGTTGAACTAGTTTTTTTTTTTTTTTTGTGGTTCCCGAGGTTTGAACCCCAAACCTTGCATATTTTATGCATTGTCCATATCAACTGAGCTAAGCTCACGAGGACGGTGGTTGAACTAGTTTATAAATATGAAATGATATAAAAATCATATATTTAATTAATATATTGTTTTAATTTAGATTGTAAGGGTTGAATTGAAATAAATAATGATAAGTTATAAACCACTTGAATTTAACTTATAAAAAATGCTAAAAACCTTATAAACTTTTAAAAGAAAGTAGATATTTAATGATCTCCCATATTTTTTATAGTCTGTTGGACAAAAAGTTTGCCCATGGGTTTAGTGAGAGACAAAATTCTTGTTTTGATATATGTTTTGTTTAGCCCCATGGCCGGTATGTAAAAAAAAAATATTATGTCTAGTCACATGTTTTTTAGCAAATCAAATTCGTCATATTAAATTTTGATATTTGATGATTTTAGGATGGAACTCAAGTACAATTCATGTCAAGAAAGTTCCAGACATATCTTTGCGCTGAAAATGGGGGAGGAACTACTATTGTAGCCGACCGTAGTTCACCTTCTGGTTGGGAAACATTTAGGGTAAGTAATGTATATATCTAGGAAATTTAGAAATCTTGTCTTGATTACACTTGGTAAGTTAAGCTCTAATTTTTGGCTCATTTGCAGCTTTGGAGAGTCAATGACTCATCCTTCAATTTTAGGGTGTTCAACAAAAAATTTGTGGGGTTAAATAATATAGGAGGAGGCAACACAATTGTATCCTTTTCAGATTCACCTAGCAACCTAGAAACATTTCAGATTATAAGGAACAATGATGATCCCCTCAAAATTCGAATCAAATCATCAAATGGTCTATTTTTGCAGGTACTCATTAGTCCATCCTCAAGCTAATCAATTTAAATCATTTAAATCAAATCATGTAATCTAAATAAGTTCTCTACTTCTAAACCAATCATAAGAGACCAAATTCTTTAAAATCAAGTTACTAATATAGATATTAGAGACTTTGAAAAAATGACATTGGTCTCATATTTTGGCACTATATTAGAGAAAGAATTGGACAAATTTCATGTATTTTTTGTGATCTAATTTTCTATAAAACTTTTTGGTTGGATTATGATAAGTGTTTAAAAGTGATATATTTCGCATAGGAGTTTAGGCGTTTTAGTGACTTGTTTTGCAAGATTCTCTATGGAAAACTCCAAATATTGTGTTAATATGTCATTTATGCTTTTGAGCCTTAGTCTACCCTTTTTGTGCAGGAAATTACAAGCAAGGAGCAAGAAATGTCAAAGTTCAAAGAAGCTACGCCATTAGCGTGTCCTACGCTATTGGCGTGATGAAAAAATGCCAAAGGTCAGAGGGATACGCCATTAGCGCACCTGGGGCGTGGATCTGGAGCACTCTTGAAGAGTACGCTAATAGCGTATTCTGAGCTATTAGCGTACAATGTCCAGAGAGCTACGCTATATGCGTACCTGGAGCGTGGAAGCAGAAGCTGGGTTTGAAGAGCTACGCTATTAGCGTATTTCACGCTATTAGCGTAAATGCTCCAGAGAGCCACGCTATTAGCGTGGCTGGAGCGTAGCAGCAGGGCAAGAACAACGTGGCAGGCTCCCATTGGCCAAATTATAGGCCGCCTTACCACGCTATTAGCGTGAGTTGCGCTATTAGCGCAGGTGCAAAAACACAGGCCATTTAAATAGCATTTTTACCTCTCTTTTAGGTATTCACTATTCCATTGAAACATTTTATACATTTCTAGAGAGAGGTTAGAGCTATTTCATAGAGAGAAACACAAAGCAAGTGATTAAAGAGTAGATTCAACCCTAGATTCATTGAGACATCAAGGATCTTGGCATGGAATCTTCATCTTTCCTTCATTCCTTGCATTAGTTTACATGTCTATATGTAACTAACCTTCTTTGTAGTATTGAGGTAACAATCAAGCTATTATGTAATCTTTTGATCTTTTAATATATATGGTTCTAGCTATATGATTCAATATTGTTGTTATTCTTGCTTTTAATGCTTTCAAAGAGATTCAAGATGTTTTGGACACAAACCCTTGAATCTAGAACTAGAATAACAATCTATCTTATGTTATATCACTCTTGACAAGTTTGTAAACCTTTGATAATTACTTTTAATCAAGCTTTTAATGCTTTCGGATACTTAATCAGGCTGGACACGGTCGATTAAGTCATCCGATCGACTTTGTTATCGTTTAAGGAATTTGTACACGAATGTTTAAACGCTAACTTGGAAATAACGATGTCGCTTTGGACACGAAGGATATTGTAGAAATGATTGTAATAATATTGGTTATAAAGCTAGAGTCTGTTAATCGATCGAGAGATTGCTGCTGTTATGCTTGCTCGTTATCTTATACCGCAAGCGAAATAGTTCAATCCCCTCTCGTTTTTACTTAAATGTCAAATATGGATATAGTGTTACACACAAACAAATTATATCCAAACCCTTAATGTGAACGATTGTGTAAATGCTTATGATTAACGTAACTCCCTGTGGAAACGATCCTATATATACTCACGTGTACATAGTTATATGACGTGTAGGAAAAATCTTACATCAAAATGGCGCCGTTGCCGGGGAGTAACGGAAATTTTTATCATAAGTATCGAAACAATTTTGTCATGTTAAGTCAATTTTGCACAAAATTCTTTCATGCATATACTTATACACATATATCATTCATTATTTTTTATGCTAACCACCTGGTATAGTCTTGGTGAACTTTGTTTATGCGAGGTACCGTTGATAAAGAAGACCTACAATTTGATCCTGAAATTGAGAAAACTGCTAGGTTACTTAGAAAGCAAGCAAAGGAAGCTAGGAGATTAGCCAGGCTGGCTCAGCCGAAATCTTTACTTTTTATTCCTTCTCCGTCAGGTTCGGTGCATACTATATCACTAGGTGATTCTTCATCACATTCTTCTGCACATTCATCTCCGAGGAGTGATCCAGAAGTAGTCATGGCTAATGAAGATGAGAATGCTCTACCTATGTGGGTTAGTCCGAGGAGGCTAGCTAATCTTGGCAACCGTAATGCCAAATCTTTTGAGCTGAAGTCGGGGTTGATTAACTTGATTACTCATAACCAGTTTACCGGTATGGATCATGAGGATCCATATAAACATCTTACCAACTTCTATGTTACCGCCGGTACACTTGGTATGAAAGAAGATGAGGAAGAGGGTGTGTTTGTGCAATTGTTTCCTCATTCTTTGATCGGGAAGGCTAAGGAGTGGTATCTTGATCAACCAACTTATTTGATGGAAAATTGGGGTGAGCTAGAGAAAGCATTTCAAGAAAGGTTCTTTCCGGAGGATAGGCATCTTGAGGCTAAAACTTCAATTACAACTTTTGCTCAAGGCCAAAGTGAGACTCTTTGTGAAGCTTGGGAGCGCTATAAATCATTGCTAAGGAATTGTCCAAAGCATGGTTTTGATAGCCAAATGCAACTATATCTTTTTCGTCAAGGGCTTCAAGACATGTCCAAGACGATGCTAGATGCAAGTGCTGGAGGTTCTATTGCTTTGAAAAACCCAGCTGAAGCTGTCAAAATCATTAACCAAATGGCGCTCAACACAAGAAAATCTTCTCACAATCGGAATCCTAATCAAAGGAAAGCCGGTATTCTTGAGCTTGAAGCAAATGATGCGGTCTTAGCTCAAAATAAGCTTCTCACTCAACAATTAGAAGCTATGCAAAAGGAGATGAAAGCTATGCCTAAACAAATTCTTGAATCTCTCAAGCAAGAAGGAGGAACCGCTCAAGTCTATACTTGTGGACTTTGTACGGGGGATCATCCCACCGGCTATTGTCCCGAGCCCGGTTCTTTTGAAGGGGAAGAGGTCAACTATGTGGGAAACCAACAAAGGCCTAACCAACCACAACAAGCCGGAACCTCACAACAAAATCCGGGTACTTCCAACTTCCAAGGAAGGTATCCGGCCAACCAAAACCAACAAAGACCTTGGAGAACACCGTACAACAATAACTATCAATATCCACCATCAAACTACTACCAACAACCTTACCAACAACCATTCAATAATCAATACCAAAATCCACCACCAAATAACCCCCAACAACCGAATAATTCCCAAAGCACCGAGGAGGTCTTGAAACAATTCATGCAAGTGTCCATGGCTAACCAGAAAAACACCGACGCGTCCATCAAAGGCCTTGAAACGCAAGTTGGTCAGTTAGCTCAACAAATGGCTCAAGGTCCTCCGCAAGGTGGAGCTTTCACCGCTAACACTCAACCAAATCCTAAGGAGCACAACAAGGCATAGCAGTCAAAAGCTATAGCTACAAGGAGTGGGAGAGTAGTAGGTATAGGGGTAGGTGATGATATTGTTGTTGAAGAAAAGGATGATGAAGTTGTCAATGAGGAGGACAAAGAGGAGTTCGAGGAGGATAGTGTAGAGATAGAGGAGGAAGTGTATATAAAGAATAAAGAAGCATTAGTTGAAAAAGAAAAAAATCAAAAAAGAGATCTAGAGTTACAAGAGGAGATGGAGAGGAAGAATAAAGATGTGGGGAGAGATAAAGGGAAGAAACAAGTAGTTGAGAAGCAAGTGGTGGCTCAACGCTTACCATACCCACATGCTCCATCGAAGAAAGACAAAGAGCGGCAATACGCAAGGTTTCTTGAACTCTTCAAGAAGTTGTAAATTGATATACCATTCTCGGAAGCCTTGGAGCAAATGCCGGTCTATGCAAAGTTCATGAAAGATATCCTTTCCAAGAAAAGAAGAATCAACGATGAAGAGACGATCCAAATCGATGCCAATTGTAGTGCTATTATTCAAAGAACAATGCCAAAGAAAGAGCAAGATCCGGGAAGAGTCACTCTACCGGTAGCTATTGGCACAACACATGTAGGTAAAGCACTACTTGATCTTGGATCAAGCATCAATCTCATGCCTTTGTCCGTTGCCAAAAGAGTTGGTGACCTTTGTATAAAGCGGACTAGGATGATGTTGCAATTGGCCGACAAATCCTTTGCAAAACCACTAGGTATGGCCGAAGATGTTCTTGTAAAAGTGGACAAATTTATTTTTCCGGCTGATTTTGTGGTTATGGATGTCGAAGAAGATGAGGATGTGCCTATCTTAATGGGAAGGAATTTCATGCAAACGGCTCGGATGATGATTGATCTTGATGATAATATCATGAAGGTCAAGGTAAATGATGAAGAGGTTACCTTCAACATCCGAGAAGCTTTGAAGTACTCGAAAGACAAGGGTGCATGTTTCAAAATGGATGCAACCGAAGAAGTCATCTTGACTACTCGGAAGCAAATGCACAATAGAACACCCCTTGAGAGTGCTTTGGTGGACGCACTCAATGCTATTGATGAAGACGAAGCAAGTGCCATTGAAGAGTGTTTAAAGGAGCTAGATTCCTTGAAGGAGGTTCTTCCTAATCAAGCCATACTTGAAGATTTGAAAGAAGAATCCAAGGAAGAAGCCAAAGTTGATGACACCAAGGTAGAATTAAAAGTTTTACCATCTAATTTGAAATATGTTTTTCTTGAGAAAGATGGTACAAAACCGGTGATCATTAGTAGCTCCTTGTCCATCGATGAAGAAACAAAGTTGGTAGAGGTTCTCAAGGCCAACAAGGAAGCAATAGGGTGGAAGCTATCCGACTTGAAAGGGATAAGTCCATCTTATTGTATGCACAAGATCATGATGGAAGAAAACTTTAAACCGGTAGCACAACCGCAACGCCGCTTGAATCCAAACATGAAAGAGGTGGTGCGAAAGGAAGTAGTGAAGTTGCTTGAAGCCGGCATGATCTATCCTATCTCGGATAGTGCTTGGGTAAGCCCGGTTCAAGTAGTTCCCAAGAAAGGAGGAATGACGGTGATCACTAATGATAAAGATGAGTTGATCCCAACTAGAACCGTCACCGGATGGAGGATGTGTATAGATTATAGAAGACTCAATCAAGCAACAAGGAAGGATCACTTTCCCTTGCCCTTCATGGACCAAATGCTTGAAAGACTCTCCGGTCAATCCTTTTATTGCTTCCTAGATGGTTACTCCGGTTACAATCAAATCGCCATGAACCCAGATGATCACGAGAAGACGGCTTTCACTTGCCCCTTTGGTATTTTTGCTTATCGAAGAATGCCATTTGGCTTGTGTAATGCACCCGCAACTTTTCAACGGTGTGTTCAAGCAATCTTCTCCAAACTTATTGGAAAATGCATGGAGGTGTTCATGGATGATTTCTCAGTTTTCGGTTCGTCATTTGATACGTGTTTGAATAGCTTGGATACCGTGCTGAAGCGGTGTATTGAAACTAGCTTGGTGCTCAATTGGGAGAAATGTCACTTCATGGTTACCGAGGGTATTGTCCTTGGTCATAAGATTTCTGCTAAGGGTATCGAGGTAGACCAAGCAAAGGTCGATGTCATAGGAAAGCTTCCTCCACCGGTAAATGTCAAAGGTGTGCGGAGTTTTCTTGGTCATGCCGGTTTCTACCGGAGGTTCATCAAAGACTTCTCAAAGATTGCAAAGCCTATGAGCAACTTGCTCAACAAAGATAAGTCTTTTGTTTTTGATAATGAATGTCTTGATGCATTTGAATCTTTAAAAGAAAAGTTGACCACCGCACCAATAATCATTGCTCCTAATTGGGATTTAAATTTTGAATTAATGTGTGATGCAAGTGATTATGCTGTTGGTGCGGTCTTGGGTCAACGTAAGGACAAAATTTTTCATGCTATTCACTATGCAAGTAAGGTTTTAAATGAGGCACAAATCAATTATGCCACAACTGAAAAAGAGTTACTTGCAATAGTTTATGCAATGGAGAAATTTCGTTCTTACTTTGTAGGTTCCAAAATTGTTGTTTATACTGACCATGCAGCTATCAAGTATCTCCTTACTAAGTCCGACTCAAAGCCTAGACTCATCCGGTGGATGTTGTTGCTTCAAGAGTTTGACTTAGAGATCAAGGATAAGAAAGGCACGGAGAATCTTGTAGCTGATCACCTTTCAAGGTTGACAAACAATGAGGTAACCAAGAATGAACCGGAGGTTCGTGAAGAATTTCCAGATGAACGGTTGCTAGCAATCAATGTGAGACCGTGGTTTGCCGACATGGTGAACTACAAAGCAACCGGGTTCATTCCGGAAGATTTTGAATGGCAACAACGCAAGAAGTTCCTTCATGATGCTAACCACTTTGTGTGGGATGAGCCTTATTTGTTCAAAATTGGAGCGGACAATCTCTTGCGTAGGTGTGTGGATGATGAAGAGGCAAAGAAGATCCTATGGCAATGTCATAATTCGCCCTATGGAGGTCACTTCAACGGGGAGAGAACAGCCGCAAAGGTACTTCAATCCGGGTTCTATTGGCCAACTCTATTCAAAGATGCCAACTTACATTGCAAGCATTGTGATGAATGCCAAAGAACCGGATCAATGTCAAAAAGAAATGAGATGCCTCTACAACTCATCCTTGAAGTGGAAGTGTTCGATTGTTGGGGTATAGATTTTGTTGGCCCTTTCCCTTCATCATATTCAAATGAGTACATCTTGGTCGCTGTTGATTATGTGTCAAAGTGGGTGGAAGCCGTAGCATCGCCTAAAGCCGATAGCAAGACGGTGGTGAAGTTCCTAAAGAAGAATATTTTCACCCGGTTTGGTACACCAAGAGTGCTTATTAGTGATGGAGGATCACACTTTTGCAACGCACAACTTGCCAAGGCCCTAGATCATTATGGAGTCAAGCACAAAGTAGCATCACCGTATCATCCGCAAACGAATGGACAAGCCGAAGTTTCTAACCGGGAGGTCAAACGCATACTTGAGAAGACGGTCTCTACATCTCGGAAGGATTGGTCGGCTAAACTTGATGAAGCTTTGTGGGCATATAGGACTGCATACAAGTCTCCTATAGGCCTCACTCCTTTCCAAATGGTTTATGGCAAATCTTGTCATTTACCGGTCGAGCTCGAACATAAAGCCTTTTGGGCATTGAAGTTCCTAAACTTCGATCAAGAGAAAGCCAGTGAAAGAAGAAAAGTTCAAATGCATGAGCTTGAAGAATTGAGAAATCAAGCTTATGAATCTTCAAAGCTCTACAAAGAAAGGACCAAGAAGTATCATGACAAGAAGATCACTCTGAGACAATTCATGCCGGGACAAATGGTATTACTTTTCAATTCAAGACTGAGGTTGTTTCCGGGCAAATTGAAGTCTAAGTGGTCCGGACCTTTCATGGTTAAAGAGGTCAAACCGTACGGAGCTGTGGAACTTGAGGACCCAGTCACCAAAGCCAACTGGACTGTTAATGGGCAAAGGCTTAAGCCCTACTTCGGTGGTGAAATTGATCGGTGTTTGACGACGATTTCACTAATCGAGCCATGATTTCTTCAAAATGCGTCAAGCTAAGGACGTAAAACAAGCTCTTGCTGGGAGGCACACCCAGTTTTGTAAGTATTTTTATGGTTATTGCATATAGTAGTAGTACATATACATTTACAGCAGAAATGAAAGACTTTGAAAAACTGATCCTGAAGCCTCACGCCAATAGCGAAATTTGCGCTATTAGCGTGAGAGCTCCAGAGAGCCACGCTATTAGCGTGAGTTTGGCGTGGGAGAAAATTTTTTTGTGGGCCCAGGGGATTAACTCCCCATAACTTCCCACAACCCACTCCTCTTATTCCTTTTACGGTTTCATTCTTCCCTTTCTCACTCTCACACACAAAAACTTCTCTCACTCACACACTAACCCTAAAAATCAAAACCCTTTTCTTTTGGGTCAATTGGTTCCAAGCATTCATCTTTGCATCATTCATTCTATTGCTTGCATCCAATCACTGCACTAACAGGTTTGATTCTCTTCCTATCTTTGTTCTTAAATTTGAAAAAAAACCATGTTTTTGACATGATTAGAGATGGTTAGGTTAGGGTTAGAGTTTTGATTTGTGAATAGAGATTGTTCTTTAATGATAATAGTTGGAAAAGGAACAATAATCATAACCCACATGCAACAAACATTCATCTTTTGATTTTGACCCATTTTGTAAATTTGAAAAACAAGGGTTTTGAATGATTTGGTGTCAATGTTGTGATTCTGATTCCTTTTCATGATTTTATTGTGTTTTAGAGACATAGGATGAAACCTAGGGTTGAAATATGCTGGGTTGTGCTGAGAAATTGCAGGAACAAAGATTTTGAAAATTTGAAAATTGCAGGAACGAAGAAGTACGCTATTAGCGAAATATACGCTAATAGCGCAACTTTTCCAGAAAAATTTCGCTAATAGCGTATCCTACGCTAATAGCGAAAGTTTCCCAGAAAAATTTCGCTATTAGCGTGACTGGCGCTATTAGCGTAGTTCTTCGTACTTGTCCAGATTTTCAAAATTTTTGATATTTTTAAATGACCAATTGTAGTTTGTGCTAATATTTTCTATGCAATATGTTGGTGTTTCCTGGTTTTGTTGCAGATGGCACCGAAAAATGTTGAAAAAACTACCGGGACTAAGCGTCCTAGAGGCAAAGGTGCCTCTTCCTCTGCTGCACCTGCAATCCCAAACCGTTTCCCCACCCCTGCCCACTCTGCCAGGTTTAAGAAGATGGCACAGTACAAAACCTGGCACGAGAAAACTTTTGACATTCATCCTAGTGGTGAGCATTCTGATATGCTCCACATTTTCACTGGTCGCAAATGGACCAAACTCCTCGTGCCCGCAACCGAGATTAACACCGACCTAATCAGGGAGTTCTATTGTAATGCTGTCCCTGATGCCTCACCCGCTACCTTTGCTGAGACTTTCTCTTGGACTTCTTACGTCCGAGGAAAGCAAATCCCTTTTGATAGGGATGCAATCAATGATTTCCTTGAAAATGCTTTAAACCTTGAGCCATCTGAGGACCCCACAATGCCCACCTTGTGTACCTATGCTAAGAGAAACGCTCAAGGAAATTGGAAATATCAGCAAATTGAGCGTGATATAATGAACAAGGGTAGGCTATTTGTCAAAAATGACAAGGGAGAGATTAGGCATGCACTTACCAAGGAGATGACAGCTACTGCCCGCTTAATTTTCCAATTCCTTGTCCACAATGCCCTTCCAAGAGCCCATACTTCCGATGCCCCAAAAGCCGTTCTACCACTCATCTGGTGCATTATGAAAGAAGTGCATGTTGATATTGCTCGCATCATTGCTAATGAGATGAAGGCTGTGGCTTTGAAAGTAGCCACTGGTGCTAAGAAGGTGGCTTTGTTCTACCCGGGTTTGATTATGGGATTGCTGAAGGCTTATGGAGTGCCTATTTCTGGACCCTATGATGAAGATATTGAAGGGGTCATTACTGACACTCATATTCGCACCTGGGAGAAAACAGAGCAAAGGGCAGCCCAATACCATTTCTCTGATGATGAAGGTGGCCCATCTGAGGCTGCTGGTTCTTTTGACTTTTCAGGTTTGCAGACCTTTATGCTGGAGCAGCAGATGCATAACCAGTACGTGAGGGACCAGAACAGCTTCTTAATGGACCAGAATGAGGCAATTTGGAGGAGCAACATGGGCATACACCAGGACCTCTACAATGCTCACATGCATCCGGGAAATGCTGAGTACCCGGTTATGACTCCTGAGCAGTACCAGGCTTATGTTCATTGGCCTGAGGGCAGGCCAAATCCTTATGTGGGGGTGGCTGATGCTGTTGATGATGAGGCGACACCTGATGATGCTGGAGTCGTGGGTGATGATGATGATGTGTACCAGGATCTTGATATGGATGATGCTGGAGAGGATGATCAGTGAACTTGAGTTTTTAGTGATGTTTTTCTTTTTGCTTTATAACTCTTCGTTTTTATTTCATGTTGGAACATCTGTTTATTTTGGTTGTATTTTGTACTCTTCAAGCACTGTGGTTTTTAGTGCTTGATTTGTTACTTTGTTACTTTGTTACTTTGTTACTTTATATTTGGTTTAATAACTTAGCTTTTTAGTTTAATAACTTATGCTTTGGATGAAATTTTTGTTACATCTTGCTTGTGTCTCTCAAAAGAAAATTGCTCATGAACAATAAATCTTAAAGTGCTCCATGGAGCCATGTTTGAGCAAAAGCAGGTGAGTGATAATGATATTACTTGTGATAAAGCGTAAGGCCAAGGTATTGGTTTTCTTTTATTCTAGGTTTTTAATAAGAATTTGAAACTTGTACTTTGCACAAAATATATATCATTTAATTCTTTTCATAGACATAAATATTTTTGAACCACTTAGTACTTAACATAAATGTGAGGTAGCTTTAATCTGTTGTATATATGCTGGAGACCAATAATCACCGTCTAACTTGTTTTAGTTATGTTAAATCTGATAATTATTTTGAATTGTTTGAAAGCATGGAAAGGATCAAGGCACTTTTTGAATTGAGAGTAACCTACTTGACCACATAAAGCCTACCTGTGAGAAGAGCGAGTATCTGATACCCCAATCCGAGCCTAATGAATCAAGTCCTCAAACATGAACTGTCAATATTCATAAGCACAATGCTTGTTGAATTTGCCTGAAATTTTTCAAAAATCCAGTTCATGGTTGAATCTTATAGGACTTTGATATTTTTACTTTGTTGAACCCTTAACCTTTTTGTACTTTGTCCCTTGCCTTAGGATAGGGGAACATTCAATTAGAGTTTTTGTTGTATTCAAGTTGGGGAGAAAAAGGAGGCATTATATGTTAAGTTCTGGTGAAGTTGTAAAATAACCTGACAACATTGAATCAAAGAAAAAAATTGTACATTTGAAAAAGAATAGAAAAGAAAAGAAAAAGAAAGAGAAAAATCAAAAATAGAATAAGTTGTCAAGGTTATAAGTTTGATTGTTAATCACCAAAGGTTTTAATTCTTGGTAGGGAAGTATATGGATTTCAAGTTGTGATACAAAAAAATGTTCCTCTTTGACAGGCTTTCTGATCAATTGCCCCACATATGACATTTCTTTTGTAGCCCGGCCAAGTTATAACCCTTGCTAGACCTTTTGATCCATGCTTTTATGCTTTTTGAGACGATATTTGGATGGACACCTAACTTAAATAGGATGTTAGCATGATTGTTGGATGTGTGTTCATTACCTCATTCATTGTTAACATTATATTGCATTTACTTTCAAAGAAGTGTGTTAGGTGTGGTTCATAGATAGATATGTTTATGTTTTGAAGTTTGTGATGTATAGTTTGTGCTTAGGACATTTTTCGCATTCTTAGTTTGAACTTAGAGTAGCGGAGGACTTCATGCTTGTCCACGCGATCATTTTTGAATCACCATTTGTTTATTTTTGTTTTGAATTGTTTGACATCATGTTGAAAACCTTGTCCAAAGCCTTGTTAGTTTCCTTTTCAATTGATTTGTTTGAGGACAAACAAAAAGCCAAGTTGGGGAGAGTTTGATAAGTGTTTAAAAGTGATATATTTCGCATAGGAGTTTAGGCGTTTTAGTGACTTGTTTTGCAAGATTCTCTATGGAAAACTCCAAATATTGTGTTAATATGTCATTTATGCTTTTGAGCCTTAGTCTACCCTTTTTGTGCAGGAAATTACAAGCAAGGAGCAAGAAATGTCAAAGTTCAAAGAAGCTACGCCATTAGCGTGTCCTACGCTATTGGCGTGATGAAAAAATGCCAAAGGTCAGAGGGATACGCCATTAGCGCACCTGGGGCGTGGATCTGGAGCACTCTTGAAGAGTACGCTAATAGCGTATTCTGAGCTATTAGCGTACAATGTCCAGAGAGCTACGCTATATGCGTACCTGGAGCGTGGAAGCAGAAGCTGGGTTTGAAGAGCTACGCTATTAGCGTATTTCACGCTATTAGCGTAAATGCTCCAGAGAGCCACGCTATTAGCGTGGCTGGAGCGTAGCAGCAGGGCAAGAACAACGTGGCAGGCTCCCATTGGCCAAATTATAGGCCGCCTTACCACGCTATTAGCGTGAGTTGCGCTATTAGCGCAGGTGCAAAAACACAGGCCATTTAAATAGCATTTTTACCTCTCTTTTAGGTATTCACTATTCCATTGAAACATTTTATACATTTCTAGAGAGAGGTTAGAGCTATTTCATAGAGAGAAACACAAAGCAAGTGATTAAAGAGTAGATTCAACCCTAGATTCATTGAGACATCAAGGATCTTGGCATGGAATCTTCATCTTTCCTTCATTCCTTGCATTAGTTTACATGTCTATATGTAACTAACCTTCTTTGTAGTATTGAGGTAACAATCAAGCTATTATGTAATCTTTTGATCTTTTAATATATATGGTTCTAGCTATATGATTCAATATTGTTGTTATTCTTGCTTTTAATGCTTTCAAAGAGATTCAAGATGTTTTGGACACAAACCCTTGAATCTAGAACTAGAATAACAATCTATCTTATGTTATATCACTCTTGACAAGTTTGTAAACCTTTGATAATTACTTTTAATCAAGCTTTTAATGCTTTCGGATACTTAATCAGGCTGGACACGGTCGATTAAGTCATCCGATCGACTTTGTTATCGTTTAAGGAATTTGGACACGAATGTTTAAACGCTAACTTGGAAATAACGATGTCGCTTTGGACACGAAGGATATTGTAGAAATGATTGTAATAATATTGGTTATAAAGCTAGAGTCTGTTAATCGATCGAGAGATTGCTGCTGTTATGCTTGCTCGTTATCTTATACCGCAAGCGAAATAGTTCAATCCCCTCTCGTTTTTACTTAAATGTCAAATATGGATATAGTGTTACACACAAACAAATTATATCCAAACCCTTAATGTGAACGATTGTGTAAATGCTTATGATTAACGTAACTCCCTGTGGAAACGATCCTATATATACTCACGTGTACATAGTTATATGACGTGTAGGAAAAATCTTACATCAGATTATTGCACATAGCCAATTGGAGTGTGACAGTAGTGGTTTAAATTGTGTTTTTATCGTGGAGACTCATTGGTCAAAAAGATCAAACCAAGAGGCTCAGACTCTCCACCACCTATAAACACTATAGTTTTTCTTTTTCCCTGTGTAGAAATTCTTAATTCCAACATTCTTTATAATAAAGATGAGTGTTATGCACACTTTCTTTCTAACATTTACTCTCTTATTCGATGTGACTCGTGTGGGTGTCACCAATGGCGGAGCCAGAAATTTTATCTAATCTGGGCAAAATTTTGACCGCAAATTTACATGTGACATAATATATAAATAGTCATAAATTAAAATAAAAGAGGTTCGTCATTTTATCGATAAAAGTACAATTTAAAACAAGAGAGATGAAACATAACCTGCCAAAATAATTTGTTGGGGGTGCCAAAATAATATGTATTTTTGGTAGTGGCCGGACCTTGCAACCCCGGACCTTGCATATTTTATGCATTGTCCCAACCAACTGAGCTAAGCTCACGAGTACTGCCAAAATAATATGTAATATAAATTAAACAGTTTCATGAAAAAATAATGAGCAACATTTTTTATAGTGAAAAAATAAAGAAAAAATAATATGTAATATAAATAGTCTAGTGGTTGTTTCCTTTTGATTATAGTGTAGGGAAGCCAGTTCAATTCCCCTCAGTAACATTTTTTATGAATAAAATATAAAAATTATAGTAAAAATATTAAAAATAGGCAAGAGTAGGACTTGAACCTGCAAAAATTATTCGTTGAAAACTCAGTCACCCTTCCATTGCAACCAAGGGAATTTTGTGATATATCTATGCCTAACATCTTATACATATAGGAAATCTGGCGGATGCCATGGCTCCCATGAGTCCCCAAGGAGATCCGACCCTGAGTATAGGTTGAGCCCGGGCGTGTGCCCAGGCTAGCTGGGTGGTAAATCCGTCCCTGTATCTCACACTTTAGAAATGAATTCTACGTAATGTGGTGAGACTCATCTGAGTTTCATCCAATAAAAGAGCGAATAAACCCACTTGGGTTGGCCTAGTGGTATTGGCTTGGGACCTGGGAGTGTGCTCCTCCTCGAGGTCTCAGGTTCGATTCTCACCGGTGTCAATTTGGGTTGGCTAATCTAGCTTCTTCATGGGTTGGCTAATCTAGCTTCTTCAAAAAAAAAAAAAAAAAAAGAGCGAATATTAGAAAGAGAGTGTTTCTAACATTTTTCCTGCGAGTATTAGAAAGAGAGTGTTTCTACCTTTTTGTTATAGTGAAATATTGTTGTTTAAGTTATTAATAATTACATACAAATATTGTTCTTAATTTCAAGCACTTTAGTTATTAATCCTTGACCATATATGTGTGAAGGTTCAATCAAAGACATCAGTGATTGCAGATTATCAAGGCACAAACTGGGATGACAATGATCCATCAGTTTTTCATATGACAATTGTAAACACGTTACAAGGAGAGCACCAACTTACTAATGGTTATGGTCCAGATAGAGCCCCTCAAGTCTTAAGGGTGAGAATTTTAATAAAATTTTCATGAGAAACTATGACTTTTTTAAAAATCATTGTTGGATTTCCATATCATCTTAATTTTGAGCTTTGTTTGCTTTGCAGGACCATTGGAATTCATACATAACTGAAGATGATTTCAGATTTATGTCACAAAATGGATTAGATGCAGTGAGGATACCTGTTGGATGGTGGATAGCTCAAGATCCAAACCCACCTAAGCCTTTTGTTTGGGGAGCTTTGGCAGCACTTGACAATGCTTTCACATGGGCATAGTAAGTCTTTGAGATGTATTTAAATTTTAAATTGTAACACATAACATGTATTTAAGATGTAATTTAAAATTATAAGACTAAACTCTACCATTAAACTAACACATGATTACTAATCAAGTATACATTTGTAACTTGCAGTAGGCATGGGATGAAAGTGATTGTGGACTTGCATGCACTTGAAGGTTCTCAAAATGGTTTTGAGCATAGTGGGACAAGAGATGGATACACAGAATGGGGTGATTCATACATTCCACAGACAGTCTCTGTCATAGAGTTCTTAGCAAAAAGGTTTTGTCTCTATATGTATCTAAAGACATTGCAAAAAATACAAATTGTTCCATAAACAGTAAAAAAAAATTGAAAGAATAAATAGTAAAAAATTATTGGTTATCTTGCTATGTGTGAATAATTTTAAAATGACATGATGGAGGGAGTATATCATATAGAGAAATGATATTTGTACAACTATTTTGTGACAATTTTTTATCTCATACTCACATTATGCTTTTACTTTCTCTATCTCCCTGTAGTTTTGGTTTCCGTATCAACATTTACCTTTCTTTGTAAATTTATGATTGTCCCAAACATTATCACAGTAATAGTTGTTCAATACACACCTCTATATTACTTACATATCTCTTCCTTAAAACTTAGTTCACAAAAATAAAATTACCTACTCGAAACTGATTTCTTTATACATGAATTGAACTTGTTTACAGATATAGTAATAGAAAAAGTTTAGGAGGAATAAAACTGATGAATGAGCCACTAAGTGTCAATCAAGATAGCCTCAAGAACTATTACAAGGCAGCTTATGATGTTGTGAGGCAATACATCCCAAGTACTTATGTGATCATGTCAAATCCATTGGCCACAGATTCTAAACTTCTTCTCTCATTTGTCAAAGGGTTTGATAAAGTAGTCCTTGATGTGCATTACTACAATATGTTTTGGGACAAATTCAATGGCATGAATGTTCAACAAAATATTGACTACATAAGAAATGACAGAGCCGGGGATCTTAGTGGTTTTTCTTCGTCAAATGCTCTTAGTTTTGTAGGTAAAATAATCAAATCCTTGCCAATGTTAGTTGGTCTATATATTTCATGAAACACTCATTCATTTGATATATATAAATATATATATATATATATATATATATATATATATATTAAAATAAGAGTGATTTTAATATAAATAATGAAGAGATTATTTTTAGAGATTTATATTATATAGTATTCAATTATCTACACTTATTTTTATAATATGATTGTATTCAATTATATGCAAGTTTTTTTATAGTATTTTTATAATATGATTTTGATACATGTGTGAAATTATCTACACTTCTTTTTTATATATGAAATGAAATATATACACTACTTAAGCATAATTTTGTAAAAAAAAAAAAGTATAATTATTAAACTACAATAATAGTTAACTTTATTGATAGTTTTCTTAAGAGATTATATTATATATTTAGGATATCTAAATGATTTTACTTTTCTATTTTGGTAGGGGAATGGACGGTTGAATGGAGCATACAAGGTGCGTCTATGCAAGACTACCAAAGATATGCCCAAGCACAAATGGATGTGTATTCTCATGCAACATTTGGATGGGCTTTTTGGTCCTACAAATGTCAGAATAATCATTGGAGTCTCAAGTGGTTGATCGAAAATGGTTACATAAAGCTCTATCTCTAGATGTGAGGGGTTCTTCTTTCCCCTGCCATTGGAGTTTCAAGTGCACTTTTAAATAATTTGCGTCGAGATATGCACACTTTCAAAGATATAAGGGTTTTTGATTAGTGAAGGCGGGGAAAAGAAGTGCATATATACCTGCCATTGGAGTTTCAAGTGCACTTTTAAATAATTTGCGTCGAGATATGCACACTTTCAAAGATATAAGGGTTTTTGATTAGCGAAGGCGGGGAAAAGAAGTGCATATATATAGTTATCAATCATCATCATCATCAATCAATAAAATAATGCCGTTGAAGTTTCAAGTGCACTCATGTTTGTCAAAAAAAATAAGTGCACTCATGTTGGTTATGTAAGGCAAACTATACAAAAATAAATAAAAGGAGCTTTCTTTTAGAAATGAGTCATTGGTAATTTCATGAATGGCAGTATGTAGATCTAGTAGTGTACCCTTGACATCTGCCACTCATTTGGCTTGAGTGCCATGCTCATCAAAACGACTGTATTTCAATACATTAGCAAATACAAATAAATTCACCTTATTTCCCATATCAATTGCTGAAACTCAGACCGTTTAATTTAGGTTATTTCAAAACTTAATATTTCTACTCACTCCCTAATAAACACTAGTGCAAATGTCTCAAGGAAAATAATCAGTCAAGAAAATATTTTCAGCAACAAATAACTTAATATACAAACAACTCTAATGTCATTATACTTCAAAATCCAACTACTCAATGCAAGATACTCATATTTTGTCGATTGCGGATCACAAAGAAATAGCAATTTGTTCCGAATCCGCTGCAACAGTGCTATAACACGACTATAATCGTAATTTTACAGTATTTTGTACTAAATAACGTATGGCAAAAGAATATCGGTTTGTTCAATTCCACTACGCAATAGCGTTATAGCAAACCGCTTCAGCCGCTATTTATTAACACTGCTTCTAACCAAACCTTTTGCCGTTATAGCCTCTATTTTTAAACGCTACTTCTAACTAAGTATTTTAAAGTTACTTACAATGGCTAAGTTAAGCCTTGTCTGATGCATGAAAAAGTTGTTGTATATATATGCCTTAAAAACGTGAAAGAATGACTGAAGATGAGGATGCTCGAAGGATTGCAGGGTGTCTAGCCATTGTCTATCTCGCGACGCGAGGTGAAGGCTCGCAACACGGATGCATGAGATTCTTGTTTTCTTAGTCGCCAAGTTTTAAGGGCAGGATGAACTGTATAAATTCAAGGATCAGATTTGGGTTTTAGAGAGTGTGTGGAAAGATGTGAATCTTGGGGAACCAAAAGAGAAGACTCTTGGAAAAGGGTTGATGCCTTTTGTGGAGGGATTCATGGGGTGGAAACACATGAGAAACACAAAAGAGGTGAAAGTGAGGCAAACTAGGAATTACCAAATGAGAGAATCTTTAGGAAAACAAAGGCTAAGGATTGGTTCCTTTTGGGAAAGAAACTAGGGTTGATGCCTTTTGTGGAGGGATTCATGGGGTGGAAACACATGAGAAACACAAAAGAGGTGAAAGTGAGGCAAACTAGGAATTACCAAATGAGAGAATCTTTAGGAAAACAAAGGCTAAGGATTGGTTCCTTTTGGGAAAGAAACTAGGGTTGAGGAACACCTAGGGAATGAAACTAGGGTTGAGGAACACCTAGGGAATAAATAATTGAGCCTCTTGACCAAGGGAACGTTGAAATTGAGGTCTAACTCATCCTTACAAAACTGGCTAGTAAGGTGATGAGTGTCATCTCTTTATAAACTCTTATCAAGAGTCTTATGTGTTCGATGTGGGACTTGAGTTTTTCTATACAAAATCGATGCACAATAAAGTCGGAAGGAAAATTAATTAAAATGTTCTTATTCTTTTTTTTTTCAAAGAGTTAAGCAATAAAATAAATTTTGGGAAAGAAACTAGGGTTGAGGAACACCTAGGGAATAAATAATTGAGCCTCTTGACCAAGGGAACGTTGAAATTGAGGTCTAACTCATCCTTACAAAACTGGCTAGTAAGGTGATGAGTGTCATCTCTTTATAAACTCTTATCAAGAGTCTTATGTGTTCGATGTGGGACTTGAGTTTTTCTATACAAAATCGATGCACAATAAAGTCGGAAGGAAAATTAATTAAAATGTTCTTATTCTTTTTTTTTTCAAAGAGTTAAGCAATAAAATAAATTAATTTTTTTTTTAATTTTAATTGTAGAAAATAACAACTGATTATTCTATTGGCAAAAAAGTTATTGATTATAATATTAAATTTAAAAACATAAATATGATATGGCTTTCCTTTGTCATGTTTTGTTAACGCCCTATCATCTAAGTCATTGCCACATCATCAAATTGATGGTCAAAATTATAATTTAGTCAAAATCTATGAAATGGTAGATTAAAATTGCATAATTAAATATAGAGAGACAAAAATTGCAGTATTATCAAAATAGAAAGAGCGAAATTGCATTTAAGGAAAAAAAAAAAGGAACATGAAAGGAATCACACAAAGGGTATGGATAGATGAACTGATTTGAGCTAAGAGTGAATGAGTTGGAGGTATCGGTTCAAACCCAAACAATGAGTAAAATATTGGCTAAAATGCACTTTTGGCCCCCCAAGTTTCACAAACTTGCGATTTTGACCCCCCAAGTTTGAAAATAACACTTTTGCACCCTTATGTTTCACCTCCTTTATAAAACCATGGTCCCCCTTGATTTTGACTCAGTCAAAACTGATGTGGATGACATGTCACATGCTGACTGTGTAGTTTTTTAATTTTAAAATAAAATAAAAGCCACATAATTAAAAATGAAATAAAATAATTGAAAAATGAAAAGAAAACCCTGAAATCATCATATTAAACCCAAAAACACATATTCAAACTAGAAATACCAATTACAAAACAAAATCGAAGCAACTTCAAATCTAAACTCATAAAAACAATAATAATGGGTTGTGTTTAGATTCTCAAGGAGACAATGTTTTTTTTTTTTTGTTATTTAGAGGAAGGAAACAATGTTGTTGTTGTTGTTTGTTTTTTTTTTTTTTTGAAGGGAATGTTGTTGTTGTGTTTGACAGGAAAACCAATAGCAACAATAATAATTGGATATGAGTTATAAAGATTGAGTTTGGTTTAATTTATTTGAATGATTTTGATGTGAAGATGAAGATTAGGGTTGAAGATGAAGAAGATTTTTTCAATGTTTATTATTAGTTTTAATTTTATTTTTCTATTTTTTAATTTTTAATTTTAATTAATTTCCATGTGTGCACACAGTTGTTCAATATTTTATATTAAAAAAATATCGACATCAGTTTTGACCGAGACAAAATCAAGGGGACCATGGTTTTGCAAAGGGGATGAAACTTAAGGGTGTAAAAGTGCTATTTTCAAACTTGGGGGACCAAAATCGCAAGTTTGTGAAACTTGGGGGACAAAAGTGCATTTTAGCCTAAAATATTTAATCTAAAACAACTAATTACTACCATTTATCATTAAAAAAATTATAAAAAATATTACACAAAGACATACAAGGAAATACATTAATAAATAACCAAGATTGATCAAGAGATGAAACAAACTCGTAATACAAAATGAGGAGGTGTTGGATGGCGGCGGCGTCTATGGCTGAAGAGGCAACAATAAATTTGTGGCGAGATGATGATGCTAGAGAAGACAAATGATGACAACTTGATAAGGGACGTCAACGCAATTTGTTTTTGTTTTTTATGGATAAATGCTAGTTGTTACTTCAAAAAATAAAAATAATAAGGTCAAATATCACGTTTGCTCCTTTTAGTTTGACATAATTTTCAAGTTAGTTATTTAAGTTTCGAAAGTTTCAATTAGGTCCTTTTAGTTTAACCGAATTCTCAAGTTAGTCCTTTATGTTACAAAAGTTTCAAATAAGTCTTTTTAGTTGATAAACTATTTCACCGTTACCTCTGCTGTCAGTTAATAATTAACTGATGCTGATGGAGCCGTTAAGTTTAATCGTCACAAATGATCATTCTAGCACTATAAATGTCGTTTAATAGTGCTAGAAAGACATTTGTTGTTGTAATAATTGTCTTTCTACCACTATAAATGATATGATCATTCTAGCACTATAAATGTCGTTTAATAGTGCTAGAAAGACATTTGTTGTTGTAATAATTGTCTTTCTACCACTATAAATGATCATTTGTGACCATTAAACGTAACGTTTTGACACCCTCGAGCTTTTAAAAGCCAACATTTTAATCGAAGTCAACAATTTAAAGGCTACATCAGCATCAGTTAAATGAAGACAGACAACATGAATAACGGTGAAATAGTTTATCAATTAAAATGACATATTTGAAACTTTTGAAACTTAAAGGACTAACTTGATAATTCTGTCAAACTAAAAGGGCCTAATTAAAACTTTCGAAACTTAAAGGAATAACTTGAGAATTCTGTTAAACTAAAATGACCAAAAATGATATTTGACCAAATAATAATAAGAGTGGAGGGAAAATGTTAGTAGCAGATATAGTATTGAGAAGATATCTTCTTACACTCTTTTGAGATATAATATTTTGGATTTAGAGTCGCAACAAGAGGGTTTATGTTTTTTTTTTTTTTTTGACGAAGAGGGTTTATGATTTTATTTTACCAAAAAAATAATATCTAAAATGAGAGTGAGGGAGATACATGTACATTGCACAAGTTTAAATATAATTTATTTAGACACACATTTTGAATAGAGAAATGCTTGATATTGAAATTTCTTGTAATGAATATCATGCGAAAGCTCATTTAATAGATATTAACAAAATTGGTAATTTTTCAAAAAAAAAAAATTGGAAATCTAATTTGTCAAAAAATAAAAAATTGATAATCAAATTATTTCTCTTATCATTGAAATTTTAGATATTTTTTCTTCTGAATCACAATTCCTCACATATCACAAGCTCTTTTCGTGTTCATATATGAAGTAAGGAAAGGGTGTAAGCAAAAATGTGAATATTATCTGATCAGAAAAATAAAAAAATTACTATTATATTGGTATGAAAGAGTCCTGCTCAATGATATTAATACGTTTTCTTCTATTACTTATCAGGCTTCCGACTTTGTTTCTTTGCAATCAAACCATAGCAAAGTTAATCTTCGTCTTTTTTGTCAAAAAAAGGTTAATCTTTTTCATTCATATCCATCATCTCCCTAAAACTTTACTCCCTTCCTCCTAGTCCTATATATCCGTGAAAATATTTTATCTATTAGAATATTTCTTCATACAAGTTTAGCAAGCTAACATTAGCTCATGATTATTACTAGTCCTATGAGTCCTATCATACATGTCTTTTAATTATTTCTTACAAAACAAATTGTAAGAGGCTCTCAAGGCTATATATTGCTCAGCTAAAATGCAGCTAGCAGATATGTTTACAAAGGTTGAGAAGATTGAAAGGTTTAACAAGCTAAGAGGCTTGGTTGGAATGGTGAAATTGGAAAACTTGAATTAAGGGAGGATGTTAGTTTTAATTCAAGTTAGATGGTTTTAACTCAAGTTACTTAAGAGTAAAACATGGTTAGAAAGTTTGTTAAGAGTTAGTTAGATGACTTAGCTACTAGTTACCAAGTTAGTTAAGTTTGTTTTTTGATTGTTTACGAAGCAAGTCATGTGAATAAGTTTTACATAAGCATGTTGTAACTAGTTTTCAATACTTAATGAAATTCACAGTTTACAACAATCATTAATCTTCTTATTCTCGCAATTTTCTTAATTTGTCAAAACTAAATTCATAAACAAAACCTAGCTTGCACTGCAAGCAATTTATGTTGTGCTATCAAATTGGCATCTAGATCCACTTGTTCTGATCTAAGGGAGCAAGAGTACTTCAATCACGCAAAGAATTAGGTGCAGAAACGCTATAATTGAAACCAGGAATGGTAACAATAGTTTCAATACTCATGTTCCAATTCTTGAAGGTGGAAATTGGGAAAGATGGAGTGTTGTGATGAAGGATCTGCTTGGGGCACAAGATCTATTAGAGATTGTGCATAATGGGTATGATAAATTAGGTAGAAATGCACTTGAAGTACAAAGAACTGCGCATAAGGAGTTAAAGAAGAAGGATTGCAAAACATTGTTCTTCATTGAACAAGGTGTTGATGGAGGAAATTTTGAGAAAATTACTAAGGCTACAATACAAGATCAAAGGAAGCTTGGGATATTCTAGAAAAATATCATGAAGAAGATGAAAAGGTGAAGCAGATAAAGCTTCAGTATTTAAGAAGGAAGTTTGAGTTGATGCAAATGGAAGAGGAGCAAAAGATTGCTGATTATATTTCTAAGCTGGTTAATGTTGTAAATCAGAGGAAAGCATTCATTGAAACAATATCTGATCAACAAATTGTTGAGAAGATCATGAGAACTATATCTCCATGATTTGATTTTATAGTGGTGTTCATACAAGAATATTAAAGGATGTGAAAACTTTGAAGATTGAAGAACTACAAAGTTCTTTGGAGGCACATGAATTGATGGTGTCTGAAAGAAGCAGTGAAAGATTAATTCAACAAGCTTTGCAAGTTCAAACTGTGAAGAATGATGAATATGATAAGAAGAGCTTCAAGAAAGGCAAGAATAACTCAAAGGGAGGAAACCAGTCAAATTCTAAAGGGAAGAACAAAGCCAGTGTGATAGAACTGCAAGCAATATATGTTGTTGCACTATCAGATTTCACAGCTGCTGAGGTTGGCTTGGCCATTAAGCAAATGAAGAGCAATGATACCCCTGATGGGCTCACATCTCTTTTTATAAATCCTAAAGGGAAATATTCGTCTAGATATTATTAATTATGTGCTTACTATTCTCAATAACAAGGGAGGTCCTGGTAATATTAACTTCACTTTTATATGTTTGTTTCCTAAGAAGAATGACTCAAAACTTCCTTATGACTATAGGCCTATTGCTCTCAGCAACGTGCTGTGAAAACTGTTACCAAAACTATAGCCAATATGATTAAAACTATTCTTCCTAATATTATAAATCTACAACTAAGTGTTTTTCTCCCTAATAGATTAATTTTTAATAACACTCTTTTAGCCTATCAAGCTTTTCATTATCTTAAAATTCAAAATAAGAAGGAAGAAACAAAGGTGCTGTTGGGATTAAACTAGATATGAATAAAGCATATGATAGGGTTGAATGGATCACTTTCTTGAGGACACTCAAATTACTATGGGTTTTCCTATATATTTGGGGCTCTGCCTGAATCTGGTGCATACTATTATGAATAGTCTTATAAGTGTCTCTTTTTTCTTATTGATAGAATATGGAAGAAAAAAAATTAAAGGTTGGAAGGAAGAGCATGCATCCTTCTTTAGAAGAGGTGTTCTAATCAGAGTTGTTATTCAAGCTATTCCCACCAATGTTATGCATTGTTTTTTTTAAGGTTTAATAGCAGTTTTAACCCCCTAAGAAAAAAAAACTACAAAACCGTCCCCTAAGTTTTGCACCTGTGGCAGTTTTGGCCCCCAAGGCCAATTTTGACTCGGTCTACGCTGATGTGGCACCCTAAGTGAGGTGCCACATGTTATTTTTTATTTTTTTTAGCTTTGGGGGGCCAAAACTGCAACAGTTGCAAAACTTAGGGGGCAGTTTTGTAGTTTTTTTTTCTTAGAGGGCAAAAATCGCAACTTCGTGAAAGTTAGGGGGCGAAAACTGCTATTAAGCCTTTTTTTAATCCCCAAAAATTTTGTGACACAATTAAGCAAGGTATATGTATAGTCTGGTGGGGGGATTTGAAAACAAAAGAAAAACTCATTGGAAAAGAAATGAAACTCTCTTCACAGCAAAATTCAAGGATGGTTTGGGTTAAGACATTAGAAATTTTAATATTAGGATACTGATACCTTTATTGCTAGATGCCATAAGGCCAAGTTTTATCCCAAGAATGATACATGTTACCAGAATATACATATACCTTTATTGAAGAGTCATATATATATGGATGTATACCCTTGATGGAACTATACAGTTAAATCAGGATATAATGCAATTAGAGACTGGTAAGATAGAAACCACCGTGGACCCTTAGATTCTATTAGCATATCAAATTTTAGGAAAACTATTTGGAACCTGCAAAGTGCAAACTATTCCTAGACACAAGGATATTTTATGGAGAGTTATGAATGATTCACTTACAGGGGATTTATGGAGAAGTGAACTAAACCAAAGGGTTTAACTACTAATTAGTTATGTCGTAGAGTCTACAACAATATTGAGACAGTTAGTTAACCATATCCTTACGGATTGTCGTTATGCAAGAAAAATCTGGTATGGATCAAACTTAAACATACAATTTTTAGATAGCATGGCCCTTCATTTATCATTTTAATTAGTGCAATGTGTTTGGATTTGATAAAGTTCAATAATTCATAGTTGTTGATAGTAACTCGTATTGAAAATTAGCTTTAAAAGTTAGTTCCTTTGTTGTGATTTTTTAGCTAAAGTTGTTAAGCTTTATGCAAGTATTTTTTAGCTAAAGTTATTTACTTTGTTGTTGATAGTAACTCGTATTGTTCACATTGAATAAACAAAGTAGTTTTACACTCATAATCCACTTTCTATTTTTTTTCTTTGTTCTCACAATTCACTCGATATTTATGTTGATGATTTCCAAAATAATGGAATCACTTTAGAACCAAAAGTTGTAACTCTTCATGGGAATCATTCATATACATTGGAACCTTTGGCAAAGGGATTCTTAATGAACATTTGCATTGATTCAAATGTATATGGTTATAACATTTGGCAAAAGGGTGCTTAATGAACCATAACATTGATTCAAGTGTATATGGTTATAACCTTTGGTAAAAGGGTGCTTAATGAACCATAACATTGATTCAAGTGTATTTGATCATAATCTTTGGCAAATGGGTGCTTAATGAATCATAGCATTGATTCAAGTCAAAGGGGTGTTTTCTCTCATGTGAAGAGTCATATAATGCACTATAAATGTTTGGCATTTGGGCATTAGTTGGACACACACAAGAGAACACAACAACACACAATTTTGGACAGAATTTTGTTACATTAACAACATAATTCTTCATCATTCTCTTACTCTAAATCATCCATCAATTCTCTAATGCATGAGTGAATTGCTGGAACCATAAATCTGTAAAATACTGTTAGGAGATACGCTTGGTGTGGTTGTGCAATACACGTCAAGGAACTCATAGTATCCTGAAGGGGATTCGCCGGCCATTCCTTATTGCATCCAATATACAGTTATTGGTGGGGGCGAATCGAACCTAAAGGTTAGTATGGCAACCCCATACGCTTTGAGTTTACATGCATAACTATTAAACTTTTCAGGTTTCAAGTGCAGCAACCTCATCCCAACAATCAAGATATACAACAATCACTACTACAAAATTGGGAAAATATAGCGCCCCATAAATAGCGCTTTAAACACTAAAGCGCTATAAATTAAAACACGGAGGTCTTAGCTAGCGCTTTTTTGAAAAAGCGTTATCTATGCTTCTAAGTCTATATAGCGCTTTGTATTAAAAGCATCAGTATAGGTTAAATAAAAATAATAAATATTTAAAAAAAACAGGATTAATTGTATATGGCGCTTTTGATGGAAAACGCTATAAATAAAGCAACCTTAAATAGCGCTTAATAAGCGCTACTGTATGCTTCAGAAAGATAGCGGTTATAGGTTAAAAAAAGCGCTATTTTATTAAGTAAGCATGAACACTATGACCTTCAAATCCCTTGTTCAATTCCTTGTGCTGATATTTTGTTGTTTTTTTTTTTATTATAAAAAATGCTTTGAACTAACTGTTCCCCTGTTCGATCCCTGCATAACACATCTCGAATATTTTTTCAATTTGTATGAAAAATCAATTGCAGTTTCAAAGCACACATTTTTTTTATGTAAACAAAAAAAAAAGCACACATTTTTTTTTAATATTTTTATCATATATATATATATATATATATATATATATATATATATATATATATATATCACTTAAAATATTACTTTCTCCAAACTTTTTCAAAAAACATATCTCTCTCCCTCTAAAAAATTGGTTTCCCTCTCTCTAAATCCCTTATACCTTAAAAAAATTGGGTTTTCCATATCAATTGGTTCGATCCCCATCACTCTCTGAAGTCCTCTCTCTCACGGCTCTCTCTCCAGGTTCTTGTGAGTTCTTCGTAAAACCAGCCGGAGTTCTTCGTCGTCCGCCGGAAACTAATTTCGTCCAGGTTTCCCTCTCTCCCTCACTCGCCGCCACCATCGTTGAAGGTTCCATCGGTAACAGCTCTCTCTCTCTCTCACGTTTTTTTCTCTCTAAACAAACCAAGGTTTCATATTTGTCTCAAGAAAAGCGAGGTTTCAATTTTACTAGAGTAGTTATCGTTTTTCGTGAATACTGGAATTGGGGTTGAATTTGTTTTTTGATTTTTTCACGAATACATGAATTGGGGTTGAATTTGTTTTTTGATTGTCAAAGTCAGCACTCACAAAGTGTTTGACGAAATGTCTCAATAAGCAAAAGATCAAATAAGGTCAAATTGATCAAATAAGGTCAAATTGCAAGTTTTTTTGCTTTCTTTTAATTTGATTAATGAATGAGTTGAATGAATTAAACACATGTTGTTAATTCTTGTGGTTGTAACTTGTAAGATGTTGGAAAAAAAGACAGGACCACTAGTGGACTCATAGTTCTGTCTTTCACGCAAATGAAGTTTATATTTATTCCACCATGTTATATGATATTCATTTCTGTCTCTAATCTATTATTGTTATATGATAAAAAAAATTAAGCGTTGGGCTTCCAAAATTCTCAACAAGCTTACCTGAATCACTTTTAATTTTTATTTTAATTAGTGATTAGAGTTTACTGATTTGGTTAGGGTTCACTTTCATTCAAATATTAGCTAGAGAAAAAAGATTGATTTTGCTTAATTCTTAGATGCTTACCCATTATGATTGCTACCTGATACTCAATTTGTTATGCTTTTGAAAGACACAGTTAACTACACAAAGACTGATAACTATACTCCTCTCTGTTCAATGTGGATTGTGGAACTTGACATTTGATTTTCACTTTGTGGTTTTCTAACACTGCTCAAGATAGTTTATATTCGACCTTACTTCAGTTATTGGTTCCAAACCAGTTTACTTTTGTCAGCAGATGGCACAATTTTTATCATAGGACATGAATTTTGATCCGTCTCTTCAATAATGTATTTGTTATTTTCCAATTACCAGAATTTCAACTGAAATTGATGTTGCAATTTTTTAACCTCATCAGTTTACCCCCACTCGCTGTTAATTATATGTGATAGTTCTTAGTCATTCTTGGTTCAGAAGACATTCTCTTTTGCTTTTCATGTCTTCTGTGCTGGACTTTTAGAAGATGGATAAACTATCTTGAATGATCCAAGTTAAAATTGTGTTGTGTAGAAAACGGAGGATCATGTATTTTACAGCTCCATTAGATGTACAACTTCAGGATAGACATGTTCTAAAACCATTTTCAGTTTAGACATTTTCCTATAAAACTGTCATATTGCTTTGAGAAAAAACCTTTATTGTGTAGAAGACAAATGATCACGATTTCCCGCATTTGACGTAGTCATAGATTGCAGGTCATTGTATAAATCTTTTTATTTTATTTTTGAAGCTAGTTGCCAAAAAAAATTGGGTACAATTCATGCTACAAGCACACTGCAAACAGAAGAGAGATGATTGTGATAGCCATTAGCCTGCAACCTTAATATATTGCTCACAGAAGATTCCTTTGTTTTGAGAGTATTATAAAATTGAATCAATGTCTAACAACAACCTCTCTCTCTCTCTCTGTAGGTTCTCTCTCCCTCATAGCTCTCTCCCTCACATCCTTGACGACTCTTTCTTTCTTTCTCCTGTAATTTCTCCAGGTATCTCTCTCTTTTTGTAACAGTTTTTGTTTTTGTTTTTCTGTGTGTGTGAATAGTTTTTGTGTTTAGAACATGTGATGTTGACAATATGAATCATACTAGCAAAGGATTCCCTTAAATATGATACAAGGCGGTGACAGGTTCAAGGATAAAACTTTCTACCAAAATCTATCTGTGCAATCATTTTCCAATATTATTTGAATGTCAGGGTAGTGAACTAGTAAGTGAGGGAGGTCAGATGATGAAAAGGGGTTTACGGCAAAGGTTAAATAAGTGTACGCTTTCTTGTATTATGAAGTATCCTTCTTCCATGTATATGTCACTGAGA
Source organism: Medicago sativa (assembly GCF_051527215.1). Taxonomy (NCBI): domain Eukaryota; kingdom Viridiplantae; phylum Streptophyta; class Magnoliopsida; order Fabales; family Fabaceae; genus Medicago; species Medicago sativa. Next base: position 6,278,983 of record NC_140751.1, on the reverse strand, counting down.
GAGTCAGAATAAGAAGTGATCTGCAAAGCAATAGTTACATTACATTACTCTCTTTTTGAACCAAAATTACCAACAACTGTCTGTCCCACTCATTCTCACCGCACCACGCTACCACCTTCATAATCAAAACCCTCTTATTACTAAAACTTTGCACCGTTGCACAATTGGACAGTCCAAAGAAGTGGTTCTAACTTGCCTTTATTTCTATGACCACGCAGTCACAAGTAAGTCATGAGAGTGACACTTCTTTATTGTGTACACTGTACAATTGCATTACATGGCCTAAGTCGGAGGATAGAAATTATTTCCTATACTATCCTATATATTTCTCTCAGTTCCCCTTCAGATTGAAGAGAATGACATTGACATCTTTATAATAAAGTCTTAAAAAAAGAGTTTATGCTAGAAAAATTGTTAGCAAATAAAGGAAACGATCTTTCAATTAAAGTAAAAAGATATACTATATCTCAAAATATGATTTAAAATCTCACTCACTTTGGACCCACTTTGACCACATCTTTTTCCTCTCCTTTTGGCTGTATTGATGTGTATTTTATTGGGCTGAATGACCAATAATTTAATAACCCTATTTTCTTGTAGTAATACTTGTTGAGAACCTGTGTTGAAGTGTTTGGAAACTGATAGCAAATAAAATGAAGATATCTAACGTCATGCATGGTCCTGTTTTTATTTTTATTTTTTCTGTAAATATATGCTCCTGTTTAGGTTTTGAGAAGGATAATAGAATTGGTATATTTTTCAGAAGCTATATATAAAAGTAATTGTCCCTAGCATTCCTCTTATGCACTATATTCTGATCTATTTTCTAAAAATCTATAATTAACAAGTTTGAATTGTACACGGTTTTGGTGTTGTGCTTTGATTATTTTAGTTAATTAATTACATGTAGAATATATTCATGTGTTGTTATATATGGCAGAAGATGTTGATATTGTAGGCGTAATAGTTTTGTAACCCTTTTGTAGATAGAAAAATCAATTGTGTAGTGGACATTGGGTGTTATTTGTCTTTGATCCCATATCGGAAATCATATATTCCAAAAAAATTCCTATTATTTTCCTTTTGATATTTTTGTTGATTCTTGATGATTCTTGCACGTTAGTACGGGGAAATATATGTGAAAACTTTTTTTGTCTTGCGTTAATTCATTTCCTTTTCAATTTTGTTGAAAAAATCTTGTAAAAAAACCTCCAAAAATTGTGAACTCTCTTGCAATTATTTTTGATGCTTGAAATTGGTCTCTCATGATATTTTGGCATGTCAAAAAATGATAAAAGTTTATGTAGAATTCCCTTGTGATTTTGTGTCACTTCTTGTCAATTTTTGTGAAATCTTTGTATGCTTTTGATTCTAATATTGTGCCACATTGTGTTGAGTGCTTAATATGCGAATGTGTAAGGTGTTTACTTCTGAAAATTGTGTTTGTTTGGCTGTTTTGAAAGTGCAAATTGTGATTTTCTTGTTTCATAAGTAATGTGTGTTGTTACCATGAGAAATAATGTGTGAAGTGGACTTGAAAATGTGCTATAGGTCTTGGCTCATATTTGACCTTATAATGCTCATAATGTGGCTGAAATGAACCATGTGAAAATTACCATTGATATGAGAATTTTAAGTCTTAAATTTGCCTTGATGTTATGGTAATTCTTCAAGTCCACTTTTCCATTTTTTTGGCTAAAGTTTTTGTTACTTTTTGATTAAATCTTGCTCATTTTGTTATGGAATTTCTACTTGCTTTATTTTCCATACTATATTTTGTATTGCTAATCCCTTTGTTTCATGTTTCATTCATAAGCATCCCATACTTCATCCCCTCTTTCATCTTTATTCTTTTTGCAATTTAAGTTTCATACAAAAATTAGAATGTAAAGCTTTAGGAGTTCTTGTAATATTTTACTTTCATGCAATTTCAATTTCTTGGCAAAGAGGCCATAGAATGTATCTAGGCCAATGATGTAAAGGACAATGGACTCTAATAATGTACACCGACACAAGCACCGACACTTGCACACACATCACTTTAGGTATAGTTAGAATATGCATGTTTAGATGTATGTCTAGGATTGTATGTTTAGATGAATGCCTAGGGTTCACACTTAGAAAAATCATTTTCCAAAAACTTGAACAAACTTCACTCAAACATTTTTCATAATAAACCTTGGGGTCAAAACCCCATTGAATTTTCCTTTTATTTTCTTAATCAAACTTCAATGAAAATAATCATGTTTAGACCATATTTTGCAAATGACTAATTCAACCTCACAATTTCCTAATCTCATGCCCTTGAGGCCTCTTTCCATTCTTCAAAATTCCATTTTCAAACTTAAAATCAACCAACAAAAACAAAAACATTTTTTGGAAGAGAACTACGGTGGATTTGATCCCTTAATCGGGTACGTAGGCAAGGAACAAAATTCCTTCAATTCAACTAAAATAAAAAATTCAAAAACATTCCTCTCCCTCCAATTCTTCACTTAGAAACTCTTTAGGTGTAAATATCATTTCAAAATAGCATTTAAAAATAAAGCGCGCGCGTAGAAATTAAAGACGGTTCCTATAGGATACTATAGTCGTTATGGGTGCCTAACACCTTCCCGTAGCGAAAACAACTCCCGGACCTCGATTCTCAAGGGTTTTGCTTACTTTTTCCCTTCCCAAGAAAAAATAAGATATCACCGGTAAAAAGGTTCAAACGTAATCAATGTTTGACACCCGAAAACCAAGATAAAACACCCTTTTCCACCAATTGACCTATACTCAACAAGTTACACTTCATTCCTGACACATACAATACCTTTTCCATCAGTGCATTCTTCCCATCTTTCCTTCTGATAGAAATATCGCCAATACCTTCATCTTTAAGGTTCCCGCTATCTACAAGCCTAACGTTTGTTTTCTTGCTAGAATCAAAGTTGATAAGACATTTTTTGTGTCCAGTCATGTGATTTGAACACCATGAATCAAGATATCGGTCTTCACGTAATGGATTTCATTCACAAGTAGTAGCCGTCAAAAGAACTACTTCTGAATCTGAATTATCCTGATCCATGTTTGCTTTCTCTTCACCTTTATTATTCTTCTTTCCATCTTTCTTATACCGGCACCCATCAATATAATGTCCAAACTTCTCACAATTATAACCATGGATTTTTCTCTTATCCAATTCTTTCTTCTTGTTCTGATTATTGCCAGAACCACCTCCCCCTTTAGAGGATTCACCTTTCTAACCCGACTTAGAATAGTTTCTATTGTAGAAGTGACTCAAAATTGGAGTTTGGAGTGCAAAATTGAAGTTTGTTGGAAGACCAAAATCGGCGCCCGATTTGTGGAGTTCTGGGCCGGATTTTGGCTGTCTTGGGGAGCAGTTTGTTACGTGAAAAATCGGGGCCCAAATGGAGGAATTCGGGGCCCAATTTTGCGTACAGTATTTTTGAGAAACATATTTTTTGGGCCAGATTTGTTCCAATTTTATAGGAGATACTTTTACTATAAATATAGACTTTGTATCAAAGTAAACCTTGAGATAGAGGGGCTGAAACAAGGGTTTTGAAAGGCAACAACAAAACTAGGTTTTGTATAGAGTTTGTCTCTTGGGAACAAACACTAGGGTTTGATGGTTGATTCACCTTGGGAAACACTATTAGGATTGAGTCTCTTGGTCACGGGAAGAGATTGGGGATTTGGGTAGAATTAGGCGGGAGACTTATTCTTGTAACCCATTGATATCTCTTTTGTAAAGTTACTCATCATTATAGTGAAACGGAGGGCTGCTCTCTCCCCTAGATTAGGTCAATTTGGACCGAACTGGGTCAACAAATTCTTTTATGTTCTCTCTTCTTTTCTCTTGTTGTTTTCTACTTTTGTTTGTGATTATAACTGTGATCCACTTGTATTGGTTGCTTGATTATCCCTTGCCCCACACATCAAGTTTGTTATTGGTGTGTTTTCTCATCGAATTCACAACAGTTTCCATTCTTGAACTTTCCTTTCTTCTCTGAATACTTATCATATCCATCTTTCTTGGTAAATTGAGCTTGCAAGGCATGCTGTGTTGTTCTTTTTGAACCTCTTTCAATCACTAACATCTCACGAGCTTCAATAGATGATTGAAGTTCTTCAATCTTCATTGTCTTAACATCCTTAGCTTCTTGTATGTCCACAACAATGAAATTAAATTTTGAAGTCGGGGATCTCATGATCTTACCCACTACTTGTTGATTTGATACATCTTTACCACATGCTTTCATCTGATTAACTACAGATAACCGTTTTGAGAAGTAATCACTGATTCTTTGATCTTTCTCCATCAATATCAATTCACACTTCCTTCTCGGTGATTGAAGCTTCACTTCTTTCTCCATGTTTCTTTAGATCTTGTTATCTTTGAAATCTTTGAAAAATGATTTGAATCAACATTTTGTTGAATATAGAACAGTGTCTTGCAATCTTTCTTTTTCCAAATCTTTGAACGTTGTTCTCTGCGCTTCTGTAGGATTTTCACCAAGATCCTCATAACCATTCACCACCAATTCAAGAACATCTTGTGCTCCAAAAAGCGAATTCATTAATGCACTCCATCTTTCCCAGTTCTTTTCACCAAGATCCTCATAACCATTCTCCACCAATTCAAGAACATCTTGTGCTCCAAAATGCGAATTCATTAATGCACTCCATCTTTCCCAGTTCTTTCCATCAAGCGTTAACATGTTTGAAGGAACAAAACCCCCATCGGTACCCATGATTACTCGACAAGAAATTCTGAATCCACACACACTTCACTCGTGTTTCCTAGAGATTCACCCCTCACAAATCTCTTGTGTTTCCCATAATCAAAACCAAGGGCTCTAGATGCCAATTATTAGCGCAACTATTGTTTTCTTGCAAAACAAGTAACCATAACAATAGATGAATTTAGAGAGAGAAGAATGGAGAATATGGAAGTAGTTATAGAGAGAGAAGAAAGTGTTGGAAGTTTGTTATGATTTCATTGATTGATGAAATAGAGAATTACAATCTATTTATATACATGACTTGGAGAGTAAATCATCTAGTAACTAACTAACAAACTTATTAAAAGTAAAGCTAATTATTAAAACTAACTGTACTAATGATTCTCTCAAAAAAACTGTACTAATGATTATGGGTTAATCATATCTAATAGGCCCAGGGGTGTCTTCTGGTGCATTGATTCCCCTCCTGCTATCTTGGTGTGTTGCCTTTGGAATACTGTTATGGTTTGAGTTGGCGTGATTTGCAGGAATATTTTTTTTCTGTTTCAGGAGCAATATTTGTTTCGTGGTAACTTTTTCGAGAACTGTAGATTGATGCTATATATTTTCATCGCATGTTGGACTAATAGGATGTTGCTAGTTGTGGCCTATTTATGGAACAATTGCTTATCATGTGTGCATTTGATATGGCCTGGTGATCATATAAAGACAGAATATTATTGGCATAAATTGATGTCAACAAGTTTGAGAATTGTTCTCTGCTGTTCACCGGGGTGTTGCTATATTTTTTCTTGACTGCATTCTAGCATGTCAGCGCTTGGTTAATGGCATTGGCATATGGATGAACCTGAGTTTGATTAATGCTTATCGAGGACTCAAATTAATTAATCTATTATGATGATAAAACTCTTTCTCGAAAACCACTATTTCTACAAAATCAGGGCTGCTCAATATTTAACTATTATTTCAATGGACATATTGACTGCCCACCATCAGAAAATTAGGTCATTTGCCAATGGTAAGAGCCGCCTTCTTGTGAGTGGTCATCAGTGGAGTAGTGCTTGAGAGTTGAGAGTATCTAGTGGAAATGCAATGAAAATACTTTTTAACATTATATATTTTTCTATTGGCCATCTTGATTAATATAACTCATTAATTAATGAATGTGCCTGTCCTCCTCCTGATGAAGTTGGTGCTTAATTCTGATTGTTCAGTTTATTAAATTCGAGCATACGGTATTCTAAACCAATATCAGCAAAAAGTTCAACACATGGAAAGAGTAGTATCTGTCACATATAACCCTTTCTCACTCTTGTGAGCTCAGATCATCAAAACCTTAATTTATTCTCCTTCATCCATTAAAGAGGAGTGATTTTGAGTCAATTTTGACCCAAAATCACTCCTTTAATTAACTCGTTTTTCTCTTTCTCATTTATTGAAAGGGGGCTTCTATGATGTAGTCAAGAAAATGACTTTTTTGAAAAAGTCATTTTATTTAGCCAATAACATAATTGTTGATGTCATGTCAGCTGGTGCCTTTGTGATGGACCATTGTAAGACTAAATTTTATCTTATTGCAAATCAGTCCTCGTACAAAATATTAATTACGTACTTTTGATTTATTAACTTATTTTATTTAAAATAAAATCATTTTTGTTCTTCATTTTGTTTGTCCTTTCTTCTTCATCTGCAAAGGGGATTTTATGCTCAAATTAAATCATTTTTAATCTTGTTTTCTTCTTCAATTGGTAGGCTATATCTATGAACAGATCAAAAGAGACAAAAACATACTCCCTCCGGTCTCAAATGTAAGAAACTTTTCACTTTTTAGATTCATCCAATAAATGATGTATGTGGTTTATAATATAGACCACATACATCATTTATTGCATGAATCTAAAAAGTAAAAAGTTTCTTACATTTGAGACCGGAGGGAATATATTAGAATTCTAGCACTCATAGAATTCTAGCAAATCACCTAATTTCATTATCAAAGCAGTAACCTGTAGAGAGATAGGGATTCAAATTTGATAGTAGTTATCATAGAGTCCAAACGAGAAACTAAGAATAAAACACATTCCTTCAAAAAGAATAAAACACATTAAACTGTTTCAATTAAACATAAGAAATTCGAAGCATCAACTTTATATGAAAAACTACAAGCTAGCTATCCGTAAAAAACATGACAATTGTTGAGAAAGAAAATCTGAAGTAACTTCGGGTGGAATGGAGAATTGCAAAAGCAGGGAAGGAGTGTGCGATGATAAAAGAAAAATAGAGAGCGATCGTTGGCAAAAGTTAATAATTAACGAGGGTTTATAAAGAATATTTAAGTTGGGTCATGGGCGAGAACAACAGTTTAATAGATCTGGAATTTTGGAGAGAAATGGAGGAAGGAAATTATGGGGAAGATGGAATTGGTCGTATCCAATTTTTTTTTTGTTTTTTGAGAATAAAAATAAAATAATAATAAAAATGTTTAATTTTGATTTAATCAGGGACACAACTGCAATAAGTAAAAATATAGTAGCATACCGTATGAACAAATGTGCAATACACCGTATAATTTGACGTGACATGCATTAAATACACAAATGCTCAATAATTGGTCATTCTAATGACTTCACCAAAAAAGTTATTCTAATGACTTCACCATAGAATAAACGATTTTCACATCTTTTTCTTTTTTTATTTTATGATTTCGTCGTCATTGTGCGTCATTGTTTGTCTTTCTTATTTCGTTCAGGTATTTGTTCATTCAGATTGTCATATTAGCTTCGATCCAGTGCAGATCAAATCAATAACTTTGGCGTTGTTCACGTTGCAAATCCGGAGGCAAGGATATTACAGAGACTTGAATATTGTCATATGTGTAGTCTTTTATTTACTTTCCAGTTTAATGTTATTAATATGGATGATGTGAGTTTGTTTGAATATTCATCATTTTTGTTTTTAATGAATTTACATTGTATCGATGTACTTTATCAATTTGAATGAATGAATATCATTTAATTTTGTAAAAAAAAGCTAAAGAAGATATATTTATTTGGGTTGAATTTTTCCATCCATTTTTACTCTTCATTTACATTATTTTATTTACCGTCATATCCTTTTTATTTGCACCAATATCTATACTATATATAAAGAAAACTACCCCTGTCAAAAATACTCTCAATTTTCAATACAAATAACACAAATAGCAAATAGATAAGAATAAATTTAAATATTAAAATAATAGTGTAACAAACACGATATAAATATATATATATATATATATATATATATATATATATATATATGTTCAGTTTTTTTCCTTTATCATTTAAAAAGTGTAACAAACTAGATGAGTATATTTATATTTACTTTTTCATTATCCCAATTATACCCTTAAACAATTTTTTCTATAATAAAGATTGTTGTTGGTATCATTAGAAAAAGAATTTAGATTATATTTTTTGTTATATTGTTGGTGTCAATGAAATAGATAATCGTGGTTAGTTTGATGAACCAAGCCGTAATTCAAAATCGAATTTCCTTTTGTCTGTTTGCAAATTTCTAAGGTATAATTGCCCGACCCCTACAATTTCATGGGGAGTATTAGTGACTGACTCAAATTTTATTTGTACTTATCATTTCAAATCTATGTTAGTTCTTAAGTCAGAGCTTTGGAGAAACAACTTATAATTTTTTATTTTTTTTTATAAAATAAACTTATAAAAACTAATGGAAAGACAGGCAACCACGTGTTCGTTTTATCACCTTTTTATTGTGTTAACACGTATAAATTATGAACATTTTATATGAGATTTTGATTTTAGCTAAAATTATAAGTGTAAATATTTATCACTTTTAAATTGTAACAAACTCAACAAATCATGTTTATCTTTTTCAATGACATCAATAATATAGAAAATATAATATAAATTTTATTTTTTGTTTAATAACATCAACAATATAACATTGTTATATAAAAATTTGTTTACTGGTAAAATTGGAAAATTAAAAACCAGCCCATAATCTTCTATTCCTTTTTATTATATACTATCGGAAAGATGGGGATTAACATGTCTGCTTATCCGCATTCCATTTGCTGCTTAATCGTCTACCTATCCGCATTACGTAGGGCTACATGAGCTAACTCGTGAGCAACCCTGTTAGCTTGCCATTAAACTCAACATTAGAGTTTGAAAATCTACTTTGAAACAACTGTCTACATACATGCATCTATAATACATCTAAATTAACTACTATCTTCTACACTTGTCCTAAAAGCCTCCACAACCTTTTTAGAGTTTAAAGCAAAATCTACATTATCAAATTGAAAGTATGTCTAATCCAAATCCGTATGAATACCAACTGCTTTCCCTATGTCAACATCACAAAGTGGAGAGAATCAAGATGTTTTTGGAAGAACAAAGTCCATCACAGATACAAAGCTCGACTCTTTTATTACTAGACTAAACCCTTCAAATTTTCTCGTATTTGTTTTCAGCGATTGCCATGCGGTATCATTATGATTTAGGTTTCTGTTTTGATTATATCTTGCAATTGTTTTATCTTGTGTGCTATATGCCCCAAGCATCATATGCTTCCGTTCAATATTGCTATTTTAATAGCTTTTTGGTTGAAAGAAAAAGGAAATTGGTTTATACTTCGTATTTTGCAGAATTGATATTGTTTTGCCCTCTTTTTTTGCTGCGGGTTTCCATTTTACATATGCGCTGCCGTTTGGTCTCAATTTAACATGAATAGAGCTTTAGTTTGATATTTGTGCCATACAGGAAATCTTCTTCGAATATATTTGTGCCATACAGTAATTAATTCATGGTTTAGATGCTAATTGCTTGTGAAATAAGAAAACTGTTAGGTTTGTTGAGAATTTTCAAATAAAAAGGAAGAAACAAATCACAAATTGATTTAAATAACCATGTAACCGATTCTCTAATAAAAAGGAAGAAACAAATCACAAAAAGATAATGAATTGCATCTATCACAATATATCTATTCTTATAACAATATATCAAGGGATGCACATTTTTTAGACTAGATTTTTTCTTCCATTTTACCCTTCATTTAAACTGTTTTATCATATCATTTAAATTATCAATAAAAAAATAGTTAAATCTCATTCAAACAGGAACAATCCACGTTAGAAACTATAGAGGACATCATAAACAAAAACCTTATTTTGAGATTATATAAACATTATTTCTTCTAATTTTACAATTCACTTATTTTTCTTTTTAACTAGTTTGTGGTTCCTTGCCAATAAGAGCGGAAAGACAGAAACGTTGGTGCCTGTCTTGACACTATTGATTAAATAAACAAAGCTTTCAAGCTATTACTCATATTTCTCTTTTCAGTTGCATCGATATTCAACAAACTTCACCATTACCATAATCATTAACAAGTGTCCCAACAAATTAATATAACATTTCCCAGTTCGATTCAACCTTCAAGATAAACAATAGTGAATGGAAGCACAACATCAAATCAATTCCCAGCAAACCTACCAATTTTCCGAGGAGAAAACTACCATATATGGTATGCGCAAAATGAAAGTCATATTTAGATTTCAAGATGTTCTTGAAATTGTGAATGATGACATACCCTGCATTGGAGAACAATGCCACTAATACGTAAATGGCAACACATCATGAACACAAAAACAAAGATGAGAAAAGTCTATTCTTGATTCCTCAATGTGCGTATTCGAATATCTTTGAGAAGATTGTTGAAGAGGATACAACAAAGGATGCATAGGACACACTAAAATTATACTTTTTAAGACTTGGTCCCCCCGATTTATAAAACCTGGCTCCGCCCCTGATTTTGGTTATAATATTAAAATCATGCATTGTTAGTAGGCATCCATCTTGACACTCGGAAATAAGAATAAGAGAATGTGGAGCAACATTAATTTAAAAATATTATTGATCAATACTTTAAAGCTTCATCAGAGGCTATATATAGTGCCCTTGGTGATAGGGGCACTCAGGATCATTCAAAAAATGGAATATCGAAACTATTATTTGAGCTTCTTATTGGCTTTATGTCTTTCATGTCCTCACTCTCTTTCGTTTGCTTACAAAGCTGTGAATTTAGGAAACTGGCTTGTTGCTGAAGGATGGATGGAGCCTTCTCGCTTTGACGGAATTGTCAACAAAGATCTCTTGGTATCATTCCCATATAATTTATATACATATTTCTCTAGTTATATTTTAAAAAGAATCATTTTATGTGTTTCATGCTTCTTATATTATATTAAATTTTATTTTCACCACCAAAACTATTATTTGCAACAACCATTTGATTATAGTATATGCTAAAATTTATATCTTTTCTATAAAAAAGTAGACAGACAAACATGTCAATTACCGTCTTTATTATTAACAAATATTTTCAAAAATATATACGTACTAGAGAATGAATAAACATGTTAAGAGCTCAGTTGGTAGAGACAATGCATAATATATGCAAGGCCCAGGGTTCAAACCTCGGCCATCACAAAAAAATGTTAAAGTACTCAAGGGAAAATGATGATAGGTGGCGTTTACCTCGTTCAAGATACAAATTCTCCCACCACGGCCAATTGATTTTTTACTACGAGCTGGTTGTTACCTCTGACACCCCACTTATTCACTTTAAAAAAGTGAATTCTAGCCATTAGACTATTGACAAAAAAACGGCCAATTTTATTCATCATTGTCTAGTTTAATTTTAAGCCAAATATGGAAATAGACCAAGCTGATGAACTTATAACGGATAAGTGATAAGTTAGTTTAAAGCTGATAGCAGATAAATTAGCTGATTAAATTTGTAATGCTTGATAAAATTGGTGGTTGAACTAGTTTTTTTTTTTTTTGTGGTTCCCGAGGTTTGAACCCCAAACCTTACATATTTTATGCATTGTCCATATCAACTGAGCTAAGCTCACGAGGACGGTGGTTGAACTAGTTTATAAATATGAAATGATATAAAAATCATATATTTAATTAATATATTGTTTTAATTTAGATTGTAAGGGTTGAATTGAAATAAATAATGATAAGTTATAAACCACTTGGATTAACTTATAAAAAATGCTAAAAACCTTATAAACTTTTAAAAGAAAGTAGATATTTAATGATCTCCCATATTTTTTATAGTCTATTGGACAAAAAGTTTGCCCATGGGTTTAGTGAGAGACAAAATTCTTGTTTTGATATATGTTTTGTTTAGCCCCATGGCCGGTATGTAAAAAAAAATAATTATGTCTAGTCACATGTTTTTTAGCAAATCAAATTCGTCATATTAAATTTTGATATTTGATGATTTTAGGATGGAACTCAAGTACAATTCATGTCAAGAAAGTTCCAGACATATCTTTGCGCTGAAAATGGGGGAGGAACTACTATTGTAGCCGACCGTAGTTCACCTTCTGGTTGGGAAACATTTAGGGTAAGTAATGTATATATCTAGGAAATTTAGAAATCTTGTCTTGATTACACTTGGTAAGTTAAGTTCTAATTTTTGGCTCATTTGCAGCTTTGGAGAGTCAATGACTCATCCTTCAATTTTAGGGTGTTCAACAAAAAATTTGTGGGGTTAAATAATATAGGAGGAGGCAACACAATTGTATCCTTTTCAGATTCACCTAGCAACCTAGAAACATTTCAGATTATAAGGAACAATGATGATCCCCTCAAAATTCGAATCAAAGCATCAAATGGTCTATTTTTGCAGGTACTCATTATTCCATCCTCAAGCTAATCAATTTAAATCATTTAAATCAAATCATGTAATCTAAATAAGTTCTCTACTTCTAAACCAATCATAAGAGACCAAATTCTTTAAAATCAAGTTACTAATATAGATATTAGAGACTTTGAAAAAATGACATTGGTCTCATATTTTGGCACTATATTAGAGAAAGAATTGGACAAATTTCATGTATTTTTTGTGATCTAATTTTCTATAAAACTTTTTGGTTGGATTATTGCACATAGCCAATTGGAGTGTGACAGTACTGGTTTAAATTGTGTTTTTATCGTGGAGACTCATTGGTCAAAAAGATCAAACCAAGAGGCTCAGACTCTCCACCACCTATAAACACTATAGTTTTTCTTTTTCCCTGTGTAGAAATTCTTAATTCCAACATTCTTTATAATAAAGATGAGTGTTATGCACACTTTCTTTCTAACATTTACTCTCTTATTCGATGTGACTCGTGTGGGTGTCACCAATGGCGGAGCCAGAAATTTTATCTAATCTGGGCAAAATTTTGACCGCAAATTTACATGTGACATAATATATAAATAGTCATAAATCAAAATAAAAGTGGTTCGTCATTTTATCGATAAAAGTACAATTTAAAACAAGAGAGATGAAACATAACCTGCCAAAATAATTTGTTGGGGGTGCCAAAATAATATGTATTTTTGGTAGTGGCCGGGGTTTGAACCCCGGACCTTGCATATTTTATGCATTGTCCCAACCAATTGACCAACTGAGCTAAGCTCACGAGTACTGCCAAAATAATATGTAATATAAATTAAACAGTTTCATGAAAAAATAATGAGCAACATTTTTTATAGTGAAAAAATAAAGAAAAAATAATATGTAATATAAATAGTCTAGTGGTTGTTTCCTTTTGATTATAGTGTAGGGAAGCCAGTTCAATTCCCCTCAGTAACATTTTTTATGAATAAAATATAAAAATTATAGTAAAAATATTAAAAATAGGCAAGAGTAGGACTTGAACCTGCAAAAATTATTCGTTGAAAACTCAGTCACCCTTCCATTGCAACCAAGGGAATTTTGTGATATATCTATGCCTAACATCGTATATATATAGGAAATCTGGCGGATGCCATGGCACCCATGGGTCTCCAAGGAGATCCGACCCTGAGTATAGGTTGAGCCCGGGCGTGTGCCCAGGCTAGCTGGGTGGTAAATCCATCCCTGGATCTCACACTTTAGAAATGAATTCTACGTAATGTGGTGAGACTCATCTGAGTTTCATCCAATAAAAGAGCGAATAAACCCACTTGGGTTGGCCTAGTGGTATTGGCTTGGGACCTGGGAGTGTGCTCCTCCTCGAGGTCTCAGGTTCGATTCTCACCGGTGTCAATTTGGGTTGGCTAATTTAGCTTCTTCAAAAAAAAAAAAAAAAGAGCGAATATTAGAAAGAGAGTGTTTCTAACATTTTTCCTGCGAGTATTAGAAAGAGAGTGTTTCTACCTTTTTGTTATAGTGAAATATTGTTGTTTAAGTTATTAATAATTACATACAAATATTGTTCTTAATTTCAAGCACTTTAGTTATTAATCCTTGACCATATATGTGTGAAGGTTCAATCAAAGACATCAGTGATTGCAGGTTATCAAGGCACAAACTGGGATGACAATGATCCATCAGTTTTTCATATGACAATTGTAAACACATTACAAGGAGAGTACCAACTTACTAATGGTTATGGTCCAGATAGAGCCCCTCAAGTCTTAAGGGTGAGAATTTTAATAAAATTTTCATGAGAAACTATGACTTTTTTAAAAATCATTGTTGGATTTCCATATCATCTTAATTTTGAGCTTTGTTTGCTTTGCAGGACCATTGGAATTCATACATAACTGAAGATGATTTCAGATTTATGTCACAAAATGGATTAGATGCAGTGAGAATACCTGTTGGATGGTGGATAGCTCAAGATCCAAACCCACCTAAGCCTTTTGTTGGGGGAGCTTTGGCAGCACTTGACAATGCTTTCACATGGGCATAGTAAGTCTTTGAGATGTATTTAAATTGTAACACATAACATGTATTTAAGATGTACTTTAAAATTATAAGACTAAACTCTTACCTTTAAACTAACACATGATTACTAATCAAGTATACATTTGTAACTTGCAGTAGGCATGGGATGAAAGTGATTGTGGACTTGCATGCAGTTGAAGGTTCTCAAAATGGTTTTGAGCATAGTGGGACAAGAGATGGATACACAGAATGGGGTGATTCATACATTCCACAGACAGTCTCTGTCATAGAGTTCTTAGCAAAAAGGTTTTGTCTCTATATGTATCTAAAGACATTGCAAAAAATACAAATAGTTCCATAAACAGTAAAAAAAAATTGAAAGAATAAATAGTAAAAAATTATTGGTTATCTTGCTATGTGTGAATAATTTTAAAATGACATGATGGAGGGAGTATATCATATAGAGAAATGATATTTGTACAACTATTTTGTGACAATTTTTTATCTCATACTCACATTATGCTTTTACTTTCTCTATCTCCCTGTAGTTTTGGTTTCCGTATCAACATTTACCTTTCTTTGTAAATTTATGATTGTCCCAAACATTATCACAGTAATAGTTGTTCAATACACACCTCTATATTACTTTACATATCTCTTCCTTAAAACTTAGTTCACAAAAATAAAATTACCTACTCGAAACTGATTTCTTTATACATGAATTGAACTTGTTTACAGATATAGTAATAGAAAAAGTTTAGGAGGAATAGAACTGATGAATGAGCCACTAAGTGTCAATCAAGATAGCCTCAAGAACTATTACAAGGCAGCTTATGATGTTGTGAGGCAATACATCCCAAATACTTATGTGATCATGTCAAATCCATTGGCCACAGATTCTAAACTTCTTCTCTCATTTGTCAAAGGGTTTGATAAAGTAGTCCTTGATGTGCATTACTACAATATGTTTTGGGACAAATTCAATGGCATGAATGTTCAACAAAATATTGACTACATAAGAAATGACAGAGCCGGGGATCTTAGTGGTTTTTCTTCGTCAAATGCTCTTAGTTTTGTAGGTAAAATAATCAAATCCTTGCCAATGTTAGTTGGTCTATATATTTCATGAAACACTCATTCATTTGATATATATATATATATATATATATATATATATATATATATATATATATTAAAATAAGAGTGATTTTAATATAAATAATGAAGAGATTATTTTTAGAGATTTATATTATATAGTATTCAATTATCTACACTTATTTTTATAATATGATTTTGATACATGTGTGAAATTATCTACACTTCTTTTTTATATATGAAATGAAATATATACACTACTTAAGCATAATTTTGTAAAAAAAAAAAAAAGCATAATTATTAAACTACAATAATAGTTAACTTTATTGATAGTTTTCTTAAGAGATTATATTATATATTTAGGATATCTAAATGATTTTACTTTTCTATTTTGGTAGGGGAATGGACGGTTGAATGGAGCATACAAGGTGCGTCTATGCAAGACTACCAAAGATATGCCCAAGCACAAATGGATGTGTATTCTCATGCAACATTTGGATGGGCTTTTTGGTCCTACAAATGTCAGAATAATCATTGGAGTCTCAAGTGGTTGATCGAAAATGGTTACATAAAGCTCTAGCTCTAGATGTGAGGGGTTCTTCTTTCCCCTGCCATTGGAGTTTCAAGTGCACTTTTAAATAATTTGCGTCGAGATATGCACACTTTCAAAGATATAAGGGTTTTTGATTAGCGAAGGCGGGGAAAAGAAGTGCATATATATAGTTATCAATCATCATCATCATCAATCAATAAAATAATGCCGTTGAAGTTTCAAGTGCACTCATGTTTGTCAAAAAAAAAATAAGTGCACTCATGTTGGTTATGTAAGGCAAACTATACAAAAATAAATAAAAGGAGCTTTCTTTTAGAAATGAGTCATTGGTAATTTCATGAATGGCAGTATGTAGATCTAGTAGTGTACCCTTGACATCTGCCACTCATTTGGCTTGAGTGCCATGCTCATCAAAACGACTGTATTTCAATACATTAGCAAATACAAATAAATTCACCTTATTTCCCATATCAATTGCTGAAACTCAGACCGTTTAATTTAGGTTATTTCAAAACTTAATATTTCTACTCACTCCCTAATAAACACTAGTGCAAATGTCTCAAGGAAAATAATCAGTCAAGAAAATATTTTCAGCAACAAATAACTTAATATACAAACAACTCTAATGTCATTATACTTCAAAATCCAACTACTCAATGCAAGATACTCATATTTTGTCGATTGCGGATCACAAAGAAATAGCAATTTGTTCCGAATCCGCTGCAACAGTGCTATAACACGACTATAATCGTAATTTTACAGTATTTTGTACTAAATAACGTATGGCAAAAGAATATCGGTTTGTTCAATTCCACTACGCAATAGCGTTATAGCAAACCGCTTCAGCCGCTATTTATTAACACTGCTTCTAACCAAACCTTTTGCCGTTATAGCCTCTATTTTTAAACGCTACTTCTAACTAAGTATTTTAAAGTTACTTACAATGGCTAAGTTAAGCCTTGTCTGATGCATGAAAAAGTTGTTGTATATATATGCCTTAAAAACGTGAAAGAATGACTGAAGATGAGGATGCTCGAAGGATTGCAGGGTGTCTAGCCATTGTCTATCTCGCGACGCGAGGTGAAGGCTCGCAACACGGATGCATGAGATTCTTGTTTTCTTAGTCGCCAAGTTTTAAGGGCAGGATGAACTGTATAAATTCAAGGATCAGATTTGGGTTTTAGAGAGTGTGTGGAAAGATGTGAATCTTGGGGAACCAAAAGAGAAGACTCTTGGAAAAGGGTTGATGCCTTTTGTGGAGGGATTCATGGGGTGGAAACACATGAGAAACACAAAAGAGGTGAAAGTGAGGCAAACTAGGAATTACCAAATGAGAGAATCTTTAGGAAAACAAAGGCTAAGGATTGGTTCCTTTTGGGAAAGAAACTAGGGTTGATGCCTTTTGTGGAGGGATTCATGGGGTGGAAACACATGAGAAACACAAAAGAGGTGAAAGTGAGGCAAACTAGGAATTACCAAATGAGAGAATCTTTAGGAAAACAAAGGCTAAGGATTGGTTCCTTTTGGGAAAGAAACTAGGGTTGAGGAACACCTAGGGAATGAAACTAGGGTTGAGGAACACCTAGGGA
Source organism: Medicago sativa (assembly GCF_051527215.1). Lineage (NCBI taxonomy): Eukaryota > Viridiplantae > Streptophyta > Magnoliopsida > Fabales > Fabaceae > Medicago > Medicago sativa. The sequence goes on along the minus strand of NC_140751.1, from coordinate 6,261,260 downwards.
ATAAATAATTGAGCCTCTTGACCAAGGGAACGTTGAAATTGAGGTCTAACTCATCCTTACAAAACCGGCTAGTAAGGTGATGAGTGTCATCTCTTTATAAACTCTTATCAAGAGTCTTATGTGTTCGATGTGGGACTTGAGTTTTTCTATACAAAATCGATGCACAATAAAGTCGGAAGGAAAATTAATTAAAATGTTCTTATTCTTGTTTTTTTTTTCAAAGAGTTAAGCAATAAAATAAATTAATTTTTTTTTAATTTTAATTGTAGAAAATAATAACTGATTATTCTATTGGCAAAAAAGTTATTGATTATAATATTAAATTTAAAAACATAAATATGATATGGCTTTCCTTTGTCATGTTTTGTTAACGCCCTATCATCTAAGTCATTGCCACATCATCAAATTGATGGTCAAAATTATAATTTAGTCAAAATCTATGAAATGGTAGATTAAAATTGCATAATTAAATATAGAGAGACAAAAATTGCAGTATTATCAAAATAGAAAGAGCGAAATTGCATTTAAGGAAAAAAAAAGGAACATGAAAGGAATCACACAAAGGGTATGGATAGATGAACTGATTTGAGCTAAGAGTGAATGAGTTGGAGGTATCGGTTCAAACCCAAACAATGAGTAAAATATTGGCTAAAATGCACTTTTGGCCCCCCAAGTTTCACAAACTTGCGATTTTGACCCCCCAAGTTTGAAAATAACACTTTTGCACCCTTATGTTTCACCTCCTTTATAAAACCATGGTCCCCCTTGATTTTGACTCAGTCAAAACTGATGTGGATGACATGTCACATGCTGACTGTGTAGTTTTTTAATTTTAAAATAAAATAAAAGCCACATAATTAAAAATGAAATAAAATAATTGAAAAATGAAAAGAAAACCCTGAAATCATCATATTAAACCCAAAAACACATATTCAAACTAGAAATACCAATTACAAAACAAAATCGAAGCAACTTCAAATCTAAACTCATAAAAACAATAATAATGGGTTGTGTTTAGATTCTCAAGGAGACAATGTTTTTTTTTTTTTTGTTATTTAGAGGAAGGAAACAATGTTGTTGTTGTTGTTTGTTTTTTTTTTTTTTTTTGAAGGGAATGTTGTTGTTGTGTTTGACAGGAAAACCAATAGCAACAATAATAATTGGATATGAGTTATAAAGATTGAGTTTGGTTTAATTTGTTTGAATGATTTTGATGTGAAGATGAAGATTAGGGTTGAAGATGAAGAAGATTTTTTCAATGTTTATTATTAGTTTTAATTTTATTTTTCTATTTTTTAATTTTTAATTTTAATTAATTTCCATGTGTGCACACAGTTGTTCAATATTTTATATTAAAAAAATATCGACATCAGTTTTGACCGAGACAAAATCAAGGGGACCATGGTTTTGCAAAGGGGATGAAACTTAAGGGTGTAAAAGTGCTATTTTCAAACTTGGGGGACCAAAATCGCAAGTTTGTGAAACTTGGGGGACAAAAGTGCATTTTAGCCTAAAATATTTAATCTAAAACAACTAATTACTACCATTTATCATTAAAAAAATTATAAAAAATATTACACAAAGACATACAAGGAAATACATTAATAAATAACCAAGATTGATCAAGAGATGAAACAAACTCGTAATACAAAATGAGGAGGTGTTGGATGGCGGCGGCGTCTATGGCTGAAGAGGCAACAATAAATTTGTGGCGAGATGATGATGCTAGAGAAGACAAATGATGACAACTTGATAAGGGACGTCAACGCAATTTGTTTTTGTTTTTTATGGATAAATGCTAGTTGTTACTTCAAAAAATAAAAATAATAAGGTCAAATATCACGTTTGCTCCTTTTAGTTTGACATAATTTTCAAGTTAGTTATTTAAGTTTCGAAAGTTTCAATTAGGTCCTTTTAGTTTAACCGAATTCTCAAGTTAGTCCTTTATGTTACAAAAGTTTCAAATAAGTCTTTTTAGTTGATAAACTATTTCACCGTTACCTCTGCTGTCAGTTAATAATTAACTGATGCTGATGGAGCCGTTAAGTTTAATCGTCACAAATGATCATTCTAGCACTATAAATGTCGTTTAATAGTGCTAGAAAGACATTTGTTGTTGTAATAATTGTCTTTCTACCACTATAAATGATATGATCATTCTAGCACTATAAATGTCGTTTAATAGTGCTAGAAAGACATTTGTTGTTGTAATAATTGTCTTTCTACCACTATAAATGATCATTTGTGACCATTAAACGTAACGTTTTGACACCCTCGAGCTTTTAAAAGCCAACATTTTAATCGAAGTCAACAATTTAAAGGCTACATCAGCATCAGTTAAATGAAGACAGACAACATGAATAACGGTGAAATAGTTTATCAATTAAAATGACATATTTGAAACTTTTGAAACTTAAAGGACTAACTTGATAATTCTGTCAAACTAAAAGGGCCTAATTAAAACTTTCGAAACTTAAAAGAATAACTTGAGAATTCTGTTAAACTAAAATGACCAAAAATGATATTTGACCAAATAATAATAAGAGTGGAGGGAAAATGTTAGTAGCAGATATAGTATTGAGAAGATATCTTCTTACACTCTTTTGAGATATAATATTTTGGATTTAGAGTCGCAACAAGAGGGTTTATGTTTTTTTTTTTTTTTTGACGAAGAGGGTTTATGATTTTATTTTACCAAAAAAATAATATCTAAAATGAGAGTGAGGGAGATACATGTACATTGCACAAGTTTAAATAAAATTTATTTAGACACTCATTTTGAATAGAGAAATGCTTGATATTGAAATTTCTTGTAATGAATATCATGCGAAAGCTCATTTAATAGATATTAACAAAATTGGTAATTTTTCAAAAAAAAAAAATTGGAAATCTAATTTGTCAAAAAAAAAAAATTGATAATCAAATTATTTCTCTTATCATTGAAATTTTAGATATTTTTTCTTCTGAATCACACAATTCCTCACATATCACAAGCTCTTTTCGTGTTCATATATGAAGTAAGGAAAGGGTGTAAGCAAAAATGTGAATATTATCTGATCAAAAAAATAAAAAAATTACTATTATATTGGTATGAAAGAGTCCTGCTCAATGATATTAATACGTTTTCTTCTATTACTTATCAGGCTTCCGACTTTGTTTCTTTGCAATCAAACCATAGCAAAGTTAATCTTCGTCTTTTTTGTCAAAAAAAGGTTAATCTTTTTCATTCATATCCATCATCTCCCTAAAACTTTACTCCCTTCCTCCTAGTCCTATATATCCGTGAAAATATTTTATCTATTAGAATATTTCTTCATACAAGTTTAGCAAGCTAACATTAGCTCATGATTATTACTAGTCCTATGAGTCCTATCATACATGTCTTTTAATTATTTCTTACAAAACAAATTGTAAGAGGCTCTCAAGGCTATATATTGCTCAGCTAAAATGCAGCTAGCAGATATGTTTACAAAGGTTGAGAAGATTGAAAGGTTTAACAAGCTAAGAGGCTTGGTTGGAATGGTGAAATTGGAAAACTTGAATTAAGGGAGGATGTTAGTTTTAATTCAAGTTAGATGGTTTTAACTCAAGTTACTTAAGAGTAAAACATGGTTAGAAAGTTTGTTAAGAGTTAGTTAGATGACTTAGCTACTAGTTACCAAGTTAGTTAAGTTTGTTTTTTGATTGTTTACGAAGCAAGTCATGTGAATAAGTTTTACATAAGCATGTTGTAACTAGTTTTCAATACTTAATGAAATTCACAGTTTACAACAATCATTAATCTTCTTATTCTCGCAATTTTCTTAATTTGTCAAAACTAAATTCATAAACAAAACCTAGCTTGCACTGCAAGCAATTTATGTTGTGCTATCAAATTGGCATCTAGATCCACTTGTTCTGATCTAAGGGAGCAAGAGTACTTCAATCACGCAAAGAATTAGGTGCAGAAACGCTATAATTGAAACCAGGAATGGTAACAATAGTTTCAATACTCATGTTCCAATTCTTGAAGGTGGAAATTGGGAAAGATGGAGTGTTGTGATGAAGGATCTGCTTGGGGCACAAGATCTATTAGAGATTGTGCATAATGGGTATGATAAATTAGGTAGAAATGCACTTGAAGTACAAAGAACTGCGCATAAGGAGTTAAAGAAGAAGGATTGCAAAACATTGTTCTTCATTGAACAAGGTGTTGATGGAGGAAATTTTGAGAAAATTACTAAGGCTACAATACAAGATCAAAGGAAGCTTGGGATATTCTAGAAAAATATCATGAAGAAGATGAAAAGGTGAAGCAGATAAAGCTTCAGTATTTAAGAAGGAAGTTTGAGTTGATGCAAATGGAAGAGGAGCAAAAGATTGCTGATTATATTTCTAAGCTGGTTAATGTTGTAAATCAGAGGAAAGCATTCATTGAAACAATATCTGATCAACAAATTGTTGAGAAGATCATGAGAACTATATCTCCATGATTTGATTTTATAGTGGTGTTCATACAAGAATATTAAAGGATGTGAAAACTTTGAAGATTGAAGAACTACAAAGTTCTTTGGAGGCACATGAATTGATGGTGTCTGAAAGAAGCAGTGAAAGATTAATTCAACAAGCTTTGCAAGTTCAAACTGTGAAGAATGATGAATATGATAAGAAGAGCTTCAAGAAAGGCAAGAATAACTCAAAGGGAGGAAACCAGTCAAATTCTAAAGGGAAGAACAAAGCCAGTGTGATAGAACTGCAAGCAATATATGTTGTTGCACTATCAGATTTCACAGCTGCTGAGGTTGGCTTGGCCATTAAGCAAATGAAGAGCAATGATACCCCTGATGGGCTCACATCTCTTTTTATAAATCCTAAAGGGAAATATTCGTCTAGATATTATTAATTATGTGCTTACTATTCTCAATAACAAGGGAGGTCCTGGTAATATTAACTTCACTTTTATATGTTTGTTTCCTAAGAAGAATGACTCAAAACTTCCTTATGACTATAGGCCTATTGCTCTCAGCAACGTGCTGTGAAAACTGTTACCAAAACTATAGCCAATATGATTAAAACTATTCTTCCTAATATTATAAATCTACAACTAAGTGTTTTTCTCCCTAATAGATTAATTTTTAATAACACTCTTTTAGCCTATCAAGCTTTTCATTATCTTAAAATTCAAAATAAGAAGGAAGAAACAAAGGTGCTGTTGGGATTAAACTAGATATGAATAAAGCATATGATAGGGTTGAATGGATCACTTTCTTGAGGACACTCAAATTACTATGGGTTTTCTTATATATTTGGGGCTCTGTTTGAATCTGGTGCATACTATTATGAATAGTCTTATAAGTGTCTCTTTTTTCTTATTGATAGAATATGGAAGAAAAAAAATTAAAGGTCGGAAGGAAGAGCATGCATCCTTCTTTAGAAGAGGTGTTCTAATCAGAGTTGTTATTCAAGCTATTCCCACCAATGTTATGCATTGTTTTTTTTAAGGTTTAATAGCAGTTTTAACCCCCTAAGAAAAAAAAACTACAAAACCGTCCCCTAAGTTTTGCACCTGTGGCAGTTTTGGCCCCCAAGGCCAATTTTGACTCGGTCTACGCTGATGTGGCACCCTAAGTGAGGTGCCACATGTTATTTTTTATTTTTTTTAGCTTTGGGGGGCCAAAACTGCAACAGTTGCAAAACTTAGGGGGCAGTTTTGTAGTTTTTTTTTCTTAGAGGGCAAAAATCGCAACTTCGTGAAAGTTAGGGGGCGAAAACTGCTATTAAGCCTTTTTTTAATCCCCAAAAATTTTGTGACACAATTAAGCAAGGTATATGTATAGTCTGGTGGGGGGATTTGAAAACAAAAGAAAAACTCATTGGAAAAGAAATGAAACTCTCTTCACAGCAAAATTCAAGGATGGTTTGGGTTAAGACATTAGAAATTTTAATATTAGGATACTGATACCTTTATTGCTAGATGCCATAAGGCCAAGTTTTATCCCAAGAATGATACATGTTACCAGAATATACATATACCTTTATTGAAGAGTCATATATATATGGATGTATACCCTTGATGGAACTATACAGTTAAATCAGGATATAATGCAATTAGAGACTGGTAAGATAGAAACCACCGTGGACCCTTAGATTCTATTAGCATATCAAATTTTAGGAAAACTATTTGGAACCTGCAAAGTGCAAACTATTCCTAGACACAAGGATATTTTATGGAGAGTTATGAATGATTCACTTACAGGGGATTTATGGAGAAGTGAACTAAACCAAAGGGTTTAACTACTAATTAGTTATGTCGTAGAGTCTACAACAATATTGAGACAGTTAGTTAACCATATCCTTACGGATTGTCGTTATGCAAGAAAAATCTGGTATGGATCAAACTTAAACATACAATTTTTAGATAGCATGGCCCTTCATTTATCATTTTAATTAGTGCAATGTGTTTGGATTTGATAAAGTTCAATAATTCATAGTTGTTGATAGTAACTCGTATTGAAAATTAGCTTTAAAAGTTAGTTCCTTTGTTGTGATTTTTTAGCTAAAGTTGTTAAGCTTTATGCAAGTATTTTTTAGCTAAAGTTATTTACTTTGTTGTTGATAGTAACTCGTATTGTTCACATTGAATAAACAAAGTAGTTTTACACTCATAATCCACTTTCTATTTTTTTTCTTTGTTCTCACAATTCACTCGATATTTATGTTGATGATTTCCAAAATAATGGAATCACTTTAGAACCAAAAGTTGTAACTCTTCATGGGAATCATTCATATACATTGGAACCTTTGGCAAAGGGATTCTTAATGAACATTTGCATTGATTCAAATGTATATGGTTATAACATTTGGCAAAAGGGTGCTTAATGAACCATAACATTGATTCAAGTGTATATGGTTATAACCTTTGGTAAAAGGGTGCTTAATGAACCATAACATTGATTCAAGTGTATTTGATCATAATCTTTGGCAAATGGGTGCTTAATGAATCATAGCATTGATTCAAGTCAAAGGGGTGTTTTCTCTCATGTGAAGAGTCATATAATGCACTATAAATGTTTGGCATTTGGGCATTAGTTGGACACACACAAGAGAACACAACAACACACAATTTTGGACAGAATTTTGTTACATTAACAACATAATTCTTCATCATTCTCTTACTCTAAATCATCCATCAATTCTCTAATGCATGAGTGAATTGCTGGAACCATAAATCTGTAAAATACTGTTAGGAGATACGCTTGGTGTGGTTGTGCAATACACGTCAAGGAACTCATAGTATCCTGAAGGGGATTCGCCGGCCATTCCTTATTGCATCCAATATACAGTTATTGGTGGGGGCGAATCGAACCTAAAGGTTAGTATGGCAACCCCATACGCTTTGAGTTTACATGCATAACTATTAAACTTTTCAGGTTTCAAGTGCAGCAACCTCTTCCCAACAATCAAGATATACAACAATCACTACTACAAAATTGGGAAAATATAGCGCCCCATAAATAGCGCTTTAAACACTAAAGCGCTATAAATTAAAACACGGAGGTCTTAGCTAGCGCTTTTTTGAAAAAGCGTTATCTATGCTTCTAAGTCTATATAGCGCTTTGTATTAAAAGCATCAGTATAGGTTAAATAAAAATAATAAATATTTAAAAAAAACAGGATTAATTGTATATGGCGCTTTTGATGGAAAACGCTATAAATAAAGCAACCTTAAATAGCGCTTAATAAGCGCTACTGTATGCTTCAGAAAGATAGCGGTTATAGGTTAAAAAAAGCGCTATTTTATTAAGTAAGCATTAACACTATGACCTTCAAATCCCTTGTTCAATTCCTTGTGCTGATATTTTGTTGTTTTTTTTTTTATTATAAAAAATGCTTTGAACTAACTGTTCCCCTGTTCGATCCCTGCATAACACATCTCGAATATTTTTTCAATTTGTATGAAAAATCAATTGCAGTTTCAAAGCACACATTTTTTTTATGTAAACAAAAAAAAAAGCACACATTTTTTTTTAATATTTTTATCATATATATATATATATATATCTACTAAACTAGATAGGAAAATAAATGGCTGTTTTTTTTACCATTTTGCCCTTCTGAGGGCATTTTGGTAATGTAATTATTTGAGAAGTGGGCATTTTAGTAATTTCATTGTTACTAACATTTGGGTTATATATATGGAGAAGAAAAAAAAAACGCGTTCTGTAAAACGCTTTCTCTTCTTCTTCTGTAAAAAAACGCGTTCTCTAAAACGCTGTCACCTGCAATCTTCACCGCCGCCGTCAATTTCGCCGTCGCCGTCGTCGATCTCGCCGTAACACACTAATATCCACTGTTCATCATCTTTTTCAGCATGCATGTCCAGGTTATTGATGTATTTCATTTTTTTGTGTTTGTTTTTATTAATTTTTTCTCTCCTTTTTTGATTTGGCTGTTTTATTCATTTCCTCTTTGATCGATTGAGAGGATTGGGTTTTTGTTGATCTCATTTGATGGATTTCAAATCATGATTGAATGCATATTCTGTGATTTTTTTTTTATTGTTTTTTCCAGAATTTTTTTCTGTGTTTCGATGGTGATTAAGGTTTCATGTGTTTAGAATGCAGATTGGCCTCAACAAGACTCTCTGAATCGCGTCCAACTGGTATGGGTTTTTTTTGTTTTTGTGTTTTGTCAAAGATTGTATTTTTGGGTTCATGCAATTTTGGATTTTCACTACAGGATCTGTTGGAGGCATTTCAAGTTGCAATAATGGATACAGGCTCAGGTTCTTTGTTATAGATTGTATGTTTATTTTTTCCAGAAAATTACTTTAGGCTTCTTTTGTTCATTAGTGATTTTCCAGAAGGAGGTGATTTGGTTAAAAATTGTTTGAAGTTAAAAACACATACCCACAACTATCGTTTCAGAGCCCAATGCATATATATGACAAAAGGTAGAAACTATTGTTTGAAGTTAATTATATATCCTAGACAATACATGTGATCTGTGTAAATAAACATATTATTAGACATGAGTTACATATTAACATATAATCAACCGGGCTAACAGGGTATGAGTATGATTGCACCTATTTCTAATCATATAATATTTTTTTTTGAACAATGATTCAATGGTATTTGATCACATGAACCCTCCTGCATCGCGTGGTAATTTTTTTAATGTTGATTGGCTGATATGGCTTCTTTTGGCGCAATGCATGCTTGAAGGGTTGGCAGGTAATGTCATTGGAGGTTTTGAATATGGATCTTCTACTGCTTATAAGTCTAATTTCTGACTATGGAGCCTTTTGATGAAGCTCTCTAGAGCGGTTGAAAACTATAAGATACTTAAATGAAAATATGACGACTCATGGCGGAAAATGTGTCTCAAGGCCAAGGTTGCTATTTGACGGTAAGCACAACTATCTCTTATTTCATAGCCTTATTTCCTGCTCTTCATATTGATTGGTGACCTGTGATGGTTAAGTTTTTTATTGCTATGGGTGTTTTTTGCATACTAATTTCCCTAGATTGGATGATTATGAAAGGTTAAACCTAAAATGATAATGGCAAGGTCCTGATACATTGATTTGCTTCAATCCTTATGTCGATCTTAAGGACATGATGATATCTATTGGTATGTTCAATTATATTATGCAGATTTCAGTTTCTAACATGTTAAAAATAAGTTATATCAATTAACTCATACACTCATGTCTCTAAAATTATAGGGTTTGTTTTGGTGATTCAGGTTTGTTGTCTGGTTTATACTCAGATCATAACTGAACACCCTCCTATTAGTTTAGTTTATCTATTTTGTTTTGATTTGTTGATGTTTTGTTTGCATTGTTGTGAATCTGTTTGATTTATTGTGTTATTTGAATCTCACAAGTTTGTTGTCACAGGGTTGGAATTGTTTTTTTTTTTTTGAAGACAATCTCCTGGTGGACACAATGTTATTTGGGGTCTTCCCTCTGCTCACAAGATTCACAATCCTAAGAGTCTTTTGCTTGGATTTCTTGGTAATTTGTATGACTGATCTTAACTTAGTTTGTTAGTTGCTTTGATTGATATCTTTTAGATGCAATATATTATATTAGTGTGTCTAGATTCATTCGAATCAATTTTATTGCTATCAAAGACAAAAATTGCCATGTTTTTAAAGAACTATGTATGCTTGGATTGGCGGTGAGTGTTTAGATTTGTTCCAATTAATTTTCTCGCGTTCCAAGACTAAAATTACCGTTATTTTAAAAACCATTGTGATTTTGGCCAACGCTACACTTTGGAGCTTAAAAAAATTCACCGTGAAACTCACCGTGATTCCTAACATGCAGTTGCCGAAAATTTGAACGATATTTTATGACTTTGGTTGATAAAAAATTTATGGCAAGAATTCTTTTTGGGTAAAGTCTTTGGTTGATAACATAAAAATTGAAGGCACAAAACTATGTTGAATTTTTGCAATGTTAGAATGATGATACCAAAATTCATGATACATATAATCCATGATACATAAAATTTATGAGGAAGAAAATTACATGATGTATTGTTGTATTTCTATATAGTGGCAATAGATTTATTTTTTACCTCAGTGTTGTCTAATATAGTTATTTATGTGTAAACTGTTCACCAAATAGGCAAAAACAGAACAGAATTCTGCTACTGCAGAACTGAAAGCAGCAACAGCTCCATAGCAGAAAAACTAAACAGAAATCTGCTACTGCTGAACCCAACCAGCAGCAGCAGCTCCAAGTCAGAAAAACAAGCCAGAAAACAGGCAGCAAAACAGGTTCTGCAACTGTCACAACCAACCACCAAATTGCGCAACAGCTCAAATAAAACCTCCTCCCTTAAACTACCAGCACAGCCGAACCAATACCAGCTGAAACTGCCAACCTGCTATAGACATAACGCAGGAAAATTTCCCCCATAAATACTTAGAGAAGGCTGGATCTCTAAATGGACTATCTCCTCATGTACCGCTATATAAAGCAACAGAAGGGAATGAACCTTGCTTTTTCACAACATACTTTACTTGGGATCAATTTTTACATGCAAGTACTGTGAGATGCAATTAATATAGCATTTTGTGATTTGCAATGAATTATGTTTCAGCTGAAGTTAGATTCTTATTTTTAACTTCATGCCTATTGTTTACCATGCTTTAGTGATGTTAATGTACTTTGAATTGGGCTGCATAAATGCATCAACATTGTTGTGTTGTATTCTTGATGAGATGTAAACACTAGGAAGACAAACTTGTAGAAATAAGTGGAAGGGCTGAATTGACGTTAGATTAAATTAATGTGGATACTTTCACCTCCTTGAGTCAGTTGTTTTTAAAATTCCTATTTATAGTTATGAACAGCTTTATATTAGATTTTAGTGTACTTTTCATCTCTGTGACAATTTTTAGCATGAAAAGGTTGAATAAAGATTAAGTTGTAGCATAAGAAATTATAAATGTTAATTAGAGTTAAGTAAAGGATAATCTTATAGGAATTTGATGATCATTTGTTAATGTATTGTTGTTAATTATTGTCACTGTGTCTATTATGTATATTGCCCATGCCATAGGTAAATGATTATAAGGTAACCAATTGTATGTAATCATGATATGATTGAAGTTTACTGTAAAAATGAGTTTTTTGCAGCAAGTATGAAGTTAGTTCTAAATGTACAAATATCAAAGTATAAAGAATCTTATTTTAAAATAAATATGAAAGAGGAATATAGGCCAGTTTTCTGGTTATGCGTGGGCTGAAAATGAGGTACTTTCCTGTTATAATGTTGTATTATGTTCATAACAATAGATATGAATCTTTGTGAGTGGTTGTGTTCATGTTATCTTTCATTAAAAACATGATGATCTGATCCGTATGGCTGATATTAACCTGCAATTAAACCTACATCTTCACAACTATTGGCAGAAAAAACAGAGAACAAGGGTAAAGGAGAGGATCGACAAATGTGTGAAAGAAAAATTGATTGTTTTCTACGCTGTTCTTAATATTCCAATAAACAAGAGTAGTGTGAAGAAGATACACATTCATATATCATTTTTGAATCCAAAGGAATTCAAGTACCACTTCTAAAATGGTAAATAAATTTTCTAACAAAACATGTTTTCAAGAGGAACTGTCTGCAAAGCTGTTGGTGGTGTTGGTCATGCTTCTCAACAAAGCAAGAAGTCATACAAGAAAGTTTACAAAAATAGGTGATGATTATAATAGCTTGGAACAGGTAACTATCTCTAATTATTCAAAAAGGTCCCATTTTTTGACATTAAGCTCTTAAGTATGACAAACAACAATGTTCAGGTCTTGAATAATTTGGAAACATTCAAATTTTTCATTAGGTGAAAATGATTGCATGGCTGATGGGAGTTCTTGGCATATTTGCAATTATTGATTGGTAGTTTGCAAATAGATGACATTGTAATGCGTCTGCTCTTTGTTGGGATTTTGAGTTGCACATCTCTCATTTCAATGTTTTCTTCTCCATTGTTTATAATTTGTATATAGGGCAAGCTGTTACTTTATATAGTAGCGTGTGTATATCTTTTGTGAATTTTAATGAGTATTAGTTTATCCTTAGAATGGAATGGAAAAGAAAATTGTGATAATAGTTTATGTCTAACAAAGGTATACCTATGCTATGCAGTTGAGCCTCCAAACACTGAGCAAGCTTTAAAATGGTTGTATAAAGCTTCTGAAGGTGGTAATATCCGGGCTCAGTACCAACTTGCTCTCTGTCTTCATCGAGCTGGTGGGAATAGAAGCAATATAAGAGAAGCGGTTGGTACTCTATTCATTTTCTCTACGACAATTTTTAACTACAAATAATCAGGGAGGGGTTAAAAGCTGGGAAACCTGCATGGTTTAATGTTTGGGAATTGACATATAATATTGCATATATTTGGTTCTTTTATTATCATAATATTATCTGCCGATGCTTGCAATTTTGTCTAATGGATATACTTTTGTTATCTTGCATTTCTATTTGAGTGATTTATATTGCGTATGTAACTATGTGAGTGATTTGTATTTCTATTTGGCATTTGTTAAAGGAAATAAGGGTTGATAGTTCTTTACTCTTAACTGTTATGGTATCACTCTTCAAATTATGTATTCATTTTTCCTTGGTTTTTTTAATATTGAAATTATTCATGGATTGTATGTAGGTGATTTATGCTCAATTTTTTGTCCCAAAAGCTATGGAGCAAGACTACTTTTGAAATGGTTAGTTTATAATTTTCTTGGCCTGATAATGAAACTCATGTTTTCTCAGATCTTTGAAACATTTTTATGATTTACGGTTACCCCTCAACTGATTGCTATTATTTAAAAATGCATTATCCCATGTTCATTTGTATTCAACATAAAATTAAATTGTGATATAACCATAAAATTATTTGTGAAATATGCAGGTATATGCTGAGAAATATGTTGTAGATCAGGAAGCATTCATTAAAGATTATGCTGAAGCACATGCCAAACTCAGCAACCTTGAGCAAAGTGTTGAGTTACTGTTTTGTACATTTTCATATGGGTGTGCTTATTATGTGACTACTGGCCTAGATATTATGTTCTTTCATACCAAATTTATTACCTTTTCTTTTTCATGTCTGTATACGTATTTGATTTGAGTTCAAATAACAAGACAGTCACCTATTAAAGTTTTCTTTGTTATCTGATTTTCAAGGCATCGTGGTAGATGGTTCTGCAAATGTTTGGATTTTGTGCATATTTTAATTCATCAAACATTTGTTATGATAATGTCCTTTTCATGTAATAACGTTAAATTGAATTTTATGCTTGCAGGATCTCTTTGATTTTATCGCATCATCGTTAAAAGAACTCATTGCTAAAGAAGATGGTTCCATTACTTCACATGACAGAAGCGAACTTGGCTTTACATTCTCCTTCCCTATGAAACAAATGTCTGTTTCCTCGGGCATTTTAATCAAGTGGACAAAAGGGTTTTCCATTGTAGATATGGTTAGTCACTTTGATCTTCTTGATATTTAAAATTGGCTATTTTTTTTTCTTCTCCATAAATAGTTACCAAACAAACATGTATGTCCTATTCAAGTTACACTTGGTTTTTCAGTATAGAGATGTAAATATTAACAAACCAATGCTATTTGTTGTCAGGTTGGAAGAGATGTTGCAGCATGTTTGCAGGAAGCATTTGCACGAAATGGCCTAGATGTGCATGTAGCTGCCTTGGTCAGGAATTCCTTTCCTTAGCCTAATTGTATGATTTGTTTTTCTTTTTCTATCCAATATTCCCCTCTGAAAGCAATGCTTGCCTTATATTTACACAACCAGGATTAGGGTATAATACATATTGTAATTTATGATCTCGCTTCCGCCTTCAACAGATTGTTTTTTTCTAGGGCATATTTATGTTTTTGATCTAAATGTAAGGAATTTATAAGTGTGTTGAATGAATCAGTTTTTTGTTGCAAAGCCCTTCTTTTATGCAAAAACTTTTAATACCTGTCTTGCTTAGCTGGTTTATTTTACTGGTGTCATGTTTTTGATAGAAGATTTTGGTAGTTGGTTGGTTAGTTTGTTTCACTTTTACTCAGAGTGCTGTTTAGCCCACCTTTAGCACATCGTACTTTAGTGTAGTTTTACTTCAACTTCTAGCACATGTTTAGTACTTATCTTGATCTTGAGGGAGTTATTTTTTATTTTCTGGAATTCAATATCAGAAAATTATTTTATATCCCAATTAATATGAAAGTAGAGTTTAATAGAAGACTAAAAGGCTAAACTCTTAAAAAAAAATCTAAAGAGTTGAGCGGCGAAACTCACACACTCTAAGTGTTGAGAAATGGCGAGTTGCATGTTCGGACCCGCACCCCAAAATATCAAATCACTATGTAGACTTTTATCATTTCAGTTGTAATTACAGGACAATAAGATGCTACTTCCATGACATATAATGAAAGTCCAACTCTCACTTTACAACTAAATTTGTGCTATTTAAATGATGATGACAATAAAATTAAATTTAGTTTTAGAGAAAAGGCTTCTCAACCAACAAAATTATTCTTATCAGTACTCTTATAAATGTTGAATACAGAATAGATTCAGGAGTCTTCAGCAAAAGTAACAGTTTTTTTTTTCTTTTGAAGTAATTTATAATTCAGAAACGCAATCTGGCTTTGCCAATGAAAATCTATCTATCAGTACCGATTCAGATTTCGGTCTTCAACTGGAATTCATGGTTCAAAAAGTCAGGCTTTCAGCCTCCCGTCTCACCGATTCAAACAGCACAGAGGATAGGTACCTGTCACCAAAGCTAGGGAAAACAATCTGCACCATATCAAAATGAAAATTGTCAATGATGTAAATCCTTTTTTTCCTGTAACATACCAACTGTGCCAGATATTCAAAATATTTTTATCAAAATTTGTATGAATTCAATCGACTTACAACAATAATCTTTCCAGATGATATTCCGACCTAAAACAATATTCATAGTAGAGGCTCAACAAATTAATCCAAGTACAAAAGTAAAATAGTAGAATCATTTCTTATTTGTTTAACAAATTTAAATATCACGAAAGAGGACTAAGTAGATAGCTCTTAGAGGCTGAATAGCCTCAATCGTCGGTGTTTCTAAGAGGTTTAGAACTTACAAATAGGCCTTCTTTGTAGTTTCTATTGGTTGAATATCTGCCAAATCACACATCAAGTTTAACAAATTATAAATTGTCACAGATGTCCAAAAAAAATTGCAAAATGATGACATGATCATAATCCATCTAAAAATTACATTCACACGATAAGTTTGTATTGTGGCAAATTAGTCGGTATGTAAGATTTAGTAAACCAGGATTTAAGTCCACAATTGGCTTTTTGTGCATCCTCCAGAAACTTTAATAGTTAAATTATTTGAGAGAATGGTTTTGGTAGGAAAGTTTTTAGCCTTTTTGGATATCAATAGTAAAAGATAAAGGAGAATTGAAAGAAAAATAAAACTATACGTCAAGTCATTAAGATATATTTATGTATCAAAGGCTATATCTTCAAACTTAATACATGATGGGGCATTATGATTACTCAAAAAACATTAAAACTTACTTGAATTACTTCGTCGACAAGACTAACGTCCAATACCCCGGGAACAAAACCAGCACCAATCCCTTGAATCTTGTGTGGTCCTAGACGTTTGTCATGATTTGCAAATCAGCAACAGCTTCAAAAGTAAGTTTTAATTTCAACTCTAAGGAACAAAACAGTGTTATAACTAGCCAGGCTTTCAACTGGCTCCACGCCATAAAGCTGCATAATATAAAAATTGAAATAAAACGAGAAATTAGGAGGAAAGAGGAGAGGATAACTTATCATTTAGTTTTGCTGTTTGATTTTGTAGAATGTCTAAAGAAAGATTATAAGATAGCTTGGATGGTATTATGAGAGTTACACAAAAAGTATGATTGGGAATCTTATGATTTCATTGTTGTCGACGCCGTTGATATGTTTACCGCATTTCTTTAATAGTTGTCGGGACCCTGGTAGTTTTCAAGCTCAGAGTTACAGCTTCAGTTAGAACTTGAGTTAGGGTTCGACCTCTTCTCAACGTATTTTGTATGACGATTTCTCCGATCTGTCTCAAGTTAGGTCGATCACTGAATTTAGAAACTTGGTCAAGGTCGGTTTTGTTTATACACAAAGATGTAATCATGTATATGTAAGGGTATAATCGGCGATTTGGGAGCAAAAGCAAATTTCCTGAAGTATGAAGTATGCTTTTATTTCTCTATATTAAAATCTATTTGTTTCCTTTTTAATATATAAACCTATGAATTTGACAGTTTATCGTTTTAATAGCGACTCAAGTTCAAATAATAATAAGTTTTAGCAGTAAACAATTTTTTTTTAAATACAACTCACTCAATCATATAACAAAGAATTGAAAAAAACGATATTTAACCTGTGCTCTCGACATTATCTCAGAGAGGCTTTAGATCTGTACTAGCCAGGACATGTGAGTTTGAAGCTGATCTCGGCTGTAGGCATGGCAATGGGACGGGGTGGGAACGGGTTTTACATTCCCCGTCCCCATACCCGATTCTCATATACTTATCCGTTACCCTACCCATACCCAACGATGATGATAAATTGAACCCCATCCCCGTCTCCGACGGGTTCGGATATCCCCGCCCCATCCCCGTCCCCGCATTGAATAATTTTTTTTATAAAAAATATATGTTTTTTTGCAACCCCTAGAGAAATATTGTAATGCTTTATCCAACAATATGTTCACTTTAACATTTGTTAGACCGATTGATTTAGTTGGTCCTTTCAATATCGATGGTAGTTTTTATAACACGACAATTATCAAACAAAATAATATGGCATATCAACATAAAGCATTTTTCTGCATCCGGGACGGGTTTGGGTATGGGTTCGGGGTGGGTAACTATATACCCGTTACCCGTCCCATACCCATGTTTTGAAATCAGGGAAAACCCAATCTCATACCCAAACTCAGTCAAAACGGGGAAAACCCGTCAAATTGGGTTTGGTTCGAGTGGGTAACCACGAATATGGGTTTTGTTGCCATGTCTACTCGGCTGGTATTATCAAGCCTGCACCAAGTGTGAGTCGAGGGTTACCACTGCGTCCGAGACTATCTACTGTGACAAACGCAAAATGCCCCGGAATACTGTTCCTAGGTAACGTTTATATACATACTATTTGTTTGGTTGTTTTTTAGATTGCTCATTGAGGAGTTTAAATTTGGGAGGTTTAAGATTCACGTTCAAGTGATCGACAACACTAGGTCAACACTTGCTCTATGCAATGCAGAATGTATGCGCTTTTGTTTTGAATCGCACATATGCATACTATGATACATTGCTTACTCACTTGCCAACTTGCTAATAATTTTGTATATGGGCTGTGACATTAAGGGTAATCCCTCATCTTCTTATCCAATGGAATTTAATGCTTTTGTCGATAAAAGGATGCTATTTAAAGTGCAAGTTAGTGATGCCAATTTATTCCGCAATTCATCTTAATTATTATGATGTTTTCCTTTTGTGTAATATTCCTTAATTTACTCATTTTTCCTTTGGAACAATTTTTTTACAAGATACGTAATTCAACCCGTGCGAAGCATTAGTTATAAATACTTGACGTTTTCATTTGTTACTCGTGATAAGCCGTTTTGAACATTTCATTTTCTAACTCGTGATGCAGGAGTACTCTAAATATTGTGTTATGATTTATAATTATTTGTCATTTTGCAATCTATCCGTCCGATATAATATTTTGTCAAAAAAGTAGCTAACCCCCGTGCGAAGCACGGGTTTGTAACTAGTATATATATAAAATATTACTTTCTCCAAACTTTTTCAAAAAACATATCTCTCTCCCTCTAAAAAATTGGTTTCCCTCTCTCTAAATCCCTTATACCTTAAAAAAATTGGGTTTTCCAAATCAATTGGTTCGATCCCCATCACTCTCTGAAGTCCTCTCTCTCACGGCTCTCTCTCCAGGTTCTTGTGAGTTCTTCGTAAAACCAGCCGGAGTTCTTCGTCGTCCGCCGGAAACTAATTTCGTCCAGGTTTCCCTCTCTCCCTCACTCGCCGCCACCATCGTTGAAGGTTCCATCGGTAACAGCTCTCTCTCTCTCTCACGTTTTTTTCTCTCTAAACAAACCAAGGTTTCATATTTGTCTCAAGAAAAGCGAGGTTTCAATTTTACTAGAGTAGTTATCGTTTTTCGTGAATACTGGAATTGGGGTTGAATTTGTTTTTTGATTTTTTCACGAATACATGAATTGGGGTTGAATTTGTTTTTTGATTGTCAAAGTCAGCACTCACAAAGTGTTTGACGAAATGTCTCAATAAGCAAAAGATCAAATAAGGTCAAATTGATCAAATAAGGTCAAATTGCAAGTTTTTTTGCTTTCTTTTAATTTGATTAATGAATGAGTTGAATGAATTAAACACATGTTGTTAATTCTTGTGGTTGTAACTTGTAAGATGTTGGAAAAAAAGACAGGACCACTAGTGGACTCATAGTTCTGTCTTTCACGCAAATGAAGTTTATATTTATTCCACCATGTTATATGATATTCATTTCTGTCTCTAATCTATTATTGTTATATGATAAAAAAAATTAAGCGTTGGGCTTCCAAAATTCTCAACAAGCTTACCTGAATCACTTTTAATTTTTATTTTAATTAGTGATTAGAGTTTACTGATTTGGTTAGGGTTCACTTTCATTCAAATCTTAGCTAGAGAAAAAAGATTGATTTTGCTTAATTCTTAGATGCTTACCCATTATGATTGCTACCTGATACTCAATTTGTTATGCTTTTGAAAGACACAGTTAACTACACAAAGACTGATAACTATACTCCTCTCTGTTCAATGTGGATTGTGGAACTTGACATTTGATTTTCACTTTGTGGTTTTCTAACACTGCTTAAGATAGTTTATATTCGACCTTACTTCAGTTATTGGTTCCAAACCAGTTTACTTTTGTCAGCAGATGGCACAATTTTTATCATAGGACATGAATTTTGATCCGTCTCTTCAATAATGTATTTGTTATTTTCCAATTACCAGAATTTCAACTGAAATTGATGTTGCAATTTTTTAACCTCATCAGTTTACCCCCACTCGCTGTTAATTATATGTGATAGTTCTTAGTCATTCTTGGTTCAGAAGACATTCTCTTTTGCTTTTCATGTCTTCTGTGCTGGACTTTTAGAAGATGGATAAACTATCTTGAATGATCCAAGTTAAAATTGTGTTGTGTAGAAAACGGAGGATCATGTATTTTACAGCTCCATTAGATGTACAACTTCAGGATAGACATGTTCTAAAACCATTTTCAGTTTAGACATTTTCCTATAAAACTGTCATATTGCTTTGAGAAAAAACCTTTACTGTGTAGAAGACAAATGATCACGATTTCCCGCATTTGACGTAGTCATAGATTGCAGGTCATTGTATAAATCTTTTTATTTTATTTTTGAAGCTAGTTGCCAAAAAAAATTGGGTACAATTCATGCTACAAGCACACTGCAAATAGAAGAGAGATGATTGTGATAGCCATTAGCCTGCAACCTTAATATATTGCTCACAGAAGATTCCTTTGTTTTGAGAGTATTATAAAATTGAATCAATGTCTAACAACAACCTCTCTCTCTCTCTCTCTGTAGGTTCTCTCTCCCTCACAGCTCTCTCCCTCACATCCTTGACGGCTCTTTCTCTCTTTCTCCTGTAATTTCTCCAGGTATCTCTCTCTTTTTGTAACAGTTTTTGTTTTTGTTTTTCTGTGTGTGTGAATAGTTTTTGTGTTTAGAACATGTGATGTTGACAATATGAATCATACTAGCAAAGGATTCCCTTAAATATGATACAAGGCGGTGACAGGTTCAAGGATAAAACTTTCTACCAAAATCTATCTGTGCAATCATTTTCCAATATTATTTGAATGTCAGGGTAGTGAACTAGTAAGTGAGGGAGGTCAGATGATGAAAAGGGGTTTACGGCAAAGGTTAAATAAGTGTACGCTTTCTTGTATTATGAAGTATCCTTCTTCCATGTATATGTCACTGAGAGAGTCAGAATAAGAAGTGATCTGCAAAGCAATAGTTACATTACATTACTCTCTTTTTGAACCAAAATTACCAACAACTGTCTGTCCCACTCATTCTCACCGCACCACGCTACCACCTTCATAATCAAAACCCTCTTATTACTAAAACTTTGCACCGTTGCACAATTGGACAGTCCAAAGAAGTGGTTCTAACTTGCCTTTATTTCTATGACCACGCAGTCACAAGTAAGTCATGAGAGTGACACTTCTTTATTGTGTACACTGTACAATTGCATTACATGGCCTAAGTCGGAGGATAGAAATTATTTCCTATACTATCCTATATATTTCTCTCAGTTCCCCTTCAGATTGAAGAGAATGACATTGACATCTTTATAATAAAGTCTTAAAAAAAGAGTTTATGCTAGAAAAATTGTTAGCAAATAAAGGAAACGATCTTTCAATTAAAGTAAAAAGATATACTATATCTCAAAATATGATTTAAAATCTCACTCACTTTGGACCCACTTTGACCACATCTTTTTCCTCTCCTTTTGGCTGTATTGATGTGTATTTTATTGGGCTGAATGACCAATAATTTAATAACCCTATTTTCTTGTAGTAATACTTGTTGAGAACCTGTGTTGAAGTGTTTGGAAACTGATAGCAAATAAAATGAAGATATCTAACGTCATGCATGGTCCTGTTTTTATTTTTATTTTTTCTGTAAATATATGCTCCTGTTTAGGTTTTGAGAAGGATAATAGAATTGGTATATTTTTCAGAAGCTATATATAAAAGTAATTGTCCCTAGCATTCCTCTTATGCACTATATTCTGATCTATTTTCTAAAAATCTATAATTAACAAGTTTGAATTGTACACGGTTTTGGTGTTGTGCTTTGATTATTTTAGTTAATTAATTACATGTAGAATATATTCATGTGTTGTTATATATGGCAGAAGATGTTGATATTGTAGGCGTAATAGTTTTGTAACCCTTTTGTAGATAGAAAAATCAATTGTGTAGTGGACATTGGGTGTTATTTGTCTTTGATCCCATATCGGAAATCATATATTATTTGGATCCATTACTCAATGACTATATGAATTACCCAAAAATGAAGAGTATGTTTGACACGTAAGTAAGTATATATATATATATATATATATATATATATATATATATATATATATATATATATTGATGTATATGAAAACTATATATATATATATGGTCAGTTGTATGTAATCTAAGTTTACATTTATATTTTGTAGAGTTCTAAAGGTATTTCGCTCTGCAAGGGACGCTCAAGTACGAAAGAATAAATTTAACAACATATCATGGGTCCAAGTACAGGTTTAATAATATAACATATTATTAAATGGGTCCGAGTATGAATATAATATAATTTTTTTTTTGAGACAAACTTATTTTATTTTTTGTAGTGTCCTCGCCAAGAAAATGGTATAGATTGCGGGTACTTTGTGATGAGGTTTATGAAAGAGATTCTCATTTCAAAACTAAATGAGATTCCAAAGCTGGTATGTTATTTTTATATTAAAGTATAATATTTGTATATAATTAAGTTTATTAAGTAACATGGTTATTTTTTGTTATAATATATGCAGTGCATTGATGGTTTCAAGTGTGTGACATACTCAAAAGATAAACTAAGAGAAATCCAAGAAGAATGGTGTCAGTTCATGATCAACCTATTAGTTATATGATATTTTTATGATATGGTGAGTTTCATGTTTCGAAATATATTTGCTAGAAGTGGTAGTGTTTTTAATTTATAATCTTGCTTTAATTTGTACTCATGATCAGTAGTACTTTGAATTTGTCTCTAATATAATATAGTTGCTTATTGCTTAATGGTGTTTTCTGCATATATGCAGGTGGCGGAGAGTGAACGAAATTTGGAAATGAATAATGATTTGCCTGCTTGTTTTGGATAAAAATGTTGAGACGACCAAGAAGATAGATGAAGACTGCATGCTACATAGAAGATTTTGATCTTTATGTTAACTAATTAGTTGTAACTTAGAGATATCCATGTTACCATATTAGTGGCTAAACATTTCTGACTTTTATGCTATATATACATACATTTTTTATTATATAATAGTCTCAATTTTAATGTGCCAAAAATATATATATTTCTCTTAGAAAATTTATATATATATATATATATATATATATATATATATATATATATATATATATATTAAATTAATAAAAAACGCTATCTATAAAAATAAAAAATAAAAATCTGACAAAAATAAAATTAATGCTTTTCTTAGCGCTTTTTTCCCTGTATAAAGCGCTATCTAAACCTAGTGTTACATAGCGTTTTAAAACAAAAACGCTGTTTTTTACTAGCGCATGCATTATTTTAAACCCCTTTTAGATGGCGTTTATTATTGAAAGCGCTATCTAAGGAGAACCGTTGCTAGCGCTTTTTGACAAAAAGCGCTATATAAACCATCCTTTAGATAGCGCTTTATACAGGAAAAAAGCGCTATATTACCTTTACCAGTGCCATTTACAGTAGCGCTTGAAAAGCGCTAGCTAAAGCCAAAAAAAAGCGCTATATAAGCCCATTTTTGTAGTAGTGAATCTTTGGAATTTAGGTGCACACTTCATCGTATTCATCTTCATCATCTTCTCGGTCAAGTTATTGCAGCAGACCCCCAACACAAGTTCCAACAATCTTTAGGTTCGATTTATGATTTACTTGTGATTAATGGTTGCAATTTTTGGAAGAGATGAAAGCTTATATTTTCACCCATAACTACGGTGAACGGTAAACAAATTCCTTTTATGAATATATGTTATGGAAATTTATGGATAAATATTTCATATATGATGTGTTTGTGTTAAATTTACATGTGGTTGTAGATAATATATGCATGATAAATTTTGATATGTATGAAATTTATCGTTTGAAATCTGTTTGATGTTAATTTGAACATGAGATAATGTGCATATAAGTGATTACCTATTATGAAATATTTGGTGTTCTAAATGCATGTGTGTAGTATCTAAGTAAATATGAATATGTTAGATTTAACATGTGGTGACATATATATACATGATTTAGAAATTGTTGAAGTATATGAATTTTGATGAGTTAGTAATATGTTAAGAATGTTTAAACACTATTTTATTTATAAAAGTAGTGTAGATAAATTGTCAAAATATCAAGTGGTTGCTTTAATGATATTATTTACTTTGTGTAAGAAATTATTATCATTAATATTGTGTTGATATTATATGTACATGATAATATGAAAAGTGATGGTTAATTTCTTGTTTATCATGATATTAAGATAATTTGGGTATGTTTTGAATTATTGTAAGTTGATATATGTTCATGGAAGAAAGTCATAGAAAATATTAATGATTTTGGTTCATTGTTTATTCTTCTATGTCATTATTTATTGAAATTTAGTATTGAACATATTTAAACATAAACTTGAATTTAACACAATGAATTTATGATATATGTATTAGTTATATGATAACTAAAATCAAAATGTTTGTGTTATATTTAATTTTATGTGGAGTATATAACTTGCATGTTTAATCCCATCTTATGAAGTTTGGTTATGACATTCTTTTATGATCAAGTTTTATTTTGCTATGTATGTTTAATGCATTCAATGTATGATATATCTTGGCTAGATATAAAAGAAAAGTTGAAGTTGAAATTGAAATGCATGTTAAATATTGTTATAGCAAAGGTGTAATGACATAAAAGTTTGTGCATTATTACAATATACTCAATTGACAAAAGTTTGTCATGGTTTGATGATAGTTGGTGAATACTATCAAGAGTATATAAGTTGATCCATAGACATAGCTATGAGAATACAAAATCTATGTGAAGAATTGAATATTCAATGTTTATAAAAATTAAAAGAAAATCTTGCAATTATTTGACGAAATGATTGACAAGGAATGATGTCTTTGGAAATGATGTTGAATACATTGAAGACATTATTAGGGATGTGGTACAAACCCAAATCTAATTGATTACCAATGGTGGAAACTCAACACACACTTGAGTAGCATCAAGTCTTGGGTTCAATGGTGAAAGTACACTATTAGAGTAATTGAAGTACTTGACAATAGATAACATCCCAAGGGGCAAAAGTACTTGGACCATAAGAAGAAAAAGGGTAGGATGAGGTTTTCCTCTTAATGGACATATAGCATATATTTGCTGGAATGCATACTTATGGGGCATTTCCGATATAGTCTACCTATGTGAGAATGAAGTTTGGCCGCTTCACGGAGTTCAAGGGTTTGAGTCTTAAATTCTCATGAAAAGGGATATATGACACAAGGCCTTCTTAATGTGTCATCTTACAAGTCTCTTTATCAATGGTACCGAGATTCTATGTGTAAGTTATGCACACTTGTTCTAATGAATAGTTGGTTCAAAGCTTGCCTACCATACTATTTGGGAATGAGCGAAAACTTAACTTACTAAGTAATGGTTCAAATCGCGAGATACCATTATCTGAAGGCATGGAATTTCCGGATTTATGTGATTTAGTATTTTGAAAATGGTGGGGGATTGTTGGTGATTTCCAAAATAATGGAATCACTTTAGAACCAAAAGTTGTAACTCTTCATGGGAATCATTCATATACATTGGAACCTTTGGCAAAGGGATTCTTAATGAACATTTGCATTGATTCAAATGTATATGGTTATAACATTTGGCAAAAGGGTGCTTAATGAACCATAACATTGATTCAAGTGTATATGGTTATAACCTTTGGTAAAAGGGTGCTTAATGAACCATAACATTGATTCAAGTGTATATGATCATAATCTTTGGCAAATGGGTGCTTAATGAATCATAGCATTAATTCAAGTCAAAGGGGTGTTTTCTCTCATGTGAAGAGTCATATAATGCACTATAAATGTTTGGCATTTGGGCATTAGTTGGACACACACAAGAGAACACAACAACACACAATTTTGGACAGAATTTTGTTACATTAACAACATAATTCTTCATCATTCTCTTACTCTAAATCATCCATCAATTCTCTAATGCATGAGTGAATTGCTGGAACCATAAATCTGTAAAATACTGTTAGGAGATACGCTTGGTGTGGTTGTGCAATACACGTCAAGGAACTCATAGTATCCTGAAGGGGATTCGCCGGCCATTCCTTATTGCATCCAATATACAGTTATTGGTGGGGGCGAATCGAACCTAAAGGTTAGTATGACAACCCCATACGCTTTGAGTTTACATGCATAACTATTAAACTTTTCAGGTTTCAAGTGCAGCAGCCTCTTCCCAACAATCAAGATATACAACAATCTTTGGAATTTAGGTGCACACTTCATCGTATTCATCTTCATCATCTTCTCGGTCAAGTTATTGCAGCAGACCCCCAACACAAGTTCCAACAATTTATCACAAAAGGAGCATTTATCCCAACAAATTGGTATCATAGAGCAATGGTTCGATTCAAGATATCAACTATGGCGAATGGAAGCACAAATTTTTAAAAAAATTAACTTGCTAAGTTTAGACATTAATTTCTAATTAGCATGTCTTAAATGTCTATGCCAACCCCATTTTTCATCACTCATTGTAGAAGGAAAACTAAATTCTGTTTAACCAAAGGGTTAATATGAATTTATCCCCTGTAATTTGAGCGAGTTCCGGTTTACCCCCTGTAAAAAAGATTCTTTAGTTTCCAACTCTATAATATGAAGATTCTACACAAAACACCCCTGTAATATGAAGATTCTCCACAAAACACCCATGACCCCATCCAAACGCTGACGTGCCACGCCACTGTGTAATTATTTTAATTTTTATTTTTTTAAAACCTGACATGTGTGTAATTGTTTAAAAAATTAATTTTAAAAAGATAAAAAAAATGAAAATTAATTTTCAAAAATTTAAAAATAAGAAGAAAAAAATCAATTTTTTTATAAAACGAAAAAATTTAAATTTCGTTTATATTATTTTTTTAAAAAACGAAAAAAATAAATTTTAAATTTTTTTAAAAAACGGAAAAAATCAATTTTTTTTTAAAAAAACGAAAAAAAAATTTAATTATTTTCAAAACATAAAAAAATTCAGAAAAAAATTAATATTTTTTACCAAAACATTAAAAAATTAGCTTATATTATTTTTTTTTTGAATATTTTTAAAATTTAAATTTAATTTTGATTTTTTAAAAATTAGCTTATATATATCTATAAAGAAAACAACCCCTTTCAGCTCTTTTGGACCGTTTGTTTCTTTTCAAAAATGTCCTCAATTTTCAATGCAAATAAAACATGTAACACATCATAAATATTAAAAAAAATTCCAAATTTTTTTTATCCTCAATTTTTAAATATTAGAAAATATTCTCAAATTTGTAACACATCCTAAAAAAAAAATTGAAAAAAAATCTGAATTTTCCTAAATTTTTAAATAAATTTTTGCACAGATTTTTAAAAATAAAAATATTTTCCAGATTTTTTTTTTGTTGAGAAAATTTAAAAAACTTCTTTTTCAAAAAAAAATCTGTTTTAAATTTCGAAAAATATATAATTCTAAATTTTTGAAAATAATTTGAAAAATAAATACCAACTTTTTCTAGATTTTTAACTTTTTCCAGATTATTTTTTTTATTTTCGGGATTTTATTTGTTAAATTTTCTAGACTTTTTCATTTTTTTTTCGAGATAGAATTTTTCAGTTTACCAGATTTTTTAATTTTTCCAGATTTTTTTTATTAAATTTTCTATATTTTTTCATTACTTTTAAGTTTACCAGAAATTTTTTTCATTTTATTAATTGTTCATAATTGTTTTCATTTTTTAAATTATTTTAATCATTTTTTTCATTTTAATTAATTTTTTTAATTATTTTTAATTTTTATTAATTTTTCCAGAATTTATTTAATTTTTTATGATTTTTAAAAAAAAATACAAATGCCGCATGTACCCTTTAAAAAAAAGAAAAAATAAAAAAAAATATACAATCAGCATGCCACATAATCAGATATGCACAGTCAGCATGCCACGTCAGCTCGCCACGTCATCAATTCTGCCCAGTCACATAGGTTAGGGGCTAAAATCAAAGAATCTTTTTTACAGGGGGGTAAACCGGAATTCGCTCAAATTAGAGGGGGTAAAGACATATTAACCCTTTAACCAATTCTCAGAAATTAATTTTTATAAACATTGTCTTTCCTCTTTCCAGCTAAAAGAATCGATTTATCAATGTCATTCATGACTATGCAGTTGTTCTTATCAAACATCACTTCATTACCCCTATGACAAAATTGACTTAAGCTAAGTAGGTTATGTTTCAGTCTGTCAGCAAACCAGACATTATTGATAAAGATAGAAGAATTACCAATAGTCCATGTACCAATTGTCTTGTCTTTATGATTTCCTTCAAATCCCATAGTTTTCCCTCTTTCAGTGTTAGGGTTTGGAACATATGCTTTTCCCTTGTCATGTGTCATGAGAAACCACTGGCCAGGTACCATGATTGGAGCATTGGTTCTCCCATAAAGCGTATCTGTAGCATAGAAAATTTCAGACTTAGGTACACATATTTTCATGGGACCTTTGGGGTTAGTTTAAAGGACTTTTCCTTCTTCAGAACCTTAGGCTTCAAGCTATGTGGCTTAGAATCATTCAAGACTTTTGGTTTAAATGTTTTTGGTCTTGAATTCTTCTTAGCTTTAGGTTTTGAACTATATAGAACCTCTGACTCTAGAACCTTTGGTTTTGATTTGATCAGAACCTTAGACTCTGAAGCCTTTGACTTTGACTTGTTCAGAACCTTAGCTTTTCCAGCTTCTGGAACAAAGTAGGAATACAGACCCTTTTGTATAAACTCAGCACAAGAAGGTTTCTTTGATTTCTTTAGAACTTGCATCCTTTAAGAGGTGCTTCTTCTAAGAAACTAATTCATTCTCCTTTGTTTCTGCTGGCACCATAAAATCATTGAAGCTAACTTGATTATGTTAATGCCATCTATGATAAAATCTTGAAGAGCAAGTTCATGCTTGTCCAAAGGTTTATCAGCTTTCTCTTGAGTATATGAAAGTTGACATCTCTCTAGAATTTCATATCTCATCAAGAGATTTTCATTCCATATACTCAGAGTGTTAGATTCCTCTGCTGCCAAATCATATTTCCTTTGTAAAAAAATTAAGCCTTTTGATTTGCTAAGACAACGACATAAAATTAACTAACTCTTTGCGAGTCAGTTTAGAAAATACTTCATTTCATCATCATAATATGCTTCAGATTCTACATCAGAAGTTGTTGAAGCCATCAGAGCCAGGCTCTTCCACCATGAGAACTGAGTTGCATCTCCATTGAAATATGGAGGTCATACTGAATAGTTGTTCTTCTCAGAGGTAGAGGTGTTGTTGTTGTCATATTGTATTTGAACTCCACTACCACCACTACCAGAACCATAAACAATATACATGTTTTTTCTCATGAGATATTTTCTATGACAAGGTTAAGTGGTTGAGCACAGACCATGCTCTGTTACCAACTGAATGTGAGAAAAACAGAAGAATGGGGTTTGAATTGTGTTGGCTTTTGCAACCTTTTTCTAAGTATTTTCATTGATCAGAGTCTAAAGGTAATGTTTAGATTATGATGCAGAGTTTTGAATGCAGCGGTTAAGATAAAAACACAAAGATACATACATACATATATATATATATATGTATATATATATATATATATAGAGAGAGAGAGAGAGAGAGAGAGATCGAGAGAGATAGAGACAGAGAGAGAGAAAGCAATTTATACTAGTTCCTCTCACAAACCGAGAGTAGTCTAGTCCCCTTAGATTTTCAAAGGATTTTCACTATAATCACTAAGATTATAAATGCTCAAACACATAAGCAAGAGACTTCTAATGCTTTATCAGAACTAAAAGAGACTTATGACAATCTAAATTAATCAAATAAAAGATTTTTTGGTTTTATACTTGAAATACAATCATAATTGTAAACAAATACAAAATAGAGTAGACTCTAAGACTTAAAAATTTCTAGGATTTAAAGTTTGTAAGAAATTCTAAGTTTAAATGGGCTTTGATATTGACAAATTAAGGGCACTATCAAAATACACAGAGTCTTGTTGATTTATTCAAGTCTTCAGTTCCTTATATAGTGAATGATATGAGAGACGTTGGAGATGTGTCAACGCATAATTTATAGTCTTTCAGAATCTTGATCATAGAGGGTTGAATGTTTCTTGATTTGGTTGATGTCGTTGAAAAGACATTTGAAATTCCTCTGCTTCAAAGGGAATTATCCATTTCATTCCAATTGTCCTTGAAGTGTTTTGTTTGTTTCTACATGTGATCAGAAGAAGATAAAGTGTACTATCTGAGTCTGATGGTGACATCTTCAGAAGACAACAAGGTCTGACATGTCTTTTAGAGTCTCCAATCTTCAGAGTCTGATGTCCTTCAGAAGCTACTTGTTCATATTCCAAGTCTTTCAGAGTCAGATCCTCCAGAGGCTACACTTCTTCAGAGTCTTTTTTCTTCAGATTCTGATCCAGAACTTTAGTTTCTCTTCAAGTTTCAGATGCTCTTGTATATGTTCTTTCAGTGCCAAAACTTGATTTAATACATTGAATTTTTGTCTATGGTCCTGCACACTTGAACATAAATTGGCATATCCAATTGTTCTTTTAATACCTTGTTATCATCAAAATTAATAGGCATTGTATAAATCCATTTTGGTTCAACATTGTCTTCCTCTTGACCACAAGTCTATCACATAGTTTTGTACATATCTTAAAGGTTATCTTATATCTTGAAAAAGTAAAAGGAATACATTGTTTCTTTCACTTCTACGGAAGCTGAGTATTGTGATATGACATTGAATACTAGTGAAATAGTTTGGTTTTGTTGGTTACTTTTTGATATAGGTGCCTATCTTCCTAAGTAAACTCTTATGTATTGTGGTAACAAAAATGACATTGAAATAACCCATAAATCGGTATTTCATTAGCGTAGCAAGCACATTGAGATTGACGGTCACTTCACATGCCATCATCTTCAGCATGACACCATTACACTACTGTTTGTTTCGTCCTCCTTTCAGATTATTGATTTATTCATGAATATGCATTCTGTTAAATGTTTTCGTTTCTTGATTGACAAACTCTCGATGCTTATGGCTAATGTATCGTGAGTTTAAGAGAATATGTTAGATAATACATATTCTATTTATATTATTATACTTTTCCAGTCCTATTTATAAGAAAAAATTGACTTTTTAGATACATTGAGTAATTGATGTATCATGTCAAGAATCCAGACCAAATACATTATTTATACAATGAATCAAAAAAGTCAAATGTTTCTTATAAATGAGACCGAAGGGAAGTATAAGGGTAATTTAGTCTTTTCAAATCTCTAACTTATACAATGGATTGTAACTCTTGCTTCACAAGCTTTGCTCGCTATTGCTAACTCAATTTAATATACAGTTTTTTTTTTTCTTTTTCAATTGAACTATCTAACTAATAATATTTGCATTATTCTCAAATCATTATCTTCTAGTTTACATTTATGATAATGAATACACTAAATATTTGACAAGGGGACTTTAATAAAAATATTATTTTTTTTTTCATATATAGAATTTTCTTAATATGTGTAAAGTGTGAAATGATGCACTCATGAGAATGTTTGATGAAAGAAGAAGAAGGAACCTTCCTAATATTATAGTCGTGACAAACCTAATATTTTTTAAAGTAAAAATAAAGTGTGAAGATGCATCAAATGGTAGAAAAGACATTTCATCTAGGTTGACACCTTACAAACAGGAATATTGTTGAATGGTAGAGCTTCTTTGATTCATTCCAATGTTCAAGGTTCAATCTCCAGTTCTTCAGTTTTTTTAAATTCTTTTAATATTAATCAGTATTAATCCGTGTATAATGGATCTAATTAATGCGTGAAAAACATAAAAAAAAAATTGATCAAAGTGGATTGGTTCTGAAACCGGCTGAGTAACTAGTTTTAACCGGTTTTCAGCAAGTCTTACCAGTTTGCACCGATTTAATTAGATGGTTGATCCGATATATGGCTCAAACCGGCATACTCGTCGATTTCTAGTCTGACCAGTTAGACCGATCAGTCCAAACCGATTTTAAACTATGTTAGCAACTGCCCAACTAAAAATCTTACCAGAAAAACTCAGGAAGGTATTAATTAAGGTGAAGGAAAAATAGCTCATAGAAATAACTCAATCACTTCAAAATACAAACCAAAGTCATGTAAACATGTAATTAGGTAAATTAAATCTATCAAGACAAAACTCTTTCTACAAAAAAAGAAAACCTACTCTTTCTTTAAAATCATACCGTTCAATATTTAACTATTATTTCAATTGACATATTGACTATTTGCCCACCGTCAGAAACTTAGGTCATTTGCCAGTGGTAAAAGCCCCCATCAGTGAGAGACTTATTTTTAGAGTGGTATTTGAGATCATCTATTAGTGGAATGCAATGAGTATACTTTTCAACATTATATATTTGTTCTATTGGCCATCTTGAGTCCTGGTACTTATTAATGGAATTGATTGATTAATTAATGAATGGGCTCGTCCTTTCTCCTGATGAAGTTGGTGCTTACTTCAGATTGTTCAGTTTATTAAATTAGATCATACGGTACTCTAATCCAATATCCACACAAAAGGTTCAACAAATGCTTTAATGTATCTATTTGAGGGAATATGCTATTTAGTCCTCAAATTTATATCTATTGGTCGATATCATCCTCGAATATTTCAAAATAGTTAATAGGTTCCTGAATTTTACGGATATCGATCAATTTAGTTCCTCTATCAAGTGTCGTAGTCAATATTGCTAACATGACACATTAAGCACTGACATGGAGTTCTAAACCAGCTTCCATCAGGGACGAATTTGATCGAATTTTTTTTTAAGTTTTTTATTTTACTTTTTTTTTATAAAAAAAAACGAAAGTCATTACGAATTGTTACACTATCAAATCGATCCCTGAATTATTTATTAAAAATCAAGTTAGTCTCTAAACTGTGTCACTCACTGTTAAATTGATCATTGGATTATTTATCTTATCTATCAAACTTATTTTTGATACCGTCAAATAAATGTTAAAAAAAATAAATGTTTAAATTAAACCAAGGGTAGACACGCCCTTATTTGTGATTGTGAACTTTGTAGATCTATAAGTTTCAAACAAAAATACCGAGAGACAATTTAGTCCGTCAATACATGTTTTCTTTTAACATTGTATCATAATATGGACGAGTCTTTCAGTTCAAGATATGATATGAGAAGCTTGAAGTTGAACTATATAGATTCATAAAATAAATGGAAAACTAAATATGATTAGAATAGTAAAATGGGACTCAACTTCCCCTAGAAAGACCTAAGAGCAAGATCTAAAGGCTAACAACACAGAATATTAATGCTAACCAAATGAAATAACTTTATGTAATTAAATCCAAATAAAAGGAAACAAGGATAACACAATGAGCTTAAAATTAGGACAGTAATAAACTTAATTAAAAGTCAAAACTTATATTTTTAAGATAAATTTTCTATTTATAGTTTTCTTAACGATTGCTATGAAAACACTGGTTAGCATATAAAGAGTACACGAGGTTAGCAAATTATAGTACCTAAGGTTCAGTGAATTTAACACCTTGACCGGCAGAAAGGCCGGCAAGATCATGTTCCATATATTCAAACACCAAATAAAGACTACGTACATTCAAGAAGTAACCAAACCCTTCAAGATTTACAACATTTGGATGATCAAGCTTCCTCAAAATTACAAGTATCTCTCTTGCCATAAACTTCACTTCACACTCTCTAACTCCAAATTATCAAATCTCACTTTCTTTAACGCCACTATCTTCCTTGCATTACTATATGTCCCTCCCGATATGAACAAATCAAACACAAACACACCACTAATTTCTTTACAAAGTTTCAAACTAAACCAAGTTTCTATAAATGTACAAAGTTCAAAAATAAGGGTGTATCTACGCTTGGTTTAATTAAAACACGTTCTTTTAGTTTTTAGCATTTATTTGACATATCAAGAATCAATTTGATATATAAGATAATACATCAGGGATCGATTTGTTGGTGAGTGATATAATTTGAGGACCAATTTGATGTTTAATAAATAATTTAGGAATGAATTTGACAGTGTAACAATTTGTAATGATTTTCATTTTTAAAAAAGAAAATAAATAAAAATTTGATCAAATTTGTCCCTGTACACGTGGAAGCTGGTTTGAAACTCCACATCAGCACTTAATGTAACACATCAACACTGTTGATGAGTATATATTTAGTCTATTTTTATGCATTATTTAGTTTAGTTTTATTTAGATTTGATTTTATTTTATTGCAATTTTATTTCCTTTTTGAATCTTTTTACTTCAATTGCATATTTTATATTTCAGGAACAAATATTGGATGGAAGGTGTCTTGGAGCAAAAGAAAGGAGTCTGGAGCAAATTCGGAACAAAAATACGAAGATACGGAGACAAAAATATGTCTCCCACAAGTCAGAAGCTTGGCACGGCCCGTGCTACCCTCCAGATGCCCTTTTGCTGCATTTCTTCAAGCCCAAGTTACCCTGTTTTAGTTTTACCGGAATACCCTTATAGTTGCTTAGATTTTAAGTCAATTGTAAAGCTATAAATAGAGTAGCTCTCCATCACAAATATTCATCTTTATTCTTGGAATCAAATAGTGACAATTGTTTTCATAATAAAGTTCATCTTTTATTTTATTTACTTTCTTGTTATTTTATTGCTTTCTCTCTTCTCCCCCCATGTCTACGATGAACATGAGTGAGTAGACTTCTTTGTCTTGGGATTGTTGGATAAGTCTAATGACGTAATCAGGATCAAGCCAAGTCTTAAACCTTAATTATATGTTACCTTAATTTCTAATCTAAATTCACCGTTTTAACATGAATTAACCATTACCAAACTGTGGAAGCGAACACGGAGGGTTTGATAATTGTTAATTCATTATCTCAAATATCAATTCATAAAGCGAACGCGGAGCTTTGATATTCGAACAAGTGAATTTAGACAAGGTTTGCGAAACATGAGAATAGTCTAGCAAACCTTGAGACATATAAAGTTTCGATCTTCAAGGGTTCCAAAGGCAATCACCCATGAGAATAGGTGTGGTTGTTGGAGGAATACACTCACTGACTTCGAGAGAAGCTTTGATACGCTAAAGAGAAACTTGTCTTTAGAAATTAAGACTAACGTAGAATTATAAGTTTAAGGGTTGTTTGTGAAGGATTCGTCGTTACGATGAACCAATGATCCCAAGGCTCCTTTTTATTATCGTTGTTTAAATTCAACCAACTGAACCTCCTCTTTTAAAAACTTTCTTCCCCTCTAATCATTCTTTTAAAGTTAGTTAAATTGAACAACTCCCTAGCGGAACGATACTCTCTTTTACTACTACTTCGATAGACCATGCACTTGCGGTTTGGCCTATCAAGTTTTTGGAGCCGTTGCCGGGGAGTTAACTAATTTAATTAACTTTTCTTTCCACCATCTAAAACTGCTAAACTAAGGTACCAAATCACACGGTTCAATCAAAAAGATGGGGAATCTCTCTATGAGGCGTGGGAGCGTTTCAAGGAAATGCTAAGACTTTGTCCCCACCATGGCCTAGAGAAGTGGCTTATAGTCCTCACTTTTTATAATGGCTTGTCTTATACCACTAAGATGTCTGTTGATGCAGCTGTAGGTGGAGCTCTAATGAACAAGAACTACACGGAGGCATACGCCCTGATTGAAGACATGGTTCAAAATCATTACAAATGGACCGACGAGAGAGTGGTGTAAGATTATTCCTACACGTCATATAACTATGTACACGTGAGTATATATAGGATCGTTTCCACAGGGAGTTACGTTTAATCATAAGCATTTACACAATCGTTCACATTAAGGGTTTGGATATAATTTGTTTGTTTGTAACACTATATCCATATTTGACACTAAAGTAAAAACGAGAGGGGATCGAACTATTTCGCTTGCGGTATAAGATAACGAGCAAGCATAACAGCAGCAATCTCTCGATCGATTAACAGACTCTAGCTTTATAACCAATATTATCACAATCATTTCTACAATATCCTTCGTGTCCAAAGCGACATCGTTATTTCCAAGTTAGCGTTTAAACATTCGTGTCCAAATTCCTTAAACGATAACAAAGTCGATCGGATAACTTAATCGACCGTGTCCAGCCTGATTAAGTATCCGAAAGCATTAAAATCTTGATTAAAAGTAATTATCAAAGGTTTACAAACTTGTCAAGAGTGATATAACATAAGATAGATTGTTATTCTAGTTCTAGATTCAAGAGTTTGTGTCCAAATCATCTTGAATCTCTTTGAAAGCATTAAAAGCAAGAATAACAACAATATTGAATCATATAGCTAGAACCATATATATTAAAAGATCAAAAGATTACATAATAGCTTGATTGTTACCTCAATACTACAAAGAAGGTTAGTTACATATAGACATGTAAACTAATGCAAGGAATGAAGGAAAGATGAAGATTCCATGCCAAGATCCTTGATGTCTCAATGAATCTAGGGTTGAATCTACTCTTTAATCACTTGCTTTGTGTTTCTCTCTATGAAATAGCTCTAACCTCTCTCTAGAAATGTATAAAATGTTTCAATGGAATAGTGAATAGTCCTAGAGAGAGGGAAAACTTGTATTTAAATGGGCTGAAAACGTGCAATCTCGCTTAAGCGAGCTGCATCTCGCGCAAGCGAGATGCCTAAATATCTAACAATAACCAATGAAGTCTTGCCACGTAGCCCTGCTCCTTGATGAAGTTGTATCTCGCGTAAGCGAGTTAGACCTCGCGCAAGCGAAGTTGCTTCAAACATAAACCGCCTTAGAATCCTGCTTGAGCGACATGGAAGCGAGATGGAAAGCGAGATGCTCATCAGTTCCCTGGAGAAATCTCGCGTAAGCGAGATGATCTCGCGTAAGCGAGATGCCAAAATCCACAAGCGACCCTGGAAGCGAGATGCAAGCGAAGGTTGAGCTTCTCCCTGGAGGAATCTCGCTTAAGCGAGATGACCTCGCGTAAGCGAGATTTGCTTGGTTCACACAACTTGAGTTTTGGTCCTTGCTTGTCATTTCCTGCATAAATTGGGTAGAATTAGGCATATAAAGCATAAATGGTATAATTACAACAATTGATTGCTTTTCCGTAGATAACTTGCATAACAAGTCACTAAAAATGCCTCTTTTAACACATGAAATATATTACTTTTGAGCACTTATCAAACTCTCCCCAACTTAGCTTTTTGTTTGTCCTCAAACAAAAGAATCAAAAGGAAACTCACAAGGCTTTGGACAAGCTTTCTAGCACAATACCAAACAATTCAAATCAAATAAAAATTTTCAAGTGGTGATTCAAATGTGAAAGCGCCGGCAAGCATGAAGTTCTCCATTATTCCTAGCACAGCTATAAATGTGAAACAAGTCCTAAGCACAAAATACACATCATAAACTTCAAAGTATAAACATATCTATCTATGAACCACACCTAACACACTTCTTTGAAAGTATATGCAATATAATGATAACAATGAATGAGGTAATGAACACACATCCAACAATCATGCTAACATCCTATTTAAGTTAGGTGTCCATCCAAATATCGTCTCAAAAAGCATAAAAGCATGGATCAAAAGGTCTTGCAAGGGTTATAACTTGGCCGGGCTACAAAAGAAATGTCATATGTGGGGCAATTGATCAGAAAGCCTATCAAAGAGGAACATTTTTTTGTATCACAAATTGAAATCCAATACTTCCCTACCAAGAATTAAAACCTTTGGTGATTAACAATCAAACTTATAACCTTGACAACTTATTCTATTTTTGATTTTTCTCTTTCTTTTTCTTTTCTTTTCTTTTCTTTTTCAAATGTACAATTTTTTTCTTTGATTCAATGTTGTCAGGTTATTTTACAACTTCACCATAACTTAACATATAATGCCTCCTTTTTTCTCCCCAACTTGAATACAACAAAACTCTAATTGAATGTTCCCCTATCCTAAGGCAAGGGACAAAGTACAAAAAGGTTAAGGGTTCAACAAAGTAAAATTATCAAAGTCCTATAAGATTCAACCATGAACTGGATTTTTGAAAAATTTCAGGCAAATTCAACAAGCATTGTGCTTATGAATATTGACAGTTCATGTTTGAGGACTTGATTCATTTGGCTCAGATTGGGGTATCAGATACTCGCTCTTCTCACAGGTAGGCTTTATGTGGTCAAGTAGGTTACTCTCAATTCAAAAAGTGCCTTGATCCTTTCCATGCTTTCAAACAATTCAAAATAGTTATCAGATTTAACATAACTAAAACAAGTTAGACGATGATTATCGGTCTCCAGCATATATACAACAGATTGAAGCTACCTCACATTTAGGTTAAGTACTAAGTGGTTCAAAGATATTCATGTTTATGAAAAGACTTAAATGATCTATATTTTGTGCACAGTACAAATTTCAAATTCATAGCAACACCTAGAATAACAGGAAACCAATACCTTGGCAATGCGCTTTCTCACAATTCATATCATTATCACTCACCTGCTTTTGCTCAATAATTGGCTCCATAGAGCACTTTAAACTTTGATGTTCATGAGCATTATTTTTCTTTTGACTAAACACAAGCAAGATTAATCAAAAATTTCATCCAAAGCAATAAGTTAAAAACCAAACAACAAGCTAAGCTATTTAACCCAAAACGAAATTAAAATTAAACCAAAGTATTGAACACCCAAAACCGTGCTCAAAAAGTATAAGTTCAAAAGCGATAAAATTGTTCCAGCATAAAAATAAAAACATAAACTAAAAAAAATCAAAGCAGAAGTCAAAGTAAACTAAGCATCAAAGAATGCGGTCAGTGTGCCGCATCATCATCCATATCATCCTGCTGAGATAAATGGACACTGGCTGTCCTCTCTGGATCATCATCGACACCATGCACACTAGCTGTCCCATGCACACTAGCTGTCCCATGTACACTAGCTGTCCTCACCGCATCACCCCCAATATGGACACTGGCTGTCCTAGTAAAGTCATCAGCTGCTCCACCAAATGCTGCACCACTGCCCCCTCCTGGGTAGATTGGCCTGTCCCCAGGCCACATGCAGGAATCATAGTACTGTGCAGGAGTGAACATAAAACACCGGGGATCCATGTGAGCATCGTAAAGATGCGAATAGATGCCCTGGTTGCTACGGAAGATAGCAGCCTGTTGATCCATAATGTGATTCTCTCTCAGCTCCTGTGCTTGAGCTAACTGAAAGGCTTGCTGCTGCTGTGCCTGAGCTCTCTCAACTGCCCGCTGCTCATACTGAGCCATGTATGCCTGAAAAGATGAAAAATCAAAAGTGGCTGACTGCTGAGGTGGTGGCATAGTCTGGTGAGGATCTTCATGCTCTGGAAAGTCCTCAGGTTGGGGTACATCCTCAGGTTGGGGTACTTGAGAAGAAGAAGCAGCACCCTTAGAAAGTGCTCTAGAAATGTAACCCCGAATGTACTTGTCATCAATGGGAGATACAAGCTCTTCTGAAAAAGGCTCGGTGACGGGTACCTGATGATGCCTAAGTAAACCCATAATAAAGCCCGGAAAAGCGAGTCTGGTCTCTGGTCCTGCTACACCACCGAGAGCTACATGCTTCAGCTCTCTTGAAATAATTGCAGCCACATCCACTGCCCTTCCTTTGCAAATATGCCAGATCAGAGGAGGCATCACTTTCTTTGGAGTTGTGGTGACATGGCTTTTTGGCCAGACATTATGAACCAAGAACTTAAAAATAATACCAGCTTTAGGCCTCATATCAGAGAAAGCTGCCAAATTGCGGTTACCCGCTTTGGACTCGGTGTATGTCCTTCCTGGTAGGAGAATCTCTCTCTCAATCTTACCAAGGTTCCAATCAGCAGCCTCTTCTCTTTCCGCATAAGGACACAAGGCAGGTGTGTCAGGGTCCTCGGGCTCAGGTAGGGTGTAAGGTTTGCCTAGGTAATCATTAATAGCATCCCTATCGAAGCGGATGGTTTTTCCTCTCACCATGGTGGTATAGGAAAATGCAGCTTGCATTTCCTTAGCATCACAATCTGGTAAGGCATTTGCATAAAACTCACACAGAAGGTCCAGGTTGATTTTGGGGTATGGGTTAAGGAGTTTCTCCCATTTTCTCTCAGTGAAAACGGCTGCTATGTCAGCATACTCTCCCTCAGGGTTAATCCGGAAAATTTTATCATGCCAGGTTTTCTCTTTTTTCAGCTCGAGAAACCTGGCATAGGTTTTGTTGGATGTGTAGATGGTACGGTCCGGGTTTCTAGGTAAGGGTGCAGGACGGTTTACAACACCGGATGAGGAAGCAGTGGTTTTTCGTTTCTTGCTTGGTTGATTTTTAGGTGCCATCTGCAAAACAACCAGCAAAACCATATACAGTATAGAACAATAATCAGCACATGTATGGAATCAAAAAGGTTAAGGCAGATAGACTTTAAAAACAGAGGTACAGAACAATCTCGCTTGTGGCTCGCTTAAGCGAGTTGCAAGCGAGATATTTCCAGAATTTTCTTTGAAGATTCGCTTGCGCGAGATTTCTGCTCAAGAACCTCGCTTGCGCGAGATTTGTCTGTACCTGCGAAATTTCAGAACTTTTCCAGCATATTCAACACATTCAGCATTTCTAATCACAACATTCATATCCCTAGGTTTCTATAACGTACCAAAGTCCAAAAAGGAACCAAAATCACAACATTTTTCCAAGAACCACTCAAAACCCTAATTTATCAAAAATTTCAAAAATGGGTCTATGTTCCAAAAGTGAGTGTTCATGGTATTGAGTTGTGATTCTTGTTCATTAACATCCTATGGAAACAGTCTCTAGTCACAAACAACTACATCTTTCCCTAACCTAGCCATTTCTACACAAATTGAGAAAGTGAATTTGCAAAATGAAAACAAGAAATTGGAAAGGAAAACAAACCTGTTATGATGCAAAAGCAAGATTAATGGAATGGATGCAATGAAATGCTTGACTTGCTTAAACTAAGAATGAATTGAGGTTTGTGTTTGATGGTTGTGAGTGTGAGAGAAGAGAGAAAAAGAAATTTGAGGGGAAGAGATGTGGAAACCGTAAAAGGGGAAAATGAGTGGATGTGGGAGTGGTTAAGGGGAGTTAATCCCCTTGGAAACCGTTACACTTTTTGAAATTCAAAACTCATCTCGCTTGCGCGAGGTCATCTCGCTTAAGCGAGATTTCTCCAGAACCAAAAATTCGAAAATGCAACAATCTCGCTTAAGCGAGATTAACTTCGCTTGAGCGAGATTTTCCCAGATATGTTTCTTACTTTGCTTTGCTCATGAAATTATTCCTAAATGCATAAAAACATGAAAATACTTACAAAACTGGGTGTGACTCCCAGCAAGAGCTTGTTTTACGTCCTTAGCTTGACGCATTTTGAAGAAATCATGGCTCGATTAGTGAAATCGTCGTCAAACACCGATCAATTTCACCACCGAAGTAGGGCTTAAGCCTTTGCCCATTAACAGTCCAGTTGGCTTTGGTGACTGGGTCCTCAAGTTCAACAGCTCCGTACGGTTTGACCTCTTTAACCATGAAAGGTCCGGACCACTTAGACTTCAATTTGCCCGGAAACAACCTCAGTCTTGAATTGAAAAGTAATACCATTTGTCCCGGCATGAATTGTCTCAGAATGATCTTCTTGTCATGATACTTCTTGGTCCTTTCTTTGTAGAGCTTTGAAGATTCATAAGCTTGATTTCTCAATTCTTCAAGCTCATGCATTTGAACTTTTCTTCTTTCACCGGCTTTCTCTTGATCGAAGTTTAGGAACTTCAATGCCCAAAAGGCTTTATGTTCGAGCTCGACCGGTAAGTGACAAGATTTGCCATAAACCATTTGGAAAGGAGTGAGGCCTATAGGAGACTTGTATGCAGTCCTATATGCCCACAAAGCTTCATCAAGTTTAGTCGACCAATCCTTCCGAGATGTAGAGACCGTCTTCTCAAGTATGCGTTTGACCTCCCGGTTAGAAACTTCGGCTTGTCCATTCGTTTGCGGATGATACGGTGATGCTACTTTGTGCTTGACTCCATAATGATCTAGGGCCTTGGCAAGTTGTGTGTTGCAAAAGTGTGACCCTCCATCACTAATGAGAACTCTTGGTGTACCAAACCGGGTGAAAATATTCTTCTTTAGGAACTTCAC
The DNA here is from genome assembly GCF_051527215.1 of Medicago sativa. Lineage (NCBI taxonomy): Eukaryota > Viridiplantae > Streptophyta > Magnoliopsida > Fabales > Fabaceae > Medicago > Medicago sativa. The sequence goes on along the minus strand of NC_140751.1, from coordinate 6,219,350 downwards.
CACCGTCTTGCTATCGGCTTTAGGCGATGCTACGGCTTCCACCCACTTTGACACATAATCAACAGCGACCAAGATGTACTCATTTGAAAATGATGAAGGAAAAGGGCCAACAAAATCTATACCCCAACAATCAAACACTTCCACTTCAAGGATGAGTTGTAGAGGCATCTCATTTCTTTTTGACATTGATCCGGTTCTTTGGCATTCATCACAATACTTGCAATGTAAATTGGCATCTTTGAATAAAGTTGGCCAATAGAACCCGGATTGAAGTACCTTGGTGGCTGTTCTCTCCCCGTTGAAGTGACCTCCATAGGGCGAATTATGACATTGCCACAGGATCTTCTTTGCCTCTTCATCATCGACACACCTACGCAAGAGATTGTCCGCTCCAATTTTGAACAAATAAGGCTCATCCCACACAAAGTGGTTAGCATCATGAAGGAACTTCTTGCGTTGTTGCCATTCAAAATCTTCCGGAATGAACCCGGTTGCTTTGTAGTTCACCATGTCGGCAAACCACGGTCTCACATTGATTGCTAGCAACCGTTCATCTGGGAATTCTTCACGAACCTCCGGTTCATTCTTGGTTACCTCATTGTTTGTCAACCTTGAAAGGTGATCAGCTACAAGATTCTCCGTGCCTTTCTTATCCTTGATCTCTAAGTCAAACTCTTGAAGCAACAACATCCACCGGATGAGTCTAGGCTTTGAGTCGGACTTAGTAAGGAGATACTTGATAGCTGCATGGTCAGTATAAACAACAATTTTGGAACCTACAAAGTAAGAACGAAATTTCTCCATTGCATAAACTATTGCAAGTAACTCTTTTTCAGTTGTGGCATAATTGATTTGTGCCTCATTTAAAACCTTACTTGCATAGTGAATAGCATGAAAAATTTTATCCTTACGTTGACCCAAGACCGCACCAACAGCATAATCACTTGCATCACACATTAATTCAAAATTTAAATCCCAATTAGGAGCAATGATTATTGGTGCGGTGGTCAACTTTTCTTTTAAAGATTCAAATGCATCAAGACATTCATTATCAAAAGCAAAAGACTTATCTTTGTTGAGCAAGTTGCTCATAGGCTTTGCAATATTTGAGAAGTCTTTGATGAATCTCCGGTAGAAACCGGCATGACCAAGAAAACTCCGAACACCTTTGACATTCACCGGTGGTGGAAGCTTTCCTATGACATCGACCTTTGCTTGGTCTACCTCAATACCCTTAGCAAAAATCTTATGACCAAGGACAATACCCTCGGTAACCATGAAGTGACATTTCTCCCAATTGAGCACCAAGCTAGTTTCAACACACCGCTTCAGCACGGTATCCAAGCTATTCAAACACGTATCAAATGACGAACCGAAAACTGAGAAATCATCCATGAACACCTCCATGCATTTTCCAATAAGTTTGGAGAAGATTGCTTGAACACACCGTTGAAAAGTTGCGGGTGCATTACACAAGCCAAATGGCATTCTTCGATAAGCAAAAATACCAAAGGGGCAAGTGAAAGCCGTCTTCTCGTGATCATCTGGGTTCATGGCGATTTGATTGTAACCGGAGTAACCATCTAGGAAGCAATAAAAGGATTGACCGGAGAGTCTTTCAAGCATTTGATCCATGAAGGGCAAGGGAAAGTGATCCTTCCTTGTTGCTTGATTGAGTCTTCTATAATCTATACACATCCTCCATCCGGTGACGGTTCTAGTTGGGATCAACTCATCTTTATCATTAGTGATCACCGTCATTCCTCCTTTCTTGGGAACTACTTGAACCGGGCTTACCCAAGCACTATCCGAGATAGGATAGATCATGCCGGCTTCAAGCAACTTCACTACTTCCTTTCGCACCACCTCTTTCATGTTTGGATTCAAGCGGCGTTGAGGTTGTGCTACCGGTTTAAAGTTTTCTTCCATCATGATCTTGTGCATACAATAAGATGGACTTATCCCTTTCAAGTCGGATAGCTTCCACCCTATTGCTTCCTTGTTGGCCTTGAGAACCTCTACCAACTTTGTTTCTTCTTCGATGGACAAGGAGCTACTAATGATCACCGGTTTTGTACCATCTTTCTCAAGAAAAACATATTTCAAATTAGATGGTAAAACTTTTAATTCTACCTTGGTGTCATCAACTTTGGCTTCTTCCTTGGATTCTTCTTTCAAATCTTCAAGTATGGCTTGATTAGGAAGAACCTCCTTCAAGGAATCTAGCTCCTTTAAACACTCTTCAATGGCACTTGCTTCGTCTTCATCAATAGCATTGAGTGCGTCCACCAAAGCACTCTCAAGGGGTGTTCTATTGTGCATTTGCTTCCGAGTAGTCAAGATGACTTCTTCGGTTGCATCCATTTTGAAACATGCACCCTTGTCTTTCGAGTACTTCAAAGCTTCTCGGATGTTGAAGGTAACCTCTTCATCATTTACCTTGACCTTCATGATATTATCATCAAGATCAATCATCATCCGAGCCGTTTGCATGAAATTCCTTCCCATTAAGATAGGCACATCCTCATCTTCTTCGACATCCATAACCACAAAATCAGCCGGAAAAATAAATTTGTCCACTTTTACAAGAACATCTTCGGCCATACCTAGTGGTTTTGCAAAGGATTTGTCGGCCAATTGCAACATCATCCTAGTCCGCTTTATACAAAGGTCACCAACTCTTTTGGCAACGGACAAAGGCATGAGATTGATGCTTGATCCAAGATCAAGTAGTGCTTTACCTACATGTGTTGTGCCAATAGCTACCGGTAGAGTGACTCTTCCCGGATCTTGCTCTTTCTTTGGCATTGTTCTTTGAATAATAGCACTACAATTGGCATCGATTTGGATCGTCTCTTCATCGTTGATTCTTCTTTTCTTGGAAAGGATATCTTTCATGAACTTTGCATAGACCGGCATTTGCTCCAAGGCTTCCGAGAATGGTATATCAATTTGCAACTTCTTGAAGAGTTCAAGAAACCTTGCGTATTGCCGCTCTTTGTCTTTCTTCGATGGAGCATGTGGGTATGGTAAGCGTTGAGCCACCACTTGCTTCTCAACTACTTGTTTCTTCCCTTTATCTCTCCCCACATCTTTATTCTTCCTCTCCATCTCCTCTTGTAACTCTAGATCTCTTTTTTGATTTTTTTCTTTTTCAACTAATGCTTCTTTATTCTTTATATACACTTCCTCCTCTATCTCTACACTATCCTCCTCGAACTCCTCTTTATTGACAACTTCATCATCCTTTTCCTCAACAACAATATCATCACCTACCCCTATACCTACTACTCTCCCACTCCTTGTAGCTATAGCTTTTGACTGCTATGCCTTGTTGTGCTCCTTAGGATTTGGTTGAGTGTTAGCGGTGAAAGCTCCACCTTGCGGAGGACCTTGAGCCATTTGTTGAGCTAACTGACCAACTTGCGTTTCAAGGCCTTTGATGGACGCGTCGGTGTTTTTCTGGTTAGCCATGGACACTTGCATGAATTGTTTCAAGACCTCCTCGGTGCTTTGGGAATTATTCGGTTGTTGGGGGTTATTTGGTGGTGGATTTTGGTATTGATTATTGAATGGTTGTTGGTAAGGTTGTTGGTAGTAGTTTGATGGTGGATATTGATAGTTATTATTGTACGGTGTTCTCCAAGGTCTTTGTTGGTTTTGGTTGGCCGGATACCTTCCTTGGAAGTTGGAAGTACCCGGATTTTGTTGTGAGGTTCCGGCTTGTTGTGATTGGTTAGGCCTTTGTTGGTTTCCCACATAGTTGACCTCTTCCCCTTCAAAAGAACCGGGCTCGGGACAATAGCCGGTGGGATGATCCCCCGTACAAAGTCCACAAGTAAAGACTTGAGCGGTTCCTCCTTCTTGCTTGAGAGATTCAAGAATTTGTTTAGGCATAGCTTTCATCTCCTTTTGCATAGCTTCTAATTGTTGAGTGAGAAGCTTATTTTGAGCTAAGACCGCATCATTTGCTTCAAGCTCAAGAATACCGGCTTTCCTTTGATTAGGATTCCGATTGTGAGAAGATTTTCTTGTGTTGAGCGCCATTTGGTTAATGATTCTGACAGCTTCAGCTGGGTTTTTCAAAGCAATAGAACCTCCAGCACTTGCATCTAGCATCGTCTTGGACATGTCTTGAAGCCCTTGACGAAAAAGATATAGTTGCATTTGGCTATCAAAACCATGCTTTGGACAATTCCTTAGCAATGATTTATAGCGCTCCCAAGCTTCACAAAGAGTCTCACTTTGGCCTTGAGCAAAAGTTGTAATTGAAGTTTTAGCCTCAAGATGCCTATCCTCAGGAAAGAACCTTTCTTGAAATGCTTTCTCTAGCTCACCCCAATTTTCCATCAAAGAAGTTGGTTGATCAAGATACCATTCCTTAGCCTTCCCGATCAAAGAATGAGGAAACAATTGCACAAACACACCCTCTTCCTCATCTTCTTTCATACCAAGTGTACCGGCGGTAACATAGAAGTTGGTAAGATGTCTATATGGATCCTCATGATCCATACCGGTAAACTGGTTATGAGTTATCAAGTTTATCAACCCAGACTTCAGCTCAAAAGATTTGGCATTACGGTTGCCAAGATTAGCTAGCCTCCTCGGACTAACCCACATAGGTAGAGCATTCTCATCTTCATTAGCCATGACTACTTCTGGATCACTCCTCGGAGATGAATGTGCAGAAGAATGTGATGAAGAATCACCTAGTGATATAGTATGCACCGAACCTGACGGAGAAGGAATAAAAAGTAAAGATTCCGGCTGAGCCAGCCTGGCTAATCTCCTAGCTTCCTTTGCTTGCTTTCTAAGTAACCTAGCAGTTTTCTCAATTTCAGGATCAAATTGTAGGTCTTCCTTATCAACGGTACCTCGCATAAACAAAGTTCACCAAGACTATACCAGGTGGTTAGCATAAAAAAATAATGAATGACATAAGTGTATAAGTATATGCATGAAAGAATTTTGTGCAAAATTGACTTAACATGACAAAATTGTTTCAATACTTATGATAAAAATTTCCGTTACTCCCCGGCAACGGCACCATTTTGGTGTAAGATTATTCCTACACGTCATATAACTATGTACACGTGAGTATATATAGGATCGTTTCCACAGGGAGTTACGTTTAATCATAAGCATTTACACAATCGTTCACATTAAGGGTTTGGATATAATTTGTTTGTTTGTAACACTATATCCATATTTGACACTAAAGTAAAAACGAGAGGGGATCGAACTATTTCGCTTGCGGTATAAGATAACGAGCAAGCATAACAGCAGCAATCTCTCGATCGATTAACAGACTCTAGCTTTATAACCAATATTATCACAATCATTTCTACAATATCCTTCGTGTCCAAAGCGACATCGTTATTTCCAAGTTAGCGTTTAAACATTCGTGTCCAAATTCCTTAAACGATAACAAAGTCGATCGGATAACTTAATCGACCGTGTCCAGCCTGATTAAGTATCCGAAAGCATTAAAATCTTGATTAAAAGTAATTATCAAAGGTTTACAAACTTGTCAAGAGTGATATAACATAAGATAGATTGTTATTCTAGTTCTAGATTCAAGAGTTTGTGTCCAAATCATCTTGAATCTCTTTGAAAGCATTAAAAGCAAGAATAACAACAATATTGAATCATATAGCTAGAACCATATATATTAAAAGATCAAAAGATTACATAATAGCTTGATTGTTACCTCAATACTACAAAGAAGGTTAGTTACATATAGACATGTAAACTAATGCAAGGAATGAAGGAAATATGAAGATTCCATGCCAAGATCCTTGATGTCTCAATGAATCTAGGGTTGAATCTACTCTTTAATCACTTGCTTTGTGTTTCTCTCTATGAAATAGCTCTAACCTCTCTCTAGAAATGTATAAAATGTTTCAATGGAATAGTGAATAGTCCTAGAGAGAGGGAAAACTTGTATTTAAATGGGCTGAAAACGTGCAATCTCGCTTAAGCGAGCTGCATCTCGCGCAAGCGAGATGCCTAAATATCTAACAATAACCAATGAAGTCTTGCCACGTAGCCCTGCTCCTTGATGAAGTTGTATCTCGCGTAAGCGAGTTAGACCTCGCGCAAGCGAAGTTGCTTCAAACATAAACCGCCTTAGAATCCTGCTTGAGCGACATGGAAGCGAGATGGAAAGCGAGATGCTCATCAGTTCCCTGGAGAAATCTCGCGTAAGCGAGATGATCTCGCGTAAGCGAGATGCCAAAATCCACAAGCGACCCTGGAAGCGAGATGCAAGCGAAGGTTGAGCTTCTCCCTGGAGGAATCTCGCTTAAGCGAGATGACCTCGCGTAAGCGAGATTTGCTTGGTTCACACAACTTGAGTTTTGGTCCTTGCTTGTCATTTCCTGCATAAATTGGGTAGAATTAGGCATATAAAGCATAAATGGTATAATTACAACAATTGATTGCTTTTCCGTAGATAACTTGCATAACAAGTCACTAAAAATGCCTCTTTTAACACATGAAATATATTACTTTTGAGCACTTATCAGAGAGCCATCACTAGTTCTTCACCCTCCAAAAAGGAGGCAGGTATGTACGAAGTCTCTAACTATGATCACCTTGCTTCTAAGATTGATGCACCAACTCAAAAATTTGAAAAATTCAATGTTAGTGCCATCAATTCTGCTTCTACTCCTTCTTGTGAAATTTGTGGTATAACTGGTCATGCTGGTGTTGATTGCCAACTAGGTAGTGCTATTAACGGTATTGAGCAAATGAACTATGCTCAATACAACCAAGGGATGAGACAAAATCAAATCTTTTATAAAAATCAAAATCCCTATGGACAAGTAGCACCACCTGGCTATGCAATCAACCAAAGAGTCGCTCAGAAATCTAATTTGGAAATTTTGTTGGAAAATTCTATTGCCAACCAAAACAAACAGCTTCAAGAACTTAAAAACCAAACCGGATTTCTGAACGATTCTCTTTCCAAACTCAATACCAAAGTCGATTCTATTGCTACTCACTCTAAAATGCTTGAAACCCAAATCGCCCAAGTAGCCCAACAAGTGGCTACCTCTACCCAAACACCGGGAGTCTTTCCTGGTCAAACCGAAGCCAATCCCAAAGCCCAAGTTAATGTTATATCTCTTGGGGGTAGTAAGTTAGGCGAAACTATTGCTAAGGTTAAAAGTATTGGGAAAGAAAGTGTCAAGATTTTAAGTGATATAACCGTGATAGAAGATATGAAACCACTTGATAAGAACAAAATTCCATCCCCTTTAAATCTTGCTAAGCTTAACTTGGAGGGTAAATTTGAAAAATTTGTTATCATACTTAGGAAGATTTGCATTAAACTTCCCTTTGCAGAAGCTTTGTCTCGGATGCCTCTATATGCTAAGTTTTTAAAGAAATTTTTTTCAAAGAAAGAGACTATAGAGCATAATGAGACAATAGCCTTGGCTAAGGACGCTAGTGCAATCATTCAGAAGACACCCCCTAAACTTAGAGATCCAGGTAGCTTTGCCATACCTTGTGAAATTGGGAATGAAACCATAAACAAAGCCTTGTGTGGCTTAGGAGCTAGTGTTAGTTTGCTGCCTTTGTCCCTCTTTAAAAGGATGGGGACAGGAGAGTTGAAACCTACCTAGTTAGAGTTGAAGTTATCTGATCGTTCTACCATGAAACTAGTAGGATATGTTGAGGACATACCTGTTAAAATATAAGGGATATACATCCCAACTGATTTTGTAGTCATTGACATTGAAAAGGACGATGACGTCCCTATAATCCTAGGTAGACCTTTCCTCGCAACTGCGGGAGCTCTAGTTGGTGTTAAGAATGGTAGGATCGTCTTTCAAGTGAGTGATAAAATGATAGGATTTGAGTTGGAAGGTGTTATGAAAGGTCCCGCTCTTTACTCCTGTTGCATGCTTAAAGATCATGATGTGGAAGAACGTTTTATAGTGTCATCTACACAACATGATCTCTTTGATCCATTCTAAGGACTCTTTCTAACCGTCAAGCTAATGACTCTAAAAGAGCGCTTCGTGGGAGGCAACCCACGCATTTATTTGCTTTATTTTGTTTGTTTTCCTTTGTTTTAAGTGTTTTGTAGGTAATTGTCCAAGTTTGATTCAAGAAAAGCAAAAATTTTGAAGCCCCCTATGTCCAGAAGGTTGGCACGGCCCGTGATAAGGTTGGCACGGCCGTATTTTGCAACACAAAAGAAGGCCAAAGTTCCAAAATGTTGGCACAGCCGTGCCAAGGTTGGCACGGCCGTGCCTGATTTCTAGCCTTCTATAACCATAAATTTTCTCTTCTTCTTCATTCATTCTCACACACAAACCTCTCTATACCTTCAAATTTCTTCTAAAACCTCCATAACCTTCAAACCTCCAACCTTCATATCTCCATCAAAACTCCAACAAATTAATCCAATTCTTCCACAAATCAATCCCAAACTCCATTCAAAACACAAACCACCAATCAAAAACAACTTTCATCCACCCAAACCCATAATTCACCAAAACCCTATTCACTCAAAACCTAACCCAAAAACCACAAATTCTTAACCAAACTCCACAAATAAACTCATAAACCTTACTCAAACATCAACCCCAACCCTAAACCAATCCTTTCCACCAAAAATCTTCCAAACCCTAACCTTCACCCAAACCTCACAAAGTCAAACCTAAGGTCTAATGGCTTCAAGAAGAAATGGCAAGGAACCAGTAAGATCTCAAGGAGGACCTCCCCCAAAGAAGCAAGCACAAGTCAAGAATCATGGAATCCAGTTCAAAGACAACTCACAAAGGGATAGGTATAAAATTCTAATCTCTAAACCCTTACATCCTTCTAGATATCATGATTCTCATACTTTGAATGTGCTAGGGCTTAGAGATGATGTTTATAGGCTGGTAGGAAGGCTAGGTTGGACTGATTTGCTAGAACCTATGAGGGGTTATGAGAATTTCACCTATGAGTTTTTGAGTTCCATTGTTTTTACTAAAGATAGGTTGAATTATGATAACCCTAACCATAGAGTCACCTTCCGGCTAATGAATATTGATTATGATATGTCTCTCCAGCACTTTTGTGATGCCTTAGGTTTTGTAAATGAGGGGTATATCCATGATCATTGGGATCCTAGCCTAAAACCGGTTGACTATCAACCCGCTACCTTTTGGGAACGTATAACCGGCCTTGACACATTCGTCACTAGAGCCAACAAGGCTAGCAACATTCACAACCCCGTACTTAGGTACCTTCAGAGGGTAATGACTTGCACTATTTGGGGTAGAACCGAGCTAGGAAACACTAGAACCGATGAGCTCTTCATGTTGTGGGCAATGTTGTACTACCACTCCGTCAACACTTGTTTCTATTTGATTGATTACCTAGACTTTGTAGATACTAGACCAGCCGATAAAGGAGACATAGTGGTGGGTGGCATCATTACATACATAGCTAGGTGTTTTGGAGTAGGTGAAGATGAGGGGATCAAACCAATTGAGGTAAACAATAGGCTTAACAGGGAAACCTTCATTGCTATGAATTTCATTAAACATCGTCCACCCCTCCATTACCAACTCAAGCTAAATGTGCCAATAATGTTTTTACTTCCTAACCCATCTCGGACTACCACCGAGGTGGAAGAAAATTTGTTGTATGTTGATGATGTGCAGGTTCTTGGTGAGCAAGATGATGATGAGGGAGAAGGTGTTAACTTGCACCATGATGTAGGAGAAGGTGCTAACTTGCACCAAGAGGAAGAGCACCATGGCCATGAAGCCGGTGGGATAAATGACGATCAAAGATGGGCATGGATCCACAATGAGATTGAGAGGATGAGCACCGAGCAACAAAGGCAAGGTGTTGAAATCTCCGGGCTTCGAAATGAAGTTCAAAGGGGCAACCGCATCAATGATGAAAATAATGAAATGCTCCGTCGAATGATGTAACACCTTCATCTTCAAGGTCCTCCTTATGGACCCCAATAAATTATGAGCTTTCCTCTGCCTCTCTTCCCTTCTCTCTTCTCTCTTTCTTCTACCCTCTCCATCTATCTTTCTTCTACTCCTTCTTCTTCTTCTCTTTTAATTTTCTTTTCTTTTGAATCATTGAGGACAATGTTTCCCCTAAGTGTGTGTGTGTGTGTGTGTGTGTGTGGGGGGGGGGGGGGGGGGCTAATAAAGTGTCTAGAGTCGTAGTGTTTCCAAACTCCCTTGAACTTTATTCTTTTGTTTTGTTTTTATAGCGAAGGGCATGATTAAGTAGCTTGTTTTTAATGAAAATCATCGCATAAAATTTTTGTTGTCTTCTCTTAGAAAAAAGGTTGTTTCTTGTACATGAAAGTAATTTCTTGTGTTTTTAGTGTTCTTGCTATACCCACATTATGTTTTATTGTGAAAAATTCTCCAATGAGAAAAGCACCCAGTTGCAATCTTTGAGCAAGTGTATGAGTAGGTGTTTTAAGGAACTCGTTCTATCTTTAGTGTTAACTTAGACCCTTAAAAGTCTTTAGAGTAAAAGTAATATAAGTTTGTGTGGGAAATAATTAATTTGCTTTATTGTTTTATTCTCTTAATTGGTAAAGTTAAAATGGGGCGGGAGAATGACACCAACATGTGGGGGAAAGGACAATCCCTAACTTCCTAATTGTGGTGGTGACTCCCTAATTGAACTTAAGTTCCAAATCCCTCAAATGAGGAAAATAAATTCATCAAAGCTAGGGGGAAAGGACAACTCATCCAAAAAGACTTCCTATGCGGAGATGAATAAAAATTTTGTAGCACTACTTAGGGTGATTTTGAATCTAGGGGGAAAGGAAAACTCATCCATAAAGACTTCCTACGAAGATAGATAACCCCTAAGAAATCTGCAGCCCCTTGTGCTTAAATTGTTAATCTAATTTAATTTAATTTTAAATAAATTCCCATCACTCTTATATGAAATGAAGAAATGACTTTTCTCGGTTACTTTAGTATTAGGGATAGAACCTGTTCCTCATAATATCTGTCTTATACAGGAGCAAGAAAAGGGTTGGACTGCACACACACACTCACTTAAGACTTGTTGTTGGGTTGAATAGGTTCACAAGGAATACTTGAAGTCGTGATTAGTGTACTTGAAACAAAAACTTAGGAGAGGCATGAGTTTTTCAATTGTGTTGCCATGTTTAATCTTTCTTGTTGCTAATATGTCTATTGCCTTTTGCTTGAGGACAAGCAAAGATTCAAGTGTGGGGGAGTTTGATGAGTCTATATTTAGTCTATTTTTATGCATTATTTAGTTTAGTTTTATTTAGATTTGATTTTATTTTATTGCAATTTTATTTCCTTTTTGAATCTTTTTACTTCAATTGCATATTTTATTTTTCAGGAACAAATATTGGATGGAAGGTGTCTTGGAGCAAAAGAAAGGAGTCTGGAGCAAATTCGGAACAAAAATACGAAGATATGGAGACAAAAATATGTCTTGGAACAAAAACATGTGGCACGGCCGTGCCACCCTCCAGATGCCCTTTTGCTGCTTTTCTTCAAGCCCAAGTTACTCTGTTTTAGTTTTACCAGAATACCCTTATAGTTGCTTAGATTTTAAGTCAATTGTAAAGCTATAAATAGAGTAGCTCTCCATCACAAATATTCATCTTTATTCTTGGAATCAAATAGTGACAATTGTTTTCATAATAAAGTTCATCTTTTATTTTATTTACTTTCTTGTTATTTTATTGATTTATCTCTTCTCCTCCCATGTCTACGATGAACATGAGTGAGTAGACTTCTTTGTCTTGGGATTGTTGGATAAGTCTAATGACGTAATCCGGATCAAGCCAAGCCTTAAACCTTAATTATATGTTACCTTAATTTCTAATCTAAATTCACCGTTTTAACATGAATTAACCATTACCAAACTGTGGAAGCGAACACGGAGGGTTTGATAATTGGTAATTCATTATCTCAAATATCAATTCATAAAGCGAACGCGAAGCTTTGATATTCGAACAAGTGAATTTAGATAAGGTTTGCGAAACATGAGAATAGTCTAGCAAACCTTGAGACATATAAAGTTTCGATCTTCAAGGGTTCCAAAGGCAATCACCCATGAGAATAGGTGTGGTTGTTGGAGGAATACACTCACTGACTTCGAGAGAAGCTTTGATACGCTAAAGAGAAACTTGTCTTTAGAAATTAAGACTAACGTAGAATTATAAGTTTAAGGGTTGTTTGTGAAGGATTCGTCGTTACGATGAACCAATGATCCCAAGGCTCCTTTTTATTATCGTTGTTTAAATTCAACCAACTGAACCTCCTCTTTTAAAAACTTTCTTCCCCTCTAATCATTCTTTTAAAGTTAGTTAAATTGAACAACTCCCTAGCGGAACGATACTCTCTTTTACTACTACTTCGATAGACCGTGCACTTGCGGTTTGGCCTATCAACTGTTAACGACATGATAGAGAGACTAAATTGATTGACATTTGTAAAATTCAGGGACGTATTGACTATTTTAAAAAACTCGATGATGAAATTGATTGGTGCATACAAATTTAAGGACTAAATAACTTATTCACTTGTATCTATTTTATACAAATATGGTCATTATAAAATTAGGTACGCTTCTGCATTTTATGGGTTAATTTTGGTCCTAATAATGAAATGATGCATTATTAGTCATCCAATTTTTTTTTCTTTCTACTTCTTGGGAATTGAAGTTTCCAACTCTTCTAAGGGTTATCTTTTATCCCAATCCAAATATATTGTCTCTATTCTTGAGCAAGCTCATCTGGTTGATACTCGAGCAGTAGATAATCTTCTAGAGTTGAATGTTAAATATGTTCGTTCTGATGGAATTCCTCTTTCAGATCCCACTTTGTATCGTACTTTGGTTGGAAGTTTTGTGTGTCTTACTATTACTAGAACCAATATTGCATATGTAGTGCATGTTGTTAGTTAATTTGTTGTTTCTCCTACTACACTACATTAGGAAGACTTGCTTTGTTTTCACTGTTACATTCGATGAACTCAGTTTCAAAGCCTTTTTCCCGCCATCTTCTTCCTTGGAGTTATGTACATACTCTGATGTTGATTGGGCTTGTGATCATATTGACCGCAAGTCTATCACATAGTTTTGTACATATCTTAAAGGTTATCTTATATCTTGAAAACGTAAAAAGAATACATTGTTTCTTTCACTTCTACGGAAGCTGAGTATTGTGATATGACATTGAATACTTGTGAAATAGTTTGGTTTTGTTGGTTACTTTTTGATATAGGTGCCCATCTTCCTAAGTAAACTCTTATGTATTGTGGTAACAAAAATGACATTGAAATAACCCATAAATCGGTATTTCATTAGCGTAGCAAACACATTGAAATTGACGGTCACTTCACATGCCATCATCTTCAGCATGACACCATTACACTACTGTTTGTTCCGTCCTCCTTGCAGATTTTTGATTTATTCATGAATATGCATTCTGTTAAATGTTTTCGTTTCTTGATTGACAAACTCTGGATGCTTATGGTTAATGTATCGTGAGTTTAAGAGAATATGTTAGATAATACATATTCTATTTATATTATTATACTTTTCCGGTCCTATTTATAAGAAAAAATTGACTTTTTAGATACATTAATACACCATTTATCTTCTTTAGCAACAGTCAAAAATTGTAGCCAAAACAGAGAAAATCGTTGCCTAAAGGAATAGGGGACGTTTTTCAGGCGTCTCCTGTTCGAGCATCGCCTATTGTCTAAGGGGACGTTTTTTACGCTCTTTAGGCACACTTTTGGAAAACGTCGCCTAAACTATTGGAAAAGGGGACGCTTTTTATTGTCATTACACGCAACGTTTTTAACTGTTGCTACAGGTGGCTACGATTACTAAGCGTTGCCTTAGAGTGAAATAGTAAGAATATTGAAATTTGTAGCCATGGCTTATAGGCGACATTTTTCGAAAGTACTCAAAATTGTTTTCATAATAATTGTGTAAATATAATCGTTTATAACCTGTACAAAATAGAATTTTATCACATCCACAAAAGTTGAGTTACAATAAAGTGGAGTTAAAATATTCATTCTTGATACATGAGTTAACACATAATAATAAAAAAAAATGCCTAACATTACTTGATATCAAGTACAAGCCTAGCAAAATACATAGTTTGGTTAATTTTAATGATTTCAAGTGCAAGTCTAAATAAAAAATCATCTAACTCATTCAACTTTGTCTTAATATTCATCATTATCTATGTTGTCATCTTGAAATACATCATCTACATCATCTTCGTGAAGTTCATCACCTACGTCATCTTTTTCAGCATCTTCATTGATACCTTCATGCAAAAGAGAGTAAAACAAAGATACATCAATCATAGATAGTATCAATTCAATGGACAATTAAAAAGTCATCGGCAGCTACACATAACACAAATAAAAACCAAGAAAATGAGTAAAACACACCCAAAGTATTACCGTAATCAAGGAAACCTCTTTAACATGAGGAATTTCATACAACATCAAGTCATAAATTATTCTTTAACAAGCTTGCTAACATTTTAACAATCTTTTAGTAACTACAAACAATGCCAAGACAACATGCCTAAACAGAGCATTTATCCCAATCCTAATTGAACTTATTTGATACCAAGTATAACTTCATCAACCTAGCTTCATCCACAATAACTTACAAATTAAACTCAAAAGAAGATAGATGCAGCATTGCTCAACAACTAATCCATCAAATAATCAAATTAATCTTATCCACACATAATAAAATCTCTAACACTAGTTTTGGATTCAAATCTTACTGATACTTAAGCCAAATTAATTCATCAACAATAGTATCTTTTGCAACATCAAACCATAGAGTAGCCATCAATAATTGCTACAAAAAATTTACAAATTGTCAAATAACTCGATATCAACTCAAACAACTTTGTTAATACTCTCAAACTTTTTATCAACCGTCAACAACTCCAAAGTATCCAAGATCAGGAACTCAAACACAGTTTAAATCATTTAGATTTGAGAATCAAGTCAAAATCCTAGTAACCAAAATTTTACTCAAACATTTGCCACATTTGGATTTGAGAAAAAAGAATATTATGGTTTCAAAAAAATTGATCTTTTAAGTTTTCATAGCTTAAATTCAAAAGATATGAAATGAGAACACTCGTCTTGGAAAAGTGAAGTTAATGGCGGCCTCAATAACTTAACAAAGTGGTTCTGCACAAAAATGATTATGTTGCCATAAAAACGAAAGAAATAGTTAGAAAGATGAATAAAACATAAAAGAAAAAGAACATAAAAGTATGGTGGCTGGAAAAATCATTACCGCGGCAGTGGAAAAAAAGGGTCAGCGAAAAAGAAGCTCCTTTCGCAAAATTAATTGGATTAATGAAAAGCTCTCGTCGAAGGCATAAAGAAAACGATGTTAACTAACGGTCATGGTGCACCTCAGTTAACCTGTCACCATAACCGTTAATAAACCTTGTCATATAAATATAATGATTATTTGAAGGCCATGATGCCCTTAGTTAACATGTCAATGTTGTCATCATAACCTGCAAATAAACATTTACTTAATATTCCAATATATGTTTTAATCATATGGTTAATCTAATCTAGCTTGAGAAATCACTATGGGGAAACTCCTTTTTCTCATGTATAAATCAACTCAATATCTACTACCAAAAATTTCAGCCTAAAGTCTAACCATAGATTAAGGCCCCTATTTTAGACTAAGGCACCTATTTAAGATAAGCATTAATTCATGAACATTAGTAACATATACTAACTTTAACTCAATATATAGTCAAGGGGAGTACTAATACTCCTAAAATCTTATAAACTAGGCTCACGTTGACTCTTAATTTAAGTGAGCTAATTGAAATCTACATGATATATGTATTAACCGAATTATGTGTGTGTGTATATATATATATATATATATATCCTATGTACATTAAAATTCGGCACAACGGCCCAAAATCAACACTATTTATGATAAGCAAACCTACTAGGAACCCACCTTGTTTATTTTGAGAGCAAGTGCCAAATTGTTGGTAAAGGCTCCAATTCTCTAGTCTTGTCCAACTCTTTCTTCTTATTCTTCTTCTCCAATTCCATTAAAATTCCAGCACTTAACAATTCAATACACGCTCTTGGGCAAGAAAACTCCATGCAACAACAATTTCAACCAAAAATGAGAATTGAGAAATTGTCACTGCTTCAACCATTGGAATTAGAGGAAAAATCAGGTTAGTGCCTTCGCAGGTACATTAAATTTTTTTTTAATGGCTAATCTTATTCATAAGCAAATCGTTGTAACGAGAAATACTCGAAAATGCTCCTAAGACTAAAGAACAAAATTGAACTCAACCGGAACCACACTAACAATAACAAAACTTAAAACTCGCAAATAAAAACATCATAACTCATTAAAAATCACACCAATTACCGTACCAGAATACTTGGTCCAAAACTCCCCTCCCAAAACTAAATCAAACAATACAATACAAGAGGAAAAAAAAGCTCTCAAACAAGAAACTAAACACCACTAACCAACTATCCTTACACAACTAGACCCGTCTCCTCTAACGGTGCCATAAAAAACTGCAGCCCCCATCACAGTAAAAAGCATAGAAAAGCATCCCTACTACACAGACATGATACCAAAAACAATACAGATGCAGCTTCGACCACTAATAGCACCCAAAAAGCAGGAACAACAACAGAAAAAACAAGGGACTAGCAGAAAAGTATTACCGATCATGTAGACACATCCAAAATCGTATTAACAGGCATTCCCCTTTCACAGAAATATTAGAAATTTAAAACTGGGTTTAAATAATCAATTGATATAAAACTTAAGAGATCAACAAAAGAAACAAAATCAATTGGATTTGGTTGTTTGGAGAAAGAACGGCGAGCTGGAAAGAAAAGGGTTGGATGAAACTGAAGAACAAGACGTCGTTTTGGTTCTGTACACACGATATGCGTTCTAAGACTTTTTTTTCTTTATTTTTAATAATATATAAAACTCTTTATTAAATAAAAAAATGAGATAAAATTCTTCCTTATTTTTTTATATAAGATAAAATATTATAAAACTCTTTTTTTTTTGACGTTATAAAACTCTTTTTTTGTATACGTATTATAACATATAAGATATTTTCGAAAGAATGATATAAGATATATACACTAAATATATATACTCCCTTCAAATAAATATACTATACATCTTTCAAAAATAAAAGTTCTATATATACACTCCATTTAAAAATTATACTAAATATTTTTTCCTCGACTATTTTATTTTATTTCTAATACCGCTCAACATCGATTTAACTTACAAATTATTGTCAAATCATATAACAAAATTATTTATCAACTTCGGGTATTATGTTTTGACTGTATATAATAAAAAATAATAATAAAATAACGATAATTTTTATGGATTATATTTATTGTGACATATATTTGATATAGTTTGTTTAATTTTAGACCACATACATCATTTATTGAATGAACTTAAAAAGTCAAAAAAAAAAATTAAATAAAAAAAAATATGCATAGTTTGTTACAATATAATATAAATGTGCAAAATATATATAAGTATAATTTTTTTAGGCATTTATACTTGTACTTTTAAGTGAAATCAAAATTTTATAAAAATAATTATATGCATTATGCAACACTAAAAATAAATTATACGCGTTAGCGTTACAAAAAAACAGACAGACAGACATAAAGTATTACTCTGAACGCTAATGTGTGTGTGCATATATTTGCGAGGTTGAAGACAAGAAATAAAAATATTTGTGAGGTTGTGATGAATAAACGATATTGAAATTAAATATATAAATGATAAAAAAATAATAAATCTCCTAAAAAAATAAAAAAAATTAAATGGAAGAAAAAATAAAATTGAAATATAATATTAAAAAATAAAAGAAAAAACTGTCAGCGTGAGTTGAAAAGAGGTGCTTGTGAAATAAATTGCCGAGAAGTAGTTTTTTGAAAAAGCATTCAACAACTTTTGGTCAAAGGTCATTCCATTCAATTTTATGCATTCTTAAAAAGTACTTTTTTTATAAGGTACTTTATTGATATTGTGTTTGGCCTAGCTTCTCCTTAAAAATGTAGAGAAGCTGGAAAAAAAGTCGGGCCAAACAGTTTTGAGTATTGTGTTTGTTTTGCTCTGTTTGAATAGAAGAAAGGTTTTGAGTTCAATTGATTGAAGAGAAGAAGCTTGAAGGGTTTCATTGAAAAAATGGTATATGAATTTTGACGAAGAAGAGTTTCCCTTTTGGTTTTGTGTTGTGATTCTAGTTTTGTTTTGACGAATAGTCATTCCTTAGTTCTGTTTTGGCTTCAGTGTGGTGGAGAGTCATTCCCTCAGTGGCGGTTAGACCGTGATGGTTGGAGAATGATCCCCTCTTCTAGCGTCAAATGATTTATCCGGTGAGGAATCAATATATAGGCAACGGTGGCAGAAAGTGCTCCAGTATGGCGGCGAAAGATGCATGTAGGCTCGTTAGCACTCCAACGCTCAAGTCAGTATTAAAACTTAGAAAGAGTGTGTAAAAAGTGTGGGAAAAGTGCATCATAATTTGGGGTGAAGCTAACTCACCACCCATATATAGGCTTGTGTGAGAATATCTGCTTTCGTTATATGTGGCGCTGATTGGGAGACAATTAAATGGCACGTGTATGGTGTCTGATGCACGGATGCGTGCTCTGGTAAGGTGACGTGCACTGATATTGGTGTGTTCCTTCAGGCGATGTGTCTTAGTCTGGTGGAAGTTTAGTCCACGTGACATCGTTGGATTGACCTTCTGGCCGGTCCAGAACAATATGAATATATATTTTGCACTCATATTATAACAAATCATAACTATTATATTTAATGATATCAATAATATAGCAAAAATAATATAATTTATTATTTTTTTAATGACACAACAATATAACATTATTATAGAATTTTTTTTGTAAAAAGGTTATAATTAAAATAACGAAAAAGACAACTCAAAATCCCTTATTCCATTTATGTATAGTGTAGATGAACAAACATTTATTCTTATTAAATCAAACAATTGAGCTCAAGTGATTAGTAAGCTACACAAATAACAAATTGTTCAAAAGAGCTTAATTCCATCTTTAGATTAAAAATTGTAAAAAAGAAAATTGGATTAATTTTTTTTACTATTATTAATATTATTTGTGGTAAAAAAGTTTATTATTATTCAAACAATCATTATTTGTCAATAAACAAAATTTACTCTTTAAAGACAGGAATATTAAGCAATTTCAAAATACCTTATAGTTGTTTAATATTGAAAGCAACAATTGATAAGTGTTGCCTTTGGTAGCAACAAAGTGCATCGCACTTAAACTGACCCCTAAAACATCTAAGGGGACGATTTCAATGTTGCTAACCGAATGTTATTGTTGCGAGCGAAAAATTGTCCCCAATAAGATTTTAGGGGACGATTCTTTGGTGTTGCTGAAACATAATAGGCTACGCTCATAAAACGTTGTCAGAAACTAGTTTTAGGCAACGATTTACAAGTGTTGCATAAAAAAGTGTTGCCAGAAGTAATAAATGATGTAGTGATTGAGTAATTGATGTACTCCCTCCGTCCCATATTACTTGACCTATTTAGAATATTTGCACTATTCATGTAACATGCTTTGACTCTATTTTTCTACTAATATATAAAAACAAAATATAGCATATAAGATGTTGTTAGATTCGTCTCGATTAATATTTTCAAAATATCAAATTTTCGTAATTTTTTCTACTAGATTATTAAAGAAATTTAAGTTTAAAATTGTGCATTGGCATACGTGACAGAGTCAACTAGGTCAAGTAATATGGGACGGAGGGAGTATCTTGTCAAGAATCCAGACCAAATACATTATTTATACAATGAATCAAAAAGGTCAAATGTTTCTTATAAATGAGACCGAAGGGAAGTATAAGGGTAATTTAGTCTTTTCCAATCTCTAACTTATACAATGGATTGTAACTCTTGCTTCACAAGCTTTGCTCGCTATTGCTAACTCAATTTAATATACAGTTTTTTTTTCTTTTTCAATTGAACTATCTAACTAATAATATTTGCATTATTCTCAAATCATTATCTTCTAGTTTACATTTATGATAATGAATACACTAAATATTTGACAAGAGGACTTTAATAAAAATATTATTTTTTCTTTCATATATAGAATTTTCTTAATATGTGTAAAGTGTGAAATGATGCACTCATGAGAATGTTTGATGAAAGAACAAGAAGGAACCTTCCTAATATTATAGTTGTGACAAACCTAATATTTTTTAAAGCAAAAATAAAGTGTGAAGATGCATCAAATAGTAGAAAAGACATTTCATCTAGGTTGACATCTTACAAACAGGAATATTGTTGAATGGTAGAGCTTCTTTGATTCATTCCAATGTTCAAGGTTCAATCTCCAGTTCTTCAGTTTTTTTAAATTCTTTTAATATTAATCAGTATTAATCCGTGTATAATGGATCTAATTAATGCGTGAAAAACATAAAAAAAATTGATCAAAGTGCATTGGTTCTGAAACCGGCTGAGTAACTAGTTTTAACCGGTTTTCAGCAAGTCTTACCAGTTTGCACTGGTTTAATTAGATGGTTGATCCGATATATGGCTCAAACCGGCATACTCGTCGATTTCTGGTCTGACCAGTTAGACCGATCAGTCCAAACCGGTTTTAAACTATGTTAGCAACTGCCCAACTAAAAATCTTACCAGAAAAACTCAGGAAGGTATTAATTAAGGTGAAGGAAAAATAGCTCATAGAAATAACTCAATCACTTCAAAATACAAACCAAAGTCATGTAAACATGTAATTAGGTAAATTAAATCTATCAAGACAAAACTCTTTCTACAAAAAAAGAAAACCTACTCTTTCTTTAAAATCATACCGTTCAATATTTAACTATTATTTCAATTGACATATTGACTATTTGCCCACCGTCAGAAACTTAGGTCATTTGCCAGTGGTAAAAGCCCCCATCAGTGGGAGACTTATTTTTAGAGTGGTATTTGAGATCATCTATTAGTGGAATGCAATGAGTATACTTTTCAACATTATATATTTGTTCTATTGGCCATCTTGAGTCCTGGTACTTATTAATGGAATTGATTGATTAATTAATGAATGGGCTCGTCCTTTCTCCTGATGAAGTTGGTGCTTACTTCAGATTGTTCAGTTTATTAAATTAGATCATACGGTACTCTAATCCAATATCCACACAAAAGGTTCAACAAATGCTTTAATGTATCTATTTGAGGGAATATGCTATTTAGTCCTCAAATTTATATCTATTGGTCGATATCATCCTCGAATATTTCAAAATAGTTAATAGGTTCCTGAATTTTACGGATATCGATCAATTTAGTCCCTCTATCAAGTCTCGTAGTTAATATTGCTGACATGACACATTAACATGGAGTTCTAAACCAGCTTCCACCAGGGACGAATTTGATCGATTTTTTTTTTTCAAGTTTTTTATTTTACTTTTTTTATTAAAAAAAAAACGAAAGTCATTGCGAATTGTTACACCATCAAATCGATCCCTGAATTATTTATTAAAAATCAAGTTAGTCTCTAAACTGTGTCACTCACTGTTAAATTGATCGCTTGATTATTTATCTTATCTATCAAACTTATTTTTGATACCGTCAAATAAATGTTAAAAAAAATAATATGTTTAAATTAAACCAAGGGTAGACACACCCTTATTTGTGAACTTTGTAGATCTATAAGTTTCAAACAAAAATACCGAGAGACAATTTAGCCCGTCAATACATGTTTTCTTTTAACATTGTATCATAATATGGACGAGTCTTTCAGTTCAAGATATGATATGAGAAGCTTGAAGTTGTACTATATAGATTCATAAAATAAATGGAAAACTAAATATGATTAGAATAGTAAAATGGGACTCAACTTCCCCTAGAAAGACCTAAGAGCAAGATCTAAAGGCTAACAACACAGAATATTAATGCTAACCAAATGAAATAACTTTATGTAATTAAATCCAAATAAAAGGAAACAAGGATAACCAAATGAGCTTAAAATTAATTAGGACAATGATAAACAGCGTCCTTAGGGTATTGGTTAAGTAACCAAAACAAGTAACCTTTTTATTTATTTATTTTGACAAAATAAAAGATATTCATTCATTCAAATTGAAAGAATACATCGATATAATGCAAAATCGCTAAAAACAAAAAGGATGAATCTGTGAACAAGCTCACAACATCCATGTTAATAGCATAAAACTGCAAAGTTCAAATGCCTACACATATGACTATATTTAAATCTCCGGAATAACCATGTTTCCGGATCTGCAACTTGGATGACGTCAAAGTCATTGATTGGATCTGCACTGGATCGAAGCTGATCTTACAATCTGAAACAATCAAATACCTGAGAGAAACAAGAAAAACAAACAACGTCGCACAAAGACAACGAACAACCAACGTCGCACAAAGACGACAAAATCACAAAATAAAATGGAAAAGATGTGAAAATCACTTATTTCAATAAAAGGGAAATGGAAAAACGAGTTAGAGTGGCGATTTTGGGTCAAATATTGACCCTAAATCACCCCTATTTAGTGGATGAAGGAGAAGAAACTAGGGTTTCTGTGACGGCTCACAAGAGAGATAGGAGAGAGAGGGGAAATATACAAGTAACCTTTTTATAAAAAGTTGTATAATTATTACTTAATTAAAACTCAAAACTTATATTTTTAAGATAAATTTTCTATTTATAGTTTTCTTAACGACTGTCATGTGGTTAGCATATAAAGAATACAAGATGTTAGCAAATTATAGTACCTGAGGTTCAGTGAATTTAACACCTTGACCGGCAGAAAAGCCGGCAAGGTCATGTTCCATATATTCAAACACCAAATAAAGACTACATGACATTGACATTCAAGAAGTAAACCAAACCCTTCAAGATTTACAACATTTGGATGATCAGGCTTCCTCAAAACAAGTATCTCTCTTGCCATAAACTTCACTTCACACTCTCTAACTCCAAATTATCAAATCTCACTTTCTTTAACGCCACTATCTTCCTTGTAACCAAGTCTTTAGCGTTATACACATTACTATATGTCCCTTGCCCGATATGAACAAATCAAACACAAACACACCACTAATTTCTTTACAAAGTTTCAAACTAAACCAAGTTTCTATAAATGTACGAAGTTCACAAATAAGGGTGTATCTACGCTTGGTTTAATTAAAACACGTTCTTTTAGTTTTTAGCATTTATTTGACAGTATCAAAAATCATTTTGATATATAAGATAATACATCAGGGATCAATTTGTTGGTGAGTGATATAATTTGAGGACCAATTTGATGTTTAATGTATAATTTAGGAATGAATTTGACAGTGTAACAATTTGTAATGATTTTCATTTTTAAAAAAGAAAATAAAAAAAATTCGATCAAATTTGTCCCTGTACACGTGGAAGCTGGTTTGAAACTCCACATCAGCACTTAATGTAACACATCAACACTGTTAACGACATGATAGAGAGACTAAATAGATTGACATTTATAAAATTCAGGGACGTATTGACTATTTTAAAAAACTCGAGGATGAAATTGACTGGTGCGTACAAATTTAAGGACTAAATAGCTTATTCACTTGTATCTATTTTATACAAATATGGTCATTATAAAATTAGGTACGCTTCTGCATTTTATGGGTTAGTTTTGGTTCTAATAATAAAATCAAATCATGCATTGTTAGGCATCGATCTTGAGACTAGGAAAAAGAGAAAGTGGGATAATGCATTATTAGTCATCCATCTTGAGACTAGGAAATAGGAAGAAGAAAACGTGGAGCAACATTAATTTAAAAATTATTACTGATCAATATTTTAAAGCATCATCAGAGGCTATAAATAGTGCCCTTGGTAGTCGTTTGATAGCCAACTCAGGATCATTCAAAAAATGGAATATCCAAACTATTATTTGAGCTTCTTATTGGCTTTATGTCTTTCATGTCCTCACTCTCTTTCGTTTGCTTACAAAGCTGTGAATTTAGGAAACTGGCTTGTTGCTGAAGGATGGATGGAGCCTTCTCGCTTTGACGGAATTGTCAACAAAGATCTCTTGGTATCATTCCCATATAAATAAATTATAAATTTCTCTAGTTATATTTAAAAAAAAAATCATTTTATATGTTTCAATATTCTTCTCAAATTATATCATATTATGCGTCTCCTTTGAAATGTTTGATTTTCTCATCATACTATTAGTTTTTATTGAGGAATATTATTAGTTCTTTTAGAATATTGTCAATAAAACATTCATTACATTTTTCCACTAATACAATCATCCTAACTCATCTAATCTAACTACTCTAATAATTATTTCATCCTTTAGAGGGGACAAAGTAGTTAATATAATACTCCCAGTCCCAAATTATAAGACATTTTAGACATTTCACTCGTATTAAGAAATATAATTAATTTTGTATGGGAAAAAGATATTATGAGTTGGTTTGCAAAATTATCCTTAATAAAGGATTTGAAAAAAAAAAAGATAGAGAGTAATAAATAGGTAAAGGTATAATAGGAAAAATAATATTAATGATTTACTGGTATGGTAAAACTACTTATAATTTGAGACTATTTTTTTTCTCAAAACGACATATAATTTAAGTCGGAGGGTGTAATAAATTCTGAGTATCTATACTATATACAAATGAGATACAAATTTTTGGAATGTCTTTTTACTTTCTAATTTCATCCTTTACATGAATTATTGTATTTACTGCTCCCTCATATTTTTTAAGAGTCTGTAGGACAAAAAGTTTGCCATGGGTTTAGTGAGAGACAAAAATTCATATTTTTGTTTTATCATTTGATATATGTTTTGTCCAGTCCCATGACCAATTTATAAATCAAACAATGTGAAAAAAAATATTGTACAATCACTTGCTTTTTAGTAAATCAAACGCACCTTATTAAGTTTTGATATGTGATGATTTTAGGATGGAACTCAAGTACAATTCATGTCAAGAAAGTTCCAGACATATCTTTCCGCTGAAGATGGGGGAGGAACTACTATTGTAGCCAACCGTGGTTCTGCTTCTGGTTGGGAAACATTCAGGGTAAGTTATTTATATATCAAGGAATTTTTTTTTTAAGGAATATATCAAGGAAATTTATTAATCTTGTCTTGATTACACTTGATAAGTTCTAGGGTTAAATATGTTTTTGGTCCCTATAAATATACCAACTTTTCATTTTAGTCCCTTTAAAATTTTCCTTCAACTTTTGGTCCCTTAAAAATTTTCCTTTTTTACTTTTGGTCCCTCTTTTAAAGTAAAATCATATGTAGAATTCATATTTTTGAATAAAAATTTGCATAAAAATTCATAATATTATAAGAATATCTCCCAAAAAAATTTAGAATTTTTTAACATAACATGAATTTAATATGAATTTTTACATTTTTTACAGTTAAAAATTCATATTTAATTCATGTTTTGTTAAAAAATTCTAATTTTTTTTGGGAATTTTTTTTACAATATTATACACATTTCTGAATAATTTTATTAAAAAATACAAAAATTAATTTAAAAATAGGGACCAAAAGTAGTGATTGAAAATTTTATAAGGACTAAAAGTTGAAGGAAAATTTTAGAGGGACCAAAACGAAAAGTTGGTATATTTATAGGGACCAAAAACATATTTAACCCTAAGTTCTAATTATTGGCTCATTTGCAGCTTTGGAGGGTCAGTGACTCATCCTTCAATTTTAGAGTGTTTAACAAGAAATTTGTGGGGCAAGGAGAAGGACACCAAATTGTAGCAAATTCAAATTCACCTAGCAACCATGAAACATTTCAGATTATAAGGAATAAAAATGAACCCCTCAAAATTCGAATCAAAGCATCAAATGGTCTATTTTGGCGGGTACTTGGTCCATCCTTAAGCTATTCAATTTAAATCATTTTAATCAAATTATGTACTCTAAATAAGTACTATACTTCTAAACAAATCTTAAGAGACCAATTATTTTAAATCAAGTTACTTATTACTAATATAGATATCAGATACTCTGAAAAAATTACATTGGTCTCATATTTTGGCACTCTATTAGAGAAAGAATTAAAGTATTTTGTGATCTAATTTTCTATCAATCTTTTTGGTTGGATTATTGCACATAGCCAATTGGAGTGT
Source organism: Medicago sativa (assembly GCF_051527215.1). NCBI lineage: Eukaryota > Viridiplantae > Streptophyta > Magnoliopsida > Fabales > Fabaceae > Medicago > Medicago sativa. The sequence continues at coordinate 6,193,104 of NC_140751.1, read as the reverse complement.
GACAGTAGTGGTTTAGTTTGTGATTTTACCATGGAAACTCATGGTCAAAAAGGTCAAACCAACGGGCTCAAACTCTGCACCACTTATAAACACTTATGTAGAAATTTTTTATTTCCAACATTCTTTACAGTAAAGAGGAGTGTTATGCACACTTTCTCTCTAACAATCTCTCTTATATTTACTCTTTTATTCGATGTGACTCGTGTGAGTCTCACACTTAAGAAATGGATTCTACATAAAGTGGTGAGATCACGTGAGTTTCACCCAACAAAAGAGCGAATATTAGAAGAGAAGTGAAATATTGTTGTTTTAAGTTATTAATAATTACATATACATATTGTTCTTCATTTCCAAGACTTTAGTTATTAATCCTTGATCATATATGTGTGAAGGTTCAATCGAAGACATCAGTGACTGCAGATTATCAAGGCACAAATTGGGATGACAATGATCCATCGGTTTTTCATATTACAATTGTAAACACATTACAAGGAGAGTACCAACTTACTAATGGTTATGGCAATAGAGCTCCTCAAGTTATGCGAGTAAGAAATCTAAGAGCATTTTCATGAGAAATAGTAAACTTGCTAGATTGGAAGTTATCATCTTGTTGAACTTTGTTTGCTTTGCAGGACCATTGGAATTCATACATAACTGAAGATGATTTCAGATTTATGTCACAAAATGGATTAGATGCTGTGAGGATACCTGTTGGATGGTGGATAGCCCAAGATCCAAACCCACCTAAACCTTTTGTTGGGGGATCTTTGGCAGCACTTGACAATGCTTTCACATGGGCATAGTAAGTCTTTGAGATGATATTTAAATTTTAAATTGTAACTGATAGCTCATCAATGCTTGCTTCTAATTCAAGCAATGAATTTGGTTATGAATTTAGGGTTTGAAATTGAGAGAGGAAGGAGAATGTTATTGTTTTAATCTTATGAGTTTCATTAGTAGTGAAAAGTGATGATTACAACATGCCTTATATAAGAGGCTTATTCACATTGCTTGCTTAGTAAGCTATCTAAACAAACATAACAAACTTAGCTAAACTACCTAACTATCTTGCAACAAACTTTTATACCCTAAAGGGTATAATATATACCCCAACGTGTATATAGTCTAATACAAACTTCAATTAAAACTAACATCCTCCCTTAATTAAAGTTTCCAATTTCATCATTCCAATCAAGTTCCTAAGCTTGTTGAACCTTTCAATCTTAATTGCCTTAGTGAATATGTCAGCAAGCTGCAGATCGGTGAACCAATGAACAATCTTCAAATCCCCTTTGTTTACTTGTTCCCTAGCTTTCTTTTAGCATCAGGAATGTGCTTGTAGAACAAGGAACCAAAGACTCTCAAATGTTTAGCAGACTGCTTCCTTCCCATCCATATTTATTCAGGAACTTTATCAAGTTTCTTAGTTGAACACCTATTCAAAATGTATGTTGCAGTCTTCAAAGCATCTCCCCAGAAAGTATTTGGCATATTCTTCAAATTTAACATACTTCCGGTCCTGTCAAACAATGTTCTATTTCTTCTTTTAGCTAATCCATTGTGTTGTGGAGTACATGTAGCAGTTACTTCATGAATTATGCTATTATCTTCACAAACTTCTCAAAAACCTTTGAAGTAAAATCTCCACCACCATCAGTTCTCAAAATCTTAATAGATATACCACTTTTCTTTTCTACTAAGACTTTGAATTTCTAAAAGATATCCAAAGCATCACGCTTTGCTTTGATTAGACATAACCAAATCTTCTTACTAAATTCATCCACAAAACTGATGAAATATTCGTTTCGTCCGAAAGAAGAAACCTCCAATGGACCACATACATCAGAATACACTACATTCAGAATCTCTTTTGATCTATGAGTTGTATTAGATTTGAATGCAGCTTTAGGTTGCTTCCCTATCAAGCAAGTATTACCAACCTGATTTGGTGTATCCAACTTAGGTACTCCCAAAATCTTTTCTTTGTCAAATAAATGATTGAGGTTTCTAAAATTTAGGTGACCAAACCTATAGTGTCATAGCCATCTACCTTTTTTATTCATAGTAGCAGATAAGCACTTCATCTCAACAACTTTCATATCAGTCTGAAAGGTTCTATTCTTTGCAAGGGAAGTTTTCAGGACTAACCTTTGATTTTTATCAAAAAACTTAAAAAAATTATCCTTCATGGTTACTGAGTAACCCTTCTGCACTAATTGACCAACAGTTAGAAAGTTGCACGGCATACTAGGGACATAAAGCACATATTCAATTATAGCTATTTTACCGTTCTTTCCTTCAATAGCTATCTTTCCCATGCCTTCTGCAACTAGTGTTCTATGATCAGCAAGCTTAACTTTTGCATTCTTCCCAGGATCAATTTCCTATAACCAATTATTATTTCAGTCATGTGATTAGAGCAACCAGTATTTAAGAACCATCTTTCTGAATTGCATCTCTCAGTACTAGTTGTTGTCACCATCAATTGAACTGTGTCAGAATCTGAATCTTCCTGAGCAAGTTTAGCTTGTTCTTCTTCATTCTTTGCTTGCTTCCCTTTACCATACCAACATTCAGAAGCATAGTGACCAAACTTCTCACAATTATAGCATTGAACCTTCTTCTTATCAAAACCTTTCTTCTTGTTTTGATAAGAATTTCATGCTTTTGAAAATTCACCTTTTTTAGTACCTTTGTTATTTCCTTTTGACCAGTATCCTCCCTTAGAGTTATTCTTTCCTTTCTTGAAGTTCTTCTTATCAGAATCATTTTTCTAGATAGTTTGAACTTGAAGTGCTTGTTGAATGGATCTTACACTGCTTCTCTCAAACACCATCAGTTCATGAGCTTCCAAAGAACTTTGCAATTCTTCAATCTTCAAGGTTTTCACATCTTTTGATTCTTGTATGGCCACCACAATAAAATCAAACCTTGAAGATAAAGTTCTCATAATTTTCTTAACAATTTGCTGATCTGAAATTGCTTCTCCACAAGATTTCATCTGATTTACAACATTGATCAATTTGGAGATTTACTCAGCAATCTTTTGCTCATCTTCCATTTGCATCAATTCAAACTTTCTTCTTAAAGACTGAAGCTTTATCTAATTCACCTAAACATCACCTTCATGATACCTTTCAAGAACATCCCAAGCCTCCTTAGACTTTGTGGATTTTGAGATTCTTTCAAAATTTCCTGAATCTACACTTTGTTGAATGAAGGAAAGTGCCTTGTAGTCCTTCTTCTTCTTCTTCTTCTGTTGTTTGTATGCATTCCTCTGCAGCACAGTAGCATTTGCACCCAACTCATCATAACCGTTTTGCACAATTTCCAACAAATCTTGTGCCACAAACAAGTTCTTCATCATTGCACTCCATCTTCCCTAGTTTCCATTTTCAAGTGTTGGAAGATGAGTATTGAAACTGTTTTTTTCCATTCATGGCTTCACTCCCAACGTTTCTAGACATTGATTACTTGCGTGATTGAAGATTCTTGCTTCCTTGAATCAGAACCAGAAGCTCTGGATACCGATTTGATAGCGCAACAATGCTTGCTTCTAATGCAAGCAATGATTTTGGTTATGAATTTAGGGTTTGAAATATATAGAAATTGAGAGAAGAAGGGGAAGATTATTATTGTAATCTTATAAGTTTCATTAGTAGTGAAAAGTGATTAAAGCATATGCCTTATATAAGAGGCTTATTCACATTGCTTGCTTAGTAAACTATCAAAACAATCATAACAAATTTAGCAAGATTACGTAACTAACTTGTAACAAACTTTTATACCCTAACAGGTATAATATATACCCCAACAGGTATATAGTCTAATACAAACTTGAACTAAAACTAACAACATGTAACATACCCTTTTGTGCAACATTCAATTTATTTTCATTATTATTATTTTAAATAAAATTGGGTTTGAGGGATTTTTTTATTAATTATAGTAACATTAATGGTGATTTACTACAATAGTCACCGAGCGGATTTGAATTATGTACTTTAAAGTAACATTAATATTTATAACTTGCAGTAAGCATGGGATGAAAGTGATTGTGGATTTGCATGCAGTTGAAGGTTCTCAAAATGGTTTTGAGCATAGTGGGACAAGAGATGGATATACAGAATGGGGTTATTCATACATTCCTCAGACAGTCTCTGTCATAGAATTCTTAGCAAAAAGGTTTTGTATATATATATCTAAAATTTATTCATATATTCCTTAGACAGAATGTTAAGAACACTCTCTTACTAGCACTTTTTCTAACACTCACTCTCGTATTAGATGAAATCCATATGAATCTCACAACTTTATGTGTGATCCATTTCCAATGTTTGATATATCCACATGGATTTCACTCAATAAGAGAGTGGACGTTAGAGAGTGTACATAGCACTCCTCCTTAGACAGAATGCTAGGAACACTCTTACTAGCACTTTCTCTAAGATTCACTCTCCTTATTTAAAACTTTGTTAACCAAATGAATTACCTACTCGAAACTGATTTCTTTATACATGAATTGAACTTGTTTACAGATACAGTCATAGAAAAAGTTTAGGAGGAATAGAGCTGATGAATGAGCCACTAGGTGTCAATCTAGATAGCCTGAAGAACTATTACAGGGAAGCTTATGATGTTGTGAGGAAATACATCCCAAATACTTATGTGATCATGTCAAATCCATTGGCCACAGATTCTAAACTTCTTCTCTCATTTGTCAAAGGCTTTGATAAAGTAGTCCTTGATGTGCATTACTACAATATGTATTCGGATAAATTCAATGGCATGAATGTTCAACAAAATATTGACTACATAAGAAATGACAGAGCCTGGGATCTTAGTGGTGTCTCTTCATCAAATGCTCTTAGTTTTGTAGGTAATAAACAAATCCTTCCCAATGATAGTTAACTATATTGATAATTTTCTTAGATATCATATTATATATTGAGGATATCTAAATGTTTTTACTTTTCTATTTTTGGTAGGGGAATGGACAGCTGAATGGAGCATACAAGGTGCGCCTATGCAAGACTACCAAAGATATGTCCAAGCACAAATGGATGTGTATTCTCATGCAACATTTGGATGGGCCTATTGGGCCTACAAATGTCAGTATAACCATTGGAGTCTCAAGTGGTTGATCGAGAATGGTTACATAAAGCTCTAGATGCAAGGGGTTCTTATTTCTCCAGCCATTACAGTCTCAAGTACACTTTTAAATAATTTGTGTCGAGAGATGCACACTTTTAAAGATATGAGAGTTTTTGAGCAGCAAAGGCGGGGAAAAGAAGTGCTTATATATATAGTTTCAAGTGCACTCATGTTTGTCAAAAAATAAATAAAAAGTGCAATCATGTTGGTTATGTAAGGCAAACTATAATAATAACTATACAAAAAATAAATAAAAGGAGCTTTATTTTAGAAATGAGTCATTGATAGTAGTATACCCTTGACATCTTCCACTCGTTTGACTTGAGTACCATGCTCATCAAAACGACTCTATTTCAATACATTAGCAGATAAAAATAAGTTCACCTTATTTCCCATATGAAGCTGAAACTCTGTCTGTTTAATTTAATTTATATTATTTCAAAACTTAATAGTTCTACTTACTCTCGGGACGGAGCTAAAAAAATTTCTTAAGGATGGCGGGCGAAAATAATGAGGCATATATCAAAGCTGAAATTTTGGTCTCCTATTTTACAACTTTCAATAATTTCCATTCACTCAATTTTAGAGCTTTTTTACTGATGTGTCATCATCATTATATTGTTTGATGAAACTCAACCAATCTCAACACAATCGATCACTTCATAGCTACATCAACAACAAAAAAAAAACTCCAAAATTGAATGAAGGTAGAAAACACAAAGTTGTGAAACAGAGGCACTAAAAACCTGATTTAAAAAATTAGGGAAAAAAATTTAGGTAAAAATGATGATAAAAAATATATTTAAACCTTTTAATTTTAAGGTAAATGTTAACTTGTGCCCTCAAGGGCACATGTTAAAGAACTTATTATAGAAATATATTTATCAAAAGTTATGCATTTGACTTATTAAAAGTCACAATATTATGTTTTTCAATGCAAAGATACTCTTTTTGAGATCCTTAACATATGCTCTTAGGGCACAAGTTATCATGACCCTAATTTTAAACAAAGTGAAACACCCGATGAGTGATTTTTTTTTTATGCAGTAGGATAAAGTTCTGCCAATAAAATGAAAGAAGTGCTTGAAACAAACCGGAAAAAAAAAAAGTGCTAATTGCTCTTTAGCAAGTCAGTTATTCCCTCATAGTAGAATTGAAAGATATAAATTATGAAATTTATTAGTATATACTACTAGACCTCCACCCGTTCGACGCACGGAAAATATATGTATAATTATTCTTAATAGTATGTGTGCTTTAAATAGAGTTTTTTTTTATTTTTTGACAAAAATAAATAATATTCATTCATTCAAATTGATAGAGTACCATACAATGCAAATTCGCTAAAAACAAAAAGGATGAATATGCGAACAAACTCACATCATCAATGTTAATAGCATAAAATGGCAAAGTACAAAAGCCTACACATATGACTATATCCAAGTCTCCAGAATACTCATGTCTCCGGATCTGCAACACTGACGACGTCAAAGTCATTGATTGGATCTGCACTGGATCTGACAATCTGAACCAAACAAGAAAGACAAACAACGCCGCACAAAGACGACGAACAACACAACGTCGCCCTAAGACGACGAAATCACAAAAGAAAAAAAGAAATAAATGTGAAAATCACTTATTTTAATAAAAGGGAAAGAGAAAAACGAGTTAGAGGGGTATTCATCTCAATTAAAAAATAACGAGTTCTATGTATATTGTCATGAACAACGTTTTCTTTTGGTAGTAACGGTGTTTCGTTGCGGCTGTGATGGCATTTCCTCGTGATCTTTTTTCACTCTATAAAATCGAGGGAAACGGTAACGACAACTACCAATAACTTGTTGTCGCGGTCATTCTCGTCGAGGGACCTTTTTTTAAAAAACCTTTATCAGGACCATATGATGTTTAAGAGCTAAACAGGAAAAAGACACAACAAGAGTAGTCAAGAGATCAATTTACGAGTGAGCCCCATTGATTGAAGGGAAGATTATTGGATCACCATTTCCCAAGCATCACAATCGCTGTGATTTGCTTAAATTAGAATTTCCGTTACTATAAAACACCTCAACACCTATGAAACCAAACACACTCTTCCTCAAACCAAGGAATCCTGATTAAAAAAAAAAAATGAATTCTTCAACAATTTGTTCCTTGTTCCTTGGTTTGATCCTAATTTCTCAATCACCATTTGCAGCAAATGCAAGACTTGGAGGAGGAGGAGTACCACTAGTTTCCGTACTTTGCGGCAGTTCATCCAACAAGGTAGAATGCAGCAAGGTTCTATCAAGCCCACAAACCGCGCAAGCCAAGAATTACAAACAACTCTCAATGGCTATCGATGAAATTGCTATAAAAAAAGCGGTCGAAGGAGAAGCTTTCCTTAAAGGATTGGCACAGAAAAGTAAATCTGAAGCGCTTGACACATGTGCAAGTTCTTATAGTTCATTAGTTTTTGCTTTCAAAAGTTGCTTGGCTTTTGCTGAAGGGGATCCTGATACTATTAGTTATAATTGCGGACTTGCTATTGAAAAACCTACTCTATGCGATAGTGCAATGGCTGGTACTGTTAACCCTGCTGTTACTGTTCTTAACCGTCAAATGGAATTCCTTTGTGAGCTTGTTTCCATGGCTATGCATCAACTTCCGAACTATTGATAAACTTTGAATTGCATTCCTTTCATGGTTATGTTATTTTGGGAAAACTCAACCCAAAATGAGAAGAAGATTGTGATGGTTAATTTTGGTTTGGATGTATTCTAATCTTAGGGTCTCCTTAATTTGGTGTGATGATGTATATGTATATGGAGGGAGAGTAATTTAATAAAGTAAACTAATAGCAATTTGTTGCTATTCTACCGTGTTCGGATATTTATTGTTGAGTAATTTTATTTCTTTTTCTTTGCAAGAATTATATTTTATTGCAGATTAATAAAACATGACATATAAAATATAGATTAGAAGCATTTCACATATCAAATTAGGGGATGAAGGATGAGGTCTTGGATTCAATTCAGATAAAATAACATTTACAATTGTCTTGGTGACAACTAGAGTACCAATGAACGAATGGTGGGTAATTTACCTCAATCAATGAGCATTCACCTTTTTAGGTGGTATCCATGAACTATCTTAACCCCACCAATAAATTGCTCATTTTCATTGGATAGTGGGAAAAACATAGCAAATTATGTGTAATATATAGAAAGCTGTTGTCTCTAACATGAGTCCAAACTTTTATTAGATCCTTTTTTAAACTCAAATTTGTCCCTAGACTTGAACAAACTCTATGCTCTACTTATGTGTAAGACGATAATGACAATCCACTCTACAATAAAAGGACCAATAAGACGATAAATGTGACAAACTCTATGCTCTATTTACTAGATTTGGATGATCAAGCCTCGAAACAAGTATCTCTCTTGCCATAAACTTCACTTCACACTCTCTGGCTCCAAATTATCAAATCTCACTTTCTTCAATGCCACTATCTTCCTTGTAACCAAGTCTTTAACTTTATACACATTACTATTACTATATGTCCCTTGGTCAATATGAACAAATCAAACACAAATACACCACCGATTTCTTTTCAAAGTTTCAAACTAAATCAAGTTTCTCTAAATCTACAAAGTTCACAAATAAGGGTGTATCTATGGTTTAATTTAAACACATTCTTTTAGTTTTTAGTATTTATTTGGCGAATTAGGGATAAGTTTAAAATATAAGATAAATACTTTAGGTATCGATTTGATGGTGAGTGACATAATTTGAGGACCAACTTGATTTTTAATGAATACTTTAGGGATGAATTTGACGGTGTAACAATTTGTAATGATTTTCGTTTTAAAAAAAAATCAATAAATTTTTCGATCAAATTTGTCTGTATACGTGGAAGCTGGTTTGGAACTCCACATCAGCCCTTAACTTAACATGTCAGCACTGTTAACGGCAAGACATGACAGAGTGACTAAAGTGATTGACATTTATAAAATTCAGGGAAGTATTGACTATATTAAAAAATTCGAGGATGAAATTGACTAGCGCGTACAAATTTGATGACTAAATTGCTTTTTCACTTGTATCTATTTTATACCAATATGACCATTATAAAAGGGATAATCAAATGGGTAATAACATAAATGATATAATAATTAACTTGTGGGATATATTTAATATTTTTAACATTACCGGATAACCTGCTATTGTGGGTAAAAAAATCTTTTTATATCATACACAAAAAGATTAACTTTTGCATGCTAAACGCCATCGAATTTGACAGTGTAACAATTGGTAATGATTTTTGTTTGAAAAAATTCCGAAAAAAAAATTCAAAAAAAATTTCGATCAAATTTGTCCATGTACACGTGGAAGTTGGCTTGGAACTCCACATCAGCTCTTAACGTGACACGTCAACACTGTTAACAGCAAGACATGACAGAGCGACTAAATTGATTGACATTTATAAAATTCAGAGACGTATTGCCTATTGTAAAAAATTCGAGAATAAAATTGACTGGTACGTATAAATTTGAGGACTAAATTGCTTCTTCACTCGTATCTATTTTATACCAATATGGCCATTATAAAATTAGGTACGCTTCTGCATTTTATGGGTTAATTTTGGTTCTAATAATAAAATGATGCATTATTAGTCATCCATTTTGAAACTAGGAATAAGAGAATGTGGAGCAACATTGATTTAAAAATATTATTGATCAATATTTTAAAGCTTCATCAGAGGCTATAAATAGTGCCCTTGGTGATAGCCAACGCAGGATCATTCGAAAAATGGAATATCCAAACTATTATTTGAGGTTCTTATTGGCTTTATGTCTTTCATGTCCTCACTCTCTTTCGTTTGCTTACAAAGCTGTGAATTTAGGAAACTGGCTTGTTGCTGAAGGATGGATGGAACCTTCTCGCTTTGACGGAATTGTCAACAAAGATCTCTTGGTATCATTCCCATATAATTATAAACTAGTTTGAAAATTTGATGCTTATTTTTTGTTTTTGTATTTTAATTTATGTTGATAATATTTAAAATACATGTCAAAATGTATGTATATCTTACATATAATGGGTATATATGTATCTTCGAGGTGAATGTTTTGTTTTGATTCAATTGTTTCCATTATTTAAATTATTTTATCATCATTTTGGATTTCAGAGATACACGTAATCATGCTGGTAAAAAAAGTTGAACACACGATTTTACGAATAAGTTAACTTTAATAAATGCGCCAACCTTCAAGCATAGTACTTTTCCACACATCAATCTTCATTGCTTCTTTGTAATTTATTGGTTCAGAATATGCTAATAGTGCAAAGTGAGTGAGATCACCTTCATTAACTGCATTATCATAAATGACTTCACAGTCATTTAATCTTGTTGGTGCTTGTATGTTCCTTTGAGGTCTTTCTGGTGCTATGACTTCCTCTAGATAATTTTTAATAATATCATGATCCTCTTCACCTTCTGATTCATCACTTGAATCCGGATATATGTAGCTTTGCTCGAATTCACTACTGTACTCAGGCTCACTTTCCCATTTCCACTTCTCAGTTTCCTTCACTATCACATCTCTACTGATATGAACTTTCTGAGTCACAGGGTTATATAGTTTGTATGCACCAGTAGGATGATACCCTATGAGTATCATAATCTCACTTTTATCTTCTAGCTTGCTTCTTCTAGCATCTGGTACATGCTTATAGTACAAAGAACCAAACACTTTGAAGTGCTTAACACTTGGCTTCCTACCACACCAAGCTTCTTCTAGTACCTTCAAATTCAACTTCTTAGTAGGACATTTGTTTAGAATGTAAGCAGCAGTAGTGATTGCTTCACCCCAAAACTTGTGTGGCAAATTCTTTTGCTTAATCATGCTTCTTGTCATATTTAGCATAGTCTTATTCCTTCTTTCTGCAAGTCCATTATGTTGAGGTGTATATGGAGCAGTTACTTCATGAGCAACTCCTTGACTTGTGCAGAAGGCTTCAAATTCCTTTGTTGTATACTCACCTCCACCATTTGTCCTCAAAATCTTAATATATTTATCACTTTCCTTTTCTAATAAGATTTTGAATCTTTTGAATATTTCTAAAGTTTCACTCTTAAGCTTAATAGTATACAACCAAATCATTCTTATGAATTCATCAATAAAGGTAATCAAGTACTTACTACCACCAAGAGAAGGTACTTCAAAAGGGCCACAAATATCAGATTGAACAACCTATAATGCTTCACTTGCTCTTTTAGGTGCCTCAAACACAAATGGCATCCTACTTTAGCTTGCTCTTCACACAGATTTCACATATAGATTTTCTGATATTCAACTTTGGTGTACCATGCACTAAATCTTTAGAGTTGAATTCACTAAGACTTCTAAAATTTAAGTTGCCATACCTCAAATGCCATAAAGCTTCAGAATCTTCACTGATAGTTGCTGACATACACATTATCTTGTCACTTGATATGCTGCATCTATAGGTTCTATTTTTGGACAAAGCAGATTTTAACACTAAATTCTTCTTTGCATCAAATAGTTTCAATGATTCACCATCCATTGTTACTGAGAACCCTTTCTCCACTAATTGTCCTATGCTCATCAGATTACACTTCATATCTGGAACATAGAACACATCTTCAATTATGACTTTACCACCGAAATTGCTCTTCATCACTATATTACCACTTCCTTCTGATGCAAGTTTCCTATCATCAGCTAACTTGATACTAGTTTTCTTGCTAGCATCAAAGTTTGTTAACCATTCTCTGTGAGATGTTATATGATTAGAACACCTAGAATCAAGATACCACTATTCACCTTTCATCTTATCTTCACATGTAGCAGCCATTAACAAAACTGCATCAGGGTCACCTTCATGAGCAATATTTGCTTCCTCAGTCTTTTAATCCTTCTTGAACCAACACTCATCAGCAAAATGTCCAAATTTATCACAATTATAACACTGAACTTTTCTTTTATCAAAATCCTTCTTCTTATTCTGATTTTTAACAAAACCTCATCTTTTGGAAGATTCAGTTTTGTTCTCAGCTTTGGATTTTCCATTATTTGACCAGTTTGTTTTAGCCTTTCCCTTCTTGAAATTCTTAAAATTTCCCTCTTTCTTGGTTGTTTGAACTTGAAGGGCTTGTTGAACTAATCTCTCTGAACTTCTATCAATCACCAATAGTTCATGTGCTTCAAGAAAACTCTGCAATTTTTCAATCTTCATAGTCTTCACATCCTTTTCATGTGCCTCATACCCATTCTGCACAAGATCACTCACATCTTGCACGCCAAACAATGATCTCATCAAAGCACTCCATCGTTCCTAGTTCTTGTGTTGAATTTGACTTCAAATTGTGATGCTGTGAAACCCAAAATCGTGCCGCGATTTTGGGAGGCGTGGCGCGATTTTTCTTGGCAGAATGGGTGGTTTCTGCTGAAGATAAATCGTGGCGCGATTTGTGCAGGCGTGACGTGATTTGTGGATAAGGATGTCGTACCTTGGGTCGTACGCTTCAACCGTGGCGCGATTTTCACAGGCGCGACGCGATTTTTGTCTGTCACTGTGTACTATTTAAGTGTTTCAGCTCATTTTTGAAGGAAGAAGAGAGAGAGAACTTCAAGAGAGGAAAACTTGGGAAATCAAAGGAGGTAACTTTAGGGTTGAGGGTCTTTGATTAGAGTTCTCTTGGGTTGGGAAAACATTGTAAACACCATGGGTGAGTGAAAATCATTGAGTGTCTTGTTCATTTGTGAGATTGGGAAAATGGGTAGAAATTAGGGTTGTTCTTTGTGAGCTTGTTTAAGCTAATTTCTTGTAACCCATTTGTATCCCTTTGTAAGAACTCATTGATAGTGGATTGGAGAGATCAATCTCTCCCCCAGAGTAGGTCAAGTTGGACCGAACTGGGTGAACATTTCTTGGTGTGTTTTGTTTCTCTTCTCCCTTTATCTTTTGCTTGTGGTTTTGTGCTTTTCACTTTGATTCCTAGATTAGATCTAGGTGCTGTTATTGTTGTTATAGCTTGTGTTTACTTTGATATTGGTTACTACTTTCCTTTGCTCCACATATAATAGTTTGTATAGGTGTGATTTTAAGTCCGAATTCACTACAATTGGCGCCCACCGTAGGGCATAGGAGTGAATTGGTTTAGTGAGTACCATGGGTACAAAGTGGGATATAGAGAAGTTCATCGGAAGTAACGATTTTGGGTAATGGAAGGTGAAGATGCAAGCGGTGTTGATACAACAAAAGTGTGAGAAAGCTTTGAAGGGTGAAGGTGCGTTACCGGTCACCATGACACAAGCGGAGAAGACCGAGATGGTGGAAAAGGCTAGGAGTGCCATTGTCTTGTGCCTCGGTGACAAAGTTTTGAGGGATGTCACAAAGGAACCAACTGCGGCGTCAATGTGGTCAATGTTGGAGTCATTGTATATGACCAAATATTTAGCTCATAGGCAATTCCTTAAGCAACAACTCTACTCATTCAAGATGGTGGATTCATAGACCGTGACGGAGCAATTAACGGAGTTCAACAAAATCCTTGATGATTTGGAGAACATTGAGGTGCAACTTGAGGACGAAGACAAAGCTATACTCTTGTTGTGTGCTCTACCGAGATCATTTGAATCCTTCAAGGATACCATGCTCTATGGCAAAGAAGGCACTGTCACCTTGGAAGAAGTTCAAGCGGCTTTGAGAACCAAGGAGTTGACCAAGTCCAAGGACTTGAAAGAGGATGAAAACAGTGAAGGCCTTAGTGTTTCAAGAGGAAATGGTGGAGGTAGAGGTAACCGGGGAAGCTCAATGAGCGGTAACGAGACAAAGTATAAGTGCTTTAAGTGTCACAAGTTTGGTCACTTCAAGAGGGATTGTCCGGAGGAAAATGAGAAGTCCGCGCAAGTTGTTTCCGAGGAGTATGAGGATGCGGGTGCTTTGGTGTTGAGTTGTTGGGAGGATGAAGAAGGTGAGGTTTCTCACCTTGGTATCGATGCCTTGTAAAGTGGTGATCGTCTGGAGAGACGTTAAACACTCAACATCGGCCTGGAGAGGCGGTGGGAAGAATACTCATGGTCAGCTTGGGGAGGCGGTGTGAAGAATACTCATGATCAACCTTTGAGGTGGAGTTGCAAGACGAAAGCATAGTGTGTACGCATTTGGAAGTTGAGGTAGAGAAAGCTCAACTTGAGGTGGAGTAGTTGACACCAGGAATGGTACGACTATGGAGGCCTTGGGTGCTATGCTCTAGTTGTGAGCATGTGAATTCTTCATGAAGACGTAAGGCATTCAGGAGTTTGAAGAATGTATGGCGAGGCTTGTGTGATTACCTAAAAGACCAAGGGTGATTGGATGCAAGGTGATCTTCAAGGAAAAGAAAAAGGGGATTGGTGATTGATGGTTAAAGTGGCATCATCATCAATTTAAAGTCAAGGTGGAGATTTTGGGAGGCGTGGCGGGATTTTTCTTGGCAGAATGGGTGGTTTCTGCTGAAGGCAAATCGTGGCGCGATTTGTGCAGGCGTGACGTGATTTGTGGATAATGATGCCATACCTTGGGTCGTACGCTTCAACCGTGGCGCGATTTTCACAGGCGCGACGCGATTTTTGTCTATCACTGTGTACTATTTAAGTGTTTCAGCTCATTTTTGAAGGAAGAAGAGAGAGAACTTCAAGAGAGGAAAACTTGGGAAATCAAAGGAGGTAACTTTAGGGTTGATGGTCTTTGATTAGAGTTCTCTTGGCTTGGGAAAACATTGTAAACACCTTGGGTGAGTGAAAATCATTGAGTGTCTTGTTCATTTGTGAGATTGGGAAAATGGGTAGAAATTAGGGTTGTTCTTTGTGAGCTTGTTTAAGCTAATTTCTTGTAACCCATTTGTATCCCTTTGTAAGAACTCATTGATAGTGAATTGGAGAGATCAATCTCTCCCCCAGAATAGGTCAAGTTGGACCGAACTGGGTGAACATTTCTTGGTGTGTTTTGTTTCTCTTCTCCCTTTATCTTTTGCTTATGGTTTTGTGCTTTTCACTTTGATTCCTAGATTAGATCTAGGTGCCGTTATTGTTGTTATAGCTTGTGTTTACTTTGATATTGGTTACTACTTTCCTTTGCTCCACATATCATAGTTTGTATTGGTGTGATTTTGAGTCCGAATTCACAACATCTTGCTATCAAGAACCAAAATTTTTTTTTTGTGGTGGCCGGGGTTTGAACCCCGTACCTTGCATATTTTATGCGTTTTCCATACCAACTGAGCTAAGCTCGCATGTTCGATCCAAAACCGTTAGTGTTCATCTTGCCAAATCTCAAGAAATCAGTGCTCACACCTCACTCATTGTTTCCCAATGATGATTCCCCTCACACTTCACTCGCGTTTCCCTAAGATTTAACCCAGGCTCTCTATACCAATTGTTAGAACATCAACTGGTTCTGTGCGCATCAATAATTGCTTATATGAATAAGTTGTTTTTAGCAAGATGATTTTATAATAGAAACAATAAAACTAAAGCGAGAAAATGAATGAATGATAATTGGAAATGATGTGAATGTAATTCATACATGAGTTTCACAATACAAAAGCCTTTATATAGGCACATAAGCCACTTGCTTGTGGAGCAAGCAATCTAACTAACTCATAGAATTTTAAAACAAACTTATCTAAAAGTTAGTTACAAATGCAGCTATTGATTAATATCTAATAGAAATAAAAGAGTCTTTGTTTTTTCATAATCTTCATTTGGTGAAAAATGGATCTAAGAATTCGCTTGATCATCATCAGTTAAATTTTCAAGTAATACACCTTTTAATTTCAAGTTTCAACTCAATATCAGCTTTCGTAGAAGCAATATTAGAAACCCCCCTTCATTTTACCTTTCTCTCTAGCTTTATTCCAACAAAATCAAAATCAAATACAAGTTAGAGTTAAAGGACCAAATATCTAATTTAGCCAATTATTAACTAGTAGTTTAACTATTCCACCCAAATCCTCTTCCACCTCTCAAGAAGGCCTGCAACATGTCTAACACCTTTGAATTTGATTAACCAAAGAATCTCCCAACCTTATCCGTCTTATCCGTCTTCAAATGTATAAAGACATTTCCCCTATGTTGCATAGGTATAGGTATGAGTATGGTACGATAGGTGTACAAAGATGCAAATGAATAAAAGATAGTGAAATAGTACATAGGTGTAGCTTATTTATAGTGACTTGGAGTAACTAACTCCCTAACTAACTTTCTACATAGATAACTTGCTCTCCAAGTTATCTTCTTCACTATACTCTAATAGTCCCCCTGAAACTCAAAATGGGGAAATTCACCAATTTGAGTTTGAAATACATTGAAATTACAATTTATTCTTACTGAAGCAGTAACTAAGTAAAATGGGGGGTAAAACAAGTAAATGGGAAAAGGAAAAAAAAAACATCAAAACTAATGAAGCCCAGTAATGGCCCAGTTGAGAGCATTGAAAATCTGGAGAATCTGTGTAGCAACCGGAAACACGTTGCTAGCTTCTTCTTCTTTGAAAAAAAAAATCCTCAACCAACTTTTCCCAATAATAATGATTGTGCAGAACACAATTGCTCAAAAAATAGCTTATTGAATCACGCAGTTGAACCATAAGCAGCTTATCTCAAAAGCACTTTTCTTGTTTCTGCTTAAACATGATTCTACAAATTGATGCTGAAAACAGGTTTTCCAAAAACGAAATTCGGAAACGCACTTCTGTGATTCTTGTGATTATCCAAACACGATTCTGAACTGAATCAGAACCACTTATAACAAACACACTTCTGTGATTTTCGAAACGAACCTGAATTCATCTCAATACAAAAACGTTGCTTCTGGAATCCGCTGTAATCAAACACGATTCTGAGTTCCTGTGCTCTTCCTTTGACAATAATCTGAATCAATTTGCTGAAAGTAACCAGAAACTCAAGCTTCTGCAATGGCGTGTGTTGACTAGCACAAAAACAAACCTTTCTTTCCTCTATCCCAAGGTATCTACAACAAACGAAATTGGATTTGTTGGAGAACTGAGAAAACTGAGAACAACAAGAACGAACCAATTCTTCCGCCGGGATCAAAATCGACAATTGATTTGTCATGTAGATTGAAGAACTGAAACTGATTGTTGACTGCTACTACATCTTGTTCCTGTTTTTCGACGAAGACAGAAGCGTCGTAAATAGGTCCAGAGCATGAGAAAACCGTATTGATGATGAGATGCTTCGAGTTCTTAATCGCTGCTTCAGAAACTATGAACTCAGATTCGCGATTGTCCGAATTAGTTGATTTGGCATAAACGAGCAACTTCGAATCAAGAATCGGTGTGTTCTGGTTTTCTTTCGAAGCTTCAAAAACAGAGTTCTGATCGCTGCAACTGGAATCAACGAGAAAACATGGAACTGAACCGATCTTGATGGTGAATCCATCAAGGACTGGTGCGATCCATGATGAAGGAGAAGGAGCAGAAACTGAATCTCCGAAAATGCCGAAAACAATCTAAGCTTGCGAAGCGGAAGAACAAGAATTTTCTGATGCGGAAGCTTCAAGATCTTCTTCTTCATCACCATCGGAATCATCTTCTTCATCAGAAACTGGATCAAAATCGCTATTTCCATAGCGCTCTGATACCATGTTATGAATTAGAGGATTCCATGGTTCTAGATCAAATGCAATGGAGAGATAGATTGTATAGTTCTCTCTAGGAGTCATCACAAAGATGCAAATGAATAAAAGATAGTGAAATAGTACATAGGTGTAGCTTATTTATAGTGACTTGGAGTAACTAACTCCCTAACTAACTTTCTACATAGATAACTTGCTCTCCAAGTTATCTTCTTCACTATACTCTAATAAGTATCGGTACGAGAATACGGGTACCGGTACGAGTACGGTTATGATAATAAAATCATGAGTTTTATTATACAATATAACATAAGAGAGCTAGATTCTTCAATTTAAAACAACGCATCATGATAAAAGTTTAAAAAGTTAAAAACTAGAGTCGGTTACAACAATAAAAAAAAAATACAAATGCACATATAATACTATATTAACATACTAATATATAAGAGAAACAATAATTTTTACTCTCAATAGAATAATTAGCAAAAATGAAGTATCACCGGTACATATGTTTATGTATATATATCCGATAATTCACATTTTTAGGAGTACCCATGCTTCATGACATTTACCACTGAGTCATAACGTACGAAATTTTTCCTGAGACCAGTTTCATTTGTACAACCTGGAAAGTCTGTAAAATAGAACGATAGCCAATCATTTTGTGCCTGGAGGTAACCTGGAAACACCACGTGGAATCACTTTTAAAAGTCTTGTACATCTTTCAGCTTAATGTTCATGTATCTTCGAAACAAAGTTATTTTATAACGAACAACATCTAAAGCATGAAAAAAATTACCATTTTTATTCAAATTATTTTAAATTTTTTTGTTAACATGAATCGCTATTAATTATCATTGTATTATACTGGGGGGATTCCCTTCATAGGTATGAGGTAGCATTGGCTACCCCAAAAGAAGAAGAAAAACTTGAAAATTGATATAGGTTTTTACGTAGCTACCCCATTAATATATTATTTGGCTACTCCCAGGGGCGGATGCATGTTGGAGCTATATGGGACTATAGCACCACATGCTTTTCCCTATTTTTTTATTTTTAGTAGATAAAACACATATAGCACACACGCACGGTAGCAACTGCAAGTGTTGAACATGTTTTTTTCAGCTATGAAAGTTGTGAAGAATAACCTATATAATAAAATGAGTAATCAGTGGTTAAGAGATGCTCTATTAACAATTAGCAATGATGTCATTTTATCTCATTTTCAACAAATGGATATGAGATGATTTTCATTGTAATGTATTGTATCAAACAATGAGGTAATAATATTTGTCGATTAAAAAAATTGTTTGTTTATTATTTATTTGAAATTTTAGCTCCACATGTACCTACAGTCTGAATCCGCCCCTGGCTACTCCAAACAATTTTGTTGGTTTAAAGAGAGATGATATTGCATAAATATTGATAATATATTTAGTTTAGTGTCAATCATGGATAAATTTAAGTTAATACAACTCTATAAAGCTCAACTTTATAAATAACTATTGTTTAACTTTTATTTTCTTCATTGTCGTTTCATTAAAAGTAAAAATTATTGCAAATTTATTTTACTTATTGATTAAGTTTAATATATTAGTTTTTAAAATATATTTTATTTCTTTTTTATATTTGCCCCCTCGTAAAAATTGTACGAGCTTCGCCGCTTGTATTATATAAATATAAATGGTGTCCTCGTGAGCTTAGCTCAGATGGTTAGGACAATGCATAAAATATGCAAGGTCCGAGGTTCAAACCCCGGCCACTACCAAAAAAAATATAAATATAAATGGTAAACATAATCTATTGGTGCAACATGTTAGACATATATATTTGATATGATTATTGTGTGATCAAGAAAATATTTAAATATCAAAAGCCAAGACGAGTAACAATAATCCTTACGCCGTCTTCCTCTGCTAGGGTTTGGTCTCCTAGTTAGGTTTTCAAGCGTATAGTGACATCCATCCCTTTCATTGGTGTTTTTTCCATCCCACTTTTTGTTGGAAGATTATTATTCCCATCCTTTTTTTCACATCCCCCGTTATCTACTGCATCATGTTTCAATCCTTTTCTACAATTTTCGAACACGACATGCTATCTCTTTCCTCCGTTCATCGTTTTCTGCTTTCTCCCTACTATGTCACCACATCAATAACTCTACCTCAACCACCACCAACCCTCACCTTTACAACTCTCTCTCTGATTAATCGACCCCCACCTCATCCACCACCTATAAATCTGGCCTCCATGGTATCAACCTCAATTGCAAAAAGGATCTCCAAGCGTCCTCCTAGAAAGCCACCATGGAAAACTTGTGTTTTGGTTACTTTATCACTGTCGGTTTTGAGATCTAAAATTGTATTGGGGTTTTTATGATTTTCATGTTGTGTTTATTTGTTTGCGTTCTTTTGTTAGTTTTCAGTTGCTTCAAGTTTCTGCTTCATGTGTTTGCTGAAAAGCTCGAGAGCAACTCGTTTTATTGGTACCGTGTTTTGAGTAAGAGGCTTATTGTGGTTATCACCAAATTCAATATGCTTGCAGCCTTACAAATGAATTGTCAACATGTGGTTGAATTGATCATTCCAAAGACCACCAATAGTCGAAATATGCGAACACCTGCAACAATTTTTCTCCGAGGATGGATATAACTAAAGACTGTGGATCTTTCATTAATCTTGATCGTTGGCCATTTGTTCAAGAATTTAGTTTGGCTGTTAGGATTAGGAGTTTGGTTTATGACTGTAATTTTGCCTTCTAAAATTTCTATGTGTATCAGTGACATTTATTTGGCTTTCAAAATGTGGATGGAAAATGTTCCAACTCATAGCCAATTTGATTGTACTCTCGTTATTTTAATATTTGAATGAAGCTCTTATTTTCCTGTCAAAAAAAAATAATTTAAATATTTGTTTAAATATGATAAATCCTTCAACTACGCGTATCATTGAAATTTCACAAATGTTTTGTTTTTGAGAGGTTCAAATATTTTTCTTCTGAATATAAATAAGGAAAGGCTGCAAACAAAACTTGAATATTAATTTCCTTCAAAAAATAAAACTTGAATATTAAATTGGTAAGTAATAGTCTTATTCAATTATATGCTTACGTGTTCTCCTATTATTGATCAAACTTCCGACTTTTTTTCTTGAAAATCTATCTCTATCTCCATTATTTATAAATCAAAATCCCCTCAAAATGATATTCACCACATTCAAATAATAGAATCTTCAATTTATTTTCTCTTTCTTATATGATAATACAACTCCAACCTCACATGAGATGGCAAGGATATCTTCATGCAACGTCGTTTCAATAGTCATGTGTCCATGTTAATATATGACTCCATCGACATGCTTTGGGAACAATACAGTGCCCCTTCCATCATAATTTATTATAGGTAAAAACAAATGAACATTTCAAATTAGTCCATGTTAATATATGACTCCATCGACATGCTTTGGGAACAATAAAGTGCCCCTTCCATCATAATTTATTATAGGTAAAAACAAATGAACATTTCAAATTAAGTTGTAGGTTTCCTAGCGTAGTACTCTTCTAATTAAGTTGTAGCTTCTCATTCAAACATATTTCTAAACACGGGCTTTGTATTTTCTTGTATCATGTCGGTGTTAGTCATCTTTTGGGAAACTCTAGCTTTTGTAAAAATTACGGTCGACTCACAACAGTTTCATGCGGAGTTATTGTAATTTTTTTTTGGTACAACTAGAAAAAACAGTAAAAACAAAAACAAAGGAAAAGGCTATCTAAAAAAAGAAAGTCCCACTAGCATCTGCTAGCAGGACAAGAGCAATTCCATCAGGGGGTTGCTCAATAGACATAGATGAACTTGCAAATTCCTTGAGATGAGCTCTTGAATATTCCAAACAATCGGGGTATAATGATGTCAATCATTAATTAACTGTCTCTTAGATTAACTTGATTGTTGGCTTCGAGTCTGAAAAGCACACCAGGTTCGAGATTCCTAACTCCCACGCTAACCGCAAACCATGATACATTGGCAACAAATTCGTGTGAAGGATATTCAAGAAACCAATATTTCCAGCAAAACCATAAATCCAAGCACCATCATCATTTTGAATCAGTCCTCCAAAAGCAGAAATTCCAGGATTCTCAATGCTACTACCATTGGCATTTAAAATCATACCTTGAGCATTATGGGCATTCGACTTATTGTTTGTTAATATATATATATATATATATATATATATATATATATATATATAAAGAGCACTACTTATAATGAGAGATGAGAGGAATGAATAACATCCATTGGATTTAAATCAACGATTCTAATTGACTTGAACTTTTAAAACTGCACCTTACTTTATATATAAACCAACCCGGGTTGGTCTGGTGTTGTTGGTTTAAGACTTTGGAGTGCCACTACAAGAAATGTTGCATTTTGCCAGGGGCAGAAGCCCTGGCAAAATGCTAAAAGCCTTGGCAACTGGACGTTTGCCAGGAGTTTTGCCAGGAGCAGAATCACCAGCAAATCTGCTCATCGCAAATGAATTTGCCAGGGCTTTAGCTCCTGGCAAATTTGCAGGCTTTTGCAGACTGTGTCAGCATCACATCAGTCACTTTCAAACCATGCCAGGAACATTGCCAGGGGTTAACCCCTGGCAAAATGTGTTGGAACAAAATGTGTTTAACAATGAACCTTAAAGGATTTTGATGATAACAAGGTATTAAAAAATTGTAAATTGGACTAGCTAATATTTGTTCAAGTGTACAGAACCATAATTATAAAGTTACATCATCATTGGTTCTGAATGAGCAAATAAAGAGCTATGGAAACAACAAAAATTTGAAGCTTGGACGCTCCTGAAGGCATCTTGCTACTGAAGAGAAAAAGCGCTCCTGAAGAAATAGCGCTCCTGAAGTAAGCTGCTCCTGAAGAATAGTGCTTCTGAAGACAAGAGGTCCAGAAGCCACATCATCAGAAGCTGCGTCATCAGAAGCTGCAGAAGTCATATCATCAGAAGCTGCATCATCAGAAGCTGCCTCATCAGAAGCCATTTCACCAGAAGCTGAATATCAACTGGATTTGCAAAGAATCAAGAATTGAAGAATCATCAATGCAAAAGCTGTCTATTGGATTCGAAAACACAAACAAAGGATTAGTGGAGTTTGCAACGGTCATTTCAAAGGTGTTTGAAGGCGTGTGTTTGCAATTTGGACGAAAGCGTTGACATTGTACTTTGTACGAATTGTACAACCACGTTCTCCACTACTCTGTTTTGTGTCCGCACTACAGGACAAGAAAACAGCTCCAGAATACGGTTTCGCCTGCATAGATGTTCCTTTGGATAAGGAATGGATTTCAAATTTGTTCTTCATAGGACAACAGCCAAATCAGGCAAAAGATTATTGGTGAAAGATCAAGCTTCAACAACGACTCTTTGGTGTGCTGGCAATTTCACAACGTCTCTCTCACACCTCTATATAAAGGAGTGAAGACTTAGAGAATTGGTAATGCAAGAACGCTGAACGAAAGACTCACAAGATTTTCACAAGTACCAAACCTCTGCTGAAATTGTTCTGCATTCACTTAGAATTTCTGTGTCTCAAAGTCATATCTTAGAAATTCTTAAGTCCATTGAGTCTGTATCTGATTTGTATTGTGAGCACCTCTGATTGTATATCAAGTGTTCAACCTTAAACAATTTTCTGTGTAATTTTGTTTAGTTAGGAAGTCTCTTGCAGTTGTGCTTGAGCAGGAAGTCTCTTGATTGTGTTCTTGAGCAAAGGAAGTCTCTTGCTTGTGTGCTTGAGCATTGGAAGTCTCTTGCTTGTGTGCTTGAGCATTTGTAATCAGATATTACTCATAGTGAAATCTCCTTGGAAGTGCAAGGGGGACTGGACTACTTCCGGATTGTGGAAGGAACCAGTATAATTGCTTTGTGTCGTTCTTCTTCTCTCTCTCTCTGTTTTATTCCGCTGCATTTAGATTCTGATTATCACTTCAGAAGCTGTCTCACTTAGCTTCTGATCAGTGTGTTCAGTTTTTAGGAGAAACGAAGAATTTTTCAAAAACACAATTCAACCCCCCTTCTTGTGTTTTTCTCACCTTCAATTGGTATCTAGAGCCTTGGTCTGTTGTGTATCACTTAACCGTGCAACAGTCAAAGATCTGAGAAAAACATGACTACTCCTCCTCCTGATGGTGATACTAGCTATAAAAATGTCTCACATGATTATAGTGATAGTAAGAAAACCAGTGTTGGAAAAGTTCCAAAGTTCAATGGAGATGCTGAAGAGTTCTCTTGGTGGAAGACCAATTTTTACAGTTACATCATGAGCCTAGATGAAGAATTGTGGGATATTCTGGAAGACGGCGTTGGTGGTTTAGTCCTTGATGAAGAAGGAGCTGCTGTGGATAGAAAGAAACATACTCCAGAACTGAGGAAACTTTACAAGAAGCATCATATTATCAGAGGAGCTCTTGTCACTGCCATACCCAAAGCAGAATACATGAAGATGAGTGACAAATCCACTGCTAAAGCTATGTTTGCTTCTCTCTGTTCAAATTATGAAGGGAGCAAGAAGGTCAAAGAAGCAAAGGCTCTCCTGCTTGTACATCAGTATGAGTTATTCAAAATAAAGGATGATGAAACTATTGAGGAGATGTACTCAAGGTTTCAAACCTTAGTTTCTGGTCTACAGATTCTAAAGAAGAGCTATGTTGCTTCTGATCATGTAAGCAAGATTCTCAGAAGCTTACCTGCCAGATGGAGACCGAAGGTGACTGCCATTGAGGAAGCTAAAGATTTAAACACTTTAAGTGTCGAAGATCTTGTTAGTTCTCTCAAAGTTCATGAGTTAAGTCTTAATGAACATGAGTCTACTAAGAAGAGTAAATCAATAGCTCTTCCATCCAAAGGCAAGTCATCAAAAGCTCTCAAAGTGGTTGAATCTGAAGAGGAAGAACAGTCAAGTTCAGATTCTGAACCAGATGCTGCAGAAATGGCCATGCTCTCAAACAGACTTCAATATCTGGCCAAGAAGAACAGAAAGTTTCTCTCCAGAAGGGGTAACTCCAGAAGCTCAAGAAAAGAAGATCAGAAGGGATGCTTCAACTGTAAGAAGCCTGGACACTTCATTGCTGAATGCCCTGATCTTCAAAGAGAAAAGTCAAAGGACAAGTCAAAGAGGTCTACATTCAAACCAAGCAAACTCAAGAAGCAGATTAAGCAGAGTTTAATGGCAACCTGGGATGATTTGGGTAGTGAATCTGGATCTGATAAAGAGGAAGCTGATGAAGATGCAAAGGTAGCTGTTGGGTTGGTAGCAACAGCAACTTCAGAAGCTGGGTCAGATTCAGACTCAGAAGACGAAAATGAGGTATATTCCAAAATTCCCAGAGATGAACTTGTTGAGTCACTTAAAGAACTTCTTACACATTTTGAAGTAAGAACCAATGAGTTGAAGGATTTAAAAGAAAAATATGCTGATTTGGTACAACAGCAAAAATCAACTTTATTGGATCTGAAAGCTTCTGAACAAGGACTTAGGGGCTTTGACTTCATATGTAAAACATATGAAGATCAGCTCAGGTTCTTATGTCAGAAGCTACAAGAAAAGTGTAATGAAAAACCTTTAAGTAACCATGAAATTGCTCTTGAAGACTTTATTATATCTGGCATTGACAGAAGCAGAGTAGCTTCTATGATTTATAGCATTTACAAGAACAATGGCAGAGGAATTGGCTTTCCAGAAGTGAAACTGGAGAAAACCAATCTAAAGTCTTGTTGTGAATGCATCAAGGAAGGTCTGAAAACATTCTTTGTACCAGAAGGGGCTGAGTTGGAAACTGTTGTTCAATCAGAACCTGAAGCTTCTAGTTCTAAGGCTAAGATTACTTCAAAGCCAAAGAACTCTAAGTCAAAGGCTATGATCAAATCTGATTCCAAAACTTCAAAGGTTAGGATCCTGAAAAGATCAGAACCTATTCCTCAGAGTCTGGTGAAACCAAAATCTGGGGTTCTGAAGTCTAAGTTTCAGAAGAAGACAGTTACTGCTTCTGAAGTACCAAAACCTAAGGTGATGGTTAATCAGAAGCAACCCAACTCACAGCACAAGGTACAAGAAGTGAAGAGTAAAGCCTTAAGTACTAACCTTCCAGGACCCATAGAACAATGGGTACCTAAATCTAAAAATGTCAATGATGCAGGTATGTCTAAGAGCAGTGCCAAAGCAAAGATCATGGTACCTAGACAGTGGTTGCTCAAGACACATGACAGGAGACAAGTCCATGTTCCTCAGCCTAACAATGAAAGAGGGAGGAAATGTGAAATTTGGAGGCAACCAGTCAGGCAAGATCATAGGTACAGGAACTATTGGTAACTCCTCTACCTCAATTAATAATGTATGGTTGGTAGATGGTCTTGAACATAACCTTTTGAGCATTAGTCAATTTTGTGATAATGGTTATGATGTGCTTTTTGAAAAACCCAACTGTACAGTAATCAACAAGGAAGACAAATCCATTGTGTTCAAAGGAAAGAGAGTTGACAATGTCTATAAAATCAATTTTTCTGAACTGGCTGATCAGAAGGTGATTTGCCTACTATCAGTGAATGATAAGAAATGGATGTGGCACAGAAGGTTGGGACATGCTAACTGGAGGTTAATCTCTAAGCTTAGTAAGTTACAACTTGTGAAAGGGCTACCAGACATTGACTATCATTCAGATGCACTCTGTGGTGCATGTCAGAGAAGGAAAATTGTGAAATCATCTTTTAAAACAAAAGATATTGTTTCAACCTCAAGACCTTTAGAATTACTCCATATTGATTTATTTGGACCAGTAAGTACTGCATCCTTATATGGAAGCAGATATGGATTAGTCATTGTTGATGATTACAGCAGATGGACTTGGGTGAAATTCATAAAGAGTAAAGATGTTGTGTGTGATGTATTCAGTAGCTTCTGCACTCAAATTCAATCTGAAAAAGAATCAAAAATTTTGAAAGTCAGAAGTGATCATGGTGGAGAATTTGAAAATGAGCCATTTGAAGCTTTTTGTGAAAAACATGGAATTTTCCATGAATTCTCTTCTCCTAGAACACCACAACAAAATGGGGTTGTAGAGAGAAAGAATAGAACTTTACAAGAAATGGCCAGAACCATGATTCATGAAAACAATTTACCAAAACATTTTTGGGCAGAAGCAGTGAATACAGCATGCTATGTTCAAAATAGGATCTATATTAGACCTATTTTGGAGAAAACAGCATATGAACTCTTTAAAGGAAGAAAACCCAATATCTCTTACTTTCATCAATTTGGATGTACATGTTACATTCTGAACAACAAGCTCTACCTAAAGAAATTTGATGCCAAGGCCCAAAGAGGAATCTTTTTAGGTTACTCTGAAAGGTCAAAGGCATACAGGGTGTATAATTCAGAAACACTCTGTGTTGAAGAATCTATGCACGTTAAATTTGATGACAAAGAGCTTGAAGATAAAACTTCAAAGCAAGGTGAAAGTTTTACAGAGATACAGGTTCCTGAAGCTACTCCAGAACCTGATCAGATGGCTGAGTCTGAAAATAGTCCAGAAGCTGAACCCACATCAGAAGCACAAGATGAAGCTGCTTCTGATGAAGCACAAGATGACTCACATCAAGAAGATCCTCCCAGAAACACATTCAAACACAAGTCTTCACATCCTGAAGAGCTAATCATTGGAAACAAAGATAGTCCAAGAAGAACAAGATCACATTTCAGACAAGAAGAGTCAATGATTGGACTAATCTCAATGATTGAACCTACAACAGTTGATGAAGCACTTTCAGATGATGGATGGATCCTAGCTATGCAAGAAGAGTTGAATCAATTTCAAAGAAATGATGTGTGGGATCTGGTACCCAAACCTCAGCACAAGAACATTATTGGAACAAAATGGGTATTCAGAAACAAGCTGAACGAGCAAGGTGAAGTAACAAGAAACAAAGCCAGGCTTGTTGCACAAGGGTATAGTCAACAAGAAGGCATTGATTACACTGAAACGTTTGCTCCAGTTGCAAGATTGGAAGCAATCAGGTTACTTCTTTCCTATGCAGTTAATCATGGCATAATATTATATCAGATGGATGTCAAGAGTGCATTTCTCAATGGTGTCATAGAAGAAGAAGTGTATGTTAAGCAACCTCCTGGATTTGAGGATATTAAATATCCTGACCATGTTTTTAAATTGAAGAAATCACTATATGGCTTGAAACAAGCTCCCAGAGCTTGGTATGATAGACTAAGTAATTTCTTAATCAAAAATGATTTTAAGAGAGGACAGGTTGACACTACACTCTTCAGAAGGACCCTTGGGAAAGATATTCTTGTTGTGCAAATATATGTTGATGATATAATATTTGGTTCTACTAATGCATCTCTTTGCAAGGAATTTTCTGAGTTAATGCAGGATGAATTTGAAATGAGCATGATGGGAGAGCTGAAGTTCTTCCTTGGCATTCAAATCAATCAATGCAAAGATGGAGTCTATGTTCATCAATCAAAGTACACAAAGGAGCTTCTGAAGAAGTTCAAACTTGAAGATTGTAAAGTGATGAACACTCCAATGCATCCTACGTGCAACCTGAGCAAAGAAGATGAAGGAACTAAAGTAGATCAGAAGCTGTATAGAGGTATGATTGGTTCTTTGTTATACCTCACTGCATCTAGGCCAGATATTTTATTCAGTGTATGCTTGTGTGCAAGATTCCAATCAGATCCTAGAGAATCTCATATGACTGCTGTCAAGAGAATCTTCAGGTATTTGAAAGGAACGACCAATCTTGGACTCCTTTATAGGAAATCCTTAGATTATAAGCTAATTGGATTCTGTGATGCTGATTATGCTGGTGATAGGATTGAAAGAAAGTCAACCAGTGGCAATTGTCAATTTCTGGGTGATAATCTTATATCCTGGGCTAGCAAAAGACAAACAACTATTGCTATGTCTACAGCAGAAGCAGAATACATTTCAGCTGCAAGTTGTTGTACACAACTACTTTGGATGAAACATCAGTTGGAAGATTATCAGATAACTGCTAACAGTATTCCCATTTATTGTGATAATACTGCTGCTATTTGTTTGTCTAAAAATCCAATTTTGCATTCAAGAGCGAAGCACATTGAAATCAAACACCATTTTATCAGAGATTATGTTCAAAAAGGAATTTTAGATATACAATTCATTGATACTGAAAATCAATGGGCTGATATATTTACTAAGCCTTTAACTGTTGAAAGATTTGATTTTATAAAGAAAAATTTGAACATGCACTTTGTATCTGATTAAATGCTTGCTTGCTCCTGAATAGGATTTTAGGTTCTGAAGTTAGTTCAGAAGCGGTAGTCCATCAGAAGCTCTTTATTGAGGTTCTGAGGAAAACTCGCTTCTGATGATGACGTCAGCATCTGAAGTCCAGAAGCTGGATTTGTTGCTTCTGAATAGTTGAATTAGTGGAAACGTTGGAAGTTACCTTTTAAAAAGTAACTTCTGGCCCACTAACTTGGTAGTTACTCTGTGAACTTCTTACGTGGCCTATATGTGTTGGTGTATAACTAAAAGGGCAATGATGATTTAAAAGCTTTGAAAGTACTTTTCACGCGCCCCCAATTTTGTCATTAATGTTATGTTTGTTTGTCTCTTTTGAATTGCAATCGTTTTACTTTTAACACTTTGACAATTCACACACTACTCACTCACAACAAACACATTTGCTCTCAAACCTCTTGCGAAGTAAGCGCATTCTCTCAACCTTAGAACCCTAAAATCTTCATCTTCTTCAAATCTTCGTAAATCATCAAATGGCATCATCAAGCTCGCAACGAGAAGATTCAGTATCTACTTCACGAATGGTCCCTGAATATGACTACAGAGGAAGAAGCATGAAATTGGAAGAATGGGATTTGCAGGTTCAGATAGAGAATCCAGTGGACTTTGATTCTCTGAATTTTCATAGGTGTTCAATCAGAAGCTACTATGAAGAGCAAGGACTCATGGATTATTTCAAAATGTTGAATGGACCAACATATGAAGCTCTGGTTAGACACTTCTGGGTAAGAGCAAAATTCTACAACAAAGCGGCATCCTTAGCTGAGGAAAGTCAGATGGTGCTAATGTATCCTGAATTAGAAGGGAAAACAAGAGAAGAAATGGGTCTTGCGCCATTTGTGGAAGATGAAATCAGGTCCAGCATCTGTGGTATTCCAATAAGACTTGCACAATGGCACATAGAGTATGTTCTCAAGGCTGCAGCCTCTGGATACTACTCTGGAATTGATCTTTCAGATGCTGCTGAAAAACGCATTTGGAAAAAGCAAGCCAACTTGGTGATATACAATTCTGAGAAGGAGAAGAAATATGCTGAATTGAGCATGGAAACTAAGATGCTTCTGAAGATTCAGAATGAGAACCTGTTTCCAAGTGGTGACTGTGTGAAACCAAATCTAGCTCAGAAGGTCCTTCTCCAGCACTTCATCAAGAAGGAAAAGGTGAATGTGCCCAAATACATGTTCAAGTACTTGGTAGAGTGTTTGAAACAAAGTCAGCTACTGGATAAACCCTTGGTTCCTTATGGAAGACTCCTCTCAGAAATATTCTATCAAGGAGGTATCTTGGACAGTCTCAGTCAATCTCAAGGCTTCACAGATCAGCTACTTGACACAAAAACTGGAAAATTCATTAATGCTCATACTCTCTTGAATATGAAGCTAATCAGTGAAGTCACCAAACTTCAAACTGATTTAAGTGAATCATTTGTTAAGTCTGATCTTATGAAGGACTTTCCACCCATCTGCAAGAAGGATCCCATTGAAGTGCAGATGTACTATATCAAGGAACATTTTGAGGCAACCAATGAGAGAATCAGATTGGAAGATATTCCAGAGGAAATGTATGGTGGTGCTCTGCCACGAGCCAGAGGCAGAAAGTCAAAAAGGAAGATAACTGCAGAGCAATATCTAGAGGTTGAACAACCTGCTAAAAAGGCAAAAGTTGCTACTGACAAGCTCAAAATTGGTAGTTCATCAGTACCTTCTATTGAAGAAGCCATTGAAGACATGGATTCCAGGTTGATCATGGGTGTTGGCATTTCTCTTGATCAACCTGCTATACCAAAGAGGAAGAGGAAGCCAGCCTTGAGGAGGACCAAGGATTTTCCTCATATCACCTCTACAGCTCAAGATGCTTCTGATTTGGAGTTAAAGGAGTTACAAGAGAAGAAGGCAGCAGCTGAAAAAGTCTTGGAAATTGCTGCTGAGCTACAAGAGTCTGTAGTCTCAGAAGCCAAGAAAATGTTGCAGATGACCAGTGAGTTTGCTCAAGAGGATTCTGATCCTGAACCAGAGAAGGTAATTAATATATCATCAGATTCCGCATCCAAATCATTATCAGACTCTGATGATTCTGATGATGATATACCCTTAGCTCAACTGTTTCGAAAACCAGTAAAAAGCCAATCAACATCATCCAAAACCAACGATAAGCCCTCTCAGTCAACTACTTATGAACCAGTTGGTCACATAATTATTGAGAAGTTGGCTGAACTGGCTGAGCAGAGAGAAAGAGTCTTTGATACTATTTTTTGCCTTCACCCTCAACCTCTTAACATTCAACCTCTCAACATGATTCCTCCAGAAAATGTTGAGTCTACAACAGAAAAGGCCTCTGAAACAACTCCAGAAGCATCTGCTTCTGAAAATGTTGTTTCAGAAAACCCCCATCAACAAACACCTGAACCACAAAAACCCACAACACCCCCACAATCACCAATAGCCATCATTGACCCCCAACTCAACAATCAAACAACAACTTCACCACAACAACCACCAACTGAAACTGAATTTCAACCTTTACCTGAACACTCTCCAGAACCAACTCCCATGGATGTTGACATCTCTCTAGTCAATGTTCAAGACTCAACCTCCACCACACACATTGATTCTAACCAGCCTTCATCTTCAAACACACAAACACACTTTACCATTCCAGTTCCTAACCCTGTTCAAGATTTGGAAATCAGTGATTCTGATCTTGAAATCCTTGAACAACCACCCTCAAACATCCTGGAATCTGGATATATTAATTCTGAGCTTCTCTCAATCCTGAGTCAGTTGCATAATCTTGTGGATCAACGAAGGACAATTGATCTCACAAGTGCATATGATGACTCCTGGGCATCTCTTCAGAACCGGGCAACTGAGCTAATTGAAAGCATAAGGGTTAAATGCATCAGAGTCAAGCAAGCTTCAGTCAGAAGGCTAATGGAAAATCTGAATCAGAGTCTTAGAGTAAGAAGTTCTACACTGCTCCTGGCAAACCAGCCTTTCTTCTTTGAAACGGATTACTTGACTAGAGAAGCCAGGTTGTGTAAGCTTCTGAAGAAACAGATGGCACAGCAGCAGCAAGAAGCTAGAGAAAGGGAACAAGCTCTTCTTCAGAGGCAACAACAACTTGAAGAACTGTTGAAGAAGAAGATTGAAGAAATGGAAGAGATGAAGAAACAACAACAAACCAACCCTTAGTTGCACACCCTTGTGTTTTTCTTTGTTTGTTGTCTGTTTTAAAATTTCTTTGTCCTTGCTTCTGAAACCATCTTGTCTTATTTCTCTTGCTTCTGAATGCTTACTGATTCTGACTGTTTAGCTGCTTCTGACAATTGATATGCATGTTCATATATTTTGCTCTGACTTATTTAGTTCATTTTCTTTTATACTCTCTTTTGTTTGAGTTTTTCTCAAATCTTTTTGTCTTTTATGCTTATTTTTTATTTTTTTTGATAATGACAAAAGGGGGAGTATATGTGACAAGTATTTAAAGGCTCTGAGCCCCATTAATGGCATTTGAAATTTTTGAAAACCTTCTATCATTTTTTTTACCTTATTGGTATAAGCTATGAACGAACGAAGGAGTATCAAAATTCAAGTAAAATTAATTGAACCATTCTTCTTATCTATAAATTAATTCTTTCAATGATTCAATTTTGTTTTTAAGCTCTGATAATATTATTGTGCGAAAAATGAATTTAATTAACCTGGATAGAACTTAGGGGGAGCTTACAAACCTCACCTTAAAGACTATCAGACTCAGGGGGAGTTTGAGCTTACAAACCTCAGATTCTGAGCTTACAAACCTCAGAACCCCAAAGTCAACTTGTTAATTAGATTAACAACAATTGATCAATTTTAAATACTTTTGTTTGTCATCATCAAAAAGGGGGAGATTGTTGGAACAAAATGTGTTTAACAATGAACCTTAAAGGATTTTGATGATAACAAGGTATTAAAAAATTGTAAATTGGACTAGCTAATATTTGTTCAAGTGTACAGAACCATAATTATAAAGTTACATCATCATTGGTTCTGAATGAGCAAATAAAGAGCTATGGAAACAACAAAAATTTGAAGCTTGGACGCTCCTGAAGGCATCTTGCTACTGAAGAGAAAAAGCGCTCCTGAAGAAATAGCGCTCCTGAAGTAAGCTGCTCCTGAAGAATAGTGCTTCTGAAGACAAGAGGTCCAGAAGCCACATCATCAGAAGCTGCGTCATCAGAAGCTGCAGAAGTCATATCATCAGAAGCTGCATCATCAGAAGCTGCCTCATCAGAAGCCATTTCACCAGAAGCTGAATATCAACTGGATTTGCAAAGAATCAAGAATTGAAGAATCATCAATGCAAAAGCTGTCTATTGGATTCGAAAACACAAACAAAGGATTAGTGGAGTTTGCAACGGTCATTTCAAAGGTGTTTGAAGGCGTGTGTTTGCAATTTGGACGAAAGCGTTGACATTGTACTTTGTACGAATTGTACAACCACGTTCTCCACTACTCTGTTTTGTGTCCGCACTACAGGACAAGAAAACAGCTCCAGAATACGGTTTCGCCTGCATAGATGTTCCTTTGGATAAGGAATGGATTTCAAATTTGTTCTTCATAGGACAACAGCCAAATCAGGCAAAAGATTATTGGTGAAAGATCAAGCTTCAACAACGACTCTTTGGTGTGCTGGCAATTTCACAACGTCTCTCTCACACCTCTATATAAAGGAGTGAAGACTTAGAGAATTGGTAATGCAAGAACGCTGAACGAAAGACTCACAAGATTTTCACAAGTACCAAACCTCTGCTGAAATTGTTCTGCATTCACTTAGAATTTCTGTGTCTCAAAGTCATATCTTAGAAATTCTTAAGTCCATTGAGTCTGTATCTGATTTGTATTGTGAGCACCTCTGATTGTATATCAAGTGTTCAACCTTAAACAATTTTCTGTGTAATTTTGTTTAGTTAGGAAGTCTCTTGCAGTTGTGCTTGAGCAGGAAGTCTCTTGATTGTGTTCTTGAGCAAAGGAAGTCTCTTGCTTGTGTGCTTGAGCATTGGAAGTCTCTTGCTTGTGTGCTTGAGCATTTGTAATCAGATATTACTCATAGTGAAATCTCCTTGGAAGTGCAAGGGGGACTGGACTACTTCCGGATTGTGGAAGGAACCAGTATAATTGCTTTGTGTCGTTCTTCTTCTCTCTCTCTCTGTTTTATTCCGCTGCATTTAGATTCTGATTATCACTTCAGAAGCTGTCTCACTTAGCTTCTGATCAGTGTGTTCAGTTTTTAGGAGAAACGAAGAATTTTTCAAAAACACAATTCAACCCCCCTTCTTGTGTTTTTCTCACCTTCAAAATGTGTACGATTTTTTTTTAAAAAAAAACGTTTTTTAGTTGTTTAAAAAATCAAAATATTAAAATTTAATAATTAAAATAATTTTAAAGTTGTGAAACATTTATAAATTATCCTTCAATACAAAATTACTCAAGACTATTCCTCTGCAGATATATGTAGCATGAAAGTGCTAAAATACTTTAAAATTTTAACAGGAAAATGATAGTCAGACAAAATTGCAATAATACAATGTATATAAATTATTTCACCAAAATTATCATAATACTACAAAAGGCATTTGGCTTTGGTTAGAATCCTAAAGAAGGGAAAATCAAGGGATTGGCGAGCACTAGTTTGTTCAGCATGATCATACGTTAATAAGCCATATAACAAGGTAGTAAAGGATGAATTTTGAGGAATCTACATGAGGTGATATAATATCCTGCATAAGGAATAATAATTGGTCATTACAAGTTAAGATAGGCACACACATTAATATATTTATTTAGATCAAGTACTACTGATATGGAAGAACAACTCAACCAACCTTAAAATAACCATGTTTCTTCATGGCATTTATGCTCTCCCTTGAAACAGTAACTTCACCATCTTAGTTCTGCACCTCTACTACATACTGTCAACCAAAATACATTTTAAAGGTTCATCAATTATTTGGTTATAGACATCAGAGGGTGTCACGTGCAGTAAGAAGACATTAAGGAACTAAGGAAATAGTAAACAAGCAGTACCTCGAGCTTATCACGACAAGACACTCCACATTTTGGCTGCCAAAACTAGTTGTTCCACCTGCAATGAGAATGGTATAAGGATTTCTAATAGTTGTTCCTTCTTCTGCCAGAATTATAGTCACCACTAATTGGTGTTTGGAACACACTATTACCAAAGACTCAATTGGTCACTCCACCTTCAAAATCTACCATGGCTCATGAACAACTAGGCGTTCTAACTTCTCTTGATGCAGCCAAAACACAATGGCACCATTTCACAGCCATCATAATTGCTGGTATGGGATTCTAATTAGATGCATATGACCTTTTCTGCATACCAAATGTTACCAAGTTACTTGGAAGAATATACTACACACACCCAGATGCACTCAAACTTGGAACT